>NC_143054.1:177637500-178299375 GCF_052426305.1 Pelodiscus sinensis | reverse complement strand
TTGCAGGCTCTGGGGTGGGGCTCAAGATGAGGGGGTTGAGGTGTGGGAGGGGACTCAGGGATGAGGCAGGGGTTTGTGCTGAAGGAGGGGTAAAGGTTCCAACTGGGCATGCAGTATCTGGTGTGGGGCCATCGATGAGGGGCTTGGGGTGCAGGAGGAGGTTACAGACTGGGCCTGAGAGTGTTAGGGTATGGGCTCTGGGAGGGAGTTTGGGGACGAAAGGGAGCTGGAATAGGGCCAGGAGTCTGGAGTGCAGGCTCTGGGCGGTTCTTAACCTCAGGTGACTCCTGGAAGCAGATGGCATATCCCTTTGCAGAGAGGCCAGAGAGGCTCTGCACACTGGCCTTGGCCACAGGCATCACCCCCACAGCTCCCATTGGCTGTAGCTTCTGGCCAATGGGAGCTGAGAAGCTAGTGCTCAGGGAAGGGACAGCACATGGAGACTGCCTGGCCTCTCTGCCTGTGGCCTACAGAGAATATGCTATTCGCTTTTGGGGGCCTGCCTTAGCCCTGCTGGCTAGATTTTTAACAGCCTGCTCAGTGGTGTTGTCTGGAGCCACTGGGGTTCTTTTTCAATCAGGCTTTCCAGGCACTTGCCAATCCTATTCATAACCAGTAGAGTAGACTTCCAAGTAGCTACTATCCCCAATCAGATAAAGGTTTTTATTTGAAAATGGAAACTTTCTTTACAGAGAGCCACTATTGTACTTTTTAATTCAGACAGATTGGCCACACAGCAATCATAACATTCATTCCCTACGTATATTTAAGAAATATTCTTCCTTTGAGGCTTGCCAAAATTCAGTCCCTAGGAGCAGTGACCAGACAGCCATCAAAACATAAGTTCACCAAATTCTGCATATTGGTCATCCAGCTGCAGCCAATGACTTTTTTTCTTTTTGAACTTGCCTTAATGCCTGGGGGGAAGTTTAAGCAAAATACAGGACAATGTAGCACTTTAAAGACTAACAAGATGGTTTATTAGATGATGAGCTTTCGTGGGCCAGACCCACTTCCTCAGATCAAATAGTGGAAGAAAGTAGTCACAACCATATATACCAAAGGATACAATTAAAAAAAATGAACAAATATGAAAAGGACAAATCACATTGCAGAACAGGAGGGGGATGCAGGGGGGGGAGGAAGGAAGGTAAGTGTCTGTGAATTGATGATATTAGAGGTAGGGAGAGTGGGATGTTTGTGAGTTAATGGTATTAGAGGTGATAATTGGGGAAACTATCTTGGTAATGGGTGAGATAGTTCAAATGTTTGTTGAGTCCTTTTGGAAAGTGTCGAATTTTAACATGAATGACAGTTCAGAGGATTCCCTTTCAAGTGCAGATGTAAAAGGTCTTTGTAGCAGAATGCAGGTGGTCAAGTCATTGAGAGAGTGTCCTTTCTGGTTAAAATGGCAAGAAACTGTTTTCTCTTTGTGATCTTGTCTGATATCTGTTTTGTGGGCATTAATCCTTTGGCAAAGTGTCTGAGACGTTTGTCCAATGTACATAGCAGACGGACACTTTCGGCACATGATAGCATAGATTATATTTCTGGATGCGCAGGAATATGTGTTCTTGATCTTATAACTCACTTGGTTAGGTCCAATAATGGTATCAGCAGAATGAATATGTGGACAAAGCTGGCAACGGGGTTTGTTGCAAGGGAAGGTACCAGGGTTGGTATTAGTGTGGTATGTCCTGTGGTGGTTGGTAAGAAACATCTTGAGGTTAGGTGGTTGTCTATAGGAGACTATGGGTCTGTCTCCCAGAGCCTCTTTGAGTATGGTATCCTGTTCCAATATAGGCTGTAGTTTATTGATAATGTGTTGGACAGGTTTAAGTTGGGGGTTGTAGGTGATGACAAGTGGTGTTCTATTGTTGGTTTTCTTGGGTCTGTCTTGAAGTAGATGGTTTCTAGGTATTCGTCTGGCTCTTTCAATTTGCTTTTTTATTTCTCCGGGTGGGTAGTTGAGGTTTATAAATGCTTGGTAGAGATCCTGAAGCTTCTGGTCTCTGTCAGTGGGATTAGAGCAGATGCGGTTTTATCGAAGGGCTTGGCTATAGACGATGGATCGTGTGGTGTGTTCTGGATGGGAGCTGGAAGCATGTAGGTAACTGTATGAGTCGGTGGGTTTTCTGTAGAGAGTGGTGTCTAATTTTCCATTGTTGATTTGTACGGTGGTGTCCAGGAAGTGGATCTCTCGTGTAGAATGGTCCAGGCTGAGGTTGATGGTGGGGTGTAGGTTGTTGAAATCTCTGTGGAATATCTCCAGTGTTTCTTGGCCATGCGTCCAGATCATAAAGATGTCATCGATGTACCGTAGGTAGAGGAGGGGTGAAAGGGGACGGGAGTTGAGGAAACGTTGTTCTAGGTCAGCCATAAAGATGTTAGCATACTGTGGGGCCATGCGTGTACCCATGGCTGTGCCGCTGATCTGGAGGTATAAGTTGTTCTCAAACTGGAAATAATTGTGGGTGAGAACAAAGTTACATAGGTCTGCTATCAGGTTGGCAGTAGTGTCCTCTGGGATAGTGTTTCTTATTGCTTGTAATCCGTCTTCATGTGGGATGTTGGTATATAAGTTTGTCACTTTGGTTTTCCATATTTTGTAACCCTTTTTTCAGTCAGAGTTGGCAGCAACAAGGGCTGGGTTCAGTAGCTAGAGAGTCCTTTTCAACAATACCACACAAAACCGGCTAGAGCCTCCACTCCGTGATCTAGGACACTTACACACCATCCCCTGGGCACCTCTAGGAGGCAATACTCAGACTGCATTTGCAAGAGGGTGAGTGTAGCAAAAAACTTTTAATAAAAGGAGCGAAGTAACTCAGCATTAATTTGTGAAAACACTGCACACAGAGCTCAAACATAAGCCATGAGCAAAACACCCTCCAAAGTACATTGGGGCAGTGTCTTTTTCCCCTCAGGTCCTTACGTCCAGCAACACAGAAGTCCCTTTAACATGCCTATCCCTTCTCTGTACCCCACTCACAGTTGCTGCCCTTGGTCATTGCAGATCCAGAGTTCAAAGGTATGTCTGCAGAGTTCCCCTTTCCCACCATGTGTGGGAGGAGGGACAAGGAAGCACATTAGTCTCTCTGTTGCTCAGGCACTTCTTGCTGCCCCTTGTTCCAGCCACCCTGCTGGTCAATTACTGTGCTTCTCCAGGGAGCTCTGCTCTGGCCCTCTCTGCCAGCTGTCCTACTGACTGTGCCTTTCCATCAGCTACCCAGCTGGTCACTCATGGTGCCTTTCTACAGGTTCCACTCCAATCCTCTCCACAGCCACTCTACTGGCCAATAGCAAAGATGTTTTCAGGGCCCACCGCATACCACAGTTCTCAGTGATTTCAGCTGATAGTGAAGGAACCTCATTATTAATGCACACTGAGCAATCTCTTGCATCAGAGACACTATCTCGAAGCAGGTCTAGGATTTCGACCTAGGTATCAGATATTTCAGCTCCGTAATATGTAGCAAGACTCTTAATTGAGTCTTTTATTACCCAGTGGAGAGAGGAAGGGTCAATTGGGGGACATCTACACATCTGGGCTAGAAATAAGCTACACAACTTGAGCTATGCTAACTGCATAGCTTAAATCAAAGTAGCTTATTTTGACTTTTGGCTCTGTCTCCACAGCAGCTATTTCAAGATCGAGCACTTTTCCCCTGATTTCCCTTACTCCTCATATACAGTGAGGGCTACAGAAACCAGAATAAGAAATCCTGCAGCTCAACATTGTCAGAATAACTGCTTGTATGTAGCCACACACTACATTATTTCAGAAAACATCCGTTATTCCAAAATAACGCTGCAGTATAGACATAGTTTACATCTATTTAAGATGTCTGACATTACTAAGCATGTATACCCACCACAATCCTCTCTCACCTAGGCTTTGAAAACCATGTCCCTTGCCTAATGAGAGCTATTCCGTTGAGGGGAAGTCCTTCAACTGGGCTATTGTCAAGTGTAGTTCTTCTACCCGTGGTTCACACAATAAGGACAAAACCCCCTTTAATACTCCTGTCCTGATAACAAGGAGACAGGATCCACCAACACTGAACATTCAGACAGGCCATCCCACCATGCTGAGCACCTAGGCAGGGTGAGAGGCCTGTGCAAACACAATCCGCTCCTGAAATTCTTTTCCCCAGCTCATCACTAGATGTCAGGGGAGAGCTCATTCAGACTCTAATTTAAAGGATAATCTTGCTTTCCTCTCCGCAGCAAGCTGCTATATACATCCCATTGTAACGGATCTGTAGGCCTTGATGAATAGGGAAATGTATCTGCTTTCCTAAAAATTCCCTTCTTCGAGTAATACGATCCACAGATCCATCCCACCTTGTTGACATATAAGACTAGAGATGGCAATTGACATAAAATAATTTAGTCTTGTCATTAAGGGAAATTTTCTTACTGCAGGGCATGGGGAAATTGTGCTTTTTTCCCCCCCTCAGGTGTGTCTACACAGCAAAGTTATTTCAGAATAACAGCCATTAATCAGAAATAACTATGTGAGCATCTACACAGCAATGCTGTTATTTTGAATTAATTTCAAAATAACAGACAGCTTATTCCAATTTCTGTAAACCTCATTCTACAAAGAATAATGCCTATTCCAAAATAGCTATTTTGAAATGAGGTGTGTGTAGATACTCCATTGCTGCTATTTCAAAATAGCCCCTCACCAAGGCCATTCTAAGTTGTTCCTCCGGGGGCTCTAAATGGAGACAACACGTCCACATTAGGGAAGCCAGCCTCCGACTGATTCCCTGCAGTGTAGATGTGCTATTTCGAAATAAGCTATTTCACAATAACTATTCTGGAATAGCTCATTCTGAAATAACTGTGCAGTGTAGAGGTAGCCTCAGAGTGCAGCTAACATAATCTGTAAATTGCGAAAGTAGAAGTGAATTATCCTGGCTTTGGAAATTATCTGCTTTGGAGGGAGCTCCAGGGAGCAAGGCACTACCTTGCTGTCAATGACTGGCAGGTCTGGTTCTGCCAGAAAGCTGCAATCAGGCTGAAGCGCCCATTGTAATGGATCCGTGGATATTAGAAATAGAAGAAAGGACATTTTCAGATAAGCACAGATTCATTTTCCTATTCCTTTCTCCTCGTGGCAAAGGGACAGGACAGATGTCACAATTTCTGAAGCTGCTACACCCAATTTAGCAAATATCAAATTAAAAGAATGCTGTAGACATAAGAACGTCTGTCACAATTTCTGTAGTCACATGTTTCAGATGTATCTGGACAATTAGGATGGGTTGTTCCATAACATAACCCAGAAATGTTTTTCATTCTGATTGAAACTGATCATCTGTGCTGTTAGACAGAATGCCTGTGTCTGGCCAGCTTGATGTCATCTCTCAGGTCATAATGCTAAAATTGCCCTTGTCACAGATTTAGTTACCAACACCACAAATATTATTATTCTCTGGAGTCCCCTCTTAAAGATCTCTTACAAGTCTTGGATCCAAAGTGCTGGCAGCTTCTGTGGTGCAGTTAAGGCAGTTGTCATACTGCCGGCTTCCTGTGTCCTTGGAAATTGTAAATGAAGTTGGCTCCCTTTACTTGGCTTATAAATGCCGCCCCTGAAGGAAAACAGAAACATGAACATTTCGCTTGCATTTCCGGATCTCTCTCTATTTTATCCCACTGATTATTGTGTAGTTGAGCCATTGGAGAGGAGAGGACACTGCAGCAGCTCGTTGGCTCTTGGGGAAATTCTCTTTGTCTATCATTTAGTGAAAGGTCATAGTCTGACTGGTAATGATATAAACAATCAGGGATGGATTGACAATATGCAGGTACCCAAAACATAGATCCAAATGCCCTTGAACTTCGGAGGAGTTTGGATATGGACCTGAATTTTACAGCTTGGGCCCATGTCTAATTGTAAAGTGTGGATGTTTCTGTATTTGTCCTGAATCAAACATACAAAAATACTAGTTGGCCTTTTGTGACCCCACTCTCTATTTTCAATGAGAAAGTGAATACAGGGTGTGAGAATAAACATGACTTAAGATTAACTATTGATATTAAGGTTGTTTAAAAATGTCATGCGTCTACTTTGACATATTACAATTTTAAAAATACAGCTTTAATACACTCTTTAAGGTAGGTAAGTATTCCCAGTACCCTGGAGCCAATAATCAGAGTTCTGTTTTTTCCATTATATCTAATAATATTGTCTTTCTGACTGCTTTTGGTAGCAGATATGGAGCAGAAATGAGGAACAATGTCAGAACAGAACCTCCAGTTAGAACCAAGCTCAGACCTGATATACTCAGGCGTAACTCTCTTCAGATTGTGGGAGTTGCATCTACATTACATCTAAGTTTGCTATGTAACGTAGAATAGATTTTAGAAATATTTCTGTGTAGGTTATAGCCCCTGGAAGAGACAAGCTATGTAATTGACATGTAAATTTCCAGTCTCTTTTTTGTATATTTCTGTCTAGCTGATCAGAACTGTCTCTGAAACACCATCTGTGGGATTGTGTGGCAACTTTCAGGCAAGAAGCAGATTAGTGAAAATGCATGAAGGGAAAACGACCTGAGCAAAGAAAGCTTGCTGTGGTCTTACTGGCACAGGCTATTTTTGTTTCAGATTCTCACTGTGCTGAGTAACACTGGCCTCTGCAAACAAAACCCATTCATATAGTATGGAGTTGTACACTGGGGTGGCCTGATGGGTGGACAACATGGGCTACTGCACAGGGTGCTGTGTTCAGGGGTTCTGTGGCCAAGACGCAAGGGATGGGACAGGTTTAGGGTGTGAGGCTGTAGAAAGAAACTAACAGCAATCTGGGAGAGAGAGGGAGCAGGAGGGACCAAGAGACCTCAAAATGCAAGTTTATCCAAGGCATCCTTTTGGTAAAGCTAACTTTACACTTTGTCTGCAAGATACAAACTAAATGGGAGGGCAATGCTATCTCAATTTCTATTCTTGTACATACAGTGCAATGAAGCACTATCAATGATAAAACTCATAGGACACAGATGTCAGTGCACATAGACTGCTGTGAGGTTTTTCATGTCATTGGATTCCTACTTTATATCAGCAGGGGACTTGTATCCTTAATATGTTATCTGGAGCTAGGCCTGATGGGCTATAACTAATGTTTACATAGGAAGAACAACTACGAATTATCTCCTTTATAATTTTTTCCCTTCAATCCTGAGATTGTACCTCGGAGCCTATCATGCTCTAAACGGATTTATTATGGCTGCTGCACTTCAGTTTCAAAACTAGCATCACATTTTTATAAGTAACTTAATCATGATAAACTTCTCTCTTTGGTTTGTGCTCCGCTGCAGCACCTTAAGGGTATGTCTACACAGCAAAGTTATTTCGGAATAACGGCCATTATTCTGAATAACTATGTGAGCATCTACATAGCCATTCTGTTGTTTCAAAATAATTTCGAAATAACGAGGGAATTATTCTAGTAAAGTCCCGCTAAATCAAATGCTGAGTGCAGTCCAGTTGACACCAGCACTCCTCCTCGCAAGGAGATAAAGGATGTTGACAGGTGCGTTTGCTCCCGTTGACCTCCCATTGTGGAGATGGTGCCTAAGTTCTAAATAAGATACGTCAACTCCAGCTACACAAATAACATAGCTGGAGTTGCATATCTTAATTTGAACTTCCATGCAAGTATAGGAGGAATTGGGGACTTCCCTGTTGTGCTAGCATTTGGGGGACAGAATTAATTGGGAAGGGATAAACAACAAGGATAGAAAGGATTGTTTACTGATACAAAGGAGTATAACTAGGAGTCAGAGGATGGAATTAGGTAAGGGAAAAGCTAAGCTAAATATCAGGGAAACTATCCTGATAGTGATGTCTCACACCAGGAATATGGTGAAAGCTTAACGCTTAAAATAAGACTCCAAAATGCATCTAAATGCAGAGGGTGTGTGTGGGGGTGTTAAACTGGATGACCTAATATATCATTTTCACCCACATTCTGTGATTCTCCTTGCACAAAGATGCTCTCAGACATCAGAATGAGTCTTCCTTAGCAAATTAGCTTAAATCAGTTGCTGCAAAGAGGTTTCCTACACTTGCATTTTTAACTACCCCAGTTTCCTTTTTACAGTTTATTCTCTGATCCTTGTATACAGGTTGGGCCTCCCTGATCCAGGACCCTTGGGATCTGACAGGTCCCAAAACAGGAAGTTTGCCAGACCAAGGGAAGACAATGCTGGCCCCATTGATGTCAGCCTCTGTGCTCCAGCTTTGGCCACCAGGCTCCAGCCCTGGCCACTGAGCTTTGATCCCAGCTCCCAACCCTGTGACACTGCTCCCAGCCGCTGGCCTAGCAACATCTGCAGTCCTGCTGCACTAGTTTTTCCCCATGAATGCTCCAGCCCCAAAGTACCCACAGAGTGTCCAACAATGCCAGACCATGGGTGTTGCCAGAATAGAGAGTTTTAGGCTAAAGAGGTTCAACCTGTACTAGCAACTGCTCTGCAGTATTAATCCCACAGTCCAGAGGCTAGATCTCATCTAAGACTAAGATGCAGCCTTGGTTCAATTGTAAAATAATTATAAAGTGATGTAGTCTGCAGCTTACCCCCAGAAATTGACAATGCAATTCCAGTGCTCTACCCAATGTTGATCAGGTATAAACATCCCGAGCCATTCTCATGTGTACATGTGTACTCATTTTAATGGGATACCAATTCCTATAGTGATCTAGCTTAGAACTGTACACATAATGCCTACAGAATCATAGATCTGAGGCTCTTTGATAGGGAGGGATCCAAAAGGAGGCCATCTACACTTTCTCCCCAGACTGATCCAGTACGTCATGCCTGATCAACTCAAAGTGTAAGGGTCCTGGGGCAAAGTGCTTGCCATATAATTCACATAAGGTCAGTCAATACCAGGAAAACAATCTGTTTACCATCACACTCAGATCCAGGGATGAATTCTGAATGAGACACGCTCAAGTACATTAGTAGTAAGATCACTCAGTTCTGTTGATGCTTTGGTTGCTGGGAGGAATAAAGAGTGAGTGTGTTAGTGAAAGGTTATGCTATCCATGTGGCAGCACTGAATCTGGCATGTAGAAGAGGCTGCACCAACCTAGGAAATGGGTAGGACCCTACCAAATTCACTGCCATGAAAAAGGCATCACAAGCCATAAAATTTGGTCTTTTGTAAACTTTTACTCTCTACTATACAGATTTCACAGGGAAGACCAGCATTTTTCAAACTGGGGGTTCCAGCCCATCTGGGTGTGTGTGTCACATGGTTATTTTAGGGGGGGCCATGGTATTGCCACCCTTACTTCTGTGCTGCCTTCAGAGCTTTGGAGAGTGACAGCTGTTGGCTGGGTGCACAACTCTGAAGGCAGCACCCCACTAGTAGCAGCAGAGAAGTAAGGGTTGTAATAACATACCATGCCATCCTTACTTCTACGCTGCTGCCTTCAGAGCTGGGCAACTGCAGAGTAGCGGCTGCTGATGAAGGGCCCAGCTTTAAAGGCAGTGCAGAAATAAATTAGGCAATACCACAACCTCCCCTACAATAACCTTGTGATGTCCCCAATATCTCCTTTTGGGCCAGGACTCCTACTGTTACAACACAGTGAAATTTCAGATGTAAATAGCAGAAATCACGAATGTTATTGTTTTAAAACACCTATGACTGTGAAATTGAAATTTGGTAGGGCCCTAGAAATGGGATATGCATTTGCTGTCTAAAAGGAATATTTTTATCCCAAATAATGTCTATCACTATATTTAGAGGAGTTGCCATAGAACCAAATTCTCATAGATTTCTAGTTTTTGCCTACTGTATATGCAGCATAGTCATATAGCCCACATGCTTTTTCACAGCCATTTGATGTGTAATTGAATTTGGAATGTTTTCCTTGATAAGGGACAACATGAATGTGAACTTACCTATGACTCTGGACACCAGACATATGTCCAATTACAGTCATCCTAACTTCCATATTGTCATTAATAACGCTTATAGGTCACAGTGTTCCCTGTAACTGAATTTCAATGAAGTCCATGATCCTGCACCAAGGGCTTCCATGCCCAGTGAGGTTGGGCCTGGCTCCTTTCTCTGGGTGTTGTGACCTGGCCCACAGGGTGGGGCTGCTCTTATCGCTCCATCCTCAGCTTCATTTTTCTATGCATTAGAGCTTTATACTATGCTGTGACATTTATCAGACATTTCCAGGGCAAAATAATAACCTTAGCTATTAATTATCCCTACTCTTTTACAATGTCTGCAGGAATATGGCACTGGAAGGCTTTCCTTTCATGCTACCTATTTTCCCATCTCTTATGCTAGCTAACCACTGGGAAACCCAGAAAAGTATTGGAAATTCAGGAATGCAAATACACAAATTTTATGCATCTTACATTTAAAGATTGTACTTATGTGAATGAAGTTCTCTCTGTATAAGCCTCTTATGTACAAACATAAAATGCACCTTTTTAGTAGGTCTAAACAATTTCAAACACCTGCTTCAATATGGACTAGTGGTCACAGAGTATGGGTATTTGAAAGTTTTTCAAAGTCTCTCCATACTAACATCAGTCATTCTCCATACTCTGCTTGTTCCATCAGAGCGGGAGAGAAGAAAACAAGGTGTCTGTACTAAGGGAGTTCTGACCTTACCCATCATTGTCTTACAAAAAAAGGGAGAACATTGGAGCTCAGAAGTGGAATTATGACCAAAGGGAAACAACATATGCATATAGATAAATAGATTCTAGGGCCACATGGGACCATGGTGGTCATGTAGTCTGACTTTCAGTATAACATAAGCCACAGAACTTCCTTAAAACAGTTCCGTTAGAAGTAGAGCATATCTTGATAAAAACATTTAATCTCATCTTAAAAATGAACTAGCTACCAACTAGGATCTGTGCAAAGACTAGCACTGTCCTGTGGACACCAGTAAACAGGCTTTGAATCAATTGCTTAAAACTTAAGGGATGCACAAAAGAGGAATAGTTCATCTGGAGATCTCAGACACATCCTCTTCACATTGAAAGTCCTCAGACACATCACCAGAATTCATACATCTTTTAGAAGGAATTACTGGGAGGAAGCTTGTTTTACCAGCTAAGAGCTGTTATAGCAGAGCACAGGTGTCTGAAATGTATATAATACCAGGCCAACCTGTACACCCAATGAGAGCCAGCGAGAGGTGTATTTAAGCTGCTGTCTTGTTGTGTGTAGGAGGCAGCAGTGAGTGCCAGAGATTCCTTTGCCTGCAGCATAACACGGGCACTGTGTGGGCTTGATTTTCCTTCCCCTTACAGGAGGAAATCAGATTTTTCTGGTTTTCTTATTTTCACCAGTCCCAGATTAAAGAATTTTGGGGTCCTGTGGACAACAACAATTGGGTCCCCCCCCTTTCCTTAGAGTACTGCTCCAGCTGCTCTCAGCCCTGCACAGCATGATCAGTATAGAATCAGAGCAACATGGGGCTGGAAGGCACCTTAAGAAGTTATTAAATCCAAGTTGTTGTGCTGAGGCAGGACCAAGTAAACTTAGACCATCTCTGACAGGTGTTTGTCTCATTTGCTCTGGAAAAATCTCCAATGATTGGGGTCACAATCTCCCTTGGGAAGCATGTTCCACAGTTTAACTGCTGTTACAAGTAGAAAGTTTTTCTTAATGTTTAATCTAAATCTGCCTTACCACAAATTAAGCCCCATTCCTTCTTGTTCTACTTCCAGTGGACAAGGAGAACAATTTTATCTTAGTCCTCTTTATAACAGCCCTTTAACATATTGAAAGACTGTTAACAGGTCTTCCTCCCACCCCCTTTTTTTGTTAAGACCAAACATACCCAGTTTTTTCAGCCTTTCCTTATTGGTCAGGTTTTCTAAACATTTCTGTTGCTCTCCTCTGGAATCTGTCCAGTTTATCCTCATGTTTCCTAAAATGTGGTACCCATAGTTGGACAGAGTACTCCAGCTGAGGCCTTACTCGTGCTAATAAAAGTGAGAAAATTAACTCCCTTGTCTTACATATAGGCTACGTTTACACTGGCAAAAGTTTTCCGTTAAAAGCATTTTCGGAAAAGCGCGTCTAGATTGGCAGGATGCTTTTCGGGGCTTTTTTGCGGAAAACAGTACTATGCTGTCTACACTGGCCCTTTTGCGCAAAAGTCTTTCCGAAAAAGACTTTTGCCCGAACAGGAGCAGCATAGTTTTTCCGGAAAAGCACTGATGATTTTACATGAGACCGTCAGTGCTTTTCCGGAAATTCAAGCGGACAGTGTAGATAGCTGGCAAGTTTTTCCAGAAAAGTAGATGATTTTGCGGAAAAACTTGCCAGTCTAGACACAGCCATAGTGCTCCTGTTTATTCTGGGATGTATTTTAGCCTTTTTCACAATTCCATCATGTTGTTGATTCATTTTCAATTTGTGAACCACTATAACTCCTGGATCCTTTTCATCAATATTACCAGCTCGCCAGATATTCCCCACGTTGTAATTGTGCATTAGATTTTTCCTTCCTAAATGAAGAACTTTGCACTTGCCTTTATTGAAGTTCATCTTGTTGAATCAGACCAATTCTCTGTTTTGAATTCTAATCCTGTCTTCCAAAGTGCTTTTAACCCCTTCCCGCATAGTGTCATCTGCAAATTTTATAAACATGTCGCCACTCCATTATCCAAGTCATTAATGAAAATATTGACTAGTACCAGACACAGGCTTGAGCCATGTGGGACCTCACTAGATAAGCCCTCCCCAACTTACAGCAAATCACTGCTAACTACTCTTGGAGTGTGGTCATTGAGTCATTCAACCATAACCCCAACATCTCTCAGTTACTTGCAAACCCACCACCCACCAAGAGTTTGCTGCCAGCCCCTTACCCACAGTCACTGGTCCTTCCTGTACACTCATCAAGGTCCTCCCTACTCAGTGCTCTGCTATCCTACCATCCATGGTTCTGGTGGCTCCTCCCAATCTGAGCCTCCCAGCTCTTTTTGCTCACATTACCGCCCTATGATCACATTTTAAAAGCATTTTCGGAAATTCATGCCAGTGTAGATGTAGCCTATGAGATTACTGAGGACTAGCAATTTGTTTCAGACAAGTGGCAGGAGGGGAAAGCTTGCAGTCTCTGTCCCTGTATGTGAATCCCCTGCCTTCACTGTACCAACCAGAGACAAAAGGACATGAGCCAGCTTCTGAGGTCTTGACTCCATCCTGCTCCCTCTCTGTCCCTAACCAGCATATCACCCAGGCTTGCAACCTCCGTTTTGCCTTTTACTCCTTCACTTCCCATGCTCAGGCTGCCACTGAATCTTCTCTGTCCTCCACTAGATGTTGCTCCCTGCTTTAAACATTTCTCCCCTTGACTCCGGTAGCTTCCTGCTCTCTGGCTTGGTTTCTTCCCTTGCTCAGCCAAAACGCTTCTACTAAAATCACCTTCCTCTCCTGCTGCTCTGCTCATGTGAGCCATTTCTTCAGACAGGAGCAGATGACTGTTTTGTGGGGCGCCGGGCAGCATAATTCCGTGGGGCCCCCCCCTTTGCCACGGCGCATACGTGGTGGCGCCATGGCACATGCGCGGGGCTTTTTGAAGCGTGGGGCTCGGGGCGGCCGCCCCGTTCGCCCTGCCCTATATCCACCCCTGTCTTCAGATCCCTGCACTGCCCTCCCGATGCCTCCAGTGGGCTGTGCCCATGAAAGCTCATGATACCATCTACATGTTTTGTTAATCTATAAAGTGCTACCAGACCATCTGTTGTTTTTTAAGTTTATCCTGTACAGACTAACTCGGCTACCCCGCTGAAGTTCCTGCCTCCATGTCAGACTTTTTACCTGCCAGTCCCTACCCCGCTCCTGCTTCCTACATCTCACTCAGTCCAAGCCTGCCTCCTCACAGGCTCTTGGTATAGCTCTCCCCATCACCATACACTGCCTTCCATGACCCCCTTCTGCATGGAACAGTCTCTCCCTCTTTCCATGTGGCCTGTGACTTCCCACTCTTTTACATTCTTCCCCAGAGCTTGCTCCTCTCAACAGTGACACCTTTGGTGTTCCTGCACCGGGTCCCTCGTCTCCTTCTCTCTGCAGGAACTATGTAAGGAAACACCTGGCTCCATGGCAGAGCAAACGTGTCTGCTGATTGTTTATGTTGCCGAGGGAAAAGTATGCACCTGCACTGTCTTAAATAATAAGCTCATAACCATGCAGCTGGAAATGCCCTGTGTTTGCTGTGATGAAAAAAAGTAGTGCTGCAACCCTCACTTGCAGCAGCCGGGGGGGCATTGTTGTTAATGTGGCCCTGACATTAGTCTGGGAGCCTGGGGGGATGGCAGAAACATTTAACAGTAGAAATTACCTGTTTGTGATGCATTTTGATGCATTTCTTTCTGGTCCTGCAGCCCCTGACGTGGTTTTCATGGGAAAGAAGTGGCTGTGGTAGGTGTTCTGTGTGAGAAACAGCAACGTTGTATTAGTAATTTAGTTTGGATGTTCTTGCTTCCCTGTTTGCACTGAGTTACAGCACGTGAAATATGAAGCTTAATGGCAGGCAGGCATCTCCTCATTGTTGAGGAGATGAGAATAGTCTGTGTGTGTTGTACATGACCTATTGGGGGATTATGGCCCTGCTAGTAGCTTTTGTGGAGCTAGATTTTATGACAAAAGATGAAAAGTAATGAGCTAGGTTGGGGCAAGGAGGTTATTTCAACAGTTGTGGGTTGCTCTTGCTGTGGTGGGAAGTTTGGGCATGTTGTGGAGGCAGAATGCTCAGAATGAGCCTGTTCAGCCATGAAATTTGTGAGCTCACATCTGGAGTCCGGTTCTCCTGTCTTTCCTCATTTCTCTCCTAAATTACAACTCCCAACCTGAGAGAGTCTTCAGAGCCCAAGGGAAGACTTCAGGAAAGCTCTTCCACCCTGCCTCTCCAATCATCAAATGTTCTGAAAAAAGGCTCCCTTAATCTTTACTGCCATATTAATACACAATAAACTGCTTAGAACTATCTACAATCAAAAGAACAAATTAAACCCTTTCCAGGAAGAAGTAGCCACCTTTCTTACTAGAATCTCCTGGGAGTTATCCAACTTTTTTCTCTTTGATGAGAGGCCAGTCTGTTCAGTAGTCTTAGCTGCTGTACCCTTCAAAGCAAATACACCTAAAATTTCCCTGCTTACTTATAAGTAATTATTGCTATTCCCGGTTCCCCCTGGGATACCACCAGGATCATAGAGCCCCTCTGATCCACCAGGCTGGATTCCCTTTAACACTGTACTGCTGTGATAAGTTGCATAACTCTCTAGCCTGTCCTTTCACCAACATACATACAAGCAGGAGGGACACAGCGATCTACACTACATGCAGGCAGGTTCTTTACCCAGGCCCTACCTGGGAAGTCTTCAGCTAGGGCACCTCCCCATCAAGGTACACGCCCCTTCTGGGGTTTGAAATTATACTGCCTTGTGCTGCACAGGGAACTGCATAGTGCAAACTATTGAAATTCACTCCCCACCCAACGTGGAGAATACAGCAGCTTTCTACCTGAATCATGACTTCCACACACTTTTTTATATAAAGCACAAACAAATTGATTAACAATAAAAGATAGATTTTAAGTGATTACAGTATAAGGGATAGCAAACAGGTCAAAGCCGATTGCCTAGCAAATTAACAAGCCCCTGAAAACTAAGCTTTGTACAGGCAGTCCCCGGGTTACGTACAAGATAGGGACTGTAGGTTTGTTCTTAAGTTGAATCTGTATGTAAGTCAGAACTGGTGTCCAGATTCAGCCGCTACTGAAACTGACCGCCAGTTCTGACTTACATACAGAATCAACTTAAGAACCCCAGGCGTCCCCAAGTCAGCTGCTGCTGAAACTGATCAGCAGCTGATTCCAGGAAGCCCGGGGCAGAGCAACTCTGCCTCGGGCTTCCTGTAGTCAGTGCTGGTCAGTTTCAGCAGAAGCTGACTTGGGGACGCCTGGGGCAGAGCAGCTGGGGTGCTGCTGGGTTGCTCCAGTAGCGCCGCTCCTCGGTGCTACTGGACCAACCCAGCAGCACCCCATCTGCTCTGCCCCAGGGTCCAAAACAAAAGCCTGGTCTGCTGGGGGGGGCACACTAGCTGCGCTCCCCCCCCCCAGCAGACCAGGGACACGGGGAGCAGAGCCGCAGCGGCAGTGGGGTGCCGCACCTCTGAGGCTTTGCTCTGGCAAAGTCTCAGAGGCGCGGGACCCCGCCGCAGCTGCAGCTTCAGTCCCGGTGCCTGTGGTCTGCTGAGGATGGTCCCCAGCAGACCACAGGCACCCGGACTGAAGCCGCAGCCGCGGGGGGGTCCCGCGCCTCTGAGGGTTTGCCAGAGCAAAGCCTCAGAGGCGCGGGGAACCGCCGCGGCTGACGCTTCAGTCCCGGTGCCTGTGGTCTGCTGGGGACGGTCCCCAGCAGACCACAGGCTCCGGGACTGAAGCGGCAGCAGCGGCGGTTCCCTGCGCTTCTGAGGCTTTCCTCTGGCAAAGCCTCAGAAGCGCGGGAACCCGCCCGGTGCCCCTGGTCTGCTGGAGACGGTCTCCAGCAGACCAGGGGCACTGGAGCAGCTTACAAATGGGGCTTTCTCGCCCCGGAGCTCGCAGGTAGCAATCCGCCACCTCGACCTCCGGGGCGAGAAAGCCCCGTTCGTAAGTGCGGATCCGACATAAGTCGGATCCGCGTAAGTCGGGGACTGCCTGTATACTACACAGATCAGATATGAATAGCAAATTCTCACCTTAAAAATGATGATACCAGCAGACTACAGATTCTTAAGGGGCAAGCTTTACGTACTTACAGTTTAGAGTCCTCACGTGTTCCATTCACAGACTAAAAACCCCCTTCACCTGGGTCTAGCACTTCCCTCAGTTCAGTCTTTGTTTCTTAGGTTTCCACAAATCAGTGAAGAACCCCAAGGATGTCACTCCCTTGCCTTATATAACTTACATATGGCAGGAATGAAGCCCTCTATTTTGAAGCTTGGCTCCCATGCCAGTCAGTAGAAAAACACTGACGTCCCAAAATGGAGTCCAGCCCAAGATGACCTGGTCACATGTCCCTGTCACGTCATTGTAGCCATTACTTGGAGGCTGTCTCAAGTGTCCTCAGGAAGGCTCCCCAGGTAAGAGAGAAGCTTTTCCCAAGCCTATTATTTTCCTAATGGCTTATTCCCCTGAATAGGTCCTTCCCTACCTATCTATTCAGAATGAAATATGGATATACAGTCAATATTGTTAACTTCAGATATAAAAATTATACTTGCACCCAAACAGGATAATTATCTTTAGCAAATTATAACCTTTCCAGTGATATCTCACATAACTTACCTTGCATAAAATACGTCATTATCATATCACAATAGTATCACTGTGAAGAATATGGGGTGCAGTGTCATCACAACCTGTAGCCAAGACAAGCTTGTGAAAGATTTAGGAAGTGGTAATGAACCATTTATTAGGCATATGTCAACCCTTAGTTTACTGACAAAAACAGTTATTCATTAGTATAGCTACAGGGCGTTAAGTTAAAATGTGCTTTAAACATTTAATTAGTTTGTTGCAGACCTTGGACTCTTAGGCTACATCTAGACCACATTGCTTTTTTGGGATACCAGAAGTATCCCAGAAAAAGCAATGCTGCATTCAAGGAACGTGTCCGTTTTTTCAAAAAACATTTCAAAAGAACGAACATGCTCTTTCACCATCCCTGTAAACCTCATTCTATGAGGAATAAGGGATGGCTCGAAAGAGCACTTCTTTTCTGAAATTTGGTGCTGTGTAGTCGCATCAAATTTCGAAAGAGCCTCTTTTGAAAGTAAATCGAAAAAAGATATGCAATTTGCATACTGCAAATTGCCTCTCTTTTTCCAATTTAATAGTGCAGTCTAGAAGTAGCCTTAGATCTTAGTCCATCCCATGCTTTTCAGCAGACTGGGCTACCCACATTCTCCATGCTTGCTTATCAGCTGTCATGTGACCTAAGTCCTTCCATTTCAAATTAAATTTTTCTGTTGATAATCATATGCTTCCAAGTCATCCTAAGTCTACCCCTCTTTCTTGCTGGATTTTCTGGCTTCCAACTGAGAGCCATAATTGGTAGTCAGTTATGATTCATTCATAACATATTCCCTAGCCCAGAGGTGGGCAATAAAATGGCAATGGTTCACCAGGATTAGCCTCTGACAGGATGCCACCATTATATTTACCTGCACCTCTGCAGGTACCAGTGATTTCAACTCCCATTAGCTATGGGTCCTTGTTCCTGGCCAATGCGAGCAGCAGGAAGCAGCCTGGACCAGGACACCACTGCCTGCAGCTCCCATTGTCTGGAATGGTGATCTGCAGCCAACAGGAGCTGCAATCACCTGTACCTGCCGAGGTACAGGTAAATATAGCAGCGGCGGCCTGCCAGTGGCCAACTCTGGCAGACCGGATCCAGCCAACAGGCTGATATTTGCCTACCTTTGCCCTAGCCATTGATGCCTTCTCTTAGAGATTATTTGCGACAGAGACCTCACTTTAGCCGTTTTTCTGATTTCATTGTTCATTTTTCTTTCCTCACAGCTTACTCCCAATATTCTCGGCAAGCACTTATGATGAAACACATCTAACTTCAGAGTATTTGCTTTCTTAGGTTGCCAGGTTTCACTGCTGTGGGTTGCTATGGCTACAATGATGGCTGAATAGACACTTAGTTTTGAATATAAGGATAGGTATTAAATTTCCACAGTTTCCCAAAAGCTGCATTAACTTTCTCACTCCTCATTCTTATTTCCTCAGAGCACGTACCATCTTGGCTTATTGTGCTTCCAAGACATTTGAATCCATCTACCTTCTTTAAGTGTTCATTATCAGTTTTGATGTTTAAATCCATATCTCCAATTACCATGGTTTTACATTTCTTTACATTGAATCACAGTCCTACTTTCACCATCATTTCTTTAACTTCATTTGTGCATGCTTTAAGTCCTTCATCAGTTTAATGCAGAAGAGTAATGTCATTATTTGATGTAGATTTCACCGGTCTTGAATTATTCCACCTTAAACCTTATTGATTATTCTTACATTGCTTGCGGCCATAATCAATGATGAGCAAGAATAAGAGTACGGACAGGATGCACTATAGCCTTACTCCTGTCCTAATTTCAAATGACTTAGTTAATCCTTTATCCATTTTAACACAACATTTGGAGTTAATGTAAAATGCCTTCATTACATTGATAAGCAGTATGGAATTCTGATGAAACTTAACAATTGTCCACATGGTATTCCTATTTACTCTATCAACTGTATTTTTTAAAGTCTATTAAATTAATATTGAAGGTTCTTTGAAATGTATCTGCATTTTCAATAACCCTTTTTAAGGTGAAAATCACATCTGTGCATGAATGACCCCACCTAAAACCAAAAGATTATAAAATCACAGCTCTAAAAAAATCCTTACGTAGATATTTAGATGCACAATCTGAGTATTCAGCTTTAGCCGTAAATGCTTGGATCTTCAGACATATAGGTTTTTAATAAATTGTTCAAAAGAGCACCCTTATCTAAAATTCACATTTTAATTACTATAGTGCAAAAATGTGCTTCCAAAGTCTTTCTGTCCATCCCTACTCTTCTTCCTCCTTCCCTCCCCCCTACCCCCTGGTTGAAGAGAGCCTTTAAAGGGGCAACATTCCTTTTTTCCCAGATAGCTGGACAAATGAGATTCCTTTTTACATCTGACTATTTGACAAATTAGTTTTAAGAGACCTCTCTGCCAAAATAAATACCTTAATAAGCTATACAATCTTTTGTTGTGCCTAAAATCTTTGGAAACATATTTTAATATAAACATATATTGAAATTGCATAAACATGTCTTGTTAAGAAAAATCACACAAAATAAATTAGCGTTCCCTTTTTCTAAAATTAATTAACTTTGTTATGCACACAGCCCCTAGTTACTCCCTGCCTGCACCCTGAGCTAGCCAGCTAGCCACACATAGATGCTAGCTAATCCTTCCCTACACTCTGACCTACCTGCCTGCCTGCACACAGCTCCTACCTTCTCCTCTTTCTACACTCTAAACTATCCCCACATTCCATTCCCTTAGCTCAGTGTTTCTTAAACTGTGTTCCGCAGCACACAGGTGTGCCATGAGGCAGTTGGAGGTGTGCCGTGGAGAACAACAGAGTTCAAAATGGCCTTCCTTAAAGGGGCAGGCGACCTTTTTTTTTTCCTCTCAACAAAAAATCCTTGGTGTTCCTCATAAAAAAAAAAATGTTTGGTGTTCCTCAGTCTTAAAGAGTTTAAGAAACACTGACTTAGCTGTTTTCAAATTTTGAAGCTGAGCCCTTTCCTCCCCCAACACTGAGTTATAATTTTGGTTGCCCCCATCCTGTGCTACAACCAAGACAGGCTGGGTGGTCTGCTGGGGTGCATCTACACTTAAACTCCCATTACTATGATTCACTGTCCTTATTGGCTATGATGATTGATATTAGAGTGAAGCCAAAACTCATTATATTCCATGTTGGGTCAAGTTTCTCTCCTAATTATCGTTATGAAACCTCAGTGATTTCACTGGAACTGCACAATGTAAATGTGAATAGACTTTACCCCACACAGTATAAAATTATCACTTCTACTTTCTCCTTCAGGCATATTTGGCTAGTTTGCCCAGTGATTGTTCTGAATTCATTTATCTTCCTGTGAATTTCTTCTTCATTCTCAGTTAAATCCTCAATCGCTGGCAGTTTCTGAGGGCATTTGTCATACATTTCCAGTCCTCTTGGGTAGGCCTCTAAGTTTTTTTTCTTCTGACTGGATAAGGTCTTTCTTGAAGTTCTTGAAACATCACTCTCTTGAACACACTTTTTTTCTCTGCCTTAACTCAGTATTGTCCAGATATCTCTAGATTATTTTTTTTCAGCTACTCTTTGGACCAAGGCTGGAGCATAGAGCATCAGCACCTTTCTACTACCACAGCCAGCTCTTTCTACTCCAAGTGTTTTTTTCCACTTTTTGTTCTGTCCTATTTAAACAAAATCCTCTGATTTCATGTTCCTTCCTTTACTCGGGCATGGAGTTTCAACTCCCCGCTCTCAGTCCCATCACACTAAATTAAAAATTGTTTTGCTGTCAGTCATTCTTTCTTGAAACATTATGCTCCTTTTTGTTTACAGTGCATGACATACAGGGCTTGTCTCCACTACACTGCCTAGGGAAATACTGCAGTGATTGATCCACCAGCCGTTGATTTATCATGTCTGCTTAGATGCAATAAATTGATCTCCAAGTTCTCTCCCATCAACCCTGATACTCCACCAGAATGGGAAGAGTAGCCGGTGTTGATGGGAGAGCAGCCTCCACTGATCTTACTTCATGCATGACGGTGTGGTAAGTGCATCAACTTCAGCTATGCTACTTGCATAGCTGAAGTCATGTAAATTAGATTGACATGAGGGAGAAGAAGGCTAGTGTAAACAAGGCAGTCAGCTCTTGCTGCCCTGCAATACTTCAAGTCTTGTCTTTATAATTCTATGGCAGATGGTGATTTTTGTTTCAAATTCTGTAGGGTTTGAATGCAAATTGACATTGACCATCATTGTAAGATAAAAAACAGAAGTCTCTGTAAAAAAGTGAGTGTGTTCATTGTCAACCACTTGTAGTGAAAAAGGAAACCCAAACTATTCTTAAATAAAGAATGAATAAATATGGATTCACAGAATGCTTTGTCATGGAAGGAGATGAATTTTAAGTGTTGTGAGACAGACATTTTGATACAATATATATATACTTGAGAACCTTAACAATAATATAGAAGTAAGAATAAGGAACTGATCATGGTTTGGGATAATTCTGTTATGTATCTGTAAACTGACAGTCAGCTAATACAGTCCAAAGGCCAGATCTGAAGTCGGTGGAGACTCCCTGAAGTCAACAGGGCTACATGTTGGTGGAGTGATGCATCACTTTGATCAGCTGCAGATATGGAGCCTTATTCTACTATGTCTCTGTGCATTCTGTGTATAGAGTACATGCTAGTTGATAATTAACTAGCAAGTACAGGCAGTCCCCGGGTTACGTGGATCCGACTTATGTCGGATCCGTACTTACGAACGGGGCTTTTCTCACCCCGGAGGACGCAGGCGGCAGGACAGCCCAGACACGCCGCGGTCCCGCCGCCCGGGTCCTCCGCGGCTTTGCTCCGCGTCTCCCTGGTCTGCTGGGGGGGAGGCGCAGCTAGTGCCCCCGCCACTCCCAGCAGACTAGGCTTTTCGTGCGGACGCCTGGGGCAGAGCAGCTGGGGCGCTGCCGGTTGGTCCTGTAGCGCCGCTCCTCGGCGCTACTGGACCAACCCAGCAGCACCCCAGCTGCTCTGCCCCAGGCATCCCCAAGTCAGCCGCTGCTGAAACTGACCAGCGGCTGACTACAGGAAGCCCGAGGCACAGTTGCTCTGCCCCGGGCTTCCTGGAATCAGCCGCTGATCAGTTTCAGCAGCAGCTGACTTGGGGACACCTGGGGTAGAGCAGCTGGGGTGCTGCCGGGTTGGTTCCCATAGCGCCGAGGTGCGGCGCTGCGGGGACCTACCCAGCAGCGCCCCTGCTGCTCTGTCCCAGGCGTCCAGATTCAGCTGCTGTTGAAACTGATTAGCGGCTGATTCCAGGAAGCCCAGGGCAGAGAAACTCTGCCTCGGGCTTCCTGTAGTCAGCCACTGGTCAGTTTCAGCAGCGGCTGAATCTGGATGCCAGTTCTGACTTACGTACAAATTCAACTTAAGAACAAACCTACAGTCCCTATCTTGTACGTAACCCGGGGACTGCCTGTAATGGGCTAACCATGTAATAACATCAGCTAATGGCTAATCTGTTATTTATCTAAATCAGATTGCTGTTTTGTTTTGTTGTATGAAAAATGAAAGGCATAAAGTAATTTTTAAAATCTGAAATACTATTTGGAATATCCCAAAACTGGGAGAAAGTGTATATAGCTCTTATTTAACAACTGTAACTAGTTCTATGTTTTAACCAATTTTGAGATTGTTACCAACTCCCATTGGACACAGTCCTATAACTCTTTGAGCATCTCCTGCAAACAACTCATCTGGGCCTGATCCCAAGCCACTGAAGTCACTGGGAAAGTTTCCATTGAGTCACATGGCTTTGGGTCAACCTCAGACTGCAGAGCTACTTTGCAGATGGGAGAGAGCATAGCATAGCTCTCTAGCTCCAAGTTCCTTCCTCCTCACACTAGCTAACAACTGTAGCATACATGGATCAATTAGGGAGTCGAGAAGAGAGAATTTGAGAGAAAAAAATTGGGGGAAGAAATGGGAAGACAGGACTTGGGCAAAGGGAAAAATAACTAAGGGAACAAAATATACAGGAGAGAAAATTGGTGAAAATGACAAGTGAATGGGAACTTGGTGTCAGCACAACTAGTGGCACAGACCACAGGAGACAGGAAGGAAGGAGAGAGTTGGGTGAGATGATGTGGGGAAACAAACAAGGAAAGGGAGTGGAGGGAAGGAATGAAGACAAAGATCATGAGAAATATGGAGGGAGGAAACGTAAGGAGAGAAAAATGGGGATGGAGTGAGAGAAAGAATGAGGGAAAGGATCAGAGATAATATATTCCTATGTAAAAATAGACGATGAGAAATGCAAAATAAGAACAAAAATTGACATGAAGAAAAAGAGGAGTGGGAAGGGTTTTGTTTTTAAAATACTTTTAAAAGAGTGAACGTTTATAGAAAATGTATTGGAGGGAAACAAATCCTGAAGAAGAGAAAGGAAAGAGGCAGAAGAAAAAGTGGAAGCTGAAGAGAAAAGGCAGACAAAACTGCAATGACATAAGTTGCTTTTAGAATGTTTTCTTTCTTCAGTGTTTGGAATCTGTGATCTAATAGAGATTTGGCTCTTTGCAGTTCATTACAATTGTTTTTAAAAAGGCAAGAGAGACATTTTAAAGCCTATGGGTAGGGAGAAACCATCAATTCCTCTGCAGAGGCTATTTGGACACTGTTTATAACATTCTCTTTTGTTGTGGGAGGTTGCCGGGGCAAAGTGAAATCACCAGTGATTCAGCAAAGAATGTGGGGGTTAGCAAGAAGGCTTATTCCTCAGAGAGGAAGGAGGGAGTTGTGTCTCAGCAGAAACTAGTCAGGATGAGAATTGAAGTAACACAGCACCGTCACTTGATAGAGCTGAATCTGCTCTCCAACAGCATTCTCAGGGATCTCTGATGTAGAATGCCTGAAACAACTAGCAGTACAGGCTGCTTGTCATGGCTATCAGAAGGGACCTTGTTGCATGAAGTGACACATACTATAAATGACTCAAATAGATAATGACACATTCTAGTTGCAGGGCAATTTTTTTCATGTTGGTGTTTGATGAAATCCCAATAATATTGGAAAAATCAAGACCCTATTCTGAGATCACACTGTTTTTACACTGAGGTAGCTCCATTGACGTCAAGGGAGATACTCCAGAATTACACTGGTGTAAATGAGAGTAGAGTCAAGTACATCTTTTATGAAAGGAAACTCATAGGGTCAGATATTCTGTTAATGTAAATCAGTGGATGGAGAGATGCTGGTTTACATCAACTGTGAATCATAGAATTCTGATTAAAAACTGAGTTTACTAACAAACCACTGTCTTGCATTAGCAACTAATTAGAGATCTTCCTATCCATTTATGCCAGAACAGAACCTGAGGTATAGTTGATAAATAACTTGCAGAAGCCACCTTCCTCCAAACTGCTTATGGAGGAAGGAACTGATAGCAGATTTTATGAATCAGATACCTAAAAGGACCATGACCACTATATTCAGTAGAACCTTGAGCAAACTAGATCACCTGACAGATTAATACCACAAAGTATGAAGATAGTAAAATTCTTCCTAATACCCCACAAATCAGAAACCATGGAAATAAATGACCTTATTTAAAAGTACTTTGTGCAAATATTAGTGGATATTTAATTTATCTCCTTGATTATGCAGACATTCACTATATTCTAGAGTGGCAGTTCACAAACTGTAATTTGGTACCCCAAACTGACTTAGATTTGCGGGGCCCACAACCAAAGCCAGCCCTTAAGACTTCAGTCCTGGGCATCGGGATTAAGGTTACAGCCCCCTTGCCTGGGGCTGAAGCCTTTGGACTTCGGCCTTACCTCTCTCCATTAGGGCTCAGGCTTCTGTCCCCCCTCCTGGAGTCATGTTGTTGCAATTTTTATTGCCCCCTCCGCCACAGTGCAATGAAGTTTGAGAACCCCTGTTCTAGAGATCAGAATTAGTCATATGAAGTTTTGAGTCAAAACCTTTAAAATAGATTTGCGATTTTCAGAATCCTTATTAACATGGACTTGATAGATAATGTAATTGTTGGGCAGCCTGTAATGTAATGTATTATTCAACACAAACACCCCCGTGTTCCTGGAAGATTATTGTGATGCTTTGGGTGCATCTAAGGAATGAGATTCTGAGGTATATCTTCACAGTGACTTGAATCATCTGATGAAGTGGGTTTTACCCAGGAAAGCTTATGTCCTAATAAATCTATGAGGGTATGTCTACAGTACAGTGTTATTTTGCAATAGCTTATTTTGAAATAGTGCATCTACACACAAAATGCATTTTGAAATAGCATTTTGTTATTTCGAAATAGTGCATCCACACTGATAGGATGCTGAATCACATTTAAGGCTGTCTGGAACCGGTTCTGGCAGGGCATCAGGTCAGGAGTTACTTTGTGTGGTTGCTGCCCGAGGCTATCTGAGACCTGTGCTTAAAGGGACCCCCCTCCCCCGGACAGCCAGTTCTAAGGTTTCCCTGCTTGCTTGCCTACCTCACTGAGGGACAGCAAAGCATTTTGTCTCTGCGTGCTCTGGTTGCCCTCACTCAGGACACCACAGCACTCTGCAGCATGGAGCCGGAACCGCCCCTGGGCACTCTCATGCTTCTCTTGGACGTGTTGCTGCGAGCCTGGTAGCACATTCTGCAGGTAGTAACAATTTCCCTTGTGAGCCCCACTGGGGGCTTGTGCCTCATTCCTCCCTCACATCCTTCCACTTACCCCTCCCTAACCCCCCCTTCCTGCTGTACAATAAAAGACACATGTGTTCATTACAACAAAGCCTCTTTATTGAACACAACTGGGGTGGGAGGAGAATGAAACTGAGGTGAGACTGGGGAAAGAAAGTGGGAGAGGGAAGGAGGGAGAGTGGGGGGGGGGAACCTGGGAGGAGGAAGCTGGCAGGGGGAGGCAAGGGGAGAAAGGGGGAGGAGAAGCTCAGGGATCAGGGTTGGGGGCCCAACTGTCTCCCAGCATGGCGGGTGCGGGGGCATCAGCGTCCCTGGGGATGTGGGAAGGGTGGGAAGGAAGACGCGGGAGTGGGAAGAGGAGCAGTAGCTGGGGAGGCAGCAGGGGCTGGAGCAGCAGGAGGCAGCAAGCTCTGTCCCAGGGTCGATGACCACCTGGGGGGGCATGGACTGTCCTGCCCTATTGGTGCTATTCCTCGTGGAATGAGGTTTACCAATTTTGAAATAAGCCCTCTGCTATTTTGATTTAATTTTGAAATAGTGGTTTGGCTGTGTAGACAATGGTAAAATTATTTTGAAATAACGGCTGTTATTTCGAAATAACTTTGATGTGTAGACATACCCCATTTCTCTAAACTCTGGTCTACTTTAGGGAGTTATTTCAAAATAACAAGGGGAGCATCCACACTGCCAAGCCAATTATTTCGAATTAACACACTGGGTACAGGCAGTCCGCGAGTTACGCGGATCCGACTTATGTCGGATCCGCAGTTACGAACGGGGCCCTTCCTCTCCCTGGTCTCCAGCAGACCAGGGAGAGGAAGCAAAGCGGCGGAACACGTGGCCAGCTGACAGCCCAGACGCGTCTGGGCTGTCAGCAGGCCGCGTGTTCCGCCGCTCTGCTCTGCTCTGCCCCCCCTCCCCCTGGTCTGTAGACCAGGGGGAGGGGGAGCAGAGCAGAGCAGAGCAAAGCCGCGGAGCCCGAGGGCAGCAGGATAGCCACGGCGCATCTGGGCTGTCCCGCTGCCTCCGGGCTCCGCGGCTTTGCTCCAGACGCCTGTGGTACAGCAGCTGGGGCGCTGCCAGTTGGTCCCGTAGCGCCGCTCTGGGCGCCACTGGACCAACCCAGCAGCACCCCAGCTGCTCTGCCCCAGGTATCCCCAAGTCAGCAGCTGCTGAAAATGACCAGTGGCTGACTACAGGAAGCCCCTGCCCCGGGCTTCCTGGAATCAGCCGCTGATCAGTTTCAGCAGCAGCTGACTTGGGGATGCCTGGGGTTCTTAAGTTGAATCTGTATGTAAGTCAGAACTGGTGTCCAGATTCAGCCACTGTTGAAACTGATCAGTTTCAGCAGCGGCTGAATCTGGACGCCAGTTCCGACTTACATACAGATTCAACTTAAGAACAATCTTGTACGTAACCCGGGGACTGCCTGTATTTTGAAACAATAACTCCTGCTTGTTACAAGCAATATCGCTTATTTCAAAATAATTATTTCGAAATAGCGGAAGTGTGGATGCTCTATTGCTGCTATTTTGAAATAACTACTTCCCAGAGTCATTCAAAGTAATTTCTCCTCAGGGCTTCCTGGGGCTCTAAGTCGAGGTAGCACATCCACATTAAGGGAGCCTACCTCGGACTAATTTCGAGGGTTCCCTGTAGTATGGACACGCCATTTCAAAATAGTTATTTTGGGAGTTATTATTTCAAAATAACTTATTTTGAAATAATTGCCTAGTGTAGACATGCCCAAAGGTGCCACAGGATTCCTTGTTATTTTTTCCATCAAGCTTATTTGTCCACTGAGTCACCAACATAGATAACATTGTTCT
The DNA here is from genome assembly GCF_052426305.1 of Pelodiscus sinensis. Lineage (NCBI taxonomy): Eukaryota > Metazoa > Chordata > Testudines > Trionychidae > Pelodiscus > Pelodiscus sinensis. Next base: position 178,271,492 of record NC_143054.1, on the reverse strand, counting down.
CTTTTTTTAGCCTAGTCACAATTTTTCTGTTTGAGATAAATATATGTCAATCTAAATTGAGGAGATAATGAACACTATTCCTATTGCATGAGGAAATGTATGTTGTTATATCTTCCCATGCATCAGAGAGCAAAATATGTATTTTTCAGTCTAGATCATTTTTATTTTATAATAAGGAAAGCCAAAGAAAAAACTAAATAAGATCATCATGAGAAAAATAGAGAACACAGTTACTTATACAATATTAAAATAAACCAGAAGACTTTTTTATTGTGAGTAATAATATTTTTCTAACAGCAACTCAGTTATTGGAAATGCCCCATTAATTAATGAGAATTATTACTCCAGTGTAGAAGTCCACAAGTTTACCTTCTGGGTTTTGCATTCAAGTGCCAGTACCTTTATTCATGGAGAATTGGCATTACATATTTCCTCTTTCTGGATATAAAAATAATACATGAAAATCTGAACATCTTCAGTTCAGCTAGTTTCTTTCTAAAATGAGAGATGGGAAACAAGTGAATTTCTAGAACATCACATTTATGGTAATATCATAGTCAAATAGAATAATTCAAAATATTGTTCTTTCTAGTTGCTGTTTTAAGCGATATCTTTGATATTTCATAACATGATGAAAAGTAATTTTAAAGGATTATATCATCCAAGCGCAAGAACATAACAATGATGAACTCAGCCCCCATTAACGAACCTCACCTACCTTGACTTTCTTTTCTTGCTTAACAAAGATAAACACTGAACACTGGTATCAAATTTTGAAAAGTTTAGCAATTTACAGTTATCCTTTGTATACATGAACTACAGGCATCGATTTAGGCCTTAATTCTTCTGACTCTTGCAGGCAAAAGTCCCATTGGAGTGGAAGTTACAGAATCTGGCCTTTAAGGATTGCTGACTTCTTAAATTCAGTGCCCACCATTCAGTTCCTTTCTGTGGGTCCAATTCTTTACTCTCATTAGTAACACCATTCAGTGAAATCGGACTGTTCACATGAGCAAAATTACTTGTATACATAAGAGTTTGCAGGAATAAGCCTAAACATTTGTAAAAGGTTTTTGGCTTATAATGTGTTAATAGGAACAATACAGGTGAAAATAGGCCATAAACCTTTCCAACAATATTGTAATGTTTCAGCAATACACAGTAAAATAGCATTTACAGTAAATTACAAATGCAATAATGAGATATACAGATATAATTGCCAGAAAAAGAGACCCAATCCCAGTGTGGTTATAATAATATAAAATAACCCTAATATAAATACTTTCTAAATGTGAGCTGCTGGTAATTCAGTATGCTAAATTTATGGAGCCATAGAAAATATATGTGATATAAAATGTTACATAAAAGATTACAAGAAAAAATGACAGCTAAATTTCAGCCAGTGTTTATTCCCACTGTTTCATGGAAAACTGTAGTGCTTTTCTGTCAAACATTATATAGTCTTGTAGACTCAAACTATGAGCGTTGTGCATCTGAATGACTTTATGAATATGAATAGTCCCATTGAACTCAATGGGATTATTCATGTGTATAAATGTTCTCTATCTCAGGGTCATAAATAGTGTAAACTCTTCAAAGGGACAACTTTGCCTTTTTCAGGATCACTGATGGGGCGAGGAGACAAAGGGAGCAGTTGCCCCTGAGCCCAGTGATTCAAAAGGGCCTGGGGCTCTGAGCCTCTGTTGCTGCTACTGCATGAGCAACATCAGCCAGAGCCCGGGCCCTTTAAATCACTGCTGGAGCACCCCACAGTGAGCTTTGGGCAGCTCTGAGGGCTGGGTGGTGGTGGCATGGCATGCCCTGGGCAGCACTGACACTTTCCACAGGAGGCGCCCCCTCTTCCAGGAGCATGAGTCACCCTCTCCATCTTAGCTAGGGACCTGGCAAGTGTGTTGGCCCTCCTGGCCATCTTATATAATTCATAGAATCATTGAATCATAGGACTGGAAAGGATCTTGAGAAATCATGTAGTCCAGTCCTACACACTCATAGCAGGATTAAGTATTATCAGGACCGTGCCTGACAGGTGTTTATCTAACCTGCTCTTAAAAATCTCCCGTGATAGAGATTCCACAATCTCCCTAGGCCATTTATTCCAATGCCTAACTGCTATGACATGTTCTTTCAAATTTGCAATCTAAATCTCCCTTGCTGCAATTTAAGCCCATTGCTTCTTGTCCTATCCACAGAGGCCAAGGAGAACAACTTTTCCTCTCTTCCTTGTAACAATCCTTTGTATACTTGAAAACCATTATCATGTCCCCTCTCAATCTTCTCTTTTCCAGACTAAACAAACCCTGTTTTTTTTTTCAATCTTTCCTTACATGTCATCTTTTCTAGACTTTTAATCATGTTTGTTGCTTTTCTCTGGACTTCATCTAATTGGTTCACCTCTTTCCTGAAATATGGTAACCAGAACTGGACACAGTACTCTAGTAGAGGCCATATCAACATGGAGTAGAGAGAAAGTATTACTCATTGTGTCTTGCTTACAGCACTCCTGTTAATATATCCCAGACTGATGTTTCCTTTTTTTGTAACAACATTACACTATTGATTCATATTTAGTTTGGGATCCATTCTGACCTCCCAGATCTGTTTCCGTAGTACTTTTTCCAGGGTAGTCAATCCCCATTTTGTATGTATACAACTGATTGTTCCTTCCTATATGTAGTGCTTTTTATTTATGCACATTGAATTTCATCTTGTTTACTTTGTCCTGATCATTTTGAATTTTAATCCTATCATCCAAAGTACTTGCAACCCCTTCCAGCTTGTGATAGTCCACAAACATTATGGCTACGTCTACACTGGCATGATTTTCCAAAAATGCTTTTAATGGAAAAGTTTTCCATTAAAAGCATTTTCGGAAAAGCACGTCTTGATTGGCAGGATGCTTTTCCGCAAAAGCACTTTTTGCAGAAAAGCGTCCGTGGACAGTCTAGATGCGGTTTTCCGCAAAAAAGCCCTGATCGCCATTTTCGCGATCGGGGCTTTTTTGCAGAAAACAGTACTGTGCTGTTTACGCTGGCCCTTTTGTGCAAAAGTCTTTCGGAAAAAAACTTTTGCCCAAACGGGAGCAGCATAGTATTTCCGGAAAAGCACTGATGATCTTACATGAGATCGTCAGTGCTTTTCCGGAAATTCAAGCGGCCAGTGTAGACAGCTGGCAAGTTTTTCCACAAAAGCAGATGATTTTGTGGAAAAACTTGCCAGTCTAGACACAGCCTATATGTATACTGTCTGTACCATTATCTAAATCATTGATGAAGATGTTGAACATAGCCTGACCCAGAACTGATGCCTGAGGAACCCCATTCATTATGCCCTTCCATCTTGACTGTGAATCACTGATAACTACCCTCTGGGAAAGTTTTTCAACCACTTAGCCACCCACCTCAGTAATTCCATCTAGGTTTTATTTCACTGGTTTATGAAGTCATGTGAAAAGCCTCAGTAAAGTAAAAATATATCACATTTACTGCTTCCTACCTATTCACAAGCCTTGTTACCCTGTCAAAGAAAGCTAGTAGGTTGGTTTGACATGATTTGTTCTTGACAAAACCATGCTGTTACTTATCACCTTATCTTCTAGGTTAGTGTTTCTCAAAGTGGTCCACAAAACCACTTTGTTAAACCTGCTAACTGGCCGCTCCAGTGTGTTTATTTACTAGCTCCGTAGCCACGGAGCCTCGTGGCTCCCATTGGTTCCAGTTTGCCGTTTGCAGCCAAGGGGAGCTGTGGGAAGTGGCATGGGCTGGGCCGCCATTTCCCATGGCTCCAGTAGGAGTCAATTGGTGAACCAGAGCCAATAGAAGCCGTGAGGCTCTGTGGCCGCAACACTAGTAAGTAAACACACCGGAGCAGCCAGTTAACATGTTTCTCAAAGCGGTTTCATGAACCATTTTGAGAAACATTGATCGAGGTGTTTGCAAACTGATGGCTTAATCATAAAAACTTAAAAACTAGTGGTCTTGTAGTACCTTAGAGACTGTATTATAATGAGTATTTGTGGGCACAACCCAATTGATTGCTTAATTGTTTGCTCTATTATCTTTCAGAGTACTGACATAAAGCGGACAGGTCTGTAATTCCCTGGGTTGTCCTTGTTTCCCTTTTAATAGATGTACCCTTTTCCAGCCCTCTGGAATCTTACTTGTCTTCCTTGATTTTTCGAAGACAATTGCTAATGGCCCAGGTATCACCTCAATCAGCTCCTAGAATATTCTAGGATGTATTTCATCAGGCCTTGATGACTTGAAGTAATCTAACTTATCTAAGTAATTTTTAAATTGTTCTTTCCCCATATTAGTCTCTGATTCAACATCATTTTCACTGACATTCACTATGTTAATTGTCTTATTAACCTTTTTGGTGAAAACTGAAACAAAAATGTCATTTGTACTTTTGCCATTGCCACATTTTCTATTATTGTTTTTTTGTGTAACAGGCCTACTTTGTCCTTGGTCATCTTCTTGCTTTTGTAAATGTTTTTTTATTATCCTTCATGTCTATAGATAGCTTAATCTCATTTTTCTGCTTTGACCTTACTAATTTTATTCCTATATAATTGGTGCAATGCCTAGCACATTTTGTGTTCCAGTGTAATAAAAAGTTTTATACATAAAACATACCAGTTTATATAACAATTTTTTAATGCTCATTGAAATTTAAACTGCTTTGTAATTATTGATATAAATGACCTTTTTCTATTGAGGCTGCTATTTATCTGCTATCAGGAAGGAAGACCCTAAAATCAAGGCAAGAAGTAAATCTTTTTGCATTGAAATCAGTGGTAAAACTATTGAACCATTTGAATGTCAATTGTAAGATACAGTTTCAAATTTTCAGGTAAACATAGGTTGGTTTGTTTTTTTACTTAACTTGTACTTTTTTTTGCCAGGAATTTCAAAGGAAAATAGATAATCTGCATCTCATTTAATAAAAATGCTATGACTCATCACACTCCCTTTCCCTCACTTCTCCCTACTCTTTCTTGCTACTGTCGTCTCTTAGCAGTCAAAAAATAATTCAAATTTGTTGAAGAGAGGAATGAGTGGGCAGCATCAGAGTAATTTTTCCTAGTCTGTTTTTATGCCTAATGTTAAACATAGTTGCTATTATTGCCTTGAAAATGGATGTATAATCAACAACAAAAGCATCAACAAAGCTTACTCAGGTGTAGCAACACTTTTAGAGCGACAGCAAAACAGTTTGGTTTTCAAACCTCCAGCCAGACTGCTGCTCCCCCAACCTGATACTAAATGCTGTTGTACTGCTTGTGTTGTGCCTCTTGTGTTACAGTGCATTAACACAGTCATAATGCTGGCTGTCCTTCACAGCCATCACCACCAGTCACTGACTAGATGTCAATCAGTGGGGTTAGAAAAAAGAAATTTTTACTCAATTACATTTGAAAGGAACTTTTTCTTAGAGAGAATGGGCCAAATTCAGACCTTGTATAAGTGTGTGCAATTCCACTGAGTTTGGTTTAATTGTACCTGCTTATATCAGGTCTGAATTTGGCCCAATATATTAGCATATATTTAAATTCTGTAGCTAGTTGCCTTTAACACAGCCTCGGTGTTATCAGTGGAATTCCATACTTCAACTTTAGGGATGTAAAATCCCGTTTAATTGGTTAACCGGTTAAACATATTGTTTAACCAGTTAATGGGTTAAAGAGAAAGGTGGGCAGGGGGGTTGCTCCAGCCCGGCTGGAGAAGCTCCCCACTCACTGCTGTGCTGAAGCAGTTATTTCCCCTTAGCCCCGCACCGCAGGCAGGGGCTTGTCAAAGCAGCCTCTGTCTGTGGGGCTCCTGGGTCCACTCCAGTCAGGGACTGCTCCAGGCTAGGTGGAGCAACCTGTTTGTGGTGGCCCATGGCAGGTGGGGGGCTGTTCCAGCCCCCACCGGTTAACCTTAACCTCACCCGTGTCAGGTGAGGCTTACTAGTTTACCGGTTAACTGATAAAACATTCATGTTGCCAATTAACACCAGGCCTACATTTACCCTTAGGTTATTGATGAAGATATTGAGCAAAACTAAAGCCAGACCTGATCCTTGTAGGACCCCATTTGTTATGCCCTTTCAGCTTGGTTGTGAATCAGTGAAAACTACTCTCTGGGAAAAGTTTTCCAACCACTTATGCATCCACTTTTCTATACAGGAAGGACTAAACACTCTTACTGTTTAGGAGGACTTTTTGAACACACAGACAGACAGACAGACAGACAGAGACAGATGAGTAGATATTGTTATTCGTGAAGCACTGAAATGTATGTGCACAAGCACCTCCCTCCAGAATACATATTTTTTAACTTTGGCGAATAGCTATAAAACGAATAAGGCTGTAGTAGAACAATCCTTTCTGTCAATGAGCTGAATCTGCTCTAAATGGCTTGCATTAGTAAATTTGACTATCGCAGGGCTGGGCAATCTGAGGGGAGGCATGGCTTTGAGTCCTAGGAAGGGGGGGACCTCAGATGGAAGGGGGAAGGGCTACGGCAGCCCACCCTCAGCGCTGCTTGGAATGTGCCGTTTCTTTCCCAGGAAGTCCCATACAGAGCTCCAGTGGCGATTTAAAAGGGCTCAGGGCTCTGGACAGCCACTGCTGCTATGCCAGGCCCCAGGACAACAGCCCCCTTCTCCACCCTACCCCCTCCTGTCAGCAGCCCTGGACTATCATCTCAGCATTAGAAATGCCTCACTGATAAGCTGATGTACTTTTTATCTACTTCGTGCCTCACTGGCATCTTTGAACACTTTTATATCTGAACAGCTTGAATATTTGACCTCATTCTATAAATACCATTACTCAAACAGCTCCTGTAGCTAAAATAAAAATACTGTTGGGTTCCCTCTGTTTTAAAAAGGTCCTGTCAAGTGAAAAGCTATGCCTTCCTTTATTATGCTAAAAATCATAGCTGCATTGCTGCTATACTGTGCCTGCAATAGCAATTACACTAAAGGGATGGCTTGCACTTGTTTAACATGAATTTTATATGAGTGTCATGTGACTCTCCTGGAAAGCTCTACCATAAAGAGTAAGACTATGAAACAAACCTCAAGGAAAACAATCCCTGAAAGGTAAAGTGCTTGATTTATATATATATATATATATGCATAGATAAGATATTAGTAAATAATTTGGTGGCTGACCATATTTAGCTAAATTTGGGAAAGGCTGGAGCTGGGCCAACCTTTCCAGGAGAATATAGGGGTGACAAGGGGTCATCCTTCTCATGTAATGCTGCCTTTTTAAAGCTTTGAAATAGCTCTTCTGCTACTCAGTTTGTTCTAACTACTCTGTATCTTTGTTCCAAAATAAGATCAAATTTTAAAATGCAAGCTATGTCCTCTAACCAGATCAAGTTATTTTTCTGAGAACAGATTTCAAAAGGGTTCTCCAAAGTATGATTCTCAGAACAAAGGGGGTGGGGAAATAGGTTGAAAACATAATTTAAAATTTCAGTCTCTTCATGACTGGAATGATGTGAAAGCAAGTTTTACTTAGACATTTTACTGCAAAAATCCACACAGTTTTTCTGATCTTATTAAAAATACTCCATGACTGATGTCCAAACTGTCCTGTCCTGTCCTCTGCTCCTTGTTTCCCGCCCCCTCCTTTCTTTTCCTTCCCCCCTCTTCCTTCTCCCCTATTTATTTTGGGTCTGCACATCCTAAACTCAAAACTCCGGTCATCTGACGAAGTGGGCTCTGCCCACGAAAGCTCATGATACCATCTACATGTTTTGTTTGTCTATAAAGTACTACCAGACCATTTGTTGGTTTTTAAATTAATTTCTTGAGTTGAATGCTTAAAATAGCCAAGGCTTGGATCTTAAGTATTCTCTAGTGCAGTTGCAGCCCCCACATATACTTATATAATCAGAATTGTTATACTTATTCTTTAACTACCAACAGTACTTGGGTAAATGACCAAAGGACATACAGAGAGGTGGCAATCTTTCACTAGCTCCATTCACCTAACATCATAATTTAGTACAGCAGGATTAACTCTACAAGTTGGCTGTGTCTACACTGGGCCACTTATTCCGGAAAATCAGCCGCTTTTCCGGAATAAGCTGCGAGCTGTCTACACTGGCCCTTGAATTTCCGAAAAAGCAACGATGCTCTACTGTACAAAATCAGCTGCTATTCTGGAAAAACTATTCTGCTCCCGCTCGGGCATAAGTCCTTATTCTGGAACACTGTTCCGGAAAAGGGCCAGTGTAGACAGCCCAGTAGTCTTTTCCGGAAAAGCGCGTCTACATTGGCCACAGACACTTTTCCGGAAAAAGGGCTTTTCCGGAAAAGCAGCCTGCCAATGTAGAGGCTCCTTTTCCGGAAAAACCGAAAATGGAATAGTATTCTGTTTTAAGCATTTCCGGAAATTCATGCCAGTGTAGACACAGCCGTTAAGTTCAAAATCACAGAAGTTTTAGAAATAACTAGATACCATATCATTTAGGAAGATCAAAGACTTGTTGTTGCTGATTAATGGATGAAAAGAATACCTATCATATGACCTCCTTAATTCAAATCAGCCTCCACAATCTATTTGTATTTAGATCTGATAAAACTATCAATAAACACATCACTGGTATATGCACTAAGTAATTCAAACTGAATACTGTTGACATGTTGAGTCCCAGTCAACATGAATAAACCATACATAGATTCAGCAAGCCTCTATATCAGTGTTTCTCAAAGTGGCCCTCATGGCTTCCATTTGCTCTGGTTCACCATTTGCAGCTGCTTCCTGTGCCTCCCCTTGGCTGCAAATGGTGAACTGCAGTCAATGGGAGTGGCTGTGGAGCCATTATGTAAACAAACCAGAGCGGTCCATTAGGAACTTTCTCAAAGTGGCCCATTTTGAGAAACACTGCTCTATATGATTGACTAGAAGATTTACCTAGCGTTGCTTGGGTCTTTAACTCAATTAATTTGTGTTTTTTAGAAAATAAAATGAAAATGTACATGCTCCATTTAAATCATTGCTCTGGGATGGGGCTGGAGACAAGGGATTCAATATGCAGGCTGCCCTGGGAAGAGAGGACTGCCCCAGTCCTATCCCTCCACAGAACCTTGGTGCCAGGTAAAAAGTGCCTCTCCATGACTGCTGCACCACCAGCGGGCTCAGCCAGGGAAGGGATGTATGTCCCCCAGATGGGGCAGGTCCAGGTTTGTCTGCTTCCTGTGCTTCCTAGCCAGAGTGAGGAATGCAGCAAACTGTGCACTTTCCCCTCACTCCCTGATAAAGAGGAACAGCCAACAGTATTCCTGTATGATTGGGGGGAGAAGCTTCATTCCCCCACTCTCCCTAAAGGGCACCTGCAGTGTTGGGAGGCTTGCAGCTGGGGCATTCCTGGAGTGGAGGGGGGAGCACACTCCCAGCTGAGTTATTCTGTCTCTTTCTGTATGGTTTTATGAGAAGCAATCCCGTTCTGGGCACAACCCATTTTTCTGGCACAACCAAACCCTTACCTTGCTTTAAGTTATGATAAGAGGAAGCTGTATACAGAGTTTGGTGATCCTAGCTCTTAGCATTTAGGAGAAGTTCATGAATAAACAGATGGGCAGACAAACTCTCTCAAATATATAGTAGTCTAGAAGATTTACGTAGCATTGCTCAAGTCCTTCAGGGCAGGGGTCTGAGAGTGTGGGAGGGTACAGGAGTCAAGGCAGGGGGTTTGGGCTGTGCGGGGGTTCAGGAGCTGGTGGGAGCCACTCTTCCTGGATGGCAGTTCTCTGGGGCTAGCTGTGCTAGGGGCTGTTGCTAGGGCAACAGTTCCCCAGAGCTAGCCATCGTGGGGGCCATTCTGGGAGGGGGGGCAGGCAGGAAGCTTACCTCCTCCATTGACCCGTACTGCCCCAGTGGGGTTATAGGGTGGGGACTGGAATAGCTATAAGTTATAGCTATTCTAGTCCCCACCCCGACGCCTTGCTTTACACAGTATAACTGTCCCTGCTAGCAGCTCCCTTCCCTTTCCCATGTTATTGAAAACAATCAAATTCCAGGTGCATCCCATTGTCCTGGCATATCCAAACCCCTACCTTGCTTTAAATTATGACAAAAGGAAGTTGCATACCAAATTTGGTGGTCCTTGTTCTTTAACAAATAGATGGACAGACAGACTCTTTCAGATATATAGTAGATTAGGGGTCATTTGATCAGACAACAATCTTGGATTTAGATTCTACAGGACTTTGTAATTCCAGAGGAAGCACCTTGAGCTAATGTGAACTCTGACTAGCAAGCAGGGTAAGTAAGCCAGGAAAAGGAGTCCATCTGGTGCCAGCAAGAATCCTGACAGCATCATTTTGTACAGACGAAGTTTGTTAGTTCTTGCGCATAGATATAAGCAGTAAGAGTCTAGCGTTACACTATAAGAAATAGAAGAAAACATATGTATGAAGATGAACTTCCAGGTCAGCAAGAGGTAAGGATGTGAACTGGCAATGCTTCAAAATGAAATAGTAGACATGCTATGTATATGTTGAACCAGAGTCCAACAGTCCAGAGTCTCCTGAACTTGGCAGAATGCTTTTTAAGAAATTGTAAAAGTGGTGTAGGATTCACTTAGGTGTCTTGATCACACAGATATTAGTTCTGTTTAGATTGGATTACATTGCAGGAAATTTCTTCACAATCTGCACTTCAGTTAGGTAAGCAGAAGCACAGAAGTGGTAGTAGAAATATTAAGATGATTTTTAAATACATCTGTGTGACATCGACATCTGAATGAAATTTAAATTCAATGATGGCATAATAAATTCCTTATGTGAAGAATGTATGTTACAAAGGCAAGGATTCAGAACACAGCTGCCAGGACACCTCTATCAAATGACTTTGTGAAGTGGTTAAATGCACTGTGGAACATAGAGAGAAACTGAATTAAAGATCATTTTCATCCTATCACAGAATGTTCAAGGAAAATAAAAATAGCCAGTGGTATGAAAAAGCAACCCAGACACAAGGATAAGGGTACTTGCTATCCGCCCTCTGAAAATGATCAATAACAATTGTAATTAATTCTATTTCAGTGCTTTTGCTTTAGCTGAAAACGAGAATAGAAATGTTTGAATTAGTTCTTAGGGAAATTGTGAATCAGATGACTTTTCAAAACTTACTCAGCTAGGAATGGGAAGATGAAGACTTCTGCCAGCACAGCTAAGTTGTTCAGGAATCACACATCTCTTCGCATACCTGACATTCATAACTATGAAGGCAGAGGTCTGTAATGTAGCTATAGTCCACGTTCAACCATTTAATTAATGAAAATGTAAGATTAAATTATGGCTTGAGGGGCCAGTGAAGCTACAGAATTTAAGTGGGAAGAAAATACAGGTTGTACCTCTGTAGTCCGGTATACTCTGGTCCAGCAACATCCATGGTCCGGCATGATTTTAGTTAGCCAGATGTCCATTTATCATGGGTGTGGCCAAATTTCCTGTGTTCCCATAAAGTTTATTTACAGCTGCCAGGCCCGGCTCCCTGTTCTGTGCTGTTATTTAGCTCTAATTTATCCCTATATGTCTTCTAAAAGCCCAGCAAGCAGTGGAAGTGTTGGTAATGCTGCTAATCATAAGCATGGTTTTTATTGTTTATCTACTTATTTCCTTGTGCCAATACAATAAATTTGTGTAACAACACTAACACTTTGTTATGAAGAGAGCTAATAAGCCTTGGCTAGGCATTGGCTTACATAGGATATATCAGTACAGTCATATATTGTTACACAGCATAGCAAGCATTGTTTCATTTATTCATCTCAGCGAAATAAAAATAAAGAGACCCATTCACTACAATATTGACCTCTTGTGGTCTGGCAAATTCTCTGGTTTGACAGTCAGGTCCTAAGGGTGCCGGACTAGAGAGGTTCAACCTGTAGTCACAGAAGATAGCTGCATTTAATGAATGGTGCTTAGATTTGTTTGTTGGAAATCAAGTACAAGCTTACTTACCAAAGAAAAGAGATTCATATGATAGCAAACAGAAAACAAAGGATTACATATGAAACAAAATCATAACATACATTAGAGCCTAAACTCAGCTCACAAGTTGCACTCTTATCTAATAAGATGCTGCTTTTCACAAAGTACTTTTAACAGTGGTTTTCAACTAAGGTGTCTGAGACGCTCTTAGGATGCCAGAGCATCTTTCTGCATGCCAAGATATACCAGCTCACACCTTTGATTTTCATCTGAAAACAGGGTCTATCTCCTCGCTCTTTACCTCTTTGTGTTAATTTTCCTTCTGAACTCCCTGTAACTCCTTCATTAACATTTGGCTCAGGGGTGTGCAATAATTTTTCATGGGGGCCACTCCAAGAATTTGGAAAGTGGTCAAAGGCTGCACTCTTCCATTATATTAATGGAGGAGGTACAAAGTCTGGGAGGGAGGTTGGGTGCAGAAAGGAGCTTGAGGTAAGAGACTGGGATGCAAGAGGGGATGTGGGGTCTGGGACGGAGTTTGGATGAAGGAGGAAGTTATGACTTGGCACTGGCATGCAGGAAGGGGTGCAGGGGTTTGGACTGTGACCTAGGGCAGGAGATGGTTGTGGCCTGGGGTTGGAGACTAGGGTATAGGAGGAGGTGCAGGGTTTGGATTGTAACCTTGGGTAGGAAAGTTTGTGACCTAGGGTAAGGGACTGGGGTGCAGAATCTGGAGGAGAGTAAAGGGGCTTTGGTTGTGACCTAGGGCAGGAGGGGGTTGTGGCCTGGGTCAGGAGATTGGGGTGCAGAGCCTAGGAGGGGGTATGAGTGCAGGAGGAGGGTAAAGGGTTTGGGTTTTATGGGGTAGGGGGCCAGGAGTGGGGTGGCAGAGATTTGGGATTCTTCAAACAGGCGGCTTCTATTGGAAGGGGGGTGCGGAGCAACCGAGGAGTGGTCACTGCCAGAGGGCAGTGCCCTAAAGTCACCACCACACCCAAACGGGGTGTCCGAGAAGCCAGCTACTTCCCCCAACTGGCCAACCTGGAGGGAAGAGCCAGCAGTGGCAGCATATGAAGCCTTTCCTTCCTTCCTCTGCACTCGCAGCTGTTCAAAGAGAAACCATGCCTGGCAGTAGCTTTTCTGAGAAGCACTTTGGGGAATGGGGGCATAGGGCAGGGCATCCAGCCTGTGGGCATATTTTGTGGACACAATTTTCAGTAGAAATCTTACGTAACACTCTTTAATGAACTACAATGTAAATGCCCAACACAGGAGATATCTGTAATATATACCCCAGTTCAATGGTCATAAATGTCTCTTCTGAAGTATTACAGCAGAGGTCTCAAACTCACAGCCTGTGGGCTATCTACAGCCTGAGCAGTTCCACAGTCTGGCCTGTGTGCAGCTGCTGGCATGTGAGTCCCTGTGGCCCAGTGGTGTGTGTCTCTACCCTTCACCAAAGCCCAGTTCCTGCTCCACTCTGCCTTTTCCACTCCTGTTCTGCCCTCTCTCTACCCACTGAGGCCCCTCTCCTAAAGGATGTGTTCTCAGGGACTAGCAGGGGCGAGGCCTGGCACAGGGCAGCACCAGGGGTTGCCCACTCTCCACTGCACTCACTATGGTGGTGGGAGCCTTGAGGAAGCATCGCAATGCAGCAGCTTCTGCTCTGCATTGCTGCCATTTCCCAGGACAGCCTGGTTGCTCCACTTCACCAGGGCAGCAGGAAGCAGAGTGGTCCAGGGCTGGCCTGGGAGGCAGAGAAGAGCAGAGCAGGCTGCCGGGTAGCTCCACTTCCCCACAGCTCCCACCACCACAGTGAAGGGTGGGGGGAGACTTCTGCTGCTAACCTTAGCCCACCCAGGACACACCAGGCTAACCTGAGCAGGAGGGCCATCCTATCCATAGGATGGTTGGGGAAGCCATGGCAGGACCCCCCAAAGAGCAGGGCAAAGGGCGGCCACCCCGAACTATCCTATGGAAGGGCTGGCTCTGCACACACCTGCCCCACGGGGATGTGCAGCATCTGGAAGCTGCTCTAGCCCCGCTGCGGTGCCAGTGGTGGAAAAGGGGGTGGGTAAAGGTAGGTCTGGGGGAGGCAAGTCCCCCAGCCTTGCCCCCAACCCATCACCTTGCACCACAGGGAGGTGGGTGGCGTGCAGCTCCAGCTCCCCCCCCCCCAGCCCTACAGGGAGAAGGGAAGGCATACAGCCCTGGCTTCCCCAGCCCTGGAGCACTGGGGAGGGAAGAAGGGTGCATGGCTCCAGCCTTCCTGGCTTTGGAGTACTGGGGAGGGAGGGAGGCATGTGGCTCCAGGGTCCCTGGCCCCAGAGCACTGGGGAGGGTGGGCACTAGGAGCAACAACACTATAGTAGGCATACTGGGGGCGCCATGCCTTCCCCGCCTGTGATACCTGCCGCCCGTGAGTGGTGGCTGTGGAGGTCTTAGGGCAGGGGGATTTAAATCATCTGGGGTCAGCAAGTAGGGCTGGTAGATAAGTGAGGAGAAAAGTGCATGGAGACCCCTGCCACTTCCCCTGCCAAAGGGGGGTGCTTGCTGACTCGCTAGGAGGATTTAAGGACTAGCACTGGCCTTAAGGTAAATTGAGTTTGAGATCCCTGTTTTACAGTCTTGGTTACCAGTTAGTGTTCTGCCTATTTGCTGGGCAAAGCTGACAGCTAGCATGCTGGTAGCATTTCTTTATTATGATATAATATTTATATTATGGTAGTGAACTGAGGGCTGTGATCAGGGTTGGGACTCCTTTGTGTTAGGCTCTGTTCAAGTGGTAAATGTAATCCCTGCACTGAAGAAGTTACTAGCTAAGAGAGCATACATTGGGGTTTGGGGAGATGAATGCAGGCAAGTTAGGGAAATATCCATAGATGTTGGACAGCTGAGAATATTCAATAAGCAATTGTGCATCAATTGGTGGTATCTCTCAATAGGACATGGTGGAATAGCTGGTGGTGTGGCTGCCTCTATAAAATGCCACATAGGCCCTATGCCAAAGCTGCCAAAGCAAATAAAGAACACCTTAAAATATTGTGCCAGGGAAGGTGGGTTTCAGGAGCACCAATAGACAGCTCGCCTAGAAGGAAAACTCCAGTTTTAAACTTAGGGGGTCAGGCTAGCACAGCTGACTTGTGAAGCTCATCCAACAGATACACTTATGTGAACAGATATTCATGTCAAGAGCACCTTACAAAACTAGGCACTCCCCAAAAGTGACATAAAGCAGCCTTGCTTGACTATTGTATCTGGGCAAGGGCTGCTAATAAGTGACTGTGTAAGCAGATTAAACTGAGATATATGTAAGTTGGAATGTAGGAATGCTTACTGGAAGATGCTTGGAGCTATGAGATGTCTTAAATAGGAGAAGATAGGGTGAACTATGTAAATTCTTAAAATATGTAATGAAAAAATATCTACAACAATTTAGAGTTCTTAAACTTAAGATTCTGTAAATAAACATTTGTTCTCCATAAAGAAATAATAACACAGGATAAATGTCCATATGTAACTGTGGTAGAAATCTGATATGAAGAAGCACCAATAGTAAAAGGCTGGATTAGAGACTGCATTCTTCGTCAGCAGACCTGGTATTTTTTCAGGCAGAAGTTATAAATCACATACAGCTCATCTAATCTCTCTAAAAGCATCTACATTCTTTCCAGCATGTGCTTATTATTTTCAGGCTCACACTTTAAACCCCATGCTATACAACATTCTAATTCTAATTGGTAGAATTAAAACAGTTAATCTGAACTAAGAGTATGTTTGGATTGGTGAAGTCATTTTGAGCATGTTATATATAATCCAGAGTGTCTATTTTCATAAAAACACACTAACACTGTTCATATACTACAATAAAAAAGTAAAGATATGTTTGTACAGAGAAACAACATTTAAAAATGCATAGAAAAAACTGTCCTTACCTGTCAACCACACCCTTGAAAAATTCTAAGGAGCTCCAAACTTTGCTAGATTTTGTAGAGGGGCTGCTGTTTGCTCAGAGGAATAGTGGGAATGTTTAGTGCAACCACTGTTTTCCCAGTTCTGTGGATTTTTTTTCAGGTCTTGTCCTTTTGTTTTTCACTCCCTTCCATATCACACATTGAAGAAAAATATTCAATCCAATTGTATTTCCAATGTGTTTCTTTGACCCTACCAAAGCTACCACTAGCGTTGCCCCAAAGAAAAACATTTTTTTTCTTTTGAGTGATTGCACATGTCCATTCTAATCTAGTTGAATGTGTGCCTGGTGCATGGTTGTTGGAGAGTTTTTCCCTCCATTGTGCTTATTGGGATGGCTGAAGTATCCACTGGTGCTGAGTGCAGGTATAAAAGGTGGAGCTGAGATGCACCCCCACTCTGCCTCCATTCCTTTTTATGGCCTGTGATATTTGTTCTTTTACTATTCCTGGTAAAATATGCCCATTTTTACATGGAGTCACCTCATAGTTGGGATTTTAGATAGTTTACGGCAGGGGTTTTCAAACTTTGGGTTGCAGCTTGTAAGGGTAAGCCACTAGCTGGACACGAGATGTTTTGTTTACCTGAGCATCCACTGATATGGCTGTTGCAGCTCCCAGTGGCTGTGGTTTACTATTCCTGGCCAGTGAGAGCTGCAACCACTTTCTGCAAGCGGCCATGCCTACGGACACCCAGATAAAAAAAGCACTTTGCAGCTAGCTAGTGGATTACCTTTACAAGCCACAACCTAAAGTTTAAAAATCCCTTGTTAGATAAGTTTCACTTTTTAGATCTTTAGACTAATCGGTTTAATTTTTAGCTCCAGTGCTTTAGCTATGCCTCAGTCCCGAGGGTTTAAATAATTTGCTTATACAGCAAACCAGTGCTGATGAGTGACACCCCTCCGCCAGCTACCTTAAATACTTGGGGGAGTCACATTTGTGAAGAATCCCCCTCCCCCCCAAAAAAGGCTCAAAAAAAAAAGAGAGAGAGAGGAGACATGTTTAAATGTATCCTTGTGGAGACAGCATTCCATCCACCTTCAGAGTCATTGAGTTTGGAGAGGGCACTGGGTACATCAGCATAGGTTCAGAGTGTTCCCTCTGAATCATCTCAATTGAGAGGTTAATTGCTGTTTCTGGTGCTGAGGAGGAGACCCAAGACTTTCTGAGTCTTGGTACCTTGTTAAATCAGATCCCCATTACTGAAGCCTTCTAAAGGCAAGAGCTCTGGGTGGGAAATTCCCGAAAACACTCTTCAGTGAAGAAGGGATTGTCAACTCTGGAACCTGTGCCAGGTCCATCGAGACTGACCACTGACGAGCCCCCTGCAGCTTCTCCAGGCTATCTCCCAACATTTCAGAGTCAAGAGGCATTACTGGTACTATTGACTCCGTAAATGTATACAGCTTCTAGAAAACCACCTACCCTCTTGGTGCCAGTTTCCCTGGTAGTGCAGGAAGGATTGCAGACCATATCAATACCTAGGGACCCTACTCTGGCCCCTCTGGAACATCAGTGCTCATGCTGCCTGCATTTTCCTTACTTTGGAGGACAGCACCATTGAGAGGAAAGCTAGCTATTATTTCTTGGATACCATCATCTTCAGGTTCTGACTCTGTCTCTCCAGTACCAAAAACTCCTACTTCCTCATTATTGGAGGATTTAGATTCATCATCTTCAGACTTGGAGGTTGGATTCTATGTGTCTCATCCTAGACAGGATGTGCATCTTCCAAGGAGACTTATGATTGCCATGTCAGCCTCAGCAGTGGCCACCAGACAAAGGGCAATGTCCTGGTCAGGGATGGGTCCCAGGACCATATCAGAAGCCTTTCTGAACCTCAGGGGATTTCCCCTCATCCATCACAGTCTGTCTCCTCTAGTATGCACTGAGAGCATAGACATGGAAGAAACATCTTCCTGTCATCAGTTCCAGGACTGGGGCTGAGTAGGTGGAAACCATCCTTCTGGGTCCTCTAGCACAGGAGATTGAGCAAACATCAACATCTGTATGCTTCTTCATCACCACATGAGGTGGTAGAGAAAGTGAGTGACCGTTCTTCACCAGGCAGTTACAGAACTCAGTAGACCTTGCTAAAAAGAGTACCCACAGTCCTGGATATCTGAGTGGAAGTGGTCTATGAGAAATCCCACAAGCTGGTGGATATTTTGGCTTCAGCAGACCCACCAGGGGGCTCGCCCAATCAATAAGTATATTATGGAGTTGATCAAAGAATTGTGCCCTACCTCACGCTCATAGTGACAAGGACAGAGAAGAAATACTATGTCCCCTCTAAGGAATTTCAGCATCTGTACATACATCTCCCACTAAGCTTCTTGGTAGTTGCCTCAGTTGATGAGTGGGAGAGGCAAGTGTGACATTAAACTCCATGTTCTTTATGAAAATGTGCAATTCTGGCAAGTACAGGCATGTAAGCCTAACTTTAGTACCAGGCAAATTGGTTGAAACTGTAGTAAAGGACAGAATAATCAGACACATAGATGAACACAATACATTGGGGAAAAGTCAACATGGCTTTTGTAAAGGGAAATCATGCCTCACTAATCTATTAGAATTCTCTGAGGATGGCAACAAACACATGGACAAAGATGATCCAGTGGATATAATGGACGTAGACTTTCAAGAAGGCTTTGGCAAGGTCTCTCTAAAACAAAAGCTTTAAAGCAAAGTAAGGACTCATGGGATATGAGGAAAGGTCCTCTCATGGATCAGTAACTGGTTGAAGAGTGATAGAAATGTAGCCGTGTTAGTCCTGTTTTTTGTAACTGGTTGAAGGATAGGAAACAAAAAGTAGGAATAAATAGTCAGTTTTCACAGTGGAGAGAGGTGAATAGCAGGGTTCTGCAGGGATTTGTACTGCGACCAGTGTTAGTCAACGTTTTCATAAATGTTCTGTAAAAAGATGTAAATAATGAGGTAGCAAAATTTGCAGATGATACAATATTACTAGGGATAGTTAAGTCCTATGTAGATAGTGAAGAGTTACAAAATTGAATGACTAGGCAAGAAAATGGCAGATGAAATTCAATCATTAATGCAAAGTAATACACACTGGAAAACATAATCCCAACTATACATACAAAATGATGAGGTCTAAATTAGCTGTTACACTCAAGAAAGAGATTTTGCAATCATTGTGGATAGTTCTGTTAAAATATCTGCTCAATGCACAATGGCAGTCAAAAAACAACAACAAAATAAAACAAAACCCTGACAATGTTAGGAACCATTAGAAAAGGATAGATAAAACAGAAAATAAAATACCAATATATAAATTAATGATATGTCCACACCTTGAATAGTATTCTAGTTGGTCCACCTCAGAAAACATATGTATTAAAATTGGGAAAAGTACAGAGAAGGGAAACAATTATTAGGATTATAGAACATCTTCCATATGAGGACAGAAATAAAAATATTGAGAGTGTTCAGTTTGGAAGAGAGCTGAATGGGGCTGAGGTATAGATGTGATAGAGATTTATAAAATTGTGAATGGTACGGGAAAAGTAAATAAGGAAGTGTTATTTATTCTATTACATACTACAAACCAATTGTCACCCAATGAAATTAATAGGTAGCAGGTTTACAACAAACATAAGAAAGTATTTCTTCACATTGAACTTGTTGCTGGGGGATGTTGTAAAGGCCAAAAGAAAACTGGGTTTAAAAAAGAATTTGATAAGTTCATGGAAGATAGTTCCATCATTGGCTATTAGCCAATATGGTTAGGAGTGCAACTCATGCTCTAGGGGTATGTCTAGACTGCATCCCTCTGTCAGCAGAGGGATGCAGATTAGGCAGGTCGACATTGAAATGAAGTGGGGATTTAAATGTCTTGCACCTAATCTGCATAAAAATGACCATCGTTTTTACCGACTCAGCACTTTGTCGGCAAAAAGCGGCAGGAGGCATAAGGGATCTGTCGAAAAAGGCTTTCTTTCTCGACAGATCCCCCTCTAGACTGCTGCTTTTTGCCGACAAAGTGCTGAGTCGGCAAAAATGATGGCATTTTTATGCAGATTAGGTGCAGGATATTTAAATCCCTGCTTCATTTGCAATGTCGACCTGCCTAATCTGCATCCATCTGCCGACAGAGGGATGCAGTCTAGATATACCCTACATGTCCTCAAATGTCTGACTGTTAGAAACTAGGATGGTATGACAGGGGATAGAGCACTGAATACATTGATCTGATTTGTTCCTTTCCTCTAATGCATCTGGCTCTGGCCACTGTCAGAAGAAAGGATACTTGGGATAGAAACACTGTTGTTCTGACCCAGTATGCAAGAACATACTCACCATGGGGTCAGCAAAGTTAATGGGGCCATCCTTTGAGCTGCCTGGAACTTGTTTTCTACTCCACTTCTCTGTGAAGGTGTCATTCTCAATCACAATTACCTTGGTGAGGAGCATGGGTAAATTGAGCACTCTGGTATCAGAGCTTTCCTGTCCAGTTTTCTATCAGGTCAAGGTTTACCTTTGATATCTTCTGGTACTGTTAGATCTTAAAAGTTAAGAAGTCTTAAGCTATATCTGTCTTGTATCACACTGCAGACTGTGAGGGTGTGAATTGCAGTGAAGTTCAAAGTGCTGTAGAATAGCTGCTCCATATGGACTTTGTTGTGTAAACTAAGAAGCAGTTCACATCTCTATAGCCTGAAGTGCTTAGTTGTGTAGATAAGCCTTTAGTCTGAGTCAGTGTTTAGGTGTGAGGTTACCCAGGAAAACCCAAGTGTTGCAGCAAATAATTCAATGGTTGACTGTTTTCATCCTAAATCAATGCTGAACCAATGTCCTATCTGGGTATTAAGAACATTGTGTTGCTTGAAGTGCCATAATTTGAACAAGATATAAAACTGATGTCTTAACCACTTGTCTTTAAAGATCTCCTGGGTCTTTTTTAAGAGTAAGGTTGTCCTGGTCAAAATCTAACTTGGTTAATTACATAAGAACATAAGAACATAAGAACGGCCGTACTGGGTCAGACCAAAGGTCCTTCTAGCCCAGTATCCTGTCTACCAACAGTGGCCAGCACCAGGTGCCCCAGAGAGGGTGGACCGAAGACAATGATCAAGCGATTTGTCTCCTGCCATCCCTCTCCAGCCTCTGACAAACAGAGGCCAAGAACACCATTTTATCCCCTGGATAATAGCCTTTAATGGACCTAACCTCCATGAAATTATCTAGCTTCTCTTTAAACTCTATTATAGTCCTAGCCTTCACAGCCTCCTCTGGCAAGGAGTTCCACAGGTTGACTACACGCTGTGTGAAGAACTTTCTTTTATTCGTTTTAAACCTGCTACCCATTAATTTCATTTGGTGTCCTCTAGTTCTTCTATTTAGGGAATTAATAAATAACTTTTCTTTATCCGCCCTCTCCACACCACTCATGATTTTATATACCTCTATCGTATCCCCCCTCAGTCTCCTCTTTTCTAAACTGAAAAGTCCCAGTCTCTTTAACCTCTCCTCATATGGGACCCGTTCCAAACCCCTAATCATTTTAGTTGCCCTTTTCTGAACCCTTTCCAAGGCCAAAATATCTTTTACTTCTATTTACTTCTATAAATTACTTCTATTTACCTAAAATTCCCCCTGGAGTTTCAATCTGATATATTCTTCACATCATGTTCTCACATACCATGAAGTGTTGTGCACTATTAAATGGTTTCTGAACTTCAGTTCAGATGCAGGTACCTTTTTATGGCAGATAATATGTTCCTTGTTTATCGTTTTAATGTTAGTTTAATGTTGCAAGTCATCTTGAATGCTCTATAAAAGTAAATTATTTTATAATTATGATATAACCACACACTTTAAAGTAAAGGCAGTTAGAGAAATGACTGGATGTATTCTGAGAGAGAAGGTTGGTGAGGTAAAATATTTTATTGGATCAATTTCTGTTGGTAGAAGGTAGAAGCTTTCAAGCTTCACAGAACTCTTCTTCAGTGTTCTGAAACATGATATTTTCTGTATTTCTCAATTGTCAAGGGTGATTTATTATATAGATGTTCAGATTTTGTCCTTTAATTTAGGGTGATATAACCCTCTTACCCACATGATATAATCTGAGATACTTATTGTTTTAACTAGATCAAGAACAAGCACCCTGTCTAATAATGAACATAAACTTTCCTTATACTTCTCATCTCCATGTTGTTACTATGAATGTATGTGAAGAATAAGGTAATATAAATAAATTTTATTTGCTATATTACTTAGATGACAAACAGAAACATTCCAATATCCCTTAGAATAAAATGTACATGTATAAACCTGTTTTCATTTAGACAAGATACTGCTGCTATAATAGTGAGAGCATTTTTTGGTCATTATCTCCATTGTGTTTGAGTAGCTTCATGCTATGCTGTCATTGTGAAGCCAGCCATGAAGTTGAAGTAGCTAGCTACAGGAAAATCCCCCAGTGTAAAGGGATCCATTGGGGGCATACAGTAGTCGTAGCAGCTCCTGTTCCAACCCCTTCCTTGGAGTAGTGGCAGAGGGTATGGCCAGGAGAAAGGAGTCTCTGCACCCATCAATTCATAGCTGCCTTAAAGGCTTCTCGGAACTTGTCAGATGGTGTAATTTATAGCAGCCCTTAAACTGCTTTCTCTTATACTGACAGACTGTCCCAAGTTTAAGACAGGAGAAGTAATTTAACCATTGTTATTACTTTGTATGACTGATTTGGAGCTGCTTTGCAATAATGAATTTTTTCTAGAATAGTGTATATTGACCTGATTATTGGAATGGTTGCTGTATGACTATATTGGTTTAATAGGAGGTATCACAGGTTAATTATCAAATACATTAATTATCTTACCCATTACAAAGAAAGCTTCCCCAATTATCACCTCTAATATCATTAGCTCACAGACATTTACCTTCCCCTCCCCCATCCCCCTTCTGTTCTGAAATTTGATTTGTCCTTTTCATATGTGTTCATTTTTTTTAATTGTATCCTTTGGTATATATGGTTGTGACAATTTTCTTCCACTATTTGATCTGAGGAAGTGGGTCTGGCCCATGAAAGTGCATCACCTAATAAACCATCTTGTTAGTCTTTAAAGTGCTACCTAGTCCTGTTTTTTGTTTCAGGTTAACACTGGGCTTTTAAGAGGGGGTAGGGCTAATACACTTATGCTTCAGCCATTGCTTCCAATCTGAACTTAAAAGAGGGCAGGTTGTCCCTTGGGAAGGAAGAGACCCAGTTGGGACAGGAAGAGACAGAGCTACTTGGGCAAAAGAAATGAGAGCTGCCGGAGATGGTATGTGAGCTGTTCCTGAGAGAAGGCTGAAGCCAGGAGAGCAGCGAGAGCAGTTTGTGTGCTGGCATCCCTAAACCTGGGTGGGCAGAAGAGTACAGAGCAGGGACAGAGTTAACACCTTGGGATTTACACCAGGAGAACCAGCACCAAGGGCTGCAGAAGGCTGAAGATAGGAGAAAAGTGGAGGAGCTTCCTGCTGACATCTTCAGGGCTGAAGAGCTTGATGCAGAGGAACAGTGAGAGGACCAGTGGAACTGAGGAATGCTCTTCTGGTAAAGGTGCTCCCAACAGAGAAATTCTGGGGGTTTCCACAAAGCACAGCAGGGATGCACTCCAGTTGTATGGGTTGCGGTGGCAGTTCTGGGTCAGAGGGATAGAACAGAACTCACAGGGTACGTCTAAACTACATGGCTCCGTCGACGGAGCCATGTAGATTTGTTGTTTTGGTAAAGGTAAATGAAGCCGCGATTTAAATGATCACAGCTTCATTTACATTTACATGGCTGCCGCGCTGAGCCGACAAACAGCTGATCAGCTGTTTGACCGCTCAGCGCGCTAGTCTGGACGCTCCCCTGTTGACATCAAAGCCCTTTGTCGGCAGCCCCGGTAAACCTCGTCCCACAAGGAATAACGGGGCTGCCGACAAAGGGCTTTGATGTCGGCAGGGGAGAGTCCAGACTAGCGCGCTGAGCGGACAAACAGCTGATCAGCTGTTTGTCGGCTCAGAGCAGCAGCCATGTAAATGTAAATGAAGCCGCGATCATTTAAATCGCGGCTTCATTTACCTTTGCCTATGTGTCTAATCTACATGCCTCTGACGACAGAGGCATGTAGTCTAGACACAGCCACAGAGTCTGAGTGTGGCCAAAGGCATAGGGCTTTGAGGGATAAGATATCAGGAGATTTAATGTTGCACTGGGATGAGAAACAGACTCTATGTTTGGGACTTTCATTATTGACTATTTTGCACAAGGTTTTTATAATAAACCAGCCCCAAAGAGGGTATTACTGAGTCAAAAGAGCCTGAAGAGAGGGTATGTCTACACTACAGCACTAATTCAAACTAACTTAATTCGAATTAGTTAATTCGAACTAAGCCAATTCTAACTAGTGCATCTAGACCTAAAAACTAGTTCAAATTAGCATTTTGCTAATTCGAACTAGCATGTCCACATTGAGTGGACCCTGAACCGGGGTTAAGGCTGGCCGGAAGCAGTGCTGGCAGGGCATCAGGTTAGGACTTAGAGCGTGGAGCTGCTGTCTCAGGCTAGCTGAGGGCTGTGCTTAAAGGGACCCGACCCCCACCCCGGACAGACAGTTCTCAGGGGTTCCCCGCTCGCTTGTCTAACTCGATGAGGGACAGCAAAGCAATCCTGGCTTGGAGTGCCCTGAATGCCCACACTCGGCACATCACAGCACTCGGCCATCAGACCGGCTGCATGTGCCATCCAGGGGGGATCAATCGGGGGGCTGCAGGAGAGCTTCCACCCCGAGGAGCCCGCAGAGCCACCCCAGTCCTCCCCATCGGGGGCTCGTACCCCTTTCCTCCCTCACATCCTTCTACTTATCCCTCCCTAGCCCCCCTTCCTGATGTACAAAATAAAGGACACGTGTGTTAAAAAATAGAAACTCTCTTTATTGAACAAAACTCAGGGAGACTGGGAAAAGGTGGTGGGAGAGGGGAAGAGAGAGGGTGGGAGAGGGGAGGAGGAAACCTGGGAGGAGGGAGCTGGAAGGGGGAAGCCAGGGGAAGAAGGAGGAGGGGAAGTATCAAACTATGGTACGCCATATCTTCAGTACTGTGTACAGATGTGATCTCCTCACCCCAGAAAAGATATTTTGGCCTTGGAAAAGGTTCAGAAAAGGGCAACTAAAATGATGAGGGGTTTGGAACAGGTCCCATATGAAGAGAGGCTAAAGAGACTGGGACTTTTCAGCTTAGAAAAGAGGAGACTGAGGGGGGATATGATAGAGGTCTATAAAAGCATGAGTGGTGTGGAGAGGGTGCATAAAGAAAAGTTCTTCATTAGTTCCCATAATAGAAGGACTAGAGGACACCAAAGGAAATTAATGGGTAGCAGGCTTCAAACTAATAACAGAAAGTTGTTTTTCACAAAGCAAATAGTCAACCTGTGGAACTCCTTGCTGCAGGAGGCTGTGAAGGCTACAACTAGAACAGAGTTTAAAGAGAAGTTAGATAAAGTCATGGAGGTTGGGTCCATGGAGTGGTATTAGCCAGGGGGTAGAAATGGTGTCCCTGGCCTTTGTTTGTGGAAGGCTGGAGATGGATGGCACGAGACAAATGGCTTGGTCATTGTCTTCGGTCCATCCCCTCCAGGGTACCTACTGTTGGCCACTGTCGGCAGACAGGCTACTGGGCCAGATGGACCTTTGGTCTTACCCAGTACGGCCATTCTTATGTTTTTATGTTTTAAGCTCAGGGTCGGGGTATCACTCGACCACCTTGATTTTCATGCAAACCTGCTCCTGGGTGGCCAGGCTGGCAGTTATCCTGCCCTAGACAGCCACTTTCCTGTGCCTAGTGCCGAGGTCGTGGACATTGGAGGCTTCCCCCCAAACCTCGATGAGGTCCAAGATGTCTG
Organism: Pelodiscus sinensis; assembly: GCF_052426305.1. Lineage (NCBI taxonomy): Eukaryota > Metazoa > Chordata > Testudines > Trionychidae > Pelodiscus > Pelodiscus sinensis. The sequence goes on along the minus strand of NC_143054.1, from coordinate 178,245,665 downwards.
CACTAGACCAGGCGGGTGCCCACCTCTTGCGGCCCTGGGCAGGCTCCTGGGAGCCTCCAGCCTGGTCTTAGGAAGAGGCGGAGGGCTGGGTGGCAGCGGGTGGCTGGCTCGTGCCGTGCCGTGCCGTGCCAGGTGCAGGGTCTGCTGGCTGGGTGCTGGCAGGCTTGCACCTGGCACGGGCACCGTAGCCAGACCATGCCCCTTTAAGGGCTCCGGGGCTGGGAGGTGGGCAGACTAGTTTCCCTGGTGGTGCCCAGAGTGGCCACCAGGGCAAGCTGGGGAGGGCTAGCCTCCCGCTAGTTCGAATTAAGTGGCTACACAGCCCTTAATTCGAACTACTTAATTCGAACTAGGTGTTAGTCCTCGTAGAATGAGGTTTACTTAGTTCGAATTAATTGTTCTGCTAGTTCGAATTAAGTTCGAACTAGAGGTTTGCATGTGTAGCGCCTATCAAAGTTAATTCGAACTAACGGCTGTTAGTTCGAATTAACTTTGTAGTGTAGACATACCCAGAGTTACCAGGTTACCAGAGAGGAAGGATACTGAAGCAGGGCATTGCAGTCATCTCAGGCCATGGGAGGGAGGGGGTGTTTCTCAGATGGCCCCCTTATTATAGAGGGCTATTGGGAGAAAAACAAACAGGAAAGAGAGAATGGCTCAAGATAAGTCATCCCTCAGGAAGTGCTTGAGAGTTGTTCAAAGAAAATTCCAGGATGGAAAAAAGGCCTGGGAATGTAAGAAATCAAAAGAACTATAGCAGAGTTTAAAAGAGACTTTCCTTCACGGGAGGGAGGAGTTATTTGAGGGAGATTGATACCAGCAGGTTATGCCTGAAGCTAGGCCAGCAACCATTACCATCAGGGTGTGGTAAAACTTCTTGGTAAGATAGACATGTGACTGAGTAGACATATTAAAAATCCTTTTTTTTAAGGCTACGTCTACACTTCAGGCTTCTTGCGCAAGAATGGCCATTCTTACACAAAAACTTGCAGAGCATCTACACTGCACGCACGTTCTTGTGCAAGAAAATTTATAGCAAAGTGTCGGAACAGGGGGCTTCTTGAACAAGAGTTATTCCTCTCCCCACGAGGAATAAGCTCTCTTGCGCAGGAGCTCTTGCGCAAAAAGGCAGTGTGGATGGGCAACAGGGGTTTCTTGCACAAGAAACCCCTATGGCTAAAATGGCCATCAGAGCTTTCTTGCTCAAGAGATCGTCCACACTGCCATGGATGCTCTTATGCAAAAGCACATCTCTTGCACAAAAGCACATAGCAGTGTGGATGTGCTCTTGCGCAAGACCTTTTGCTTTCAGTTGTGTTGATGTAGTGTAGACATAGCCTCCATGCTTTGATCCTTCCAACTGTTAAAATACACATACTTTGTTTTAAGAAGGCTGTTTTGTCACTATGTATTACTAATCACAAACTCCTGAAGAGAAGAACTGTGGGTGTCTGCACTCAATCAGACTTGCTGGATAAGAATGGTCAAAATCCAGAGCCAGAGCTAAAATGGGGATGGGGAGAAACACAGAATCCCACCCAAGGACAGGTAGAGGAATGAGGCTGACATGTGAGGAAGTGTGCTGAGAGAGACCAGAAAGAGGACAGAGCTGCATCTAGTCCTGGAACCAAACATGGCTTTTAAATAATCACACATTTGTATTTAAACCATCACAGGCCAAATGCTCTTCCTGCATGATCCTGCTGTAATGGTGGATTTGTAAAATTATAATGATTTTCCCAGAAGTAGACTTTGATATCATTACTTTAATGTAGGATTGAGCAGATCACACTGGAATGCGAAGAAGTATGCTGTAATAAAACACAACTATCTTCAACACTACCAACACACATTGAAAGATATTAGCCAATATATTTCTTTAATTATAGAATTTTTTTAAGTTTGCTCCATATGAAAACTTTCCTTTAAGTTTTCAAATGATCCAGTTGAGTATCTATAGTGGACTCTAACTACTATTGTAAATGATTATAAGACTAAAATGTCTTTCTAGACAATTAATAGAATTGCTGTTGTACAACATATACCAAGTACTGTACTAGCAGACTGACCCTTCATTGCTCAGGTCCTTCAGGGTAGGGCCTTAGGGATGGGGTGGGTGCAGAAGACTGGGGGCCAGAGGTATCTTCTCTCCTCCTCCAAACCACCCCCTAGTCCATCCGGTCTCTCCCCTGGCCCTCTCCCTCCAGCCCACCTGGAGCCTGTCTCCCCACAGCCCAACCACCCTCCCAAGGCCTGTTCTCTCCCTCCCTCCTCCAGTGCTGTGACCAAGGGCTGGGAAGGCAGAGTTTGGGGCAGGGGGTAGGGGAAGCTACTTACTCTGTCCCCCACTCCTGCCCCCTTACTCCACATGATCCAAATCCTCTGCCTCCTCCTGCATCCATACACCCTCCCAGAACCTGCACCCCAATCCTCTGCCCCATGTCACAACCCCCTCCTGCCCTAGGTTACATCCTAAATCCCTGCTCCCCAGTCCCCCGCCCTAGGTCCCAACTCAAAACCCCCTCCTCTATCCCAATCTCCTGTCCCAGGTTCCAACCCCTTCCTGCCCCAAGTCCCAATCCAAAACTCCAGCACTCCCTCCTGTACCACAATTCCCTGTCCGAGGTCCCAACCCCCTCCTGCCCTAGGTCACATCCCAAACCTCTGCACCCCAGTCCACTGCCGTAGTTCACAACCCAAACCCCTGCACCCCAGTCCAGTACCCCATGTCACAACCATCTCCTTCACCCAAACTCCCTCCCAGACCTCATACTTCCTCCTGAATACTAATCCCATACTCCAAGCTCCCCTCTGCAACCAACCTCCATTCCAACCCCACATCTCCTCCATTAATATCATGGAAGAATGTAGCCCCTGACCACTTTCCAAAATATTAGTCCCCCCATCAAAAATTATTGCCCACCCCTAAGATAGATAGATTTAAGAGCTGTACTTTCTACAGCCTGCTGACTTGGATTGCTCAATCCACTTAGAGCTCTGTCCTTGCCTCCTTCCAAGATGTTGAGTCACTTCCTCTATAAAACCCCTTTCCTTGCTCTTTAGGTGGTGACTAGTACACACAACCATTCTGTGGTACAGCATGTGAAAGATTGTATTTAAAAATGAATTATTATATATTTTATTTACTTCTAAAAGTCAAAATCAATGATCAGTGAAATTTCAATGTGTGCTGTCATGACAATTATTTAAATAGTTACAAATAAGTGCTCTGTACTCTGAAAATATATATTTTAATGTAGCTTTTAATCAACTATTGTTGCCAACAAAAGATGAAAACAATTTTAGAACTGCAGATAAAATGATAAACTTGCTCAAATAAATTAGTTATTTGCAGCATAGAAAATAAAAAGATGTTTCCTCTTCCAATACGTAATGAATGAATGAATGTGAATATTACTTTTAGTAAAATACCTTAGGTCATATTCTTTGCTGTTGAAATGAGTGACACTCCACTAAAGATAGTGGAACTGTGCACAGAGTATGGCCCATTATTTTAGTATGAATAAAAGCTTTGGACCACAGCCCTACTTTTGATTAATTTCTTAAGTAATTCACTAAATTAATTTTAAGCTTCCTAAATACGCTGTTAAACCAGTCAGCATTGCATTTGTGTAACATTCCATTTTTGATCATTTATCTCACGTGTTTAGAACAGGGGTCTCAAACTCAATTTACCTTAGGGCTAGTGCCAGTCCCCAAATCCTTGCCTAACTGGCAAGGCTCCAGGGGGTGATCTCTGCATGCTCCCTCCCATATGGCCCAGAGGAGGTGCATGCAGAAGCACGCTTCGGGGGTTCCCATGGCAGCCACCCCTGCTGCCCTATGAATGGGATGGTCCTCCAAACTCAGGTTAGTTCATGAAGCCCTAAACAGACTGGGATGAGCAGCAGGGGTCTCTCCCCACTCCCCATGGTGGATGGAGCTGTGAGAAAGCAAAGCTACGCAGAAGCTGCTCTACTCCACTACCATCCCTAGATTGCCATGTGTCCAGTTTTCGCCCAGACAGTATGTTATTTCTGGCCCCTATCTGGTAAAAAAAACAGAAAATTGCCCAACAACTTTGGCTTCTGTTTTTTGTTTTTTTTTTTTTGCGCTCAACCAATTTCTTTTTCCTGCCATGTTCGGGATTTTTTGTGGAAGTATCTGGCAACCCTACCACCATCTCCCAGGCCAGCCCACACTGGGGCACTCTGCTTCCTGCTGTTGCGGTGAAGCAGAGCAGCCCAGCTAGTTGAGATGGCAGCAGAGCAGAGTCTGCGTTGTCACTCTGCTTCCCTGCAGTTTCCACTGCTGTGGTGTGTAAGAGGGGGGCCCAACCCCTGCTGCCATCACACACCAAGTTCCCTGTTAATCCCTGAGGCAGCACCACTCAGGAGAGGGAGCTTGAGGGAGTGGGTACAATGGGGAAGAGGGGGAGACACAGAAGGGGAAGGAAAGAAGCTGGGAAGAGGAGGAGCAAGGGCTGGACTTGGGGAAAGGGTATGGCCACCCCCACTCTCCCAGGACTGCAGGGGCTCAAGTGCTACAAACTGTGTGTGGGCTGGATTGTGGAAGTGCTTGGGCTGTAGCTGGCCCGGGGACCATGAGTTTGAGACCCCTGGTCTAGAAACTTACTACTACACAGTAGGCGTATGTCTAGACTACAGGGTTTTTTCGAAAAAACTTCACCTGCGTCTAGACTGCCATTGCGTTCTTTCGAAATTAAATCAAAAGAATGCGGTGGTTTTTTCGACAGCAGTAAACCTCATTTTACGAGGAAGAATGGCTCTTTCGAAAAAAGGCATTCCTGAATGAAAACAGGTTTTTTTCAAAAGAGAGCATCCAGATTACCTTTTTTGAAGTAGTATTCAGGGATAACTATCCTAATGCAAACGTCAAGATTTGAAGTTATGAATTATGACATTGGCCTGAATTCAACTCAGGTAAAGAAGTGCATTCTCCTGATTTTTATATGCATGAGTTTGTTCACTGGGTCCAGTTTTGCCTTTGTTTAACTTACATTCACCAACTTCAGCGGGGCTAAATGGGTGTAACTAAGGTTAGAATTTGACCCTACATGGGAAAGCTTGCCTCTGTGTTCTGTTTTAGCACCACCTGTAATTTAATCAAACTACCTCATTGCCACTAATAATTCTTTATTATATTACTGTACAAAAGTTGACTATAAGCTGCACATGAATGAATGATTTGTCCCCAGGAAGCAAAAGTATTAAAGCAAAGCAAACCAAACCCTCACACATTGTTTCAAGGGGTTATTCACACAATGAAACTGTAAATTTTTCAAGTTGAACCTCTGAAATCTGGAACTTTCTGGTCTGGCAGTATTGTTGAACCAGAGTCTGGCTGGCAGCAGGGGCTGGCAAGGGTCAGGAGTAAAGCCCCAACCAGCGACAGCAGGTCTAGTGGCCAGGAGCCCCTACCCCACGCCTGTGGCTGGGAGCACAGCCCAGGTTGGCTTGGTGGGGAGTGCAGCCCTGGCTGGGGCTGGTGGCAATGGGACCAGTGCAGTGGGGAGCACAGCCCCAACTAACGTTGGGAGCAGATGGCTAGGACCAGCATCCCACAATGAGGCTGATAGCTGGGAGGGGAACCTTAACCTCCCTTGATCTGACAAAATCCGTGGTCTGGGACTGCTCAGGTCCCGGACCAGGGAGGTCCAACCTGTATTGATACTTATGTCACCTTCACTGTATTCTTGAAACTGACTTAAAACTGTTTTCTCTTACACATTCTAAATGGCTGTCAGAAAACTGAACAAATGTATGTCATCTAGGTTGAGTGCCACTCGAGAGCAGCTTCAAGCTTGGGTATGAAATGCAGCAGTTCAAATTAAATCAGAAATGCCACATAGGAAGGCATAATGGGAAGATAAATGGTTTATGGAATTAAAAATAGTTGGCTTATCAGCCTTTTGCCTTCACATCACTAGTCTGAATCCAGTACACATTAATAATAATTAATTTGAAAATCATTATAATGTTATGGCTATGGCTGATGTGAAATGAGAAAGTGGTGTCAGTTCAGTTTGGGTACACTTGAAGAAAATGTGCACAAATTGTTAGCTTCAGCAGAGAACACAAGAACTGAATGTAAGCATGGAATCTCTGGTGATCTATCTCAGTCTAGGCTGAGGCACAGTGGTAGGAGCTTACACTAGTGCTGCCTGAGCCCACCTTTCCACATACGTATTTTTCAGATAGTAATAAGTTGAAGGCTGTGAACCATGGATCTACAGCCCCTTCAATCCCTTTTCAGTCAACTTTTAGAAGTAGAGCCATTTGCTTGCAAAGCAGCAAACACGGAACCCAAGTGCAGGGACCTAGATAGTTCACAAAGGATGAAATTTTGTCTAGGCCAAGAGTGGGCAACACACCAGATGTGGCTCACCAGGGTTAGCCCCTGGTGGGTTGCTGGTGCTTTATTTACTTGCACCTCCACAGGTGTGGCCACTTGATGTTCTCATTGGCCATGGATCCCTGTTCCCCGCCAAAGGGAGCTGTGGGAAGTATCCCAGTCTACGCCGCTTCACACAGTTCTCTTTGCCTGAGAATGGCAATCCGCAGCCAGTGGGAGCGTCAAGTGGCCATACCTGTAGAAGCTCAGGGAAATACTGCACTGGTGGTCTGCCAGGGGCTAACCTTAGTGACCCATGTCCAGCCTGTGGACCAGTTATTGTCCACCACTGATCTAAGCCTTCTGCTGACTCTTTGTAAAGGGGTAAATTTCACCATGTAGATACAATTCTGCAACCCTTACGGACATCAGGTAGTACTCACTAAGGCAAGTAGTCCCTTAGTTCATGTAAATGTCTCTATTGAACTTAATGGGACTGACTGCTGATATGAATGCATATAGGTAAAGGTAGTAGAATTGGGCCCTGAAGTTAAACAAGGTATTTGATGCTTTTTATTTTACTCTTAAATAATGAGAGAAGTTCCCATTTGTTACAGAAAATTACTCTTTCTGTAACTGTCATGCCTGAATGAATTTGCAGTTTGCATCTCACCTCAAATGTCTCCATTAATCAATCTTTAAACACATATACATGAAACCATGGAGTGTGTGGGTCTGTGATCCAGAGATATGCAATTTTGATGAGTAAAGGATTATGCCATTAGAGAAGCAATGAAATGTGAGACCATGCTCCCTTTTGTCTTGGCTGTGTAGATGGAAGTCACTTAGCTGATTTCGTTAAACTGGTGCGAAAGGTTCCGTAGACACATTTATTTTTGTTTAAAACAGTCTTATTTCAGTTTAAATTGATTAAGAATTGGTATAAAAACCAATTTAAGTTAAACCAGAACAACTTACATGCCTGGAGAAGGCTACCATCACTGAGCTACCAGTATTCATCAAGCGCTTCAAGGGGTAGCTGAGGGTATGTCTACACTACAAAGTTAGTTCGAACTAACGGACGTTAGTTCGAACTAACTTTCATAGGCGCTACACTAGCGCTCCGTTAGTTCGAACTTAATTCGAACTAACGGAGCGCTTAGTTCGAACTAGGTAATCCTCATTCCACGAGGATTAAGCCTAGTTCGAATTTACTAGTTCGAATTAAGAGCTGTGTAGACCCTTAATTCGAACTAGTGGGAGGCTAGCCCTCCCCAAGTTTCCCTGGTGGCCACTCTGGTCAACACCAGGGAAACTTGTCTGCCCCCCTCCCGGCCCCGGACCCCTTAAAGGGGCACGGGCTGGCTATGGTGCCCGTGCCAGGTGCAAGCCTGCCAGCACCCAGCCAGCAGACCCTGCACCTGGCACGGATCGAGCCACCCACCCGATGCCCCCCAGCCCTCCCCCTCTTCCCGGGACCAGGCTGGCGGCTCCTGGGAGCTTGCCCGGGACCGCAAGAGGCAGGCACCCGCCTGGGCTAGTGCGGACATCGTGGACCTTGTCCACGATCTCTGCACTAGGCACAGGAAAGTGGCCAGCTAGGGCAGGAGAGCTGCCAGCCTGGCCACCCAGGAGCAGGTGTGCAAGAGAATCAAGGGGATCCACTGAGACCCCCGACCCTGAGCCCTGAGCATACAATGGCCGTCCTGGGTCAGACCAAAGGTCCATCTAGCCCAGTAGCCTGTCTGCCGACAGCGGCCAACCCTAGGGACCCTGGAGGGGATGGACCGAAGACAGTGACCAAGCCATTTGTCTCGTGCCATCCATCTCCAGCCTTCCACAAACCTTGGGCAGGGACACCACTCCTACCCCCTGGCTAATAGCACTCCATGGACCCAACCTCCATGACTTGATCTCACGTCCCTTTAAACTCTGTTCTAGTTGTAGCCTTCACAGCCTCCTGCAGCAAGGAGTTCCACAGGTTGACTCTTTGCTTTGTGAAGAAGAACTTTCTGTTACTAGTTTGAAGCCTGCTACCCATTCCTTTCCTTTGGTGTCCTCTAGTCCTTCTTTATGGGAACTAATGAACTTTTCTTTATGCACCCTCTCCACCCCACTCATGCTTTTAGAGACCTCTATCCTGTCCCCCCTCCGTTTCCTCTTTTCTAAGCTGAAAAGTCCCAGTCTCTTTAGCCTCTCTTCATATGGGACCTGTTCTCAACCCCTGATCATTTTAGTTGCCCTCCCCTCTCCCACCTCCTTTTCCCAGTCTCCCCCAGTTTTGTTCAATAAAGACAGATTCCATTTTTGAACACAATTGTCCTTTATTTTGTACATCAAGAAGAGGGGCTAGGGAAGGGTAAGTGGAAAGAGGTGAGGGAGGAATGGGGTATGCGCCCCCGATGGGGAGGACTGGGCTGGCTCTGCGGGCTTCTGGGGGTGGAAGCTCTCCTGCAGCCCCCCAATTGCCCCCTCTCCGCAGATGGCAGCCTGCGGCAAGTGCAGCCGGTCTGATGGCCGAGTGCTGTGATGTGCCCAGTGTGGGTACTCCGGGCAATCCAAGCCAGGACTGCTTTGCAAGCGGGGCACCCTGAGAACTGTCTGTCCGGGGTGGGGGTCGGGACCCTTTAAGCGCAGCCCTCGGCTAGCCTGAGACAGCATCTCCACGCTCTAAGTCCTCCTCTGATGCCCTGCTGGCACTGCTTCCGGCCATCCTTAAGCCTGGTTCAGGGTCCACTTAATGTGGACGCGCTAGTTCAAATTAGCAAAACGCTAATTCGAACTAGTTTTTAGTTCTAGATGCGTTAGTTCGAATTAGCTTAGTGTAGACGTACCCTGAGTTAGTCTGTTACAGAAAAAAACAACAAATGGTCTGGTAGCACTTTATAGACTAACAAAACATATATATGGTATCATGAGCTTGCGTGGGCACAGCCCACTTCTTCAGATGACCAAAGTTATGGGTAGGGGAAATGAAAACCCGAAATAAATAGGAGAAGGATGTGGGGGAGAGAAAGATGCTTTGAAAAGCAATTTGGGATGATTTGCTTATAAAAGACAGTACCACAAAAACTTCAGAGGGTAGCTGAGTTAGTCTGTAACTGGAAAAACTTTGTTGCAGCACCTTAAAGACTAACAAAATACGTAGATGATACTATGAGCTTTCGTGGGCACAACCCATCTCTTCAGATGAATGGAGTTATTGAAGGTCCAGTTTTGAAATAAATAGGGGATGGAGAGGAAGGGGGGGGGGAAGAGAGGGAAAAAAAGGGAAAGAAATAGTCAATTAAGAGCCTCCATGAAGCTGATAGAGAAGTTGCAAATTGTTCTTAAGTACCCATTGTTTGGGTTTTTATGTCAATAGGATGTGGAATGTAGGGGCCATCCAGCCAATGTCTTCATTCATACCTTTGTGATTGGAATCAAACCTGTAAATGAAGTTAGGTTCCGAGGCTTCCCTGTGTATTTGGCTTGTGGAATTGACCTGAAACGTACAGTGACTTTGAGATCCATTAATAAGTGCCGGAGCAAGTACCCTGAAACTTACTTTGTATGAATCTTTTAAGTAACTTAAAACAAGTCTTCTCTGCATGGACATGTAATAGTAAAAGCATTTTTTGTGCATAGTGCATGATTAACTCTGGTATTTTGCCCAACATTTCATTCCCCTTTTGCACTCCTTCCACAAATTCTGCTATTGAATGATATGCTGACTGGTCACCACCTTCCACTCCAGTAGGGGTTGTATTTCAGTGGTGGTGTCTGTATAAATTTGTGAGATACTTGTGGATAAGGGAAGTGCTATATAAACAGAACATTTATATAAAAAGCCTTAAAATGCTGATATGGTATCTCATAGATATTCTTCAATGTAGACTTCCTTATTTTATGATTCTCAGACAACTGACTAAAATGGCTGTTTTCCTTCTTCACTGATCCAGCAAGCTGATAACCCCTAGCTAAGATGTATTGAGCACCCTCAATTCACCTTTAAGACAAAAGAAGTTGAGGATTTATTTTGCAATAAGTGCTCAATACCACAGAATCAGGTCCCAAATTACTACAAGGATCCCCCCCCCCCTTTTCATTTAATGCATCTAAGGTTGGTCTGGCCCTGACTACTAGAAATTGGCCTAAAAAAATGTTGAATCATTAAACTGAGCCCAGAACAATTGATAAAGAAATTACCCTGGCATTATTCCAAATTCCTTTTCAGAGTTTAAGTTTTTAGCTGTGTCACTCACATGGAGGTGACTCATCCCACCATTTATAAAGCCTAGTGTAGGCTGGAAAGCTACTGTATATAGCCACGGTGCAGCCCGAGATGTGATTCGCTCCTAGCAGCAAGACACCGCAGCAGCCTGTCAGTGTCTGACAAAGAGGATTCTTCCAGCCTCTCCGTGTCACTTGTTTAATCCCCCCGCCTCTCGCAGCAAAAGTTTTTTTTTTTTTTTTTGCCACAAAATGTCTGGCACGCAGCAGACTGCTGTCTGAAGCGCTGGCTAGGAGCTGTTGCAAATCCTCCTCGGGGCGACACCCTGAAGTGAATCCATCCTCCCACTCCCTTTTATCTCCGTATACAACCTCCCTTCCAGCTATGCACACACAGAACCCCACCCGTCACTCTGGCTCCTCTCCCCCGCAGACACAAAGAGCTCCCAGTCTCCCCCTCAGCTAGAGACCCCCCCTTTTCCCTTCACACAGACACCAACCTTCAGACGCACATGGCCCCCCGCATCCCCCCATCAAATACCCAGCTCCCCTCTCCAGCCTCTCACACGCGGCCGCCTCAGGGTGCCCACCCTACCCCAGGGTCTCCTTTGCCCCCCCCCCCCCGGAACTCTTCAGGGTCCACCCCACCCACATTCTCCGCACCGAACTTCTCCATCCCAGCTCAGCCCCCAGCATCCATCCCGTTGAATATTCATAGAGCAGAGGCGGCAGCAGCCTCTCTCATTGGTTCCCCGTGTGGGTCCCGGCTTCTTCTCCCGTCCCATTGGCAGGCCGGGCTATCCCTCTCTTGTCTGGGTTAGCCCTGCCTCCCCGTCTACCCCTCCCCTTCCCCGTCTGACTCAACAGGGCGTGGAGGCTCGGCTGGGCACCGCGGCAGCTGCGCAGCCCCCCGCCCGTGCGAGCAGTCCGAGGAGCCGGCGGAGAGAGCCCCGCTCACGCATTGTTCCAGCCGCCTCAGCACCATGGACGAGCCGGACCAGTCCCCACTGGTCTCCTCCTCCGGCCCGGCCCGGCCCCAGCAGCCCCTCTTCCAGTACCAGTTCGTGCGGGAGCCCGAGGAGGAGGAGGAAGCGGAGTTTGAGGAGGAAGAGGAGGAGGACGACGACGACGAGGACTTCGACGAGCAGCTGGAGGTGATGGAGAGGAAGGTGCCGGCCACGGCTGCGGTCCCCGCCCCGCTGCAGGACCTCGGCGGCTCCGGGGAGCCCCCCCGCCCTACAGCCCCCGAGCAGCCTCTGCCCCAACCGGACAGGAGCCCTTCCGCCGTCTCCTCCTCCTCCTCCAGCCCATCCCTCCCGCAGGAGCCCGAGCCCCCCGCCCGGCCTCCAGCCCCTCTGCCTCCCAAACCGGAGCCCCCTGCCCGCAGCCCCTTGCCGGAATCCCCCGCCGCCGCTCCCCGGAGAAGGGGCTCGTCCTCCGGCTGTGCTGGTAAGTGCCGTCCCCCGCTCCGGCTCCTGCTCCGGGGGAGGGAAGTAGCCGCGCTAGGGGGCGTGGCTGGCTTTGTGGCGGAGCTGCCCTGGGGCTGTGACGGGGGGACGGTGCCAGGGGCACCCCGGCTGGCTCCCCAGTGTTCCTCCCTAGGCACCGCCGGGCCCAGTCTGCGCTGCCGTGCGGAGCAGGGAGTTTCCCCTTTGTCCGCAGCCTCTGCTGGCCCCCTGTGGCGTCTCGGGCCCTTTTGGCTGGGCGGGGACATGCCCGGGCTCGCTGTCCCTGGGGCGCGGCGCGCGTACGAGCGGGGTGCTGCCTGCAGCGCCCGGGGAGGAGAGACATGTGCGTCTCTCCGCGTCCCGCCGCCCGCTCGTCCGCCTCTAGCGCAGCTTCGCCTTCGGTCCGCTGCTGCCCGCCCCCCCGCCGCCTTCTCCGCTCCCCTGCTGGCTCGGCTCCCTTCCGCCTGCGCCCCGGCACTAGAGCTGCTCATTCGAGGCAGGTTCTTTGTCTTAAAAACACAGTTACATGGGGTCGGTGAAAACGCTCCTTGCGCCGCCTGCTGCTGCCTCCCCCCGGGCACTGCGCGCTGCGGGGGCACTTTTTTTTTGTTGGCAAGTCTCCTCTTGTCGCTGTCTGGAGACAAGGGTGGTGGCGAAGCTGGCAGGCTGCTCGTCCCACCCGTCCATTGTCCCTCAGCGCCCCACCTCCTCGACCCCGTCGCGCACGCTGGGCGGAGACTAGCGGAGTGGAGCGCCTCCTTCCCCTTGTGCCAAGCCAAGGAAAAGCTTCCTGCCGCCGCCCGGTTTCCGCCGACGCAGGAGTGATGTGGCTGCTGTAGTAGCAGCAGAGGGCTTGTACTGGTGCTGGGCATTGTTTGCACTTGAAACCCCCTCCCTCGTATCCCAAGCTACGGAGGGAGAGCAGGGAATTATTTTCAAAAGAATGGTTAAAGCTAAGAGCTAACTAGAGCTCATTAGGTACTGGAGGAGTGGTGCTTTTAAAATGGGTGACATAATTGAAAAACTCGGTGCTGGTGAATTCTTAAGTATTCAGTTCAAAGGCTATCTGAGACCTAAATGTTTCCCTGTTTGTTTTTCCTGTCTGCATCATGTATTCTTTTGTTTTGAATTTTGTAACTAAATTATCTATTGCTGTAAACATAGTGGTATTTTCCACTAGTACAGTGATGTGCACATTGAGAGTCCTATGCAATGTGAACATACTGCAGCATTGTTATGATCACTCTGTATTCTGCTCTAAGAATATGCATATTTATATACAATTTTTAAAGTACTATTTGATACTGGGTAGGGAAGAGAATGAGGGATAGTGAAAAACAACTTTCCTTATGTTTTAAGTCAATCTCTCGGAGATATAGTCAGGTGTCAGGCAAAATGTATAGATAACTTACTCACATGCCCTTACAAAAAGTGCAATAAAATATTGTGTGTCAATAGCTTTATTGTAAAGTCTGTGAGAGGGGGGTCTTAGAAACTAGTAACATGAAAATAAAATCTGATCTCCAAAGAGAACCAATACAAAAGTATATACTGAGTACCAATTACATATATAAGTATGCATGTTATTGCAGGTATGGAAATAGATCACAACTACCCATCCTTTACTTTGGACATGGCACCTTTTAGAGACCATAAATGTCCTTGGTCTTTGTTCTGTTTCATGGCATCTCCAATAGGATTGCTCCTTACATTATATTGGGTACTGATTTAGTGCTGACACAAACAAAAGTACTGCTTTTAAACTGCCACCTGCATTCTTGCAGTAATACTGAGTCTTTCTTTGAAAGTGTCTAATCCCAAGTACTGCCTAAGCTAAGAGGTGCTCCTTGCATTGCCATCGTATTTTAATAACAGTCCTTCTTAGTTTGAAACTTGACAAGATCATAACCAAATAAATGTGACTTCTTAAAACAGTAAAAGTATATCAACATGCTTATATAGTTATGCTACCCTTTACTCATAATGACCCATGTGCAATACATAAGTAAAGCAAAGATATAAAAATGCAGTAAATCTAGATACAATGGTGAAATGGACTTTCTTAAACAAGTGTTTCTTCTGACCTTTTGTTATGCATCTTTTAGAAGAGCTTTGTTAAAAGGATGCCACCTTAAAATTGCACTTTTGTCTGAAACTAGCCACCTACAATTGTTACATATGGCAAGTAAGATTGCAAATTTCCTTTAGTTATAGCAATGCAAACTTTTTCTATTGTTTATTTAATTTGTATATTTGACAGCATTGTGTTTACACAGATTTGCTGGCTTGTTCCCATGTAATTAGTTTTTGTGTCTGTGTTCCTCATTCACAAGCAAGGAGGGGTGAGAGATACTTTTTTAAAGAAATGTCATCCTCAAGTTATTGTACAATCATAAAAACTTTCCCAGGATATGTAGGAATGGATAGGAGTTGTTGGCTGAGTGGAAATTTTGCCCAGGAAAAGTGACTTTGAGTAGGAATGGGGAAGTGCTTGAACAGAGGGGATAGGAAGGAACAGAGCATGCCTCCTGTGCTGCTTTTAGCAGGAGATTGGGGGGTCAAAATTCCTGGATCTGTTGTTTTTAAGAGAAAGGGAAACTCAGGGAGTAGAGCTGTTCTTGATTCATTCTTTTTTGAGTAAAGATGATGGTTGAATTTGGATGCAGCAGGAGAATGACCTGGGTGGTATTTTCAGAAAGAATCAAGACGGACATTAATTGGAAGGGGCAGAATTTATTAAAGACAAAATTAGTTTAAAATAATAGTGGCAGAATTGACTAGGAATGTTAAAATGTGGCTATTTGTGTAAATGTGAATTTTTCAGTGGTTATACATTTACATGCAGGGGTCGGAGAGGCAGGAGCTAGTGCTCATGGGGAGCCAGCTGTTAAGCCAGCCCGCTGCCACTACTAGCTCCTGTTTCCCTCCCCTCCACCACACTGTTGTCTCTGTATCAGAGGCAGCATGGGAGGTGGATGGCTACTGCCTGCTTCTCCCCATGTTGCTGCCTTTGTGGGAGGCAGCAGCATGGGGAGGGAGGCAGCTATGAACATATGGCTCCTTACTTTCTCCCCTGCTCTGCTGCCTCATGCTGGTATGCCTGCGTGCGTACTCTGCAGGAGCCAGTTCATGCGAGGAGCTGGCTTAAGACGGCTTCCTGTGTGTACTAGCTCCTGCCTGTCCCTCTCTCCCTGCCTCGTGCCTGGCTGCCTCCGCCCCTGCTGCCTCTGTGGTAGGGAGTAGGGGAGCAGGTGCT
Source organism: Pelodiscus sinensis (assembly GCF_052426305.1). Lineage (NCBI taxonomy): Eukaryota > Metazoa > Chordata > Testudines > Trionychidae > Pelodiscus > Pelodiscus sinensis. The sequence goes on along the minus strand of NC_143054.1, from coordinate 178,230,395 downwards.
GGCTCCTCCCCCTGCTACCTCTAATACAGAGGGGATGGAGTATACATGTAACTGAAAAAGTTAACTGATGAGCCCTGGCTCATTGGTTAGCCATGTACTCAGATACATGTTCACATGCCTAGAACTGACTGATGTAGGATGTGCTCTTTGGGAAAGCTGGCTTTTAGGTAGGGTACATGGCAGAACTGCTGTAGTTGACTCATGTGCTAGTAGGATTACTGTGAATTAGCGAATATAACCCATGGGTTATACACGTTTTTACAAACCCTGCCCCTCGGGCTATACATGACCGCGTCTTATACTAGTTGATTTTTGCTCAAATTATATGAAGACAAGACCAACAAGATAAAATCAGCATCTTCAATTTTAATAACAATTTAATGTAATAAGAGCTGAAGCAAAATGCAGGACTATGTAGCACTTTAAAGACTAACAAGATGGTTTATTAGATTATGTGGATAGTGTGAGGCAGAGTCTTTCACTAAACCATCTTGTTAGTGTTTAAAGTGCTAACATAGTCCTGCATTTTGCTTCAGCTACACCAGACTAACACGGCTACATTTCTATTACTATGTAATAAGAGCAGCAGTGTTGTTGAGCGTATTAAAATACATTAAAAGTTAAAACGTTACTTTAATGTGAAGCTATTAAAATAATAAATAAATTTTAATACAGTTTTAAAAAATTGCAGTTTTAAAAAAATTCATCTATGCATTGCTGAATATGTTTATTCTGCATCACTTCAGTCAAAACTAGAATCTTCCTCCTCAGCGTCTGAGTTTTCAAAACTGTCAAAACTTTTATCATACTTGCTGTCTTAAACATCCAAAACCTCGGCTAGGTGTGCTTCAGTGACGGTTGAGGTCTGTGGTGCTGCGTCAGAATTGTATTCAGAGCTAGACGAGTCGACTTCCGGAAGAATTTCACATTTACGGAATCCGTTGCCAATAGCTGGTGTTATTCTTTCCCAAGCTGCCAATACCCATTTGCAAACGTCCACGTAAGTTGCACAGCGCAGTTGACCGGCTGGAGTGAAGGTGTGCTCCCTGTTTGTCATCCAATTGTCCCATTCTTCACGGAAGAAGCACTTGAATGGGTGGTTGACAGCCACATCAAACGGTTGCAACTTGCAAGTCAGTCCACCTGGAATTACGGCAAGATGTGCTCTCACGGCGTTGATATGTTTCTGAACTGAAGTTTCTTTATGGGCGGCCAAGGCATCTAAAATTAGCAGAGGTTTTGAATTAAAAAAACTGCCTTTTGATGCACAAAAGCAGCTGTCTGTCCACGTTTTCATCACCTGTGTGTTCATCCATTCCTTTTTGTTACAGATCACAGAAACTCTGGCTGGTAACTTTTCTCGAGGCATCATCACCCTCTTAAAAATTACCATTGGTTTTAATTTCTCACCACCTGCTGTGCATGCCAAGACAACCGTAAAACAGGTGCATTCTTGACCTGTGGTTGCTATACCAATTGTCTTCACTCCAGTTGCTGCAACAGACCGAGTTGTGGGTCTATTGAAGGACATGGGCACCTCGTCCATGTTAATGATGTTATTAGGTTTCAAGCCCAGTTGATTAATTTCTTTATGAACAAAATATTTAAAATCATCCATCTTCTTCTCCCATTCATCAGGAAGATGTCCGTGCATGGACTGAAAGGTTATTTCTTTTCATAAATTTGTAAACCCAGTTACCTGAGCCCCCTTTAAAATAATTGATTTTCATCTCTGCAGCAAAAAGTCGGGCCTTGAGCTTTCTGTTACTGTTGACACTGCACGCTGTCTCTGTCTCTGGGCAAGAACCCACTTCACCAAGTTTTCTTCTAGTTTTGGCCACTTGGCTTTCTTTCCTTGGTACGCTCTTTTCCGAGGATGTAATTTCTCTATCTCTGCTTCTTCTTTTCTCCACTCCTGAACAGACTTTTTGTTGACTGAAAATTTTCTTCCTGCTGCTCTTATGCCATTTTCTTTTGCATGGGTCAGAACAGATAGTTTAAAACCTGATGTATATGATTTGCACTTAGGCATCCTTACAAATATTTTGTTATAAACTGAAGAGGTTGTAAAATGGCATGATTTGTAAGGCTTATATACCAGTAATAGGGTAACACTTATTGCTCAGCGGCCTCAGCTGTGGTTCCTTACCAGGTCATTAACCGCGGTTTATTACCTGGGGGTTATACACGTCCGCAGGTAATCTAATATCTTTTTAACACATGAAAGAAAAACTGTGGGTAATACACGGGTGCATGTTATACACAGACGTGGGTTATATATGCTAATTTACGGTAGTCTTTGTTTAGTAGGCAGTAAGGAATATTTTGAGTACTTATATATGAAACTGCTTTTAATTCTCTGATGTCTCTCTTTTGAAATAGTGTCTATATATTTGTTTTATGTAAGCATCAGAAGATGTACCCAGCATTGCCCGGGTCCTTCGGGGCAGAGGTTGGCAGTTTGGTAGGGTGCAGGAATCAGGGCAGGATATGGGAGGGTGGAGCAGGAGGCTTGAGCAGTGGGGGTGAGTGTGAGAGTCAGGGTGGGAGGTCTCATCTGGTAGTTTTATCTCTCCCCTTGGCTGCCAGGGGCCTTCTGTCTCCTCCAACCCCCTGGCCCTGCTGCCAAGGACCAGGGGGAGGGACCTAGGGTAGGTGGGCTTTTTACCGGATCTGTGGCAGGCAAAATGACAGAACTCCAGCCCTGATGGCTTCTCTCACGGTGGTGTGGCTGCCCCCAATACAGGGGTGGGCAAAAAGGCCTCCGTGGGCTGGATCCGGCCCACAAAGACCCTGCCGCGCCGCTCCCAGGCCAATTAGGTCCTGGAGACTGGGGAGCGCACCAAGTTTCCTCTACCCTACCCCTGCCCTGCGAGGAGTGTACAGCACTTAGCACTATGTGCACCTGGCAGGGCGGGAGGAAACTTTGATTGGCCTGGGGGTGGAGGAGCACAGGAAGTCTCCTTCCATTGCTAGGGGCATGGGTATCTAGGGGAAACCTGGGGGGGGGGAGGCAAAGGGGCTCCCTCACCCCCAGACCAATCATGGTTTGTGGGGGGGGGGGGAAGCTTGGAAGCATCCTGGCCCCGCCCCTTCCATTTGAGGGACCGCCCCTTCCGGGCCTTCAAAAATTTTTGAATTGATCCTCAGTAAAAAATTATTGCCCACTTCTGCCTCAGTGGTTTCTCGGAAGTATAGCTCTCCTCTGTGGGCTCACTGGCCCCAGTGGTGCCACTCATTTATTGCGTTCGTCCTCTCAGGGCCCTTTCCATGTTATGGAAAACAGTCCAATTCCCAGCATTTCCTGTTTTCTTGGGACAACCAAACCGTGACTTTGAATATTTTACATTTCAAGCATATTGTGTATCTTTATAAACTTCAATTTTTTGTGGGCTAGAACAGTTAGCTTAGTAGAATATAAGAATGGCTATACTGGGTCAGACCAAAGGTCCATCCAGATCAGTATCCTGTCTTCTGAAAATGGCCAATGCCAGGTGCCTCAGAGGGAATGAACAGAACAGGTAATCATCATGTGATCCATCACTTCTTGTCCATTCCCAGCTTCTGACAGAGGCTAGGGACACCGCATCATGGCCAATAGCCCTTGATGGACCTGTCCTCCATGAATGTATCTAGCTTTTTTTGAACCCTGTTATAGTTTTCACCTTCACAACATCCTGTGGCAAAGAGTTTCACAGTTTATTGTTCATTGTGTGAAGTAGTACTTCCTTTTTTGTTTTTGTTTTAAACCTGCTATCTAGTCATTTCATTTGGTGACCCTTACTTCTTGTGTTATAAAAAGTTACTTTCTTTTTTTATTCACTTTTTCTACACCAGTCATGATTTTATAGACCTCTATCACATCTCCCCCCCCCCCCCTTAGTTGTCTCTTTTTTCCAAGCTGGTAAGTCCCAGTCTTATTAATCTCTCCTCATATGGCAGCTGTTCCTTACCCCAGTCATTTTTGTTGCTCTTTTCTGAACTTTTCCAAATACTAAGAATCTTTTTTTGAGATGAGGCAACCACATCTTCATGCAGTAGTCAGGGTGTGGCCGTACCATTGATTTATACAGAGGCAATAAGATGCTCTGCCTTATTCTCTGTCCTTTTCTTAATGATTCCTAACATTGTTTGCCTTTTTGACTGTTGCTGAACATTGAGTGGATGTTTTCAGAGATCTATCCACAGTGACTTCAAGATCTCTCTCTTCTGTGGTAACAGCTAATTTATTCCCCTTCCTTTTGTGTATATATAGCTAGGATTATGTTTTCCAATATGCATTACATTGCATTTATCAACATTAAAATGTATCTGCCATTTTGTTGCCCTTTCACCTAGTTTAGTAAGATCATTTTGAAACTCATCACAGTCTGCTTTGGATTTAATTATCTTGAGCAGTTTTGTATCATCTGCTAATTTTGCCAACTCACTGTTTCCCATTTCTCCAGATCATTTATGCATATATTAAATAGGATTGGTCTTGGTATGGACCCCTGGGGAATACCACTAGTCAGCTCTCTGCATGAAAAATTACCATTTAATCCTAGTGATAGAAATGTAGCCATGTTAGTCTGGTGTAGCTGAAGCAAAAAACAGGACTATGTAGCACTTTAAAGACTAACAAGATGGTTTATTAGGTGATGAGCTTTCGTGGGCCAGACCCACTTCCTCAGATCAAATAGTGGAAGAAAATAGTCACAACCATATATACCAAAGGATGCGTGGGTGTCTTAACAAAGACTCTAGTTCTTACCCATTACAAAGATAGCTTCCCCAATTATCACCTCTAATATCATTAGCTCACAGACATTTACTTCCCCCGCATCCTCCTTCTGTTCTGAAATTTGATTTGTCCTTTTCATATGTGTTCTTCTTTTTAATTGTATCCTTTGGTATATATGGCTGTGACAATTTTCTTCCACTATTTGATCTGAGGAAGTGGGTCTGGCCCACGAAAGCTCATCATCTAATAAACCAACTTGTTAATCTTTAAAGTGCTACATAGTCCTGTATTTTGCTTCATTTATTCCTACTCTTTGTTTCCTATCTTTTTAACCAGTTATCAGTCCATAAGAAGACCTTCCCTCTTATCCATGGCGCTTACTTTGCTGATGCTGGAACAGTTTAACCTAAGTATTTAGTTTGGTTCCAGTTTGGTCTCTATATGAAACTGACAGGGTTAAATTTGTGTGTGTACTGTGGGGCAGTATAGCTGACAACTAAGGCTATGTCTGCATTGCAACTTGCTGCATTCAGGGGGATTTTTTTTTTTTTTTAGCCATCGGGCTTTCTTGCGCAAGAAATTAACGTTGCTGTCTACACTGGCCTCTTGTGCGAGAGGGCTTATCCCTGAGCGGGAGCGTTGGAGTATTTGTGCAAGAAGCACTGATTTTGTACATTGCAACATCAGTGTTCTTGCGCAAATACTCGTGGCCAGTGTAGACCGGTGGCAAGATTTTGCACAAAAGCAGCCACTTTTGCACAAAATCTTGCCAGTGTAGACGCAGCCCCCTTGTTTAGGTGACAGATTTCAGAGGTAGTCATGTTAGTCTGTTTCAGCAAAAACAAAAAGGAGTCCAGTGGCACCTTAAGACTAACAGTTTTATTATGGCATAAGAATGGATCTGAATAGGAACTCAGAATGGCTTTCGCTTTTCCACTTTTAAGTATTTTCAGCTTCTTATTCACATCCACCTTGACTGAATTATCTCTGATGGAACTTGCATCTGTGTATCCCTACTATCTGTTTCTTCTTCTTTTACTTCATGCATCTGATGAAGTGAGTTTCAATTCAAGAAAGCTAATGCTATAATAAAATTGTTACCCTTTAAGGTGCCACTGGACTTTTCCTTGTTTAGGTGGTTTACATAGAGTACTGGGAGAGCTCTCTTCCAGCACTGGTGCCATGACCATACTTTCACTTTTAATGTTTTAACTGTAGACTTAGCTCTAGATAGGATGAAGCAAAAAACAGGACTGTGTAGCACTTTAAAGACAAACAAGATGGTTTATTAGGTGATGAGCTTTCGTGGGCAATTGTATCCTTTGATATATATGGTTGTGCCAATTTTCTTCCACTATTTGATCTGAGGAAGTGGGTCTGGCCCACGAAAGCTCATCACCTAATAAACCATCTTGTTAGTCTTTAAAGTGCTGCACAGTCCTGTTTTTTGCTTCAGCTACACCAGACTAACGGCTACATTTCTATCAGTATTCTAGATAGGATGGTTATTAGGGATGTAAGTGACTAGTTGACTATTCACATTTTCCCCTTCATCTTGCTGCCCCTATGTGTCAGAGGCAGCAAGGCGGGGGGAAGGGGAAGCGGGAGCTGGTACTGGAGGGAACTGGCTTAAAAGCTGGTTTCCCCCAGCGTCATCTCCATGGTGCCGCCTGCTCCCCCAACCGCACTGCTGCCTCTTATCAGTGGCAGCAGCATGGGGGAGGGGAGACTGCTGCAAAGCAACCTCTGTGTGCAGCAGGCCCAGGCTTACTTCAGGCAGAGGTTGCTCCAGCAGCAGCCCCTGTCTGCAGTGGGTCCCAGCTATCCCCAGTTCAGAGCTCTGCCTTTAAAATATAGTAAGGAGCTGGAAGGGCAGGCTGCCTGCCTCCTACTGCCTTTTAAATTGCAGAGCCGCAGTGAGGTTTGATCCTGGACCCGGTGTGAGCTGGGACTGAGCCGGGCTGCCAGTTGATTAATCAAGTAGTCAATGTATCTGTTCAGCCTGTTTTTGATGTTTTTGAGGGCTTTATCGCATAAACTTTGTTTTGTTGTATATGTTTCAGGTATACTTTGAGATTTCATGTGTGTGCCTTAGAATTTAGAAAAATCACTTTTGGGAGGAAGTTGTCTAAAATATTTAAGATTTGTTTGTGGTTTTTAATTCTGTTTGCATTTTGATTAATTTAAAAGTTTTAGTTAAACTGATAAAGAATGGAGTAGGTATTGCCTGTAGTAAGAACATGTATGATGACATTTTGGACAAAGGAATCTGTACATTCAGTGTCAGAATTTAATAAATATGAATTACTGTATCCCATTAGAATACTTTATCCTGGAAGTCACCCACAGACATTGAAAATATGGAACTTTTGAGTATAAATTTGATATTTCATTTGTAAATGCCATATTTTAGCTTTGTGGTTTTTTTGCCTTATTATAAGTATGTTTCATAAAAGTTTATTTTTATGGTGAGCATCATCAGCAACTTTTCTTAAGAATTAGTGTAAATGCTTTCAAAAGATCTCCCACAAAAAAAGAAACTTTAACAGCGACTCTTAGTTTATGGAAACAGCAAAGGATATGCGTTTACTGTGTTTGAAAATGAATGTATTTTGATTTTGTTCCATGGGTTTATGGGCTATTCAGATATTTTTATTGCAATTTAATCTATGTAAAGATATCTGCATCCTTGAATGCCCATATCATTAAAGGATGTATAAAATAAAAATAAATATATTTTAATCTCTATATATTTCTCGAGATACCCAAGGTAAAGCTACTCAGTGAATTATTATAGTGGAAATACCTAGCAGAATATGCTACCTGTCTTGATGCTGGGTTTTGTGTTTCTGCTGCAAGCGGCCCTCTTTAAATCTGAAATACAATTATAAGTTTAATAAAAAACTGAGACTGAACAGGCTAAGCATATAAAAAATCAAGTAGCACTAGTAACGAATACCATAAACTGCCTGCTGCACATTGGGGTTGTGTTTTTCTATCTGTACACAATCTAAAGGCTGCAGTATACAGTTTCCCACTTTTGCCTTTGAATTCACCTTACAAGATCAGGAATGTCAGTATAACTTATCCATCAACATTCAAGCCTGGCTTCATAAAACAGTTTAGTTACACATGAGGAATTCTTAAACAGGGCTCAAAACAACCATAGCCCCAAGCAGCTAAACAGAAGTGGAGCTAAGCAACCCAACTCCTAGCCTAGTACCTCATGGTTAAACATAGTGACCTAGCCACATTCCCTTTTTCTTCCTAGTAGTGTGCAGCTATTACAATCTCAGACCTACATTAAATATACAGTTCTGAAATATAATTGTATTCTATTCAGTTGTTTTGGTGCATATGTTTTAATATGCTGTCCAGTACAGAAAAAGCAGCACACACTATTAGAATATGTAGAAGAGATTAAGGTTAAAGGATAGGAATGGCATGCCACAACCATGAGTGTATATGCCAAAATTCCTTGTCTGCATCATCAGTTTAACAAGATGATATTTTTCTTGATTATTATTTGTTTGAAATACTCTCATTTTCACTCCTAATTTAATATAGTATGTCATACAATGCAGTTTTCCTCTTCATATATCAAACTTAGACTATAGGTTTATTTTTGCTTTTCAGTTCCCCCTTTTACAGCCGCTTTCCTATGGGCTATATGTAGGAGAGGAGTGTGATCAGTGTGAAGACTGGTTCCAGTAGTAATATCTGTAATGTTTCTCTTATGCTTTAGTTCTTGTGGTCATGTTTTGTCTGAAATCTTGAAAGTCATTGCCTAGCTCTCTGGATGGGAGAGGGTGCTATTACTTTCTTCTTTACTGTCAATTCAGCCAAAGCATCTATTAAATTTTGCAGTGGAACACTTGAAAATAGTCACGTGTAGACCTAATTTTACTTGTTCTGAGCATCTGATTTTTACTTCTATGGGAGTTGTGGATAGTTGACATTTCTGGAAAATAAAACCTTACTGTCCAGAGGACGACTTCTACTCACCAGAGGTTGGTGGTATTTATTTTTGTCAGGAGTGCAGAGAATGAGTCCAGTATGGTTTAAAAGCAATTCTTTTGTAGAAAGTCCAGCACAGATGTTCCTCCTTCTTCCGGTGTCTGGAAATGGAGAAGTAGACCAAATTTCCAGCAGAGTTCAGGGCAGCACTTTGAATGAAAAGTCCCACCATTAATATTTGCCTTGGTTAGATGAGATCAATTTGGAGCTCTCCTGAATGCAGGAGGGAAGCCATTCTGTCAACAGAATGGCTTCTGCCACTTTCCATCCCTTACCCTTTCACAGCTTCTGCTGATTTGGTATTGGTGTGTAACTCACATGCTAGTTTCACTTCGCTGCTATCATGGACCCTATTTCAAGAATACTTACTTTATCAAGTGGGAAGGCTTTTCCCCAGCCACTTCCCTCTCCCCCGCCTCTTAAGTTTTGTTGCAATGCCATTTTGGCTTGTGCATTACTTATCTCTTAAGCTAAAGGTGCTTGAATATTTTCCTGAGGTGGAACCCAACTTAGTAGAAGGATTGTATTGTAGCACTGGCATTCATCCAGATCACTTTCTTTCCTCCAGAATCACATAGCACCTATCAGTACAATAGACATTTTTAACAGTTCAATGTAAATTTAGTTTGTTTATCTTTAATGGACTATAATGCAGTAAGTTTAATCCTTTTTTTTTTTTTTTAAACTACAGTATGGTCAGATCTTGTATATTACATATCCACCCTCCCATTCATTCTGTACTACTCTTCTACTCCCCTGCACATGGATTCTCTGCTACCGATCCCCCTTCACCTTTCTCCATGCACCTGCTTCTCTGTTCCCTAGATACAGGCAGTCCCCGAGTTACGCGAATCCGACTTATGTCGGGTCCGCAGTTACGAATGGGGCTTTTCTCGCCCCAGAGGACGGGAGTGGCGGGATGCCCAGTTGTGCCGCGGTCCCGCCGCCCGCGTCCTCCGGGGTGAGAGAAGCTGCTCCACATCTCCCTGGTTTGCTGGGGGGACGCCGGCAGCGGGACAGCTGCGGCGCGTCTGAGCTGTCCCCCTGCCCGCGTGCTCCGCGGCTTTGCTCCGCGTCTCCCTGGTCTGCTGGGGGGGGGGGGGGCGCAGCTAGTGCACTCCCTCCTCTCCCCCCCCCCCCCCTCCCCGCAGACCAGGCTTTTCTCCGGACGCCTGTGGTAGAGCAGCTGGGGCGCTGCCGGTTGGTCCTGCAGCGCCGCTTTGGGCGCTACTGGACCAACCCGGCAGCACCCCAGCTGCTCTGCCCCAGGCGTCCCCAAGTCAGCCGCTGCTGAAACTGACCAGCGCTGACTGCAGGAAGGCCGAGGCAGAGTTGCTCTGCCCCAGGCTTCCTGGAATCAGCCGCTGATCAGTTTCAGCAGCACCTGACTTGGGGACGCCTGAGTTTCTTAAGTTGAATCTGTATGTAAGTCGGAACTGGCATCCAGATTCAGCCGCTGCTGAAACTGACCAGCGGCTGATTCCAGGAAGCCCGGGGCAGAGCAACTTTCAGAAACTGTGCTCTGTTTTTGAATGAGAAGTCAGCTTATTCTTGTAATTCTAACCTTTCTTCAGAGTTTCTTGTAGGCCATGTCCTCCCAAGGTAAACTGGCCGCCTCAAGCTGCAGCACATACAATGCTGATAGGCCTCTGCAAGAGCTCACTGCAATTTTCACCCTGTTCTTAAGGCAGGGGTGAGGAACCTTTTTTGGGGGGTCCAAGGTTGCTGCCTCACAGAAAAATTAGTCGTGGGGCCTCATGCAAGTATGAAGCAAACCCCTTCCTCACTGACGTGGCCCCCAGCTGAGGAGAAAGACATTCCCCTTGCACGCCAGAGACTAGTGAAGTCCAGGTTAGTAGATAAAAATCCGCTGCCACCACCCAAGTAACGGTAAGAAAACCAGGGAAGAGATCACTTGGGAAATCTCAGCCCTAAAGTAAAACCAGGACACACACAAATTAACCAATACCAGGTTAATACAAAAAAAAGAGAGAACTTTTATTATCACCACAATACTCCTGTTACAAGCATAATGACTAGATTGGAAAAGTCACCAATTAATATACTCATGGGGGACCCCCATGGGCCAAAAGATTATTTACAAAGATTCCCCACTCTTGGAAATGTGACCATCTCCTGTATCTAGTATGGAGATGCCACTGTACATAGGCCCAACCATAGGATTTGGGGGAAGGTCAGTGAGAAGGCTCTTGGTAGCAATTACAGTAAAGCAGTACTTAACTGATTAGTTCTTTGATCTGTTTCATCCCCTCCATGCTTCCCCTGTCTTTGTGCGGAAGAAATAGAATCCTACTGCCTTATGATGGTCCATGCATAGTGACACAGATAAGGGCAGCTGTGACTGTTCGCCATCATGGACCAGTAAGGGCATCCACCCTCAGGCTTCCAGTTCCCCAGTGTTGTCACCTTTTTTGATGGTAACCTGCATCTCTCTCCATCCTACTTGGGATATTTGCAAGTAGCACAGTTCCTTGCCTACACTGTGAATCCCCAAGCAGTAAAGCAGGCCCACTGAGGAAGTCTGGTGCCTGCCTGCCTCAGAGGCTATAAACACAGCCTCACAGTTACCCACCATTTAATGACTGCACAGCTCTTTTTTCTAAGCAAGCACATTTATTCTTTAGGTAAAAATATTACAGAAAAACATGCTGAAACAATAAACAAACCTACACACATGCTAATAAACTTACCAGAGATCACCCCTTGACTCCTGTAAAGGATCTGGCAGTTGGCCAGTCCTCCAAACCCCTTTAAAGGGTTTTCTGTGATGGTTTTCATAACACTGTTAACTCAGAACAAGCACCTCCATGACATTGAGAATCACTCTTTGATCCATTTGGGACTAGGAGCTGTTCTTATGGAATTGATCAGCAGATAAAAGGTCCCTTCCTCCAGATGAAGCTTCAAAGGGTGAAATATGGAAGTGGGAAATTTTAGTCACTTGAAGATCACATGGCTTTCTAAAGCTTACATTAATCCTGCCTCCCAGATAAGTTGCATACAATCTTACAACACATAAATATTTGAATTTTTAATATAACTTGCTTCTCAGATATTCAAATTCAGTAAGGTTTGACCAGAATATTACAGAAAATTGCCATATAAGTCACATGTAGTTCTCAACAATTGTTTCAGGAGAAATCTTCAAGAATGCAGGTTCCCTTGAGAGCAATATGATTTAGCCACAGAAGGGTTTTTTGTTCTTTTTGGTGATAATTAGTACTTTTAAATTAGCACTTTATAAATATTAACTAAATCTTTCTATCTCTGGCTCTCATTCCGTAATGTGTCGATATTACATTATCTATAATATAATACCTTAAGATTTAGTCTTTCTCCAACAACAACTCCGTGGCAGGTCAGGCATATCTTTCTTCTATTGAGCAGGAAGCAAAGACTGAAAGATCAAGTGACAAAGGCCAGAGGGGTAGTGTGTAATGCAGGAATGCCTAATACTTTTTATATTTACTCTGCTATATCATTTTGCTCCTCATACTGTGCTGTTGAGAGATCTGGTCACTGAATAAGTTGATTTAAAAAAAAAAGAGGCAAAATTTCAGTCCTAGCTATGTTTATATTTTGTATGATTTTAAGAGTACCACTGCAAGAAAAAGGAATAGAGCCTTTTTATTTGTAAAATGAAAACATATATTTACAGACCAAAAAAACCCAACAAAACAAAAAAAAAACCCCAGAAGTAATTACCACTGGCTGTGGGTTTCATAGATTTAAATGCCAGTTCTGTAAAAATGCCTATTATATACCCTGGATTATCCTAGGAAATACTCTCAAGTGTAGGAGGACTTAGGGTTGCTAGATGGTTTCAACAAAAATAGTGGACACACTTGACATTACATCACAATCTACATTGCATCTTATTTAGAAAATACCGGACATCTGTATTTTCTCATTTATATTTTCTCAATGTGGTTCCCAAACAGCTCAAATACTGGACCGTCTGCTTCAAAATTGGACACCTGGCAGCCCTAGAAGGGTTTAATAGAGCACCATTTAGTTTTCTCTCACTTTTCCTAGAAAACCTCTTATTCCCCATCTCCACAATGGAGATGACAGTAGAGCTTTGGGAAAAGATTTAACAAAAGCCATTACTAGAGTATGCCAATGAAATGTAGGAATTAGAAAGGTCTGTTGATCTCTTTTGAAGTGTGCCATAGCTGTAACTTATGCTGCATATATTTATGCAGCAAGCAAAAAAAATTCTTTTGAATAAAAATATAGGATTTAAAAAAAATCAGCTAATAGTCAATCATAAATGCACATTGTTAAGCTCAGATCAAACATTTAAGTACTATAAAATGTAACTGTCTGGAGATGCCCTCCAGATTCTAAAATCTTTCCAAGTTACAAAATGTCTATCCCTATAACTAACTAAAAAATATACTGAAATGTTGTATGAAGGTCCCACGTAAACATATGTGGTGTTGAAATCTTGAGAAATGCACATCATGCAAATGTCAGGTTGCATTGGAAATGTAAGGAAAAATCAATTGTTGCCAAACAGAAATTATGGTTGAGTCATTGACTCCTACTTGGATGCTCTGTGGCTAGCCATCCCACAGTTCCTGCTGCCCATTGAATTTTGGGGTTAGGTCCTAGTGCTTGTTGGAATAAAACATTTGTCATGGGTGGTTTTGGGCACATGTCATCAGCACCCCATGCTGCACTTATCTCCCTCCTCCTCCTTCCCTTCCTTCTTGAAAGAAATTTTCCACCTTTTTTCCCCCTGGCTATCCACCCAGATGCCATAGCAAAGCCAGCATGGCCCCTGCTCAGCTGCACAGTGTTGTGGCAAGCATCGCAAACACCTTATGCATTATGCTGTGATTTGTCCAGAGCCTGGCTAGGAGCTGCCTGCACAAGGAAGAATGGGGGGGAAGGGCCCGCATACATGCAGATGTGTAGGAACACATTGAATGGAGCAATTGTCATATGCTGGTGGCAGTCGGGCATGTTGACACAATGGAATGTCAATTCTGATCACGGGATACAACCATGGTGGACCTGTGGGACTGCATAGTTATGCAGCTGTGGTATGGGGACTAGTGGCTGCAAAACTTTCACATGCGTAAGGCCACTTTCATGGAACTTTGTGAATTGCTTTCCCTGTCCTGAAGCACAGAAATACCAAAATGAGACCTGTTCTCTGACAGCTAAGAACCAAGAGGCGATATGCTGTTGAAGCTTGCAACACCAGACTGCTATGGGTCAGTTGGTAAACAGTTTGGACTGGGTAAATCTACAGTGGGAGCTGCTGTGATCTGAATAGACAGGTCAATCAATACCCTTCTGGTAAGAAGGATAGTAACTCTGGGGGAATGTGCAGGACATAGTAGACGGGTTTGCTGCATTGAAGTTCTCTACTTGTGGTGTGCTGGGGTGGAAGGTGAAACGCAAATCTCTATCTTTACTACCTCGGCGGATGCAGGGGAGCTCTGCTCTAGATGCTTTTCCTGTACCTTTACTAGGCACTTCATCAGGTCTGCTTGTTTCCCCATGAGCCTCAACACTCATTCTGCATGTTACACTCATGTTCCTTGTATGCTTTCCTGTCCTCCTGTTCACTACGTCTGACCTCTAACAATGTGCACCTCCATGCATTGAGTTGTGTTCTATTAGTGCGGGCGGATTGCATGAGTTCGTTAAACCTGTCTTCATGTGTATGGTTTTCCCCCCACCTTTCTAATCTGTGAAAGTCTAACTGCTAGAGTGGGGGACAGGTACCACAGACAGATAGTGGTCCCTCTAGTGTATGTCTATGTATGGAATGACTTTTATGTTCACCAATATTGAGATGATGTATCACGTAATAAAAATCATTCCACATACAGACAGTATGTGGTGGGGTTGGGGCTGAGTGTGGGAAGGGGCTCAGGGATAGGGCAGTGATTGGGATTAGGACAGTGGCTGCGGGTGTGGACTCTGAGCTGGGGTTGGGGATGAGAGGTTAGGCGTGCAGGTTGCCCTGGGGAGAGAGGACTACTCCCAGCCCTCTCTCACTGTAACATCTTTGGGCCAGTTGAGAGGCTGCCTCTACACAGCTGCAAGCTCCAGTGGGCACAGCCAGGGCAGGTCTGGACTAAGAGGCCCAGGGAAGGGGCACCTGTCCCCTGACAGAAGCAACTCTGGGGAAGCTTTGGGTTGGGCACCACAACCAGAGGATGGGGCCTTTCTCTGAGCTGCTGCAGCCAGGGTAGAGGGGCTGCCTTCTCACCAGCCCATGGCTATTCTGACCTGTGGTCGGCAGACAGAACCACTTCTGCCATGGCTGCGGCAGCTCTGCGCTGGGGCCAGAGGAATGCACCTCTCTCCTGGCCACAGAAGCTCCCTGATGGGGCTGGAGGGTAGAGGTGGTGGTCTGTGCAGCAGCCCTCAGCCCCTGCACAGGGCTTGTTAGGAAGCTGCATGGATACACAGCTTATAGGGAACTTAGCTGACAGGTCTCTAGCTGCATGGAAAAAACAGCAAGGGCAGACCCTACAGAAGATACATTGTTAAAAACAGAAGGTTAACTCTTTTATTGTGAATCAAGCACTTCACAGCACAAAGCACATGTGTTAGGTACAAGGTTGAATTTTGCATTTTAAATTGAGCACCTGCCAGAAAGGTGTAAGACATGGCCAGTGCTGGGCAGCAGAACTCAGATTTGCAGGCAGGCATGGTAAGCAACATATGTGGGGAAGGATGCTTGCAAACTGCATCCCTCCTTTTCCAACTAAATCTGTAGGAGGGGCACAGCTGTGCACACTCAGCATGGGGTCAACCTTCCCCACCCCCCACTACACATAGTATGGCTGTTCTCTGGGATGATCCCTTCAAGTCTATCTCAAACAGGGCAGCACACCTGGGGTCAGTGCTTATTGGGGATCAGCAAAGAGAGGCAGATTGCCTCATTAGTATCCATTAAGGAGGTTAAAATGCTGATAATCAGATTAGTCGATGTGGGGGGCGCTTGCTACCCCTGCTGTGACTCCATAGTTTAAATGTGGCAGTAGCTAGGCTGCTGCCCGGCTCCTAGTACATTTAAACTGCAGAGTGGGATTAGCTCCCTGGGGTGGTGCAAGCCAGGACTAAGCAGGCTCTTATTACATTTAAAAGGCAGAGGTGCGATGGGGGACCGGTTGTGAGCTGGGAATCAGCTGATTCCCAGCTTGTGAAGGGTCCTCCACTGCGCCTCTGCCTCCCCTGCCCTCCCCAGATGATGCTTGGGGGAACTGGCTTTTAAGCTGGCTCTTGCTCTTCACCCCCTTGCTGCCTCTGATAGAGGCAGTGGGGGAGGGAAGTGACTAGTTGAGTATTGACTCAACTTACCCATAAGCAAGCCTAGGCTTGTTGAGTGGGTTGGCTGCTCAATTAGTTGCCTACAACCCTGGTGTCCATTACAAAACTTCCCCTATTTCACCAAGGAAACCATGCACCCTATCAGTCTTCTCTGTGCCAGAGAGTAGGACAGGAAGTGGATGCTACATGAATGTGGCCAGAAACCTGGGTTTGTGCTTTGATGATTCCCGATTGTTTGCTGTTGGCTTGGCATGGTAAGGTGTCCTACCACTGAGGACTGAATAAGGCAGCCCTTCCCAGAAACGTTCTGAGAAGGATTGCAGAGTACCTCCATGGCAGCTTAGTAGAGGTGTGCAGGGGAGGATTCCTGTTCCATCCCCAGATACGTAAACAGACTTTTCCAGGGAGCACCTACTGTGTAAGTGGACTGGCAGCCACTGTATTCCAATAGCTTGGGGCAAACCCAATTGTATTTAACCACTGCAGTATGATTACAAATGTGCACTTACCAAAGGTGCCTTCGCCACCATCAGGATCCAGCAACAGTAAGTCCTGGAAAGGGATTGTCTCTAAACAAGAAATGAAATTCAGAAGTTCCCTAGAGATTTTCATGTGTACCTGGGAGTGCAGCAGAGTTGAAAGAGTTGTCCAGCGCAGTCGCATTGGAGTACTGTGGGACACCACCTGGAGGTTGAATTAAAGTCGACCTAACACAGCTAACTTCAATCTAACCGCATGGTAAAGCCCTTGTGATTAAAATGGAGAATTCAGAGACACCCATGCTTTCTGGTTTGTTTATAGTCCTGTGGTTTCTAATATGGATGTTAATACTAGTTCCACGTTGTTACTAGTTATGGACTGAATACTTGCTTGCTTACTCTTCTTCTCAAACTACCTAGCCTTTATTTCTGCTGAGGTTCTATGTATTTGTTTTTCAGATGAGACCCTTTTTGCTCTTCCTGCTGCATCTGAGCCTCTGATGCACGCTTCTGCAGGCAAGTTCTTTCTGCTAGCCTTTTGTCTTAGAGTACATTCTGTACTTTGACTGTCATCTCATTAACTCCTTCCAATTAGCTTGCATTTACTAAAGCATGGGTCCAAGAATAGCATTTGTCTTCTAAATTCTAAGGTTGCAATTTATGTGCTCAAGATTATAAAAAACACATTTATTTCTATAGGTAGTGCATATTATACACTGCTCTGTGGATTCTTGGACTCTTGATACAGGAAATCATGTGATACAATTAAAAGCTTAAAATTTTAAAGCATAGTTGCTCTTACTGACTAGTGAAAGCTTTAATCAGTAATAACTTTCTGCAGTATTTTATGTGTAAATGAACTCCATGGTACAGTATTTACTCGGTGGTTGTTTTAATATGCTATCCATCGAAACATCCTTTTTGTTAAAAAAAAAAAAAAAGGGGGGGGGGGAGGGGGGAGGAATTCCCCTCTCAGCACTTCCCCACCCTGCCAACACATAGGCAACCATAACCAGGTGTAACATTCTTGTTAGTGATAGTTTAGTTGGGTTGGGTTGGTAATACTAGTCTCCTCTGATCTTTTGATCTTAACTGTAATCTTTGCACTGCATAAAGTTGCTGCTTCTCTAACCTTTTTGCATACTTCCCTGCTTGCTAGAAGAAGTGAAATAGAATAACATTATATCCTAACCCATACTTTATTTTAATGGGTAGTAGTATTTAGAGGAATATTTTAATAACTAATATTTTTTTGAACTTGTCATAAAATTTGCCTTAACTGTAAGAACACTTGCATTCTCTAATTTTCCTTTCTGTCCATGGTCACAGAAAAAGTTATGGACTTGCAGGAGCAGCCAGGTAGCACTATGTCGTCTGGCCAAGAGGATTTCACTGCAGTCCTGCTTGACACTGCTGCTTCTCTTCCCTCCCTCTCTCCTCTCTCAGCTGATTCCTTTAAAGAGCATGCAACCTTTGATATCCTATCAGATGGATTACCTGCAAGAGGCATTTACAACAACACAAATGAAAGTGAGGTTTATAAAGAAACTAAAGAAATTGCAAAGAATCCATTTGTCATTGAGAAAAATGTCAGAGATGTTCCAGAGATGGAATATTCAGAAATGGAATTGCCATTTGCTAAAGCAGAAACAGCCCTTTTATCTCAGACTGCAGAAGAAAAGCTGCTAGAGAGAAGTAAAGAAAGGTTTGACCTAGAAAAAATCCCTCAGCATCAGCAATGTATGTCTCCAGCGGTTCCTGTTGAATTATTTGGAAAGAATAATGAAGAGTCATTTTCTGAGAGAGTAAAATACGATAGCGATGATCATGGTGAAAAAGTGGCTTTCAAAGAAAATACTCCTGTAAGGGAAGAATATGTAGACTTCAAACCATTTGAGCCAATATGGGAGGTTAAAGATACTTGCCATGGAGTTAGCAGTTTGAAAGAGGTTGCTGGAAATCAGGTAGATGGCAAATTAGAAAGCAGTTTAGATGAGAAATATAATACAGATAAACTTAAGATACTAACAGTACAAAAAGACCTTGAAAACAAAAGTGAAAGCAGTAATGAAGATCTTTCTTTCCCAAGCACCCCAGAAGCTATAAAAGAATCTTCACAAGCTTATATTACTTGTACTAAATTTGAATCTGCTGTAACAATTGAGGACAATATAGCTAAAACCTTTTCTCCATTAGAGGAGATGTCAGAAAATAAAACTGATGAGAAAAAAATAGCAGAAATGAAAGCCCAGATTGGCACAGAACAGAGCGATACTATCACTGAAGTAGTAGGCAGGCAAAGCCAGGAAGCTGACTATGCTAAAACAGATAGTTTATCAGAGATGTCTGCTGACACTACAGCAAATATGCCTGAAGGTCTTACTCCAGATTTAGTGCAAGAAGCATGTGAAAGTGAAATGCATGATGCAACATGTACAAAACTTGCTTATGAAACAAAGATAGATTTAGTTCAAACATCTGAGTCATTACAAGAGCCTTTGAAACCTGTGATACAGCTCTGTCCCTCATTTGAAGGAATAGAAGCTGCTCCATCACCAGTCTTGCCTGATATTGTTATGGAAGCTCCATTAAACACTGGAGTGGGTGGTGCAGATGCTACTGCTGGGCAGCTTGATGCCTCTCCGTCAGAAGCCTTTACTCCTGTTGTTGTTTATGATGATGTAAAACAAGAGTTTGGGAAATCTCCATCATACAAAGAGGCAATGAATGTATTATTAACAGAGGCAGAAGAAGCAAAGGAGGAAACTCTATTTAGAGAATCTGATCATAAGAATAGTGTAATTGCTGAAGAAATAGAAACTCCTTATATATCTATTGCTTGTGACTTAATTAAAGAAACAAAGGTCTCCAGTGAATCTGCTTCGCCAGTCTTTATAGATTATTCAAAGACACAAATAACAGAATGTGTTTCACAGCATGTGCCTGAACATATTGAGTCTTCTGAAAAAATGTCACCCCACTTTAAAAAAACTGCCGTGTTCAGTGGTCAGCCACTAACTGAGCTTCCTCAGAATGAACAAGTAGTTGCATCATCTCTCACTGTGGAAGATAAATCAGCTAAAAAAGCTGACAAGATTGAAACAGGTGATGATGATAAGGAGGGACTTACAGATTTGCAACATTCTACTGGCAAACCGTATTTGGAATCTTTCCAACCTGAATTGGAATCTTCCATAACTATTACTACTTTGCCCTCTGAGTCAGTTTTTATAGAAACAGCCAAAAAGGAAAAATTTCCTCTTCAAATGGAGGAGTTGAGTACTGTGGCCTATTCAGCTAAGTCTGTTTTTAAGGAACCAAAAATAATAGACAAAGTTCTCTTACCCACAGAATCTTCTTCAGTCCCACTGACAGAAGACTTTATGACATCAGTCAGTCCTAAAACTGCTCCTAAATTGGTGACAAAAAGCACTGACAAAGAAATATTGCACAAAGATGAAAGTAAACAGATTACTAATATGATCAAAGATGAGACCAGTCACTTGCCTTGTACAGAGCTACCACATGATCTGTCTTTAAAGAAAATGCAAGGGAAAACCGAAGAAAATATTCATGCCTTGGAAAAATCCTCAGAGGCTTTGGTCAGAGAAGTGCCTGAAGTATCCAAGGTGTTACTGACTACTGATGTTTCACCTTTGTCCAATGAGAAAGAGGTAGTCAGTATAGGAAAACCTGAAGCTCTTGAGAAAGAAGATAACAGAGAAGTTGCTTCTGTTAAAGACAAGGAAAAATCTACTGCTATATTTACAGCAAAGATGAGTAAATCCTCAGGTAATCTGCATACACTATTGTGCACTTTACTAATCAATATATTTCTTTAGCTAAACTTAAAGCATTAATAACTTGTCCTCTTTTTTTAAAACGGATCACTCTATTTGTACATTTCATTGTCTAACATATTTCTGGTGTCTTCTGCTTAAAATGTGAGTACTCTATTAACATTTTCTCCATCCTGACTGCACCAGTGTATTTTCTATGTATGGCCTTGTATACTAGCTACTCAGGGTAGATTTCCCTTCCCCAATCTTTTACCCTGAGACAAGAAAACCTCTTACTGCTTGCTTCATAATTCTTTGTTGTTCCTCAGTAAACTGGACATAAACCTCTAGAAACCAGATTTTACTGCTTGCGGCCATGCATGTTATCTCCATGTTGCTAGCCCCAAATTTTGAGACCAAATTATCCCTCATAGACATGTTACCCTAGGCATTGCAGTGGTTGGTCTCTTAATATACATTGGTTTTCTCTCAAATGCTTTTGTTTCTTCATATACATAATTTAGTCATAAAACAGATCTTAAAAACTTTCTGGGTAATTTTTCTGCAGCTGCATATACATACAACTTGTAGCCATCAAAGGCACACTGACGTAGCCCTAAGCAATATGTAAGCAATAACTTTTATGTCTTGCTTTCATTGTTCTCAGTGAGCCTTACATGTACATCAGGGATCTTAATATTCACCTTATTTGAAATTGCTGAGCAATAAGTCCAATATTCTGTGAATGTTAAAATCTTTGCATGCATAGAATTCTATTACATATGCCCATTTATTTTTATTTTTAAAATGAAATCTTACTGAGCTGCAATCTAGCATAGTATTTCCTTCCATTCATGTTAATTTAAAGTAGCAGAAAGATAGATGTTCGGACTCTTAGTATTTTGTGTCTCATAATTGCTGCTGTAAACTGTATGCCTCATTCAATTCCAACTCCGTTATGGAATAAAATAAAACTATTTGGCTTTCTGCTGCAAAATGCTATTCTCCTTGAATAATTCTTGTGAATTATGCATACGCTGTTATTTAATACAAATCTATTTCTGGCCCAAATAGCGATCAGTCTTTATAGCAATGGTGGGAAACCTGTGGCCCACCTGGGTTCTGTGTGAGCCCTGTGAGACACATTGTTTACCAGTTGTCCATGCACAGGGTTTCCAGAGTCTGCTGGCTTTCATCTGCAATGGTTTTTTTTTTTCTTACTGGTATTACTAAAGTGACGTAAAGCGAGGGCATGTGAAGCAAGGTGTTTGCTGATTGTATACAACATTGACTGAGAGCGCCTTGCGTTTTCTCTGTATCCAGTTAAAGCG
Organism: Pelodiscus sinensis; assembly: GCF_052426305.1. Classification (NCBI taxonomy): domain Eukaryota; kingdom Metazoa; phylum Chordata; order Testudines; family Trionychidae; genus Pelodiscus; species Pelodiscus sinensis. Next base: position 178,208,746 of record NC_143054.1, on the reverse strand, counting down.
CTGATATGGCTCAATCAGCACACCCCACAAATTCTAGGTATGCAAACACAATTAGCAAAACTACTCTATCCCAGAAGACAGTCTTGTTAACTTCAATCTTGTGGGCCACTCACTAGCCTAGGTTGTCAATCTGTGCTTTATAGACTTCAGTTTGGAACAATTAATGTACTAACACTTCGGAATCTGCAATCATTCATTTCATTGTATATATCCCTATCCATCTGAATTCTGTGAACTTGTGTTTTACTGTATGCATGATGTGAAGTTGAGTTTCAGCATACATTAAATTCCATAAAGGTTCTGTTTAGTGTGCATGTTTATGTATATGTACTGGTACCATTACTTTATTTTAGTTGTTCTCAAAGTATAGGTTGGGAGCACAAAGGAGGTCACAACCCTGTGTTAATGGGGCTGGCCTAAGCTCCATTGTGTAGTGCCAAAGCGCGAGGACTTCAGCCGTTGGTGGTATGGCTTAGAGTTACAGGTCCCCTGCCTGGAGCTGATGCCCATGGGCTTTGGCTTTGACCCACCCCTCCCCCCACTCCTCCCAGTCCAGGGCAGTGAGATTCAGGTTTTGTTTTTGATCCCACAAGCCACAGTGGTGGGATTTGGATGGTTCCTTCTGAGATCATGTCATTTTTTGTTGTTGTTGTTGTGTCAAGTAAGTGATGGTGGTGCAGTGAAGTGTGAGAACCTCTGCTTTATCCCATTCCCACTTCAAGAACTTACAGTGCTGTTTTTGAAGACTTTACATCCAACATCAGTTGACCTCTCTGGCATTTTTCTTGAAAATAGTTTTTCATTATTATAACTCAGGGAACTTTTCTTTTTTTAAAACAGAAGGTAGTTTATCTTGAACAATGTTTTAAAGCACATTGCTAATAGACTCAGACATTAAGGCCGGAAGAGACCATCATGACTACCTATCTGGCTTCCTGCAGCTTGCAGACCAGAAAACCTTACCCACCCTCTCTTGCAATAGACCCGTAATCACCGGCTAAGTTCCTGAAGTCCTCAAATCATGATGTAAAGACTTCCAAGTCACCAGCGAATCCATCATTTACACTAGTTTAAACTTGCAAGTGACTCATGCCCCATGCTGCAGAGGAAGGCAAAAACCTCGCTAGGGCCTCCTCTGTTGTGACCGGGAGAAAATTCCTTCACAACCTCAATATGGTGGTCAGTTAGATCCTGAGTATGTGAGTGAGACCCACCAGCCAGACACCTGGGGAAAGAATTCTCTGCTGTAACTTGGAGTCTTACTCATTTAGTATCGCATCACTGGCCACTAGAGATTGGCTATGTGCTGCTGTGGACAGTCTCCTCAAACCGTTTCCTTTATAAACTTCTCAAGATGAGCCTTGAAGCCATTTTTTTACCCCCCCCCCCTCCCCCACTGCCTTTGGAAGGCTATTCCAGAACTTCTCTTCTCTGATGGTTAGAAACCTTCATCTAATGTTGAGCCTAAACTTGTTGATAGGCAGTTAATAACCATTTGTTCTTGTCTCCACATTGGTGCTTAACTTAACTCCTCTCCTTCCCTGGTATTTATCCCTCTGGTGTACCGATAGGAAGCAGTCCTATCTCTCCTCTTCCTTCTTTGGGTTAGGCTCAACAAGCAAAGCTCTCTTTAGTCTCCTCTTTATAAGGTAGGCTTTCTATTCATTGGGTAATCCTAGTAGCCTTTCTCTGCACCATTCCACTTTGCCTTCATCTTTGGGTGATCAGAAGTTCACACAGAATTCCAGATCAGATCTAACCAGTGCCTTGCCTGATGCATCTTAGGACTGCATTTAGCCTTTTTCACAGCCTCATCACACTGGGAGCTCATAGTTATTCTGTGATTAATCAGTACACCCAGGCCTTTCTCCTCCTGTCACTTCCAACTGATACATTCCTCCCAACTTTTTGATTAGCACATTGCTACTTTATGTCCCAAGGTCATTAATAAAAATGACACGCTATATTGGAGGAGGAAAAAAAATCTTTCCTCCAAGATCAATGCAAACTAAATTAATGTATTTGAAGTATAAAGGCTGTTGCAGCAATTTGCATCTGTTCCAATTAGTCTTAAAGGTGATGGGATTTTTTTTTAAGACTTGTCAGTTCACAAGGAAGATCGTTTATAGGTTGATGGAACCTGGATGCAATTTGTTGATAAAATTGCGTTTACTGCTTCATGGTTTCCACTTATCCATCTTCCATCAGTTGATGAGAATGTGGAGCAAGAAAAAGTGAAGTTTAGTTCCTCTTTAGTTGCTTATCACTCAGTGCACTGTGGGTTTTTGTTCTTGTTTTTCTGCTTCTCCCGCCTTGCAGTTACTATTTTTTGTTGTTGTCTGCTTGAAAATGTAAGCATGATTAAGTGCCACAGAGTCTGTAACCCTGTTGGTTCTAAAACCATTGATTTTAAAATTGTGTCTGAATAGTTGTGGAAAGAACCTTCTTGAACCAAAGCATTCATTACATACACCTGCTTCTAGATTAGCAAAAGAATCTGCAGTTCATAACCTTGGAAAAGCAATGTTTATGCCTGGGCGTGGTTTGGTGTTTTCACCTATCTTTGCTCTGATCAGTGATGCTTCAGCTATAAAGAACCATAGATTACATGGTAACTTTTTAAAGGCACCATAGTAGAGGTTCAAATTAAATGTACACTCCACATAAAAAAACCCCATAAAAAGTAAACCAAAAAAGTGCCGCCATGGCTAAACAACAAGTAAAAGAAACAGTGAAAGGCAAAAAGGCATTCATTGTTTAGGAGGTGGAAGTTAAATTTAATTGAGGAAAATAGAATTGAAGCAATAAACTCTGGAAAATGAAGTGTAAAACTGTGATTAGGAAGGCCAAAAAAGAATGTCAAGAATAGGAATGTTAGTGTGTTATTGATTAGTCATGTAACTGCATCAAACTGTAGCAATCACATGACTAATTGATAGTCGATGGGGATGGGGATGGCAGCTGGGGAGCTCTCTACCATCCCGCCTGCCACCCTGTGCTGCTGCCTCTATCCGCCTGCCATGCTCATAGTGAGGTCCAAGCTCCCTGCGGACAGAAGTTGCTCTGGCATCCTATGGAGCAGCCTTTGTGGCTGGCCCAGGCTTCCATGGACAGACAAAGGCTGCTCTGCAGCACCAGCCTCTGTCTGTGGGGGTGGTCTGAGCTTCCTGCAGAAAGAGGCCTCTGTCTGTGGGGAATTCAGACCCTCCACAGATAGGGATAGAGCAGCTTGTCTGCTGGGAGCTCTGGCCCCCACAAGACAGGGCCTGCTGCCACCCCATACTGCTGCTTCTCAATCAGAGGCAGTAGTGCAGGGCAGCAGGTGGAGGTGGTCTACGTGGGGAGGCTGCTTCGTGGGATGCCGGAGCAGTCTCTGTCTGCAGGGAGCTTGGACCCCCGCGGACGGGTTTTGCCACAGAGCAGAGCAGTCTCTGTCCTTGGCAAGCCTGGGTGTGCTGTGGACAGAGGCTTCTTCATGGCAGGCTTCTTCATGGCAGCCTTCCCTGCCCCTCCCCTTTCCCCTTTCTCTCCATGCTGCTGCTTCTTCTAGAGGCAGCAGTGTGGGGGGAGGGAGGCGGTTCCGTGGAGGTGGTTCTGGGGGGAGTTGGCTTTTAAGCTGGCTCCAACCAGCTCCCACCTGCCCCCACCTCTGTAGGAGTCAGCAGAGGGGGGAGGCGGGTCCGTGGAGCTGACATATGCGGGGAGCCAGCTTAAAAAGCCCATGCATATCAGCTCCTGCCCGTCCTCCTCACCATCGGTACTGCTGCCTCTATCAGCCACAGGGTGGGGAAGGAGGTAGAGCCAGCTTAAAAGCTGGCTTTCCCCCTATTGCTCTGATACAGAGGCAGCAAAGGGAGAGGGGGAGGATGTGTGTAGATGACAGGATTAACTGATAAGACCAAGCTTATCAGTTAATTGTGTAGTCATCTACACGTTGATTTCCCTAGTCAGGAACAGCTACCCAGAAAATCAGAAGCATAAAGCCACTGGATGGTCAAGATGCTAGAGGAGCACTCAAGGGCAATAAGGCTATTGCAGAGAAACTAAATAATTCTTGGGATCAGTCTTCATGGCTGAGAACATGAGGGAGATTCCCAAACTTTGAACCATTCCTTTTCAGTGACAAATCTGAGTATCTATCCTATATTGAGGTGTCCATTATAGTGACATGAAATTGATACTGATGACTTATTACAGTTGAATGTATCAGATGTTATTCATGCAAGAGCACCGAAAGAACTAAAATGTGTTGCAGAACTACTAACTGTAGTCTGTAACCTATCATTTCAATCAGCTTCTGTACCCAATGACTGGAAGATAGCAAATAGGATGCAGATTTTTAAAGAGGGGTTCCAGAGGTGATCCTGGCAATCACAGGCCAATTACTAAGTTCAGTTCTGGGCAAAAAAGTTGAAACTACAATAAAAACCTTATCCAACAGAGATGAAAATTATTGTAGAAGAGTCAGCTTCACTTTTGGAAAGGGTAATAATACCTTACTAATCTACTAGAGTTCTTTGAGCAGGTCAATAAGCATGTGAACAAGAGGATCCAGTGGATATAGTGTACTAAGATTTTCAGAAAGCCTTTAGCAGTGTGTCTCGCCAAAGGCTGTTAAACAAAGTAAGCTGCCATGGGATAAGAGGGAAGGTTCTTTTGTGGATTGATAATTTGTTAAAAGATAGGAAATAAAAGGTAGGAAAAAATGGTCAGTTTTCAGAATGGAGAGAACTAGAGGTGTCTCCCCAGGAGGTCTGTTCTGGGACCTGTCCTATTCTATTTCATCAGTGATATTGAAAAAGGGGTAAGTAGTGAGGTATCAAAACTTTCAGATGATACAAAACTACTCAAGATAGTTAAGTCCCAAGCAGACTGCGAAGAGCTAAAAAGGTCTCTAAAAACTGGATGACTGGCAGATTAAATGTAATGTTGCTAAATGTAAAGTTACACACATTGAAAAACATAATCACACCATATATATAAAATGATGGAATCTAAATTAGCGGTTCCCACTCAGGAAAGATCTTGGAGTCATTGTCAATAGTTCTCTGAAAGCATCCACTCACAGTGCAGAAGCAATCAAACAAACTGTTAGGAATCATTAAGAAAGGGGGTAGATAATACAGATGATATCATATTGCCTCTTTATAAATCCATGGTACTCCTGTATCTTTAATACTGTATGCAGGTGTAGTTGCCCCATGTAAAAGACACGTTGGAATTGGAAGAGGTTCACAAAAGGGCAACAAAAATGATAGAGGCGTATGAAACGGCTTCAGTATGAGATATTAGACTAGGACTCTTCAGCTTTAAAAAGAGGTGATTAAGGGGGGATATGATCAAGATCTATAAAATCATAATGTGTAGAGAAAGTAGATTAAGCAGCGCTGTTACTTCCTGTCATAACACAAGAATTAGGGGGTCACCAAATGAAACTAATAGGCAGCAGACTTAAAAAAAATATTTCTTCACACAATGCAGTCAGCCTGTGTGTCTCTTTGCCAGAGGATTTTGTGAAGGTGAAGTCTATAATAGGGTTCAAAAAAGGACCTATCCTCCATGAATGTATCTAGTTCATTAATGGTTATTAGCCAGGATGGGCAGGGATGGTGTCCCTAGCCTTTGTCAAAAGCTGGGAAGAATGACAGGAAATGGATCATTTGCTGGTTACCTGTTTCTGTTCACTCCTTCCGGGGTGTCTGGCATTGGCCACTCTTGGAAGACAGGATACTGGGCTAGATGGACCTTTGCTCTGACATGGTGTGGCTGTTCTTATGTTCCTATATCCTTTGCTCAAAGGCTATGTCTATACTGCTGGCTTTTGCTGGCAGAGAGTATGGTAATGAAGTGCTCATTAGCAACTTCTTGCACTTCATTTGCATAATCTCTGCCCGAGGCTTTTTGCGTAAGTGCTGTATACCTCCTTTTTTGAGGCACAAGGATCTTGCACAAAAGGGCTTTTTTGCACAAAACGGATCCATCTACACTATTAGTTTTTGTGCAAAAAGCTCTTGCGCAAAAAGCCTTGGGCAGAGATTATACAAATGAAGTGTGAGAATTTGCTAATGAGTGCTTTATTAGCGTGCTCTTTGCCGGCAAAAGTCAGCAGTGTAGACCTAGACAAATAGCTTTAAAATGTACTCTATCTGTCTTTTCAATTTTTTGTTATGGTTCCATTTCAGTGCATGTGAGTTTAATTAATGCTGCCCAGCAAATCCATGGGCAGTTTTCTATAATTGTCAAACAGTGTCTGATCCATAATTCTTAGTACATATTTGATCACACTTTCAAAAACTTACGTGTATCATTTAACACACCAAATGGTTATGATAATACAGCCTCTTCCTGACTTACAAACCGGTTACGGACCAAACAATTGGTCGTAACTTGGTTTGTTCGTAAGTCGGACCCCATAGAGTTACATGCGACCACGCTGTTCGTAAGTGCGGATCGCGTTCGTAACTCGGGGTCTACCATTTATGACAGCTTTGGTCGTAAATGCAAACGGTTGTAAGTCGACCATTGGCAACTCTGGGACCGGCTGTAATTACATTGAAAGGAATATCTGTAGACTAGTAGTTTGGTGCCATCTAGAGTTGGTAAATGAAAAGGTAATTTAGTGGATATTTTTCACTCAGCACAGTGCTATACAAAGACATGATAAACTCCTAAGCAGAGCAGTTTCTTTCTTTATCTGAAATGCTCTTAGAAGTTGGAAAATGAAAAGCCTGTGACATTTCTTGATTTCCTTCTGATTCTCCAAATGTCATTCACATCTCTGTATTTTGAATATGTTTTTGACTTGCATAGTTTTATGAAAAATACTCTTACCCCAGCAGTGTTTCCCTTAAGTTATGTTATTTTTAATGTTTTAGCCCTTCTGTCCCTCTAAGCACTCAGCATCCAAAGACAATGAATATCATAAATGCCAATTGAAACTCAGTGGGAGCTTTGGGTTCTCTTCTCTTTGGTAAATTAAACCACTTATTTAGGTTCCCAATGTTAGCATCAGGTTCTGAAAACATTTGAGTTTCATTTCCTGCTAAAAATTTCAGTGCTTTTATAGGTTTGTGTGAGTCTCTTGTTTGTGAACGGAAACCTGGCAAGGTGCACTTGGATGTCGTTCAGACTAGATGCTGCCAGCCAGTGTGAATTGATTTAAATCACCTGCTTCCAGAAGAGGGTGCCCTAGATAAGCATTGCACCTCCTCTTGCAGCCAAACACCCTCCCAGAACCTTCACCCATCATCCCCTCCTCTAACACATGCTCTGGGAAAGGGCAGGGATGGTATCTAGCACCCAAATTCTGTCCCCGAGCCTCTACCTAAATTCCCCCCGTCCCCTCACCTGTAATCTAGTCCCCTACTGCAGCCCAGAGCGTGCACCCAGCAGCCAAGCTCTGTCCCAGGGACACAGTTTTTTCCTTTTTTAACCGGGGAAAGGATTTTCTAGGGTCTCTCTTACACCCAGAAGCCATGACAGTTTTTTCTGTGGCAAAAGTGTGTGCATGGGGTGGGGGGGGGGGGGGGGAGTATAGGAAGCTGTGCATGTGCTGAATAATGTTCTCCCTCTTTCTTTCCTGTTCACTCTATTGTTCCTTTCTTCTATGCTGCCGAACTTTACTAAATATTGTCTGTCTTTAACGGTATCTTAACTAACTCCTCTGCCTTGCTTGGTTCAGCTCCACCACAATATAAGCACAGAACAACAATCTTATCCATTCTGTGTCTTTGCAAATTAGTTTGCTGAGAACCAGAAACTGAAAGGCCAGAACTTTCAAGGAGCAAGAGCTGGAAATTCGATTGGACAGACTAGAGCTATTAATTGATTTTTTAAAAAAAAATTTTTAATGAGACTGTAAGTTAGGGATGTGAATGTGTACCTGGGAATACCAGCACTTCAGTCTTCACTTTATTGGGCCATAGGAAGTGAAACTTCATTTGCAGAGCAAATAAAAGTACTAACCTGCAATCTAAAAAGGGTGTTCAGCTGTTGTACATGCACTATGATACTGTGTTTAAAAATCATGAAATGTGTGTTTTTACGTAATGAGCACTAGTATGATACTCGCCTTCTGAAAATCTGAAATAAGAAAAATAACCTAATGTTACCTTGTATGACTATATCCAATTACTCAAATCCCTTAATTTCAAATTCTGAGGTCTATAGCACAGCCAAATGTAAAGAGCAGACCGGCATCTCAATAGTACCATCACTGAAAGAAAGCTAATTCTGAAGAGGCTTCAAAATTGCTTTTGAGAAATACATTTTACATTGTCAATCCTGATTAAATTTTCCAGCTCTAAGTGCTGTTCAGTTCTCATCTTTCCAGTACTACTAGGTGAAAGGACATGTCCCATTTAAGATGAAGAAGCAGAAGAAGTGTTTTCCACTGAAACTTCTGAATGTACAAATCTGCAAAATTTCCTTAGGGATGAAACAGTGTGAATTTTAATTACAAAGTAGCAGTAGTGCCGATTACTTAGCATTATGCAGTCAAATTTTGTGGGAGTTGGTTTCAAACTGCATCATCTTTAGTCTCACCTGAGCAGCAGTTTCCACTTATGTTGGCCTTTGTGATAAATAGTCTTGTAATGGTGGACCACTTCATTGAGGACTTAATTTAGATAGCCAGGCACATTTTTGGATCCTAGTTGTCTGGAGGCCGAAGGCTAAACCACTGCCAGGCAAGATTTTTTTAGAAGCTGTAGAGTGTCTATATTAACATTTGGACTTTGATAAACACTGAATGATGGTCTAACTCTGTTTTCAGAGAAATCAGTGGACATTTTACCATTAATTTCAGTGGGAGCAGAGTTAGGCCAATACAGAATCATCTGTAAAAAATCTTCCCCTAAAATATGGCAAAAAAGAGGCAGAAGAACTGTAGGAACTGTTCTAGTATAGAATTGCCACTATAATTCCAGCACCCCTAGATGAGTTAGTTTGATTCAGAAATTTCATGAGATGAAAACAGGAAAGATAGTAAAGTACTTTTTGGTAATAATCAGCCTACCTTCCACAGTTTAAGGGGGGAACCCAATTTTCAAAATGTTTTGTATTCAATGTATTTATAGTCAAGTAACATTTTCTAAAATAAGAGTAAAGTGCTATGTAATCAAGAGATAAGATTGGAGGGAATGTATATAGCTATGAATATAAAGATTACGGTAATTTTAAAGTGAACAAAATTTAGATGTTTGTTGCACTTAGTACAGGCCTGGGAAAAGTATGGCCCACAGGCTGAATTCAGCCTGCCAAGCCACTGGATCTGTCCTGCCTATACAGCAGGAAGCCCAGGCAGGCTCCCGCTTGCCTTGCCCCACTTGCACACTGCTCAGAAAAGGGGCTGCTGGACCATTTCTCTTTTGCAACTGTGAGTCTGAGGTAGGGGGAAGGCTTCAGGGGCTGCCCCCACCCTAGCACAATCCCATTGGCCGGTTTCAGGCCAGAAACTGGCCAGTCGAGCTGCCTGTTTGAATAACATGCAGCACACAAAGCACCAGGCCCCCCTCCGCTCTGGCTTGTAGTTGTTCACATTATACGCATGGCTCCTGCAGCCTGTATAGGGGAGGAGCAGGCAGGAAGGCTGCCTTGGAAACATGTTGGCCTGCTGTCTGGGAGTCGCCCAGGTAAGTATCTCAGCCAGAGCCTGGTATCTCAGCCTCTCCCTTCCCCAATCCTTTGCCCCCCACTCCTGCCCCTCTGCTCCTCATAACCCAAACCCTCTGTCCCCTCCTGCACCCATATTCCCTCCCAGATTTGGCACCCCAATACCCTGTAACAATCCCTTCCTTCCCTAGGTCACAATCCAAACCCTGCATCCCAGTCCAGTGCCCCAGGTCACAACCATCTCTTTCACCCAAACTCCTTCCCAGACCCCACTCTCCCTCCTGCACACCAATCCTTTACCCCAAGCTCCCTTCTGCACCCATCCTCCATCCTAGAACCCGTACCTTCTCCATTAATATCATGGAAGAGTGCAGCCCCTGACCACTTTCCAAATTCTTGGAGTGCCCCTCCCCCCCCATCAGAAATTATTGCCCATCCCTAACCTAGTAGGTCTAAAGCTATAGCTGGAAACCTAAATTTATACATCAACAATGCAAATCAGTATAAAAGTCACATCTAGGATCACTGTGTGTGACTTTCTGATACGGCTGATTTTTGTAAGATAGAGATGTAAGTGACTAGTCAAATCATTCCTCGACTAGTTGCTTTATTCCCCACCTCCCACTGCCTCTGTATCGGAGGTAGCAAGGGAGGGGGCAGGAGCCGGTGTTGGGGGGGAGCTGGCTTGAATTCCGGTTCCCCCTAGCACCATCTCTTGGGGAGCCAGAGGAGGCAGAGGCACAGTGGGGGAAACTCTGCAAGTAGGGACTGAAGCAGTTCATGCTCATGCCGGGTCCCAACAGCTGCGTCTCTGCCTTTTAAATGTAGCAAGAGTCCTGCGGGGCTCTTACAACATTTAAAAGGCCGAGACGTAGTGGGGAAACGGGGGCGAGTGGGGAAATTCCCTCGACTACTCGATTAGCTGATTAATTGAAATTTAACATTCGGAGTGCAAGAGAACTTTTATTGTTTAAAAAAAAAGAGAGAGATTTACACATTCTGCAGAGGAAGCTGAGTAATAGATTGCAAAGAATGAATTTAAAACCAGCCCCAAGAGCATACGTTGACATAAGCTTATGAACTTTTTTTCTGGTTTCTTTTTGTAATATGAAACATCAAAGCTTAGTTACATTTAGCATTGAGGAACTTTAGGCATGCTGAGTATTGACAAACCAAAGTACTCAGAAGTTATGGCTCAACCCCCACCTCTTCCAAAATGAGATTTTTAAAATATGTGGGATTCCTCTGGATTTTGAGCCTGTAGTTTATATTTGTCATGTTTTCAAGCTTTTCTGCACATTAATTAGGGCAAGAAGCTTACTCGTTTTTTAAAATGAAGGTTAAGATTTGTGACTCCTGGATTGGTGGCTTTAAGAAAAACTCAAAATATAATAAAATCATGAGCATTTTTGCATCCTAGTAAATAACCATCTGTAAATTTATATTTGGTAGGAAACCCTTTTTATGCTAATTCTTCTGTATTGTATTCTGGGGAATTCTGTGCCATTGGTGCACACAGGATTCATGTGCCCCACAGAGTATTTTTTGCTCTGCAGAAAAATGCTGCAGTTATACTTTTTTCCCTGCTAAGGAACTGCTGTGGTAACAGAATAGAAAGTAGCTGCTATTGCTCAGCAGTAGCCCTGCAGATAGGGCAGGGGAGCGGTCAAAAGGCTTGGGATATAAGGGAACAGAAAATGTGAGATAAATGCGGCTTTTGGAGTATCATAGGCTGGGCTCACAAGGGGGGACAGACTTGGACGGGGTGAGTGCAAGTGCAGGAATACATGGGAGAAGGGGTGACTGGGTGGATGCAGCACTGTGTGGGGGCAGGGACACATGGGGAAGGGGCTGGCTGAGTTAGGATGCAGAGACACAGAAAGGGTGGGGCAGATGTGCCTGACTGAATGAAAGCAGCTAAGCATCAGTTAAAGTTTACATGGTGGAGGCTCTTAACCCTAACCTAGTCTTAATCCTAACCTAGTCACAACCCTTACCCTTTTCTCCTCCCTTCCAACCCCCCTCCCTTACAAATTCACACTCCCTAGGTTCTTACCAGCAATTATTTCCCTCTCCCTCAATTCCTCCATTATCCCTGACTCTCCCAAGCCTTTGCATTGCTTCTGAGGGGTGTAGGGAAATACAGTTTTGTATTAAAGTCTAAATGAATTATTACTCAAAGTTCTGTATTAATACGCCCAGGGAGCAATATGTCAAAAACATGTCCTGAATAGTTTTTGTTGTCTACAATGTTACAAACATACTTTTGACAAATATTTTGACATGAATCACCAAAATAATGGAAACTGGTGGCTATATTGTGTATTTTTTTTCCCCACCAACAAAATTTGCAGAATTTTCAATTTATTGGTGCAGAATTCCCCTGGAGTAAATAAAGGATAAGTTAAGGCTGTTTTTAAGGATTAAAACTATTGGAAGGTATTTCTGGTACTGAGATTTCCTTCAGTCTCTTAATGAGCTACTTAACTACTTTATTAGAAGTGCAGATAGAATGATAAAGTACTTCGTATGACCTAATTTCCTAGGGAAAATAAAATACATAGTTGACAAAATAAGGTTATAAATATAGCAAGACTGTTGACATTTTAATGCAAGTCGTGTCAGTAATCTGCATAGGTGGGGAGGGGAGGGAAAGAAAGAGGCTTGTAGAAATGTAAATGCAAATTTCCACCTTTCAATTTTTTCTTAAGAGCAAACCATTTTGAGTTTTTCTGGTGTAGACTTTGTGAGCATGAGTTTTGTAACCTCTGGCAGTGTGACAAAAAAGCAAGATTGAGGTAGCTTTAGCTTTGTTGCAAAGACTGTGTGTAATATTATGTTGATACATAATTTTATCCTAGCTGATTTGTGGGGGGAAAAGCTGATTGTATTGAAGATTCCTTTCCTTTCTCCCTCCACTTCCTTCATTCTGTGTGGTACTAGTGGCAAGGAAATGGTTGCAACAGTAAGGAGATTGAATTGAAGAATTAGTGCTGAAGTATTAGTAGCCTAGTTACAGATTGCACTGCGTCAGTCTGCTCCACACCCAGAAGACAGTCATGTGACTTAAGCCCTGCTGCAGTTGTGCTGCTGACAAGACTGCAGATCTCTGGGGAAACTGATGTTTCATATCTCAGACTGTAGATTTCTCCAATTGCAGCTATTCCATTGGCATGCATAATTGATAATCACAGCTGGAGGGTAGATCCTGAGAAGAGATGGACAGTCAGCTGAGCAATTGGAAAGATAAGGGTATTTGCTGTTTAAACATTTTTCTTAAGCTAAACATGATATGATTTGTTTTCCAGTAAATGAGGCTTGTAGCATAGGTTTTTTTTTTTTTTTTTAAAGTTGTAAGACATGGTGAAGTATGTACAAATTCTAATGGTCTAGGTTAAAAGGAATAAATGAAAAACCGCTTGTATGCCAGTCTGCAAATATATTAGCTGGCTAGATTTTTCAGTCCTACATAGCAATGCATAGAATAGCTTGGTTCCGTGCGTACCACACAAATGTCAGTGCAGCCTTAATTTAGCCAATGTATTGCTTTCAAAGTTTAGGTTCTGTGAATTGTTGATGTAATCAAATTATTAAACTAGTGGAGTCAAGCGTGTGTCTATGAAGTGTAATCTGTGCTGTATTGGTCTTAGGTTATTAGTGACACAAGGTGGGTGAGGGGATATCTTTTTATTGTCAAGCTTTTTCAAGCTTGCATAGAGCTCTTAAGGTCTAGAAGATGTACTGCGTGTTTCAGCTAAACACAGAATGGAACATATTGTTTAGCCTAAGTAATTAACACACATTTCAAGGGGCCATTCGTGGTGACACAGCCTAATATCACCTCTCCCGTCATATAGGGAAAAGTAGGGGGGAATGAGAGGAAGGGGAGATAAATGTATTGCAGATTATTGTAATGAGCCAAAAATCCAATTATCTCTTTTCAGTCCATGTGTTTTAGTGTTTAGCAAACTTAAGAATTTAAGTTCCCAGGCTTGTCCTTTAAAGATGTGCAGGTTTCCTTCAAGGATGAGGAGTGAGAGTCAGCTGGAGTCACTGTTTTGTGAAAAGCATTCACCTACAGGTGATTACTAGGGATGTGAATGGGTAACTGGTTAACCAGTTACCTGGTAAGCATCATCCTTGCCAGGTGATGCTTATGGGGTACTGGTTAACTGGCACCCAGAGTGGGGAAACCCACTCTTAATTAGTTACCCGGTTAAACCCAGTGTTTAACTGGTTAACTGATTAATTGGGATTTTATATCTCTAAGTGATACAGTATTTTTGGTTTTGATCTGTTTTCAGTGCAAGTTCATTTAAAAGCATAGTATAAGCCTGGCTTCACCCACATGGTGGAGCATTTAGTGCACTGGATGAGGTATTACCACCGCAGTGATAGGCACCTGTAGGACCCATGGATCTTGAGATTTGTGTTATGGAGCATGTTGATTACCATGGCAGTGGAGCTATGTCTGCAGGTTTAACTGCTGTCATTCTGACAGTCTGGTCCTGCATGATGCCCAGGGCCAGCCCACAACATTTTGGCACCTGAGGCGGAGAGCTCAAATGACGCTCCCATGCCACATTTTCTCCTGCCTGCCTGTTATGTCTCTTGTGCCCTCCTTCCTTCAGCACAGCACTCCACCATCTCTGTGCGTCTAGAGCACAGAGAATACATATGCACCAGCAGCAGACACAATTTTCTACATGCTGGGTCCTAGTGATGTTCCCCCTCCCCCACAGTCTGGCACCTGAGGCGGATGCCTCAGTTTGCCTCATGGTAAGGCCAGCCCTGGTGATGCCTACTTCTGAAGATGAGCTTGGAGATGTTGAGGAGGAGTTTGAAGGCCAGGAGAGGTGTTAGAATGTGGTTCCCATTGAGTACAGGTTATGGTTTGATGAAGCCCTGTATGGGTTCCAGTATGGAATTGTAGGTGACAACTAGAGGCTGGAAAGGGTTTTATTACTGTATTGAAACAGATTTTGTTTCAGGGTATTTGGGTGACGCATTCCATGATACAATCGACTTCTGTAGTACTGTCCTTACTTGAAGAAGGCAGTTTTCAGCCTTGTCCCTAGCACATGTGGTGCCCTGTACAGCCCTCCTCCCCCTGGTTAGCCTCCTTAGGGGCAGAGCCTGCACACAAGAGCTGTGAGGTTAGGGAAAGAGTTGTGGGGGACAGGAGCAGGGCAGCCATGCAGGGAGGCAGCAGGTATTGGGCCTGCTCACCAGCAGTGGTGGGAATTGGAGTGGCCTGGCCCCAGCCCTCTCTCCTCATGTCACTTGAGGAAAGGGGTGGAACCACCCCCTTCACTCACCATTGGTGGATAGTGGAGCAACACAGCTGGGAGCTGGGTGGATCGGGCTGGGACCAGATCACTCGCTGCTTTCCATCACCACTAGTGAGTGCAGTGGCAGGCTCAACCCCTGCTGGTGGTGCCAGGCTCTGCTAGTTCCCCAGGTTAGGGAGTTTGAGGGCAGGGGTGGAATAGGGTGAGGAGCGGGCAGAGCAAGGGGGAAGAGGAAGGGGCAGAGCAGGGAGACTGGCTGGGGCATGAGAACCCCAGATTTCATGGTGACCTGTGAGGCTGCATATTTTGAGTAGTGGTAGGGATGGTGGAGTGTGTTAAAGTGTACATCCTAGTTTTCTGTTTGTCGTGTGGTCTGTGGTACCGAGTGCCTGCCTGACGGTAACAGATTTCTTGGTGTGTTTGGGTTAATTACTGAATTGTCGTTGGTAGGTGTGATGGTCTGTTTCTTGTGTGTTGCCTTTCTAGTAGCTTGTACGGTTGGAGATTGATACTAGTGCCGGAGTTTTCTAGAGTGCGTTTAATGGATCAGTGGTGGTTATTGAAGTTGTGGTTAAAATCTGTTTATAGGTCAGCGGTGGGCAAATACTGGTCCGTAGGTGAGATCTAGTTCACCAGAGTTAGGCCCGGGCAGGCCGCTACTGTATTTACCTGCATCTCTGGAATTGCTCTTGTGCATTTCAGAGCCATGGAGCCCAGGGTCAGCAGGGGACTCCAGCTGATCCTGGGCTCCCCCCAGCTGCCCCTTTGAATCGCGCAGATGCATGGTTCAAAGGGACAGCCGCCACACAGCTGATCCACGGATCCCTGTTAAGGATGATAAAATATGGTTAATTGACTAGTGGATGGAATTTCCCCAGTGGGCCTCTTGTGCATTTCAAAGCCATGGAGCCAGGCTTTCTAATTCGAACTATTGTTTCTCCTTGTTCCAGGCCTAATTCGAACGACCTACTCCGTGCCGCGTGTAGCCGTGGGCACGGAGTCCGAACTATCGGGGCTTTAAAAATGGCGGCGCCCGGCAAGATGCAAATGAAGCCCGGGATATTTAAATCCCGGGCTTCATTTGCAGCTTCGGTTGCCTACATTAACCACCCTAGTTCGAACTAGGGTAGTAGTGTAAACATACCCCCACTGACCCTGGTCTCCATGGCTTTGAAATGCACAGGAGCCCCTGCTGGGGACTCCTTGTGCATTTCAGAGAAGGCACCGCATGCAGCCCGGAGTCAGCGGGACTTCCTGCTGGTCCTGGGCTATACATGGAGTTACGCATTCCTCCTTTGACATGTACAAGAGAAATGCAGCCGTGCCTATCGACTAGTTGATGGAAATTCCGTTGACTAGTCAGTTATCCTTAATATAAATGGATAACAGGTTATTAAAATGCGGTTAACTCCGGTGTGGGGAACCTCAGGCCTGGGGGCCACTTAGTCCCCTGGCTTAACTGGAACTGGCCCCTGAGGCTCAGGGTGCCCCCCCCCCCAGCATTGGGGAGCTGGTGCTAGAGCTCACCCCCACCCTCAGCTGCTGCGCTGCAGGGCTAGAGCACACACAATCTTCTAGGCTGGGCATGGGATGGTAAATACAGTTTAATCGACTAGGCAATGGCTCTTAATACATTTAAAGGGCTAAAGCACAGCAGGGGGTGCTCCTGCGCAAGCCAGGAAACTGCTGGCCGGGTTTGCATCAGGTCCCTCCACTGTGCTTCTGATTTTTAAATGTATTAAGAGCCAGCGGGCTCTTAATACATTTAAAAAGCAGTCACAGCGTCTGGGTCTGGGTGCTAGTTGGGAATCAGCTGACTACTCTCCTGCCCCTGTGGAGACGGTGCTGGGGTGGGGGACCAGCTTTTATACTGTCTCCCCCCCAGCACCACCTCTTGCTCTCCCTTTGCTGTCTCTGGTAGAGGCAGCAAGAGGGAGGGGAAGCAACTAGACGAGGAACTAGTCAACTATCTGATAAGTTTTTGCTGGGCCCCGCTAGGCTCTGGTGTGTGAGGGGAGTGTGGGGAACGTCTTTCTCCTTCTCAGTCAGGGGCCCCATCAATGAGAGTGTGTGTTTGTGTGTGTGTGTGTCCGTCCATCCGTCTTCACTTATGTGCAGCCCCCAAATGATTTTTCTGTGGGTCAGTGACCCTAGACCCAAACAAGGTTCCCTACCTCTAGTTAACTGGTTACCCAGTAAGCATTACCTTAACAACATGCTTAACAGACTAAATGGTTAATCAGCACCCAGCCTTGCTGGAGCAACCCCCTCATCAGCACGGTGGGAAGGGGGTGCTGCTCCTGCCTGGCCCGTCCCATTGCCCTATGCCATCAGCCAGTTAAATGTATAGTTTAGCTGGTTAATATTTTAAATCGGATTTTACATCCCTACTTAAAATAGTGTGACCTTTGTCCCAGTAACCACCAATCTGTGATCACCCTTCTGAATCTCTGTGGTGTTTATAAAGACTCTGACTGTAAGAATTTGAGCCCAATTCGTATGTGCGAGCTTCAGATTTTGTCCTGTTAGGTAATTAAATCTAAAAAACTTATACATTCCAAGAAATAAGTTCTTAAAGGGGCCCTGAAACTTCATACTGGTATGTCTGAAGTTTGATTATTGTTATAACTGGCTTTCCAAGTTCATATGGGTTTTGGCTTATTTACTCTTTCCCCCATATAGTCCCCCTGCCTCCTATCCACCTGTGCATGAATATGTGGCTAAAGGAGGAACCTTCAGTCAAATCATAACTTTCAATTTTTAAGGCTTTTATTAGAGGTTCAAAACGTGTAAAGTATGGAAAGTCTTACTATTATGATTTGTAATATTTAGGTTATATAGTAAGCAGTATTTCCAGTCTCCATTTTTTGTTTACTTTCAGATTTTCCAGTCTTTAGTGTACTCCCCGGCCATGTTTTCAGGTTATTCTCAGCCACCATGGGAAAAGTGCCTCCCCCCTCCCCCTTAAAAAATGAATTCTGAGACTCAAATGTAATCATTCCAGAATATGTGGTTCTAAGAAAAATGCTGAATATCACAAGACTTGAGTTAAAATAATGAAAATTGGCAATTCTGTTGTAATGGAAATTATGGTATAACAATGATGTTAACTTAGGCTTGGTGTAAACATGCATTGTTGAACTGGTATAACTGTTTCAGATAGTGATGTGACTTTTTTCCCCCCTCCTCACCTCCTAAATAGTTATACTGGTGAAATCTCTGAGGACACCATTATGGCAGTATGTCTTGTTTCCCTTTTTGTAAGGCACATGCTATAGTAGTACAAACACTTTTATACTGGTATAGCAGCATCCACACTGGGGAAGTTGTACTGCTTTAATGATACTAATAGAGTAATTGTTGTGTACACAGGACCTTAAAACAAAAACCCCATACCCACAAATTTGTTTCTTTTTATATGCAAAGTGATTTATTTACATAATGTCTCAAACTGTAAATTTTCAGCTTGATCTCCTTACATGGACTTGAAAGGAGGTCTCTGTAGCACCAGCAGGTGTGAATATAGGTGGAGGGGCCTGGTCCTTTCCGGCCTCCCAGGAATAGTTCTTTGCTTGCGTTCTATGGATGGCAGGATTGATGCAGTAGTGCAGTTGTGTGTAGAGCCTGGGGCAGCACATGTAATCAAATTGGGGAGACAAACTGAACTGGGAAAAACAGGATGATAATCACTTCCATTTTGCTCTTCTTTTTAATTACACTGCGGATGGTGTGGCTTTTAAGTCTCCGCTCAAGGACTGTGTATTTTTTATTCTGTTTTCCCCTAGTGTTCTAGGCCCACTGGTCTGTGAATCACAGGGCAGAATCCAAAAATTGATTAAACCAGAACCTCTTTTGACATATATACCTGTGCTGCTTTTTTTTTTGTTTTTTTTTTTTTGAGCGGGGAGGTCTTAGGCTTGTGTGCCTTAAAAGATCAAATTTAAAACCTGAGTTTCATTATATATGGGGTTTTCAGTTTAAATTAAAATTTGCTAGCAAAACTGCTGAATTCAGAGCAGCTCTAGACAATCTTTGTAATGCAAAACTCCTATTGGTTTAGAAGGCAATATTGGTATAGCAGTATATCCCCTAGTGTGGAGCCAATTATATTTGTGTAGTTTATTTAGATAAATCTGCCTAACTGCTGCCACACTAGTGAATTATACTGTTTTAATATCTCACTTTCTAAATCAGTGGGGTTACACTGGTACAAAACCTGGGGTTATACCAGCCCTCAAAGGTGTCAGAGGACTAAGTAACGAATATATTGATACACTCAAAAATTCTATTTTTTTTTTAAATCACTTCCCACAGTCAGTCTTGTTTCTTTTAAAATAAGGATGTAAGGGAATAGTTTAGTCAACTACTTGCTTCCACCCACCTTGCTTGCTGTCAGATGCAGCAAGAGCGGGGAGAAGCAGGAGCCAGTGGAGAGGGAGGGGAGCTAATTTAAAATCTGGTTCTACCCCAGCACCATCTCTGTGGTGCGGGAGGAGGGACAAGGAGAGGCAGAGCTGCAGCGGTCCCGGAGCCCACACAAGCCGGGACTTCTTAATCCTGGCTTGTGCTGGCCTCGGAAGGAGCCCTCTGGGTAAAACACAGTCTCGCAGCAAGGGTAGCTTCCAGGGCCGGCTCCAGGACCGTTGCGGCTTTGCATTTCATATGCAGGAAGAGCCCTCTGAGCTTTTATTACATTTAAAATGTAGAGCTGCAGCAGGGGGTAGCTCCTGAGGCCTGTGAGTCCATCTAATACATTCATACTGCAGAGCTGCAGCGAAGGTAGTGATTGCCCCTCCCCCACATTGACTAATCGAGTAGTGGACTCGAGTAGCTAACTAATCGCAACTTTACATCCCTATTTTAAAGTAATGTTTGGATGAACAGAAGGGGAAGAACACCTTTCTGCCCTGTGTACCACATAAAAATTCATTTTTTTTTTTTTTGGCATAGCATTTTACTGAAAACCAGAGTCTTAATTATCACTTAAGTTAAAGAATGGAAAACAAAAAGTGAATCGTCTGAAAATGTTAATTTTTGAATGACTCGCTCAGGATGCGTAAGGCTTTGGGAAGGGTGCCTCTTGTTTGTGTATAGAATCATAGGTCTTGAAAGGCACCTTGAGAGGTCTTCTAGTCCCCTGCACTCACAGCAGACTTAGTGATCCTCTGAGCTGCAGATAGCAGCCATCAGAAGTTCAAGAGCTGGAGTGCTCTTGCCAGAGCTCAGAGCTTCAGCCCTGCAGAAAGTGCCGGCCAGGAGTCAGGGTTTCAGCCCTGCTTCTGATGACGCCATGAGGTCCCCTCCCTGCTGGGCAGAAACCAGAGGTAGTTGCCAGATGGTTTAACAAAAAATATCGAACCCCCCCCAAAAAAGAGAAAACCCTGCGGAAAAATTCTGTTGAGGGGGGGAAAAAAAGAGGGGGAGACCAAAGTTGTTAAGCACCAAAAAAAAAAAAAAAAAAAAAAGGCACTGCACCTTTAAATGGCTCTGTGCTCCTCACTCCCCCACCAGACGTGGCAGGGGAAAATTGTCCCCGCTAGGTTTCCATCCGAGAGAAATAGGAGATATCGGACATTTTACATGTCCGGTAGTTTCTGGGGGGTTTTACCCAATGGGAGACCCAAATAATGGACAGTCTGGGTGAAAACCGGACATCTGGCAACCCTACCAGAGGTGCTGTACGGAGGGGCATGTGGAGTATTTTTGTGAGGGTTGGCTGGCTCCTCTTGGTCACATGGTGCTACTGGGCCCCATCACTCCCCTGTAACTTCTGGAGCTGGCAAACTTGAAGCTACAGCCATGGGGTGAGGCACCAGCAAGCTGCAGGGAGAACTGCTGCTTTTGCCACTGCCTCTCCCTGTAGATCAGGGGTCTCCAAACTACGGCCCGGGGGCCGGATGCGGCCCGCGAGGCCCTCTCATCCGGCCCGTGGAGACCTTTTTGGATTCAAAGGCAGAAGAAGTGAGATTGTTTCAAATCCCATTTGAAGCAGATGTGGCCAGTTGCCCAGATGAACTGCAGCTGGAAGTCATTGAGTTGCAAGCAAATGACCTCCTTAGGGACAAGTTCAAAATAGGACTGGTGGGTTTTTACCAGTTTTTGCCCAAGGAAGACTTTCCTAATGTCAAAACTTTTGCATCAAGGTACCTTTCAATCTTTGGAACAACATACCTGTGTGAACAAACATTTTCAAGAATGAAATACGTGAAGAACAATTTGAGAACAAACTTGTCCGATGATAATCTCAGGTCACTGTTGATGTTAGGGACAACAAATCTAAAGCCAGAAATGTCTGCTATTTTGGCATCCAGGAAACAATTTCACCATTCACACTAATACAGGTGTTCATGTGTAGTGTATGAATGTGTTATTAAATAATAACTGAATAAAATAATATTAAATACATAATTAAAAACAACATCCATGTTTTGATTGTTTTTTATTTGGACCTCAAGTGTGTAGTCGGCCCCCGAACTGCTGTTTGATAGTTAATGCGGCCCTCGGGCTGAAAAGTTTGGAGACCCCTGCTGTAGATCTAACACCTGGGGGCTTTAGGGAGGTGCTGCATACGGTAAGGGAGGGGACAGCCTGAGGGGCATGACTCAAGCTGTTGGAAGGGATACATCTTTAAATTGTGACACGCACACACCCAACAGGCACCAGTCATCTGGGCAGAAGCCCCAAGCTCCACTCCAGGGCAGAACCTACGGCAGAATCTGGCAGGTAGAGAAGCGGGGAGAGAAGGTGGCTCTGTGAGCCTCACTTTAACTGTAGGAGGCACTTGAGGCTCACAAGCTGTGGTTTGGCCACTCAGATCTAGATTATCCCTGACAGATGTTTGTCTCACCGAGGGATGGAATAGCATAGTCAATTTACCTCCAGACCACACCTGACAGGGGCTGTTGCTTTTGTATCCGAGGCAGTGTGGTGACAGGCAGCTGGTCCGCGAGGGGAGCTGGTTGTTAAACTGGATCCCCTCGCGAACCAGCTCCCACCTCTGATATAGAAGGCAGCAGTGCGGAGTGGCAGGGAGCTCCTTGAGAGTGGAGCCGGAGCACACTGGCTGCCAGCCCCATCCCTGGGGATTATAGAATAGTCAAGTAATCGGTAAGAATTCATGAGATTAATCAACTATTCAATTAACCAATATTTAACATCCTTAGTCTAACCTGCTCTTAAAAATCTCTGTTGATGGAGATTCTTTAACCTCCCTGAGCAATTTATTCCAGTGCTTAACAACCCTGACAGTTAGAAAGTCTTTTCAACCTAAATCTTCCTTTCTGCAATTTAAGGTCATTGCTGCTTGTCCTATCCTCAGAGGTTAAAGAGAACTGTTTTTATTCCTCCCTCTTATAACAGGCTTTTTATTTACTTGACAAGTGTTGAGGCCTTGGTGGTTTTTCGCCTTCCTCTGTAGCATGGGGCACGGATCACTTGCTGGAGGATTATCTGCATCTTGGGATCTTCAAACCATCATTTGAGGACTTCAATATCTGAGATATAGGAGAGAGGATTATTCCAGGAGTGGGTGGGTAAGATTCTGTGGCCTGACCTCCTGCACAATGCAGACTAGATTATCATAATGGTCCCTTCTGACCTTAAAGTCTGAGTCGTCTTTGCTCCAGACTAAACCCAGTTTTTTCATTCTTCTCTCATAAGTCTTGCTTTTTAAACCTTTAAAAATGTGTGTACCTCTTCTCTGCGTCTTCTCCAGTTAGTCCACATCTTTCCTGAAATGTGGCACCCAGAACTGGACACATACTCCACTAGAGGCCGTATCAGCACACAGTAGCATGGAAGAATTGTTTCTTGTGTCTTGCTTACAGCACTCCTGTTAATACATCTCAGAATGATGTTTGGGTTTTTTGCAATAGTGTTATACTCTTTATTCATTCATTTATGATCTTCTTTTATCCCTGATCACTTTCTGCAGGACTCCTTCCTAGGCAGCCATTTCTTAGTTTGCATGTGTGCAACTGATTGTTCTTTCCTAAATACATTTGTCCATATTGAAATTGGACTAACTTTCCTGGACTAACTTTAGATAAGCCCATAGCAGAAGTGTCAGTCTACATTACAACATTTTGAATATATCCGCTATCTTAAAATCAGTCATGGGACATGAGATCAGGTCAGAGGCCAACAGGGTGGAGTTTTGTAGTTGGTTGGATTAGCCATACTTTTACCATATTACCAAGAATCATTTTAGGATCTGCCTATTAAAATTTCAGATGAGCTGTGGATCTGGTTACAACATTCTAGCTTCTGATACAGAAGGAACTTCAACTGTCTTCTCTAACATTGATTGCTTTGTTCCAATGGTGTACAGATTAGAATTAGTGTTGTAGCTAGATTCTCTGACTCTTTAATAATTGTAACGCAGACAGTGCCTTTCAGAGATGTAAATATTATTAATATCATAGATGTACCATAATCTTGTTACATGGTTGAAAGGCATCTTGGTTCCAAAGCCATGATTAAATCTGGTTATAACTCAGTTCATGGTCAGTGCGCTTATAAATATTAGAAATACAAACTGTACAACACTGAAGGCTTTTGTTTCAGTCAGAGGCAATGAGATCAGTTTCTTTCTGGTGTAGTTGCAAAACTCACCACCGTCTTGCACTCACTGTTGTCTTGGCTTAATTTTTTGTGAATGGCTTTATTAGTAAATACTGGTTTTCCTCAGCAATCTTCAAATCCTGTGAAGTTGCCTACAGAGGAAGTGGCACTGCCCTATTCGTACTAGCCTGCCTCTTTTTGTAGCTACAGGCAGTCCCCGGGTTACGTACAAGATAGGGACTATAGGTTTGTTCTTAAGTTGAATTTGTATGTAAGTCGGAACTGGCTCCAGATTCAGCCACTGCTGAAACTGATCAGCAGCTGACTACAGGAAGCCCGAGGCAGAGTTGCTCTGCCCCCGGCTTCCTGGAATCAGCTGCTGATCAGTTTCAACAGCAGCTGAATCTGGACTCCTGGGACAGAACAGCTGGGGCGCTGCCGGGTAGGTCCCCGCAGGACCAACCCGGCAGCACCCCAGCTGCTCTACCCCAGGCGTCCCGCAACAAAAGCCTGGTCTGCTGGGGGGGGGGGGCGCACTAGGTGCGCCCCCTTCCCCCCCCCCCCCCCAGCAGACCAGGGAGACCTGAGCAAAGCCGCGGAGGCGCAGAGGTCCTGCCGCCTGTGCGGCTTTTCTCGGGTCTCCCTGCTGTGCTGGGGAGTCCCCCCCCCTCCCAGCACACCAGGGAGACCCGGAGCAGCTTTTCTTGCCCCAGAGGACGCGGTGGCGGGACCGCTGCGCTCTGGGCGGTCCCGCCGCCCGCGAGCTCCGGGGGGAGAAAAGTCCCGTTCGTAAGTGCGGATCCGACATAAGTCGGGGACTGCCTGTACTTTGATCCTTTTGCTGATAGCTCTTTCTTGGCTTTGACTGCCTAGTACAGGGGTGGGAAACCTGCAGCTTCTGGGTCAGATGCAGTTCGTCAGTTAGCTTTGGCAGGTCACCAAATGCCTGAGCACCCACGGCCATGCTTGCAGCTCCCGTTGGCTGCAGTTCACCATTCCCAGCCAATGGGAGACAGTGTGGTCTAGTCCACTGCTTTGCACAGCTCCCTTTGTTTGGGCATGACAAATAGCAGCCAGCGGGAGCAGCCGTGCCTGCATCTGGCGGCCCATCAAGCTTAAACCTAATGAACCACTTCCAGCTAGTGTAACCGCCGATTTGAACCTGGGACCTCTGGAGATTAGCATAGGCGCCTCTAGCATTTGAGCTAAAAGCCAGCTGGCTGATTCTCAGCCCATGCTATAGAGGGCTCTTGATCTTATCTGTTGCTGTGGTCTAAGTGCCACTGCATGGGACAGTGAACCACACTAGGTGTGTGGGTTACACTAGCATGCCAGAAGTTTCCCATCCTTGGCCTAATGCTTTTCACCAAAAATGCTGTAGTTTCATGGAAACCTGTGTGGTACTTCCTTGTAAATAGAATGAAGCAGCCACACCTGAAGGGGATTTTTCTATCCAGAAAACCTACATTGCACGCTACACCAGGAGTGGGAATGATCTGGTCTGCATGCTGGATCAGGCTCGCCACACTTTTTTTAATCTGGCCCGTGGCTTGTCATTGTGGCAGAAAGCGGCACTACTCAAAGCAGCTAGCGTCTCCCTGTGAATCTCTGTGCGCTACCCTGCCCCTCCCCCAATATAAATAGCCGATAGGAGCTGAGAGTTTTTGCTGGGAGTGGGGGCAGTGCATGAAGCCTCCTTCTCAGACGGCCACATGGAACAGAGTGGTCTGAGGCTGCTGGAAGGCTTGGGAAACCTGCTGCGAATGCAGCTGGCTGGGAGCTGCTTAGGTAAGCGCCTCTTGGCCAGAGCCTGCCTCTGGCACCCCACCCCC
Source organism: Pelodiscus sinensis (assembly GCF_052426305.1). Taxonomy (NCBI): domain Eukaryota; kingdom Metazoa; phylum Chordata; order Testudines; family Trionychidae; genus Pelodiscus; species Pelodiscus sinensis. The sequence goes on along the minus strand of NC_143054.1, from coordinate 178,183,449 downwards.
TTCAACATCTCAACTCCCTCTCAGACCCAGCACTCTCTCCTATATCCTTCCCCCAGTCCAGAATCCTCTCCTGCACCCATATCCCCTTCCAGACCCTGCACCCCAAGACCCTGTCCCAAATCACAACTCTCTCCTTCATCCAAATTCCCTCTTGGCCCCCACGCCCACTCCTGCACCCCAGTCTCCTACCCTGAGCTCCCTTCTGCACCCAACCTCCATCCTGCACCCCCTCCGTAGAAAAGTGTTGCCCTTGACCACTTACCAAAACCGTGGTATGGCCCCCCCACATCAAAAATTATTGCCCAGCCCTACACTACACAGAGGGCATGATGATGGCCAAGCTTTTAGCCCACAAACTGACCCATCATATTTGTTCTCTAGCCTAATTTTGTACCCTGATTTAAATAACAGCAGATTTATTTTACATGCTTTTTTCCTAATGGTCTTTAAAGTAGAAAACATAATGTTTTTGGAGACTACTAGTTGTATATATTTAAGGGTTTTTTTTGTTTTAATTTGCCTGACTGGAAAATGATGGTATAGTAAGAGTTAACAGAAGACCTTCATAGGAATTTGCCTATGAGGTAAGGAGTTATCAAAATATGTACTGTAGATGGTTGATTTGACAAAATATTCCACCTTCTAGATATGCCTGTTAAAGCTGCAGATGTTCAACACTTCAGAATAGAGTCCCATGTTCGGACACCAACAATTGTAAAATAAGGCCAATAAATGCAATTGTTTGCATCTGTAAACTTTGTTTTTACTGGTATTTGAAAGAAACGGTCATCAAGAATTTCAGCTTAACTGTTAAACTACACGAGAGTAACTTAAATGTTTCCAAAGTCATGCATTCAGCCTCTTAAATGAGACATGATTTTGTCTTTCCTTTGTTCATTCCTTTTTCTAAATATAATCTTTATTTTACTCTGACTTTTTTTTTTGGCTAGATGTAGAATGTTTACTTGTGCTATTCAGTTGCAAATATCTTTTTGAAAAAATACTTTAACTGCATTCCAAGGACTTACTTGAGAACAAGCTATTGGCTGAAAGCTTAAATCATTCTGTGTTAGCCTGTGAGACTTCTAACTGTAGTAGTGAGATAGCAGGCAGTTGCGTATATTAGTTGACCTTTGAATACCCTAGCCGGAAGTGAAAAGGTTCTGGCTGGTCAGCTGTACAAGATCTGGGTGCATGCAGTCAAACTCAAGATGGATGCCAAAATTGGTTAGTTCTTTTTTGTTGTAATATATTACATGAATTTAAAACTCTCTTGTGAATCCTGAGGCTTTTAATTTGTGCAAAAGACAAAAACAGTTTCTTGTGGCTCATTTATTTCTTGAGAGGATTTTCATGTCAACTTTATAGGCACTTGTTTTTGTCACAGAACAGTTATTGGCACTCTTCAGCCTTAAAAATTAGATTCTGTGATTGCAGAATTCTCTGAAGTCTTTTCTATCAGTTTCTTATCACGGCATTTGCTTTAAAGGCAAAATGTAATTGGATGAGTTCTGCATGTGAGGCACCCATGCTAGCAGTACTATTTTTAGATGTGGCAGATGACAATTCATAATTACCATATGTAGGCAGCTGCACTTGCTTTAGATTAGGCCTGGAATACTTGCATTGAAGGGCTGTAATTGTAGTTTACACAAGTGTAAATTTAGGAAAACACAATTAACATAAGGAAGAACAGAGTTTGGTGTGTCCCTGAATATGTTTACCTTTTGTGTTTAAAGCCAGCAGACTGTTTCAACTAATACACTGCTTGGATTTTCTAAATTGCCTTCTGTTGGAGGTGTGAGGGAATTAAAAGCAGCTTTTACTATGTGTCATATGGACTAAAAGTTACAATTCAATGTTGTAACTGTTTTACAACATGAAATAAAAAAATATTTACACTATTGGAAAATTAAACAGTATACACTGGGACGGGGATTGGGGTTTATATGCTACTTCTCATTTTGAAAGGTACAGGGCAGAGTATATATGGGAGAAATGCAAATATAATTCCAGGTCCAAATGAAGGAAGGGAATAGATTGAGGTCATTCAGTCATTAGTGAACAAAGTATTTGAAGACACACCAGTTTTTCTGAAGACACTAGACAAATGGATCTACATGGACTACACCAATTTTAGACTCTCCCTTTCCAGTGAATGTTATTGGAGATTTTCATGACTGTTGAATTATAACAAGTATAAAGACAGTAACTTAACTGTGCAGCTGTAGTCCTTTACACACTATTAATGCTGATCTTAAAATAATAAAAATCACGACAATGAAGTAATTGGCCATAAATTATGAAAGCTGTCCCTTTTTTGATATTTCACAGCATAGAGTTTCTTAGCAACACCAGGTGAACAATTCAGATCTTGTATTGAAATGATTTCATGGTGTGAAAAGGAAGGCATTGGTTCCAACAATTAAAGCTTATCAATTTCAGTCAGAATATACACATCTCCCAATGTTGTTTTAACTGCTTATTTTGTAGGGATTTGTTCCAGTTTGTAGTTGTTTTGTAATTTATAATAAAATTATTAAGGTAGTCAAGATACTGCTGGAGTTCTAAGCTCACATAACATTTAACATAACCAAATTCAGCCAGATAAACAGATGTCCCAGTGGTTGGGGAATAGATAATAAATATAGTAGTGCTTAATATTTTGAGAAGATTATATTTATAAATGGCTAACTAACTAATACGATTTATAATGCTAATAAAGTTTTTTTTCTTTTGTCCTTTTATATTGAGATCTGTGTCTAATAATGTACATTTATCAGTATTGATGGAGAGAGATGATGTGGGAAATAACTTTGTTTTTCAAAAGAAATCAGCTGTTAAATAATTTAATTCAGAAATCACCCATGATGGTTCCCGTCACATAGCATAGATAAGTATATAAAACCCAGTTAGATCAGATACTCTTGGTTGGTACAATGGATGTTCTTGCTAAATCTCTGATATGTCACTTAAAAATGTAGCAAACTGAAACCCGGAAAGATGAAACTTCATATTTTAAGCCAATGACTATAGACTTACCCAGACAGCAATTAGTCTGAACAGTAATACTAAAAATGGCATCATATATTTCCGTGGTGATACTGAAAAAATATGCCTACAAATTTAGCTTTTACTAGAAATCATACTGGGTTTTCTCGAGGACCCTTTCAGCCCTACACGTCCATTGTTCCTAACTCAGCATCAACATCATCAGTGGAAAAAGTTATGCCAACCCAATTTTTCCTTCAGTTACATTTGTGTAACCAACCCCATTGACTTAGTGCTGCTCTCAGTGATATCTGTGCCCTTGCCTTCATTGTGTTTACACAAGTTTAGTGGTTTTGAATTCAGTCAACAATTCTGTTGATTAGCCCCAAGAAAAAGCAGAATCTCTTGTTTAGCTATGTTGGGTGCACAGAGCTACCAGAATCAAGAACAGTAAAAACTTGTCACTGAAATAAGCAAATATGACTTAAAATACTCATGAAAAACAGATTACATCAAGATGAGATTTTCATGACTATTTACACAAAATAGTCTCTTTTGAGGGCAAAGCAGCACTTTAATTTTAGCAAATATCCAGAGTTCAGTGTAAAACCGGTTTTGACTTTTTCCAGAATGCTTATGGTTTATAAGCATATAAGCAAGTCTAATAATGTAGAAATATGTGATACTAGGTTCAATTATTTAAGATTTAATGTTCAGATAAAATGTATACTTGTATGGCTGTAAGACTGCTTGTATTCTGATTTCATACCTTTTGACTTTTAGTTGTTGATCTCCTTTACTGGCGAGACATTAAGAAAACAGGAGTGGTGTTTGGTGCCAGCTTGTTCCTGCTGCTTTCGTTAACAGTATTCAGCATTGTGAGTGTGACAGCTTACATTGCCTTGGCCCTTCTTTCTGTGACGATCAGCTTCAGGATATACAAAGGAGTTATCCAGGCAATCCAGAAGTCTGATGAAGGCCACCCGTTTAGGTGAGGTTTTTCTTTAATACCAAGTACGTGGTTGGTTTTGGGTTTTTTTAAGGGGGGGGGGGGAGAAGGGGTTGAATAGTACTATAAGTGCAGCTAATTGCATTGGAAATATATATAAATTATACCGTTGCATGGCAATGTAAACTGCCTCAATACTGTACAATCCGTCCCTCTCAACTACAGCTACTCTCAAATAGGGATGTTAGCGACTAGTTGCTTCTCCCCACCCCATTTGCCTCTATCAAAGAGAGGCAGCAAGTGGAGTGGAGCAGGAGCTGGTGCTGGGGGGGAGCCTGTATCCATGGGGGGGGTCAGGATACATGGAGGCACAGCGGGAAACGGCATGAGCGGGGAGACTGAAGCAGTCTCCACTCATGCCGGTTTTGCTGCAGTTCTGCTTTTGAAATGTACAAGAGCCCCAGATGGGGCTCTTGTACATGTCAAAGGCTCAGGGAGCATGGGGGTCAGTCCCCTGCTGGCTCCACACTCCCTGTGGGGCTTCTGCTTTTGAACTGCTATAGTTCAAAGATAAGGAGGCGTCCTTATCGAATAGTTGATGGAAATCCGATCGGCTATTTGATTAGCTAATTAATCTAAATGTAACATCCCTATTCTCAAGTGTTATTGTGATTTTTCACAAAAGAATTTCATAGAATGGACACAAGAAATGGTAAGGAAAATGTTTCTGGCATAGTGTATTTCTTCAAAAAGGCAAGAGACTCCACAAACGTCATAAAACTTGTATATAGTTACTTCAGTTTGGTTAATTGAACTTATACATTAGTACTCTATTCAGCACTTCAAACATGCCCTGACATCAAGTACTAAATCATTTTGAAAATATCATTCCTGGGTACCTGTAGAGCTGCTTGAGGGTTGGCAAAGAGTAGTAAATGCAGCAGGAGGTATGTTTTGTTGCTAATTATTCACATTTTGGTATATAGCTTTTTGAAATCCTAGCGTAATAACCTGCTTAACTCTTGTGCAGCAATGCAGCTACATACTAAATAAATCCATTTTGTTGGATTATAAACAATTTGTTAAATGCAATGTCCAGGTACATTATGACATAATCAGTAAATAAATCTGAAAAAACTTGGACTCTAATGGGGAAAACTGTAAATAATTAGGGTCAATTTTGAAGACATGGATGACTGAGTTCATTAAAATCCGCAAAGAGAACAGATGATTAACTGGATAAATAATAACTATGCCCACTCCAAAGGATATGGAGTAGACATAGCACATATTCTGTATAAAGTCGGGCAGCTTTGTTATTAGAATAGGTTCACATAGGCCACAGTAGTGCACCCATGTAGAATTATGTCTTTAGAGATCTAGATGCCACATTAATGCATTAAATAATAATTAAGAACACATTTCCTAATCTCACAACCAGCCACCCCATCTAGCAACTGCTTTCACCCTTTCCCTTCCAAAATACGGTTGTCTCCTTTTCTCCTCTTTTGCTTTCTCAGTTTACTTTCTTCTGCTGCATTTTTGTACTGTTGCCAGATAACACTGGTAAAGGTAGTTTTTAAACTTCTCCTCCAGGGGGACAGATGCAGACTTGTGGTGGAAGACACTTTTGAGTGTGTATAGACTATATCCCTCTTTTGTCAGAGGGATGTAAATTAGGCACTTCGAAATTGCAAATGAAGCCAGAATTTGAATTTCCACGCTTCATTTGCATAATCACGTCTTGGCGCTCTTTCGAAAGTAAAACCACAGTCTAGACGCAGTTCTTTCGAAAAGGGAAGGCTTTATGCAAATGAAGCATGGAAATTCAAATCCTGGCTTCATTTGCAATTTCTAAGTGTCTAATTTACATCCCTCTGTCGAAAGAGGGATGTAGTCTAGACACACTCTTAGGGTCCATTCTCCCTCCCTCCCTCCCTCCCTTCCATTCCATTCATGCAAAGCTTCAGCAGCTCTAATTTAGAATCGCCTCATCTGCACTCAGTAAATGCTTATAGAGGTGATCAGTCCAGCCCATAAAAGCCAACACCTGCCTGCAATATGCTGGCTCTTTAAATTGGGGTGGATGAATACTAAGAAGGGGAAGGGCGATTGCTGAGACACTGGCAGGAGAGCCGGGACAACCCCTTGCCTGCCCCGGACCCTATCTCTCCTACTCCAGGTCCCCTCCCCTGGTCTGCCCTCCCCCACCTTTTCTCCACCCCTGCTCTGCCTCCGCCCTGCCTCTTCCCACAAGTCCTGTCTCCTGAGTGATGCAGCCTATGTGGGTTAGAAGAGGTTGGGGTTCCCCTGCACTCACTGGCAGCAGAATGGGGGAATGCACCCGTAGCTTGTTCAGCTCCAGTCCGCTCCCTGGCAGGAAGTGGAACAAAGCAGGCAGGAACAGGGGGAGCTAAGTAGACTAAAGCTGTGTCCCTCCGCTTCTCTTTCTCCTCCCAGCCCCCCTGCTGCCAGTGAGTGTGAGGAGTCCTGACCCCCTGCTGCAGGTGCCAGGCCCCCCACTAGTCCCCTGGGCTGCCCATAGGCTCTGGCTGCTGACCTTTTGTCCCTCCCACTCCCGGTGTTGAGGTGGGTGAATGCTCCCTTGTGGCCCTCCCCGCACATATCACCCCTAAAAAAGGGGCAGTGTTTCAGTGCACACATATTGGGGAAAAATGCATCTGTGGCTATACACATTAAAGCATAGACCCGCAGTTTTGACAGCATTCAGTAGCACAAAATGCAAAGTAGGGTGCTGACCAGCCTTAAAGTAGCTAGTTTAAAAGGGAAAGCCTGTAATTTAAGGAACAGTCTGCTGACAAGTGGAATCTCTGATTGCAGTTTCTCTGTTACTGGTTTTCAGTAAGTACAAACTGATTTCCATTAAGTGCTTAGTAAAATCCTCACCATTTCTAAGATATAACCATTTCTTTCTGTTCATAGAGTGGATATTCTCATTCATGCTCTCCTTTCTTCTTCACTACAGATTGCTTCTCCCAGGCCTCTCCTCTTGCCAACAATCCATACAAAATGCGTCCACTAAGGCCTTGTTTCTGAGCTATTGATCATGTCATATACCCCACTAAGGGTTTGCATGACTTGGCACCTCCTTCTTATTCAAGGTTGTCTCTTGCTAGGGCTCAGCTCTGCCAGAATTAGCAGCTTTGATGCCCTGTTAGTCCAGTACTACTCTCCCCCATGGCCCCTTCCCCCTGCATGCCTCATTATTTTGGAATACCCTTTTGAGTTGGGTCTCTATGGCCTTTACCATCTCCTCTTTCAGATCCCTTGTTAAGGCCTACTTCTACTACAATGCCTACCAGCAATGAATAACATACGTATCTTTTGTTATTCTAACTTGCTGTGAGCTGGCTTCGTTTATAATGTCCCCACTTTCCACTCCCAATCCATCCCAACTGTTTGGTCGTCCCTCTTTATTGTAGTATGCCTGAACTTAGATTGCAACTTCCTCAGGATAGGGAATCTCTCCCCTTTCGTCTGTGATTTTGTGGGACCCTTAGAATGCTCTTCGGAAATTGTAAAACAATGAGTTACCTGTAAAAGGTATCAATACACAATAACAACACAACTGTCTAAAACTATAAAACGTATCTCATAATTCTAAGTGTCTGTTAAATAAAATTGGTGCCTTAATGTGTAGCTATAGAGTAGAGCTAATTTGCCAGTCATGTAGCAGTGTAGAATTGGTGCCCTGTTACAGATAAGCAACATCTCCCCTCTCTGAGCCCTTAGTGGACATGAAACTAATTTTAATATGATCATTTTTTATTTAAAGAATCTAATGCTGACCTGGCAGCTCTGCTTGGTAGTAGATGGAAAGGTGGGATATGGAATACGGGCTGCGTGTGTTAAAGTAAAGTGTTCTCATACAGACTAGAGGATTTTTATCTTTCTGGTGGAAAATTCGTAGATCTTCTGGCTAAATCTTTAGACATTAATCAAAGAGAGGGTGGGTGATTGAAGGGCAGCGTGGCAGGAGTTTGGCTTGTTGCCAGTGGCAGCCTGTCAATACAGGCAAACTAGGCGGTCACCTAGGGTGCCAAGATAAAGGGATGTTGAGGGCTTTGGAGGCGGGGGCACCGATCGCGCATTTTGCCTAGGGTGCCAGTTGCTGGCAGCTCGTCTAGGGCCGCTCCTGCCTGTTGCATATTGCAAACCTTAACCTACCACTTATGCCAGTGTAACTTATGGTGCTCAGGGGAGTTGTTTTCCACACCCCTGAGTGGTATAAGTAATAGTGTAGACATAGCCTCAGAAGTACTAGGAATCTAAAGTTTGGTTTAGCTTTGCTGGAAGACCTTCCCAGAATCTCAGCAAAGTGGATTATGAGCTCTAGCATTGTACTGAAGTGAGGGAAGTGTTGAATGTTTGGAGAGCTATGTTAATTAGTCATAGCCATGAAACAGTGGTGTTAAGCTTTTCATTTTAAACTGTTTGACTAAGACTATGGCTATAGCGGTAATTAAGCAATACAGTTTTTGTAGTTGTTAAAATGCGGTTAATTAACTAGTCGATGGAATTTCCACCAAGGGGCTCTTGTACATTTCAAAGAAAGAATGCGAAACTCCGCACATAGCCCGGGGCCAGTGGGAAGTCCCTCTGACTCCAGGCTGCATGTGGGTGCCTGCTTTGAAATGCACAAGAGTCCCCAGCAGGCTCCATGCTATGGGCTCCACTGCCCCTTAGAGGAGGCCATTTCAAAGGGGCAGCGGTCACACAGCTCATCAGCTGTGCAGCCACTGTCCTTTTGAAACTTCCACCTCCTCATAATTCAAAGGGGCTGCAGGGGAGCCCAGGCTCAGCTGACTCCGGGCTCCCTGCAGCATTTCTTCAGGACCTGACATCAGCTGGCGAGTCCCCATCTGACCCTGGGTTCCAGGGAAATGCTACAGGGAGCCTGGGATCAGCTAGGGACCGGGCTCCAGTGCTGTCCCTTTGAATATCCGCAGAGGCGGTGTTTTAAAGGGGAAGCCCTCTGCACAGCTGATCCCAGGATCAGCTGTGCAGCTGCCACCTTAGGGTTTCCAAGTGCCACTTTGAAGTATTCCACACCTCCCCCCCTTTTGCTGCCTCTATTTCATAGAGGCAGCAGGGGGGGGGGGGCGGGGGGGGGAGGAGTTGACTAGTTGACATTACTATCCGATGAGCAAATGCTTATCAGATAGTCGACTAGCCTTTAACATCCTTAGTTCAGAGGGGTTTAATCCCTCCTTCCCAAATGACACAAGTTTTGCCTCCATGGCAAGTGCTAGCATATATAGTGCTTTGTCAGCAGACCTGCTCTCCTGCTGACAAAATGAACACTGCTGGAGGGTGGGAGGTAGAAGTAAGTTGTTGGCAAAAGTGCCCACAAACAGTGGCTTACTGTCCACCTTTCAGCACCATGGCTATGTTGGCATGGCCATGTCACTAAAAGGTGTGTAGCATAAACACGGCCGAACAGTCCTGTGCCCCCTCAATTGACCTGCTTCACTCTTGACTCATGCTATCACTTCATTAGTTTTCCAGTCAGTTTTCTAGCCTTCCAGATGAAAGGTTAGAAAACTGAATTAAGTAAAACACAAGCAGGTGTAAAGCTTCTGTCTCATGAATGATTCTTCCAATTTTCAGGGCTTACTTGGAGACTGATGTTGCTGTGTCTGAAGAGCTTGTGCAGAAGTACAGCAATGCTGCTCTTGGCCACATTAATGGCACAGCAAAGGAGCTCAGACGTCTTTTTCTTGTCGATGACTTAGTTGATTCTCTGAAGGTAAATGATAGAGCATTAAATGATAGAGCATTCAACATACAACTGTAGATTTGACTTTCCTCAGTGGGGTTTGGAAAGAAAGCTTTAAACCGAGTCAGTGGCCTGATGTTAAGAGTGTGTGAAATGCGCCCACTGAATTATTTTTCTTTAAACATCTGAATTGGAGGTAACAAGGCAGAGTCTTAACTCCTTTCTGTTTTTTTTTATTTTTGGTTCACCTGTCACCACCAGTTAAGTGACAAGCATCTGGCCTAGTGAATGTTTAGGATAGTTTCTCATTCTGCTAATCTGAAATACCCTAAAAAAAAAAATCTATAGCATTGCAGCTATCTAACACTGTCGTACAGTATAAAGACTTAGCAGCAGGGAGGTGTGAATCATGAAGAACCTATAGGTTCTCATTTTTTGCCCTTCCCATTTCTTTTTACATGGCTTCTGGTATTAGTGGTCCTCTAATAGATGTTTCTGCTTCTACATGAGTTTCTGCAGTGACTATGTTCTCCCTCCCAATCGTGTCACTGAGGGTCGTCCTCTGGGGGAAAAGAGCACCACTTCCACACTTACAGATGGTTCAGTTCTCTCCTTAGTGCCAATCTGGGTCTCCTGTTCTCTATTACTTATAGTGGTGCCTTTAGCTCACTAAGCATCCCAAGTATTGTCTAATAAATGTACTTGTTTGTTGTTCTAGCCCAGTGGCTTTCAAAATTTTTCATTTGCAGACCCCTAAAACATATCAAATGGATGTGCAGACCCCTTTGGAAATCTTAGGCATAATCTGCAGACCCTCACCAGTCTGCAGATCACAGGTTGAAAACCACAGCTCTGTGGTCACAATAGTTCTTCGTGGACTCCTTTGAAGTAATGTGCAGACAGAAGGGATCTGTGGACCACAGGTTGAAAACCACTGTTCTAGCCAATTTGAACATCTTTTTATGACCTTTTAAATTGCCTTTTTAAAAAAAAGGCAAATTCTCTCCACATAGATATACCTCTTTAGTTAGTTGTTTAGTGAGGCATGCTTTAGCCTAAGGCTTTGGCCAGGTCTACACTGGTGGAGAAAATCAATGCAAGACCCTCAGTTCCAGTTTTGAGAGTTTTCTGGGCCACTCCCACAGTGAGAGGTTGACAGGAGGAACTCTCCCATCAATTTTCCTTAGTTCTTGCAACTGTGACTACAACGAGTTCCAGGGTCAACAGGATGCCCTCAGCCTTTGATTTAGTGAGTCCTTATCAGACCCACTAAGTCAAACTCCAGAGCATCGACCTCCGGAGTGTTGATCTTCCCAGATGTGTAGATGTGCCCATAGACTACACTGCACAGCTTTTAGCGAAATGGCTGTGTTGCTAAAAGTTGGGCAGTGTAAATGCTGTTTGTTGGCACTTTTGCCAACAAAATGTTTCCACCCCCTACGATCAGGTTTCCTGTTGTGACAGGAGAGTGCTTCTACCAACAGCACATTGTTCACACTAGGGATGTTAAATTTTCATTACTTGTCTAATCAAGTAGATGATGGAATTTCCATCAACTACTTGATTAGTCAATGAGGGGGAGATGGGGCGCTTGCTATCCCAGCTGCACCTCTGTTCTTAAATGTAGTAAGAGCTGCCTGTGGGGCTCTTGCTACTTTTCAAAGGCAGAAGCGCAGCAGGGGAACACGGGGCAAGCAGGAACTCAAGCAGAGACTGTGCTGGGGGGAACTGGCTTTTAAACTAGCTCCCTGCAGCACTGGCTCCTGCTTCCCCCCCCCCCCCCCCCACTTGCTGCCTCAAGCCTTTTGTCTTTTTGGGGGGTTAAGCACCCGTGGACAAAAGTTTTGTTGCTCAATTGGCGGTAGTGACAGAGCCTTAGATTTAGGAAGTAGATTTAAAGCCTCTTTTGACAAGAAATAAAATTGGAATTGTTTAAGGAATTAAATACATCATGGAAATCTTAATCACAAAGGGCTTTTGTATGGCAAAATAGTTTTAATAACTAAGGTGTAAACCCTCATTTGCGATGTGAGAATTTACACATTACACATCAACTACTTGTCATGCTACCAACGATTAGGTCATCTGCTAAGGGAAAAGAATGGACAGCCAAACTGTTCTAGAAGATATAACTTTCATTCAGCCATTATTAATGAAGCCAAAAGAGAAATTCCTCCCAAATAAATTTTTAGTCTCTAAGATGTTCTAGGACTTTAAAATTACAGACTAACACAGTTACTTCTCTGAGACTTCCAAATAACATATTTTTTGAGAGATTACAATTGCTCTTCAAATAGTTTGGTTTGTGAGCATCCAGAAAGCTGTTTATTTGCTGTTATTATTTTCTTTTCTTTTGACTTCTAAATAAAATTGAAGAGACAAAAATTTTTGCCTTGGAGGAAAACTTTAGCCTACTTCAGTCATTTTGTCTTTTTATGGTATGGTAGCTGGATGCAGTCTCTGTGTGAAATCAATAAACTGTAAAGTCAGCTTACAAAATTCCATGGCTCTGAAATAGTATTTTTAGGAAAACCTTAAATATTGCGGTTTTGTGCCTAATAAGGGCTCTGAACAAAATTATGTTAACTCATCTATTTAAATAAACAAAATTACATTTTGGTGTAGAAAATTACATTTACACTTTTACATAATATCCCATATTATTGAATTTGAAAACAGAACTAGAGTGTAATCCAGTTTATCGTCAGTACTTATGCTAACGGTGAAATTTACATGTAATCATTTCTTAGATACATTGAGTAAACAGTGTAGTCATGATGGTTTAAAATGGCATTAAAATATTTGTACTGTATATGTCGAAGTTCAAAGGAACCCTTTCAGTTATAACTTCAAAGGATAGCTTTGTACAGTATTTCCCAGAAGATGCCAAGAAAGGAATTGTATTGTCGGGTATATCGTTATACAGGTTGAAGCTCTCTAGTCTGGCACCCTGAAGGCCTGACTAGTGCCAAACCAGAATTTTCCAAAGCATGGGAGATCAATATTGTCTAGCAGCATTACAAACACTTCCACTGCTTATGGGACTTGTAGAAGACATTTAAGAGTAAGTTAGACCTTCGATAACAGTACAGAGCTGTAAAGAAACTTTATGGGTCTTTGGGAAACTGGCCATACCCATAATAAGTGGACATTCGGCTAACTAAAATCATGCTGGACCACAGATGTTGCTGAACTAGAGAGGTTCAGCCTGTATTATGATTCATCCAAAACTTGTGAGATAAAGAACATTTTTTTAGGACAGGAATACTATGAAAACATGTTGTTACTTGAGTGATGTTTTGATAAACACAGCCAATTATTTTAATTGAAGTAGCTCAACATGAAGAAACTGACCTATGGGTTTTTTTAAAAAATATTTGCCATTAAATTATATTACAAAGTACTTGTATTGTGCAGTCAGTTACTAATAATTATAGTAAAGTGGGTAAACAATTAAAAGGCAGTAGACTCACCCATCAGAATTGCAGAAGCAGACAAGAATATCACTGTAACTCATGTAGACAGTGAATGTAGACTTTATGCATTCATTCTTTCCTGTATGATGCCACTCAGGAAGAGCAGTATCTCTGTGATAAACTTTGGGCTGCTTTTGCTTTACTCTAGCTTTGAGCCATAGAAATAAAAGGCTTTAAAAAAAATGCTCTTTTTTTTTAAAAAAAAAGCAGTGGGAGTTACTTGTTGGGACGAATAAACTTCCTTATTCTACCTAATACCTCAGCATAAAGGAGCTGAATACAGGCAGTCCCCGAGTTACGCGGATCCCACTTATGTCGGATCCGCAGTTACGAACAGCGCTTTTCTCGCCCTGGAGGATGGGAGCGGCGGGACACCCAGATGCGCCGCGGTCCCGCCGCCCGCATCCTCCGGGGCGAGAAAAGCTGCTCCGCGTCTCCCTGGTCTGCTGGGGGGGAGTAGCCCCCCCCCCCCCCAGCAGACCAGGGAGACGGGGAGCAAAGCCTCGGAGGATGCTGGCAGCGGGACAGCTGCGGCGCGTCTGGGCTGTCCCGCTGCCCGCGTCCTCCGCGGCTTTGCTCCGTGTCTCCCTAGTCTGCTGGGGGGGGGGGGTTTCCCCCAGCAGACCAGGGAGACGGGGAGCAAAGCCACGGAGGACCAGGGCGGCAGGACCGCGGCGCGACTTGGTCCGCCGCCCGCATCTCCCTGGTCTGCTGGGGGAGGGGGCACAGCTAGTGCGGTTTCCCTCCCCCCCCACTCCCCAAGCAGACCAGGCTTTTCTCTGGATGCCTGTGGTAGAGCAGCTGGGGCACTGCCGGTTGGTCCCGCAGCGCTGCTCTGGGCGCTACTGGACCAACCCGGCAGCACCCCAGCTGCTCTGCCCCAGGTGTCCCCAAGTCAGCCGCTGCTGAAACTGACCAGCGCTGACTACAGGAAGCCAGAGGCAGAGTTGCTCGGCCCCGGGCTTCCTGGAATCAGCCGCTGATCAGTTTCAGCAGCAGCTGACTTGGGGACGCCTGAGGTTCTTAAGTTGAATCTGTATGTAAGTTGGAACTGGCGTCCAGATTCAGCCTGTTGAAACTGATCAGCGGCTGATTCCAGGAAGCCGGGGGCTGAGCAACTCTGCCTCGGGCTGCCTGTAGTCAGCTGCTGGTCAGTTTCAGCAGCGGCTGAATCTGGACGCCAGTTCTGACTTACATACAGATTCAACTTAAGAACAAACCTACAGTCCCTATCTTGTACGTAACCCGGGGACTGCCTGTATATGGGTGTGAGGCTAAGGCGGGTTCTAGTGTCTTTAATGTATGCTTACTTAATTTTAGAAAGTGCTTGTTCTTTCAATAGTTGGTTTTTTTTACTTTATCTCTTATGATGATTTTTTGCCATGTCTTTCACTGTCCTTCAGTAATTTTTTGTATGGCACTCAGCACAGTAGGGGACCTGAGGTGTCCACTTAAGTAACATAAGCAATGAAGTTGGCAAAAGATTTTTAAAAATGTAGATTCAAAACATAAGTTTGGCTGTGTTGAGCAGGGAGGCAAACCTTTCTATCAGCAGTACTCCTCCAAGTCCAAGCAAAGTCCTGCCTTTCTGATGCATTCTGCAGTGCTGAGTATGGACTGAACACAAGCAGAGGACTTGGGGTCTCACTGTGTGAGGTGAGAGAGAGATTAATTCTTCAGAATGCTTTTTACGGTATTATATACCTAACTCAGAAATTACAGAAGTTTCAGAGGGGTAGCCAAGTTAGTCTGTACCAGGAAAAACTTAAAAAAAACCCCAACAAATAGTCTGGTAGCACTTTAAAGACTAACAAAATACGTAGATGATGATATGAGCTTTCATGGGCTCTTCAGATGACCGGAGTGTTAGAAGTCCAGAACCAAGCATAAAAATTACAGCAATACTGGGTTTTAGGATTCTTTTTCCTACCAGGATATGTACTTAGTTTCCAAACTTTTACTAGTGTAGTAATGTAGATCTTTTTTGTAACCTTAAAATGGTGCTTTTTGTGATACTATCTCTTGTAACAAGCTTAATTTCACCCACTCTCACACTGTGAAAAGGGATGACTCTGACCTTGTGGATTTGGGAGTTGGGTTTAAATTAGGAGACCTCAGTTCAGTTTCATCTCTGCCACTTACTTGCTGTGTGATCTTGGATAAGACAGTTATCCATGTGCCATGCCTCACTTATTCCATCTGTTAAGGAAAAAATAATCATGCTTGCACTTCACAACAAAGCACTAAGGAAGTGCATAAAGCACTGTATACACGCAAGGAATGCTGAAGAGTCATAAAATGATAGCAGCTTTTGGCCACTACTACGCTGGGCTGAATTCAGACTTCTGACCTAGAAGTGAAAGGCTGAATATCCTAATACCTGTCACTTTACCTATACTGTCCTTAATGTACAATTATCTTTGACATACAAAGTGTTTTTGTGTTGAACTTTATATATGCCTTCAGAGAAGGATAATTTTGTTTAAGGCACCGCTCTTAATGTTCTAATGAACATGCCTTGATTAAACTGTATTTATGATCTAATTGAATTTGTTCTCTCAGTTTGCAGTGTTGATGTGGATATTCACCTATGTTGGTGCCTTGTTTAATGGTCTGACATTACTGATACTAGGTAAGGGCTTTAAATTGTGTCAAATACTTTGCAAAATAACCCTGGAAAAGTATTAAAGCCTCTTAAATACTGTGTATATCTATTTGTAGTACAACAAAACGTAAGTTGTTGCATGATTTGTTATTTTAATTTTGTTTTCGATTGTAGAATTATAAAAATTTCATTGTTTGTCCTTAACTTTATGACTTTGAGGACAAAACATTATTTAAAAAGTCATTCAGTTTTGTACATTGCTTTCTAAGCTTCCTTGTAGCACTTATTTTCAAAGTGCAGTTGCCTTGTATAAATTATATAATGGTGCAGAATTGGTTTACTGTCATGTTCCACCAGGATGACAGAAACCTGAATTGTAACTAATACTTCATTGCTACAGATAAACTGGAGAAGGGCCCTACTTTTCTTATAAGCTCTTTAAATTACTATAGCCTAACCATCTTTGCATTATGATTTAGGGGGGTTTGTTTTTGCTTTTATCAAAATGCCAGGCTGTGAAAACTGTACCTACATTGTGGCTGAATAGCATCTTTATGTTGTATTTAAACCCACTCTGTTCCTTTAAACCCACTCTGTTCCTTTCCAGCTCTGATTTCACTCTTCAGTGTTCCTGTTATTTACGAGAGACATCAGGTGAGTGCTTAATGTAAAATATACACATTAAATGTCTGATTAAAAATTATTCCTGTTAAATTGGGAACACTTAAGAACGTATAACTAGAAATCTGATTATAATCTCCTAAATCTTTAACATCAGCTCCTGATATTGTTTCTGAAAGTGACCAGTTCAGGATTCCTGATAATGTTACAATTAGTAAGTTTGCGTTAAAAGACATAGTTCATTGTGATTTCCCTTCTTTCGGAAATCTATGAAGGCTATTACTGTTCCAACAAACGGTAATTATAAGAGAGGTTTGCTTAGTAGGATTTCACCTTCTTTCCCTCTGATCCCGATTTGTTCCATACTAAAGAAGCAATATCTGAGTTATGTAAAATCCTAAGTACTTTATGTAGCTTTTTGAGACGCCATCTTGGAGCTGGCATTCCAGACCTTTTCCCCTGAGTCCATGTGACTTCTAGCACTGGCTAAAGCATGTAGGGAGAGGTTGGCACAGTTTAATACTCCTCTGGTAAATCTGTTGATAACAGTTAATCAAGGAAGGGACAGGAGATTGTAGCAGAATGAGGCTGACATTGAATCCCATCAGGGTATAGAGTAGTTGACCAGAGGAACTCTGACACAGGTATTCCTTCTCTTCTGGAAAAAGCCTGTGTAATAAAGATCAGTGTAGAGGGGCAACACAGTGAAGAAAGCAACAGGGACCAAATACAATGAGTCTCAGCAGTTTTTGAGATGCTTCTATCTGCTCTCAAACCTGCCTGCACAACAAAGATCATTCAGCACCAGAAAAGAATGAAGCATCCTTAGGATGAAGGGAAGTCACATGGCCCTGGAAGAGGAAGACAATTTGCTCTAGCTGCAAGCTTCCTAGTCCCACTGATTTTAATCACCAGTTGACTTGCTTTCTGGAAGTATAAAAATAATCCTTTTAAAATACCCAACTTCACTTATGAAGCCTTCAGTCTCCGTGAGGGGGGGGGAAAAGGGTGCAAAGGAACTGAATGAATCCTAGTACATCCTGGCTTCCAGTGAGACATGCTAGGGACAAACAAGGCTCTGCGAATGTCTTCTGGTTCACACTAATCCCAATGGCCATGATGGATAGTATTCCTCATGCCAAGTCCACTTTGGCACAGATCAAGTGATTGTCAAGTTTTGACAGATCAGGTGTGTCTGTGGTAGATTCTTCTGACCTTGGAGTAATGTCCAAACGTTTGGGGTTAGTTCATCAACTACTCTGCAATGGTTAGGCCTCAGTTGGAGTATTGTGTTCAGTTCTGGGCACTGCATTTCAAGAAAGATGTGGAGAAATTGGAGAGGGTCCAGAGAAGAGCAACAAGAATGATTAAAGGTCTAGAGAACATGACCTATGAGGGAAGGCTGAAAGAATTGGGTTTGTTTAGTATGGAAAAGAGAAGATTGAGGGGGACATGATAACAGTTTTCAGGTATCTAAAAGGGTGTCACAAGGAGGAGGGAGAAAACTTGTTCATCTTGCCCTCTGAGGATAGAAGAAGCAGCAATGAGCTTAAACTGCAAGGGAGGTTTAGGTTGGATGTTAGGAAAAAGTTCCTAACTGTCAGGGTGGTTAAACACTGGAATAAATTGCCCGGGGAGGTTGTGGAATCTCCATCTGTGGAGATATTTAAGAGCAGGTTAGATAAATGTCTATCAGGGATGGTCTAGACAGTACTTGGTCCTGCCATGAGGGCAGGGGACTGGACTCGATGACCTCTCGAGGTCCCTTCCAGTCCTAGTATTCTATGATCAAAAGCCCTGCAATCTAAGCTGTGAGTCCTTGAAAGGTGGGAGCTCAAAGGTTCTACTGTTCAAAGCAGTCAAAGGGGAATAGGCCCTATGTTTTCATTACAAGGGAATTATTTCTTATAACAGATGGAGCTCACGGGGCTCTGCAGTGGAGTGATCAAGTGTACCAAGATAATGAGCTCTCAAGAGAGACTCTTCGTTGGCAGAATCTGAGAGATTTAGCATTTTTACTGTTAATTTCCATGGGAATTTCTTAACCACTGGTGAAAAACTCCTGCTGGTGATACTGTGACTAGGGATGCATATTTTTATGGTGGGTCCATCCCACTCTTCTGCAACTCAGATTGGCTGTTCTGTTTCAATGGTGAATAAACTACTTTTGTAACATACTAGTGGCATAGTAAAGCCAGCAACCCATAAAAGCACATAATTGTTAAATTCCATGTGTCAGTCAGCTTTCAGTTAATCATTCACCCCCTTTAAAGTGTCATGGGATCTCTAGTTACTGTTCAGGTGTATGTAGTGATTAGCAGAAGGGAATTGCAATATCTCATTTGTTCAGAGTATTGTGCTTTTAACAGTATAGCTGTACAGAGACCCAATACTGTGCTGCTGTCAGGAAGAGCCCAAGAATGGTTGAGACTCTTTAACATATAAGTTGTTACCTGTTTTGGAGCTGTCAATACAAAGTAATTTCTCAAAATAAAACACACCATTGGTTTTTGTGCACAGGAGGGCCTTGGTTGGTTCTGTGCGGCAGAGCTCTGAAAGAAAGGGCGGGATTTGAACTACTAGGAGCTACATATATATATATATATATATATATATGAATGAAAGGCTAGGATATACCGATTGTGTTGTGCACAGGCATACCTACACATTAATCTCTAGTGCATCATATGGGATTCAAAAAGCAAATAGTGATGATGACTTACTGCATGAGCTGGTTAGAATCTAGGAACCTACAGTAGCAGACCTTCCTGAATTCGGAACAAGGGGATTCCTATTTTGCCCCTTTGTGTTTTCTGTGCCTGGGATGGGCAAAAAATAGTGACTTTTTCTGTAAGTGGATGATGTACAGTACTTACTCAGCTTCCTTTTCTCAGTGAGCCCCATCATCTGCTATTCTGGGAAAGTCTCTTTTTCCACCGTACAGCACTGGTTACTCTAGAAACTGGGCTGTTTTGTTTACTGGCTGGTAGAGATGGAAGTAGAATAGTTGTATGCTTGTGACTTGCAAAAAGTACATGAAACCCCACAGTAAGCATAAATATGGGCCTTTTCCTTGTTTTAGAATTTTTCAGGGCTGTTATTGAAGCATGAACTAATTCAGTTAGGAGCAATGATGAGTTGCAAGTAATAAAGCAGCCTTTAGCAGCAGTAAAGCTAAACAGCTAACTTTTCTGTTTTTCTCTTAAATTTCAGGCTCAAATTGATCATTATTTGGGACTTGCGAACAAGACTGCCAGAGATGCTATGGCTAAGTGAGTTTGTTGGCCATTTCAAACTAGCTTGCATTAGGGACACCATATATAGTCATCAAGAGGAAGAACTTGTTTAAAAGTGGTGGGAAATTTTTAGAAACAACTACAGTAAACTTCCGATAATCCAGCACCTTTAGGACCCAGGGGGTGCCAGATTATCAGCTATGCCAGAGTACCGGAAGGGGAGCTATGAAGGGGGTGGGGAGGTCAGCAGGGAACTGCACAGCGTGGGAGAGGGCGGCACTGCGGGACCAACCCGGTAGCACCCCAGCTGCTCTTCCTCCGGCTTCCCCAAGTCAGCTGCTGCTGAAACTGACCAGCGGCGGACTTGGGGAAGCTGGGGGCAGAGCAGCTCCAATTGTCCGGCTGGCCGGAGCACTTCCGGGTTCCAGTTGGTGCCGGACTATCAGGAGTGCCAGACTACTGGATGCCAGACAATTGGAGTTTTACTGTAGTTCCTTGCTGTGCAGTTAAAACTCAGATATGTGGATTTATATGCAGAGGACTTTAAATCTTCAGCAGAGCAAGGCTGAGTGCAGAGGGATTTAACAGCTTTTCTGTCAGTTTTCTTATTGTTGCAGATTAATATATCTATGATAACTATCTGTAAACATTGACATTTTCAAGGCAACATTGATGCTATAAATAGTGCTTTTTTCCACATTTAAATAATATTTTAATTTTTTTTTACTCTTTCAGGATCCAAGCTAAAATACCTGGATTGAAACGCAAAACTGAATAAAAAGCCTGAAGCATCTTGTCAATAGGAGTTATCTTTCAAGGGGGAAATATTCATTTGAAATACATGGGGAGGGTCAGGGAATATCAAAACCTTGACATTGCAGTGCAATTTCACAGATCTTTATTTTTAGCAGCACAGTGTTTGAGGAAAATACCTGTTTTGACTGCCATGTGTTTCATCATCTTAAGTATTGTAAGCTGCTATGTATGAATTTAAAACTAATCATCTTTGTTTTTCCTGTGTGCAGCACCAGCTAATACAAAAGATTTGAGAAGCTGTACATTGTGCTTCATCAGAGGTAGTCTTGCTGCATTCAAGAAAAGGGTAGCACAGATAGAGCGGAGGATAACATTTCCCATGTTGTGCACTGTGTATGATCTGGGTAGATTGAGACAGATTTTCTAAAATTAAAGGATTAGAAGAATATACCATTAAAGCAAGTTTGAAAAACCTTGTCTTTTTGGTACGAATGTAGCTGTATTGTGATTTTATTGTTTTATCAATTGACATATATATAAAATATAGTGTTTCACAAAGCTCAGATCTTTCAGCTGCTCCACAGTGCTTGGTATTTCAGAAAATGGACTGATTTTAGAACTAGCCATAGAGGGCAAAAAAGCTTAAAAAAATAAAACATTTCTCAAAACACTACCATCTATTTAAAAACAAAAACAAATGAACTTGCACACACAGAAAACTTAGAGCATACATGGTGTTGCACAAATGTAATCTGTGGAGCAAATATCTAATGCTGCAAATGTTTGAAAACGTGGAGCATTGTTATCCAAGAAACTACAAATGAAAATTTATAAACTTGTGGTTTAAGCTGTATTGAACTAAGTCTGTGGAATGCATTGTGAAATGTAAAAATAAAACACCCACGTATCAATAAAGCTTATAGGCTTAAACAATTTTTGTGGTTTTTTTTTTCCTGAAGAGACTACTAGAGACAGTTAGAATCATAGAATAATAGGACTGGAAGGGACCTCAAGAGGTCATCGAGTCCAGCCCCCTGCCCTCAAGGCAGGACCAAGCTCCATCTACACCATCCCTGACAGATGTCTATCTAACCTGTTCTTAAATATCTCCAGAGAGGGAGATTCCACCACCTCCCTTGGCAATTTATTCCAATATTTGACCACCCTGACAGTTAGGAATTTTTTCCTAGTTGAGCATCTGTATGATGTACTTCAGAATTTTGAAAATTGAGGGGGATACAAAGTGAGTCCTAACAATTTTTCAGGATAACTTGAGTCTTCTAATTTGATTGTAAAAATAAGATCAGTGAAAATGTATAACCACATTAATTTGACACACAGGTTTTCAAATAATCCTTTGGCCATTGAAAAATGAATTCATGCATCAGTATTTTCATATACAGTATAATGCAGCATTACTTCTGAGCATATAATATATAAACCAAACCACACATATGTATACAAATTGTTTTATTTAAATGTTTTCCTGACAGACACTATTGCTTTTAGATATTTTTCACAAATCACCATTTAGCAATTCATTCCATCACACAATTATTTTTATTCAGGATACAATCAACATGAAAGGCCAACATTACAACATAGGCAAAAAAGTGCTATCTTAAAACAATTTTTTTTTAACAAAAATTAAGACTGCATAGGGTCTCCTTTTTGTGTCTGACAAACTGATTTTTTTGTAGAGTACTGTAAGGCAATAGTTCCTTTTTATTTAAAAAAATCACTAAGTTTCCTCAAGCACTTTTGTGTTAAATATATAATTATTACATTTTGATAATGCTTGCCTTCCCTCTTTTCTATCATTTTTATAATTATTAGCAAACTTCTCATTAGAGATCTGCAAGAACTAGAATTTTTATTTTTCAGGAAATTTGTTTTGCTTTAGAACAAAAACGAGATTTCCTATTACCACATGCACCCACACACATCCTAGTCCCATCAAATGGTTTGGGGAAAAATGTTTGGTCAATTAAAACATTTCATTTGTTTACATTAGACACATACACACACCTAAATGAAAAGTTGTTTTGAAATTGAAACTCAAAATAGAGCATTTACACTCTGTATGCAAGTCCAGAGGTTTTTAAAACAAAATTTCACTGAAATAGACAATATCTGTGGAAAGATTAAATTTTGACAAAATGGCATTGTATGACAAAAACATTCCATTAGTAAATTTTCAACTGGTTTTATTTATTTTTTGTTAATCTCACATACATGTTTCTAAACAGCATGAATGGTTGCCAGATTAACCTAAGGTTGTGCAATGTTTTCTTACTGGTTGATCTGTCATTCATTATGTACAATTGGCACATCTCCAAGAAGCTCTTCCTGAGAAAAGATGGAAATGATGCTTCTTTGAAAAGTCCAAAGCACTTTTACTAGCTTTACTAGTAGTCAAATATAAAGCACGGACCCCAAAAGAGGGAAGAACATGAAAAGACCATGAAAAGATCAAGAGTTCTAAATTTTCTTTCCCCTATCCTGCAAAAAGTACTCTGCATACATGTTATTCCTCAGGGCCAAGCTTAAATCCTGGCCTTGACCTACTGTCTTCTTGAGCCAGCTACTTTCTGCCCCTTAATAGATTGCTCATGTCATTGACAAAGAGGAGGTTCAGATAATTGCTTGTATAATGGTATGTATGTTCTCTCTGAAGGAAACATTTTAGAATTCTGCTGTGACAGTATTAAGAATAGTAAGAGCAGAAACTGGGTGACCATGTCAGATCTGGAAAAGGTGTTTGTGTTAAGCCCTCTAGGATGCAAGTTATAGCACCATATGCAGAAAGCTGACAGTGGTGGGAGGCCTATTGGCAAACTCTTTCAAAGGCACTTCATGGATAGAAAACTTTGTAAATTAAATGTGTTCTTTTTTTTAAAAAAAAAGTGAACTTTAAAAGTGTGTTATTTGATTCTTTTGGTTATTGAAAGTGAATGTGAAACCCCCTGCGGTCATTTAAAAAAATGCAAAGCTTTACTCACAATGCATAAAATTCCAAACAAGAGTTGTAACAGTTGTTAAAATGGGAACATTCCTGAAGGAAGCTGTAAAGAAATTATTTTAAAGATCCACAAATTAAAAGCTGCATTACTTTTTAGTATTAGTGAGGCCCAAAAGTGTTTTTTATGGGCTACAGTTGTAACTGCTTGGAATAATTAAAAATATGTAGCAAAAGCAGTTTGATTGAACTGTTCATTGCTGAGGCCTAAGAACAGCCTTTAAAATGTCAGCTTTTATCACAAGGGCATCACAGTCTTTCAAATATAATATCAGAGTAGCACTTAATGCCCTGGTTTACACTAGGGAGCTATTTCAAAATAGCCCCCCTTATTTTGAAATAATAAGCAGAGTGTCCACTCTACGACACCTGTTATTTAGACATAACAGGCTGGTTATTTTGAAATCTTTACTCCTGATTTCCTTGGGGAATAAGCTTATTTCAAAATAGTTATTTCAGGTGTTATTTCAAATTTAGTTATTTCAAAATAATTTCCTAGTGTAGACATGCCTAATATTATCACACACAGATTCCAAAAGTGTGAAATCCATGCAGCATTTTTGTTATGAAATTAGAGCAGCCAACGCATTGTGGATTGGTGTGTGTCTTCACTCCTGTAGTCCCATGTTAGTTGCAGCACCAGAAGCAAGGAAATTCCTCTTCAAAGACACCTCCACACAAATACACTAAAAAAATGTTAAGTGGCGGTAAAGTTATCTTTAACAATTAGTGCTAGAATAAGAAGGTACAAACTGCAGGTTTTGTTGTCAGTTTTAGAACTCGTGGGGGATGGGGGGAACTCTACCCTCTTACTTCCAAAGTGAGCAGGTTTAGTATGGATGTCAGTAAATTACTGTGGAGCCCTAAAATACATTTTTACACATTCACTTTTCAGAGACCAACATGGCTCCATTATTCATACAGCAAATGAAAACTTCTAGCATGTTCTTTGCTCTACCCCAACAATTTGTGCCTTTGGGCAAAGTTAGTAGCATGTTGACAGTCCGTTAATAT
Source organism: Pelodiscus sinensis (assembly GCF_052426305.1). NCBI lineage: Eukaryota > Metazoa > Chordata > Testudines > Trionychidae > Pelodiscus > Pelodiscus sinensis. The sequence continues at coordinate 178,159,042 of NC_143054.1, read as the reverse complement.
TTGCATAGCATATTGTAAACCACTCAATAGTTTCAAAACCCAACTAACTTGTTCTAGTGTGAGTCATGGAAATATGCAAATTTCTATAGAAACATTGGCCAGTCCTGTGTGGGTCAAATCAGTAGTCCTACCTAGGAATGCTTCCACTGAATGTAATTGGTACAGGCTGTGCTAAACAAGCAGCAGTGAATAACAGAATGGAGATTAGGCAAATCATGCATCTCAGCACTTTCATTTTTGACATTTCAGACTGCCTCATCTTCCTGATGTAAACAATGTTGATATCTCACATTCATAGTCAGGGACAACTGATACAAAGCAATACTTCAGCTGCCTCGCAGTGGCCTTTACTTGCTCCTTTTGCCTGGGTTAGGTCTAGCTTCTCAGCTACTTAAGCACTGTGTCATGGCTATAGGTAGTTGCTTGTCCACTAAAGCACTCTATTTAACACCTTGGCTACGTCAACATTGGCATGATTTTGCGCAAATACTTTTAACGCAAGAGTTCTTGCGTTAAAGTATTTGCGCAAGAGAGCGTCTACACTGGCATGTGCTTTTGCGCAAAAACATCCGTGCCAGTGTAGATGCTCTCGTATACAAGAAAGCTCCGATAGCCATTTTAGCCATTGGGCTTTCTTGCGCACGCAATTCATGTTGCCTGTCTACACTGGCCTCTTGCGCAAGAACAGTTGCACAAGATGGCTTTTTCCTGAGCGGGAGCATCATGGTTCTTGCACAAGAAGCACTGATTTCACACATAAGAACGTCAGTGGTCGTGCGCAAGAACTCTCCGCCAGTGTAGACAGGCAGCATGTTTTTGCGCAAAAGCGGGTGCTTTTATGCAAAATCATGCCAATGTAGACACAGCCCTTATGTTTCACTGGCACTTCTTAGTTTGCTGCATCTCTGTATGGCTCAATTAAACTCTTGCCTGATTTACCATTTAGCCATACTTGGAGTTTGTTTTTTGAATTTCTGCTTCCATAGTTTTTGAGGATTATTAATAATTATATGTATTATAGACTGAATGGAACCCCACTCAGACCAGTGCCGGCCTTCCCCTAGACTATTTAGCCTCTTTTGACTGATTCAGAGCAGAGACTTTGACTCCGTCTTCCACCTCCAAATGGGCTCCAAAACGCCAACAAGGTTAATGGGAAGACACTAAAGCTAATGCAAAGGGTGTAAACTGAGCCCTGCCCCTCAAAGATAGTCATGGGCTTGTCTATGTGCTGCAACAGTGTACACAAGCCAGGTGTGAAGACTATGGCTAACCAGTGGCTCACACACCAACTGGCCAAATGAAACCTGCTGTCCTGCAGTATAAGTTCCTAATTACACCCTTGCATTGTGCTGTTTAAAACAGGACTGAATCAGTGCATGTTATGGAACTCATACTGCAGGACAGCAGGGTCCATATGGACCATTGTGTATGGGGCTGCACTAGAATTTACATGCTATTGGTGTACGCATAGACAAGTCTGCATGGAAAGGAGACCTCAGAATTCACAGCTGTGGTCCCTCTTCTTTGCAAACGTGCAGGCTGCATCTAGCTTGGCATGATTTTCCAGAAATTCTTTTAACGGAAAAGTTTTCCGTTAAAAGCATTTTTGGAACAGAGCGTCTAGATTGGCCCAGACACTTTTCCGCAAAAGCGTTCATGCCAATCTAGACGCGCTTTTCCGCAAAAAAGCCCTGATCGCCATTTTCGCGATTGGGGCTTTTTTGCGGAAAACAAATCTGAGCTGTCTACACTGGCCCTTTTGCACAAAAGCTTTGCGCAAAAGGGACTTTTGCCTGAACAGGAGCAGAATAGTATTTCCGCAAGAAAAGGAAGTTACTCACTTCGTGCAGTAACGATCGTTCTTCGAGGTGTGTCCCCGTGGGTGCTCCACTTCTGGTGTCGGGCTGGTCCCGGCGCCGCAAATCGGAGCTTTAACAGAGCTGTGTGTGTGTGTGTGGTCGGGCAGCGCGCGTGCACTCCCGTTTCGCGCCTTTCATCTACCGCGCGCTGCCCGGCTCCCGCCAGTTCGTCTCACCGCCTATCTGAAAGACAGAAAAAAACAAGATTCCGAAGCAGGGAGGAGGGCGGGTCGTGGAGCACCCACGGGGACACACCTCGAAGAACGATCGTTACTGCACGAAGTGAGTAACTTCCTTTTCTTCTTCGGGTAGTCCCCGTGGGTGCTCCACTTCTGGTGACTCCGAAGCAGTAATCTCGGCTAAACATGTGTTTCGGAATCGGTATTCCGAGCAGTAGGCAACACTGCCAAGGCTACTGCTGAGTCAGTGGTGAAGTGCTGAACAATTGCATAATGTCTTGAAAAGGTAGAATTTGAAGACCAAGTTGCAGCACGGCAGATGTCACGAAGAGGGACACCTTTCACGAAAGCTGTAGACGTAGCGACTGCTCGTGTTGAGTGAGCTCTAGGTTGCGAGGTGAGAGACTTCTTACGGATAGTATAGCACGTCGTGATACAAGAGACAACCAGCTTGGAAATGCGCTGGGCGGATAAGGACTTGCCCCTAGAAGAGCCCGATGTTGAAATAAAGAGGCGGTCCGTCTTACGTAAAGTACGGGTTCTGTCTATATAGAAAGCCAGGGCTCTGCGGACATCGAGCGTATGCAGGAGAGCGTCTCGCTGAGATGCATGCGGTTTTGGGTAGAAACATGGCAAAACAATTGGTTCGTTTATGTGAAATTCCGTACATACTTTAGGTAGAAAGGCTGGATGAGACCTCAGTATCACTGATTCCGGGTTGAAGACCGTATAGGGAGGCGTTGACATTAGTGCGGATAACTCGCTCACCCTGCGTGCTGATGTTATAGCCAGAAGAAAAAGTACCTTCATCGTAAGCATCGGTAGCGGTACCGTGGCCAGCGGTTCAAACGGTGGCCCAGTGAGGACATCGATAACCAGGTCAAGACTCCATACAGGTGGCGGAGGTCTCCGTGGTGGGTTGAGGTTAGCCAATCCTCTGAGAAATCTAACCATCATGGGGTGAGAAAAAACCGACTTGCCTTCAACGGGGTAGTGAAAAGCAGCTATTGCCGCTATGTGGACCTTAAGTGATGAAATGGCTAGTCCGGTTGCCTGCAGCTGAAGGACATAGTCCAATAAGACATGCATCGGCGAAAGCAAGGGATCCAGGAGTTTAGGAGCACACCATCGTACAAATCTGGACCACTTTGACAGGTAGGTTTTCCTGGTGGAATCTCTCCTGCTGTGCAGGAGAACACGCTTCACTTGGTCCGAACAAAGATTCTCGGACTCGCTGAACCATGTACCATCCATGCAGTGAGGTGCAGAGTGTCCAGCTTCGGGTGACGCAGTGAGCCTCTCTGTTGTGTCAGCAAATCTGGTAGGCAAGGCAGTCGGCGCGGTGCTCGTACAGAGAGCTGCCGAAGGGTTGAGTACCATGGCTGCCTGGGCCATGCTGGGGCTATAAGTATCACTCGTGCCCTGTCCATCACAACCTTCTCGAGTACTCTGGGAATGAGTACAACAGGGGGGAATGCATACAAGAGTGATGTGCCCCAGTGAAGGAGGAATGCGTCTCCCAGCGAGTGAGGTCCCACTCCCGCTCTGGAACAGTAAGCTCTGCATTTTGCGTTGGCACGTGTTGCAAAGAGATCTATCGTCGGAAACCCCCACTGATGGAAGAGAGTTAAGAGGACATCTGTGCGGATCACCCACTCGTGGTCCTGGGGGAAATACCTGCTCAGTGCATCGGCTGTGGTATTGTTCACACCCGGTAAGTATGACGCAACTATAGAGATGTTGTTTCGAATGCACCATTTCCAGAGACGGATAGCCTCCGCACAAAGTGAGCGGGACCGGGCACCCCCCTGTCTGTTTACGTAGTACATTGCGACTACATTGTCCGTGAGGATTCTGGTGACAGTACCTTTTATGTATACCTTGAAATGTTTGCAGGCATGAAACACGGCTCGAAGCTCGAGAAGATTGATGTGGAGCATCATCTCCGTAGTGGACCAACGACCCTGAACTGTTTTTGTGCCCATGTGGGCACCCCAGCCGATGAGAGAAGCGTCTGTGGTTATCTCTCGTGACGGTTGTGGTGCATGGAAGGGAACTCCTGACAACATGTTGTTGTGATTCGTCCACCATACTAGGGAGTCTTTGACATGTACTGGAAGTACTACCGTCTTGCGAATGCTGTGGTCGGTAGGCTTGTAAACCGTGCTTAGCCAATGCTGCAGACACCTGAGGTGCAGTCTTGAATGGCGCACTATGATTGTCGTGGAAGCCATATGTCCCAGAAGCTGGAGACATACGCGTACCGGGAGCATTGGAGCGTGCAAAACTGTTTTTATCAGATCTTGCATTACTTGAAAACCCTCGAGTGGAAGATGGACTCTTTCCGACTGGGAGTCGAGACGCGCTCCTATGAAGGTTAAAATCTGCGTAGGTCGTGGGCGCGATTTTTGAGTGTTCACGATAAGGCCGAGGGAGTCGAACAACTCCTGAGTTGCGACTACCATGTGTTGAGCCTCTAACTGGGTGCGCGCCTTGATGAGGCAATCGTCGAGGTAGGGGAAGATAACGACTCCTATCCTTCGAAGATGGGCAGCCACTACCGCTAGTGTCTTGGAGAACACCCTTGGGGCCGAAATGAGGCCGAAAGGCAGAACCCTGTACTGAAAATGATCGTCGCCCACTACGAATCTGAGAAAACGCCTGTGGGCTATGTGAATCGTTACATGGAAATATGCGTCTTGCAAATCCAGGACTGCGAACCAGTCTCCTCTGTTTAGAGCTGGCATGATCTTGGCCAGGGTGGTCATTTTGAAGCGCTGCTTTCGAATAAAACGGTTCAGACCCCTCAGATCCAGGATCGGTCTCCACCCTCCGGACTTTTTGGGAACCAGGAAATATCTGGAGTAGAACCCTTTGCCTCGGAATTCGTCGGGTACTCTCTCTATGGCTCCGATCTCGAGTAGGTGAAGAACCTCTTCTCGAAGAGCGGCCCCATGAGACGGGTCCCTGAGAAGGGATGGGGTGGGAGGAGTGGTCGGAGGGATTGATGCGAACGGGATTGTCAGGCCCGACGATATGACCTCTAGGACCCATCGGTCCGATGTAATGGTGGCCCATTGATGAAGGAATGGCCTGAGGCGGTGGTGGAATAGAGTGGTGGTGGTGATTGCAGGCTTCCGAGTGCTGACCGTTGGAGACATGTTCGCGTCCTCTGCACGGGAGTCAAACCTGCTGCTTCTGGGCAGGTCGAGCAGCAGAGCGGTTCTGTTGCTGACGTTTGCGCTGAGGGCGCTGTCTGAATCTAGACTGGTCAGATCCACGCTGCTGTTGCTGCTGTTGCTGTTGCTTATAGGGAAAATAATCATATTTCCTCTGGAAAGGGTAGTATCGTCTGCGTTTAAAAGGTGACGTGTACATCCCCAGAGAACGAAGGGTCATACGAGAGTCCTTGCCAGAATGGAGGATCTCGTCGGTAGTAGAGGCAAACAACTTCTGACAATCAAAGGGTAAATCTTCCACTTTGGAGTTCAACTCCTTAGGAGCTCCCGCTGACAGTAGCCAGGAAGCTCTCCTCATCGCAATGCCTGTTGCCGTTGCTCGCGCGGCTGTGTCAGCAATGTCCGCGGCTATCTGAAGGGCTGTTCTACATGCGGTGAAACCTTCCTGGACAACTGATCTAAGGAGAGACTTCTTACTGTCAGGGAGGTGCTGCATGAGTTCCGGTAACTTAGAGTAATTATCAAAGTTATGGTTCGATAACAGAGCAGCATAATTGGCAACCCGCAGTAACAAGGTCGAGGAGGAGTAAACTTTCCGACCAAAGTGGTCCAATTTCTTTGTCTCCCTATCCGGTAGGGAATTCTTGAATTGGGGCATCTTGTTCTTGTGACGAACCGCATCCACTATCAGGGAATTCGGCTGAGGGTGATTGAAAAGAAAATCCAGTCCTTTGGATGAAACGAAATACTTCTTGTCAATTTTCTTATTAGTTGGCGGTATCGATGTTGGCGTCTGCCAGATATCCTGTGCCACTTCTAAGATGGCTTCATCTACCGGGAGTGCAATCTTTCTCTGTTGTTTAGGGTGCAGATTCTTAAACAGCTTATGCTGTTTAGCTTGAGAGTCAGTGAGCTGCACTTCCTGAGATTGCGCTACACGTTTAAACAGGTCTTGGAATTCCTTAAGATCATCCGGTGGAGACTTCTCGCCCATAGACAGCGGTTCATCCCTAGAGGGCTGTGGTGAACTGGCATTAGGGGAGATATCCTGCTCACCTTCCGAGAGTTGCCCTTCCTCTAGGTCCGACATTTGAGAACAATGCGTGGGGGAACGAGAAGATACGGGACGTCGTAGCGGAGAACGCTTGGAGATCTCCGAGCGCCCAGAGCGCGGACTAACTGATCTACAGGAACATGGAGACCTGCGATGAGACCGAGAGTGACTGTGATGAGATGATTCAAGATAGTCCGGTCTATAACGATGAGAATAGTGCCGGCCAGACCTTGCAGGGGAGAAGCGTCCAGAAGATCTAGTGCTGTCATACCTGGCGTAATATGTACTTCTAGGTGAATGAGTTGGTGATCGTGAGCGTCTCGCCGGAGAAGGAGATCTCGAATATCTCTGGTGTGAACAGCTACGCTCTCTATTATAGTAGTGACGAGATGAGAGACTGCGGTGGTAATAATGCCCATGGTCTCTTGCGTGGTGCGTAGAGGCACAGCGGTGAGGGGATGGCTCGTGGTGAGACCTTGGCGAGGCACACTGGGAGATTCCCTGGGCATTTGATTTTTGTGTTGATGCTGCTGGCTGTGCAGAGCCTGGAGAGTGAAGGGTTAAGGGCTGTGAAGCAGGCATCTGAGTATGAGCACGCTGATCCCCTGCCGGTGCTGAGGACAGCTCCCTGTGGGGGGCCGTGGTTAAAAGCCCTTCAACAGCCGGCACCGCTGATACAACTGGTGCCGCTGCGTCTGTCTCTTTAAGAAGCCCCGGTGCCGGGTGAGGATCCCGAGCAGGGGGCTGACGAGACTCTGAAGTGCCGGCCGGCTTATTGACTGATGGAGCACGGGTTACCCTCGAACGAGAAGTGCCCGGCTTGTCACCTGCGCTTGCCCGCGACTGCGGAGCAGCTGGCAGGGAGTGAGCAGGAGAGGCTTTCCTCTTTTTTGATGAGGGCAAAGCCTCAGAAGGAGCCTTCCGCTTATCAGTCGTAGGGTCGGAGGCAGAGGATCCTGAGGCAGTGGAAGGCATGAGAGCCTTATCAAACAGGATCTCCTTCAAGCGACGTTCCCGCTCCTTGCGGGCTCTAGTCGTCAGGCTGGCACAGTGGGAGCACTTTTGGGGGATGTGAGTCTCCCCAAGGCAGCGAATGCAAGCCGAGTGTCCATCTGACACCGGCATTGGCTCAGCACAGCCTTCACATTTCTTGAAGCCGGGGGAGCCCGGCATTTTGAGTTGTGGGGACTGAGTGCTACCGCCGGCTAAGAGCAGCCGCTTGTATGCGTCCCCGGTTACTCCGTGTTACTTTCTTTCCGTTTAAACTTTATTTCCTTCCTTTTTTGTTTGTTTTTTTTTTTTTTTTTTTTTTTAACCAGAGCAGGCAACAGAAAAAAACGCCAACAGCGTATATCTATATATAGCCCTGCTCTTTCTCAGTATACTCTTTCCTTTCTTCTTTTTTTTTTTTTTTTTTTTTAAACCGCGTCTGCCAACGGGGCTAGACGCAGTCTATATTTAAACAGTAAAAGTTATGAGGCTTCCCCACGGCAAACAGCCGAAGGGAAGAAGGGGGAAATTTTGAGGAGAGAGTAGGGAAGCTCCGTCTGCGACCCAAGGCGGATGAGAAGAACTGTTGGGAGCCGGGCAGCGCGCGGTAGATGAAAGGCGCGAAACGGGAGTGCACGCGCGCTGCCCGACCACACACACACACACAGCTCTGTTAAAGCTCCGATTTGCGGCGCCGGGACCAGCCCGACACCAGAAGTGGAGCACCCACGGGGACTACCCGAAGAAGAAGCACTGATTTCAGACAGTAGGAAGTCAGTGCTTTTGCGGAAATTCAAGTGGCCAGTGTAGACAGCTGGCAAGTTTTTCCGAAAAAGCGGCTGATTTTCCGGAAAACTGGCCAGTCTAGACACAGCCGCAGAGTTCGTTTTGAAAGAAATCCTGCTGCTGCTGCTGCTGCTGCTGCAGCATTAGGCCTCCCCTCCCCCTTTATAAACTTTACTCCAGTGGCTAGGACACCAAACTAATGCAGAAGATGGTGCTCAGTTCCTCTCCAGCTAATCTGGAGAAGGATTTCAAACTTGAGTCTCTCACCTCTGAGAAGCATGCTTTAATCCCTGAGCTATGGGCTATGCTCATATGCTGGGATGGGTTGCTCTCAATTTTTTCTGTGGGAGCTTTCCCACTGTAGATAAATTATTAAAAGAATAATTATATAAGTAGGACCCACCAATTTCATGACCATCAAAATCGTGTCTCAGACTCTGAAATCTGCCCAGCCCTGTGAAACTTGATCTCCCTATGCTGGCCAGTCTGTCATCCTTCTCTTGCAGGGCCACTCTTGGAAAGGAGATCAGACCCACCATGAGAGTCAGTATGGAAATGAGGGTGGTACACCCACACTTCTGCACTCGAGCAACTGAAGAGTTGGGTTCCCAGCTTCCCCCCATCCCTTCCTCAGGGCTCTTGCCATGACTCGGGGCACAGAGCTTGGGGCTTCCTGCCCTTATCAGCTTCAGACAGGGCCAGGGGCTTCTGCTTTGCTTGCTGCAGCCAAGACAGCCCACGTTCTGGGTTTCTGCCCACCCCCACAGCTCCTGCCCTGTTTTGGGGCTCAGGGCTTCTTCCTCCAACACTTTCTGCAGGGACTTCTGCTCCTGGCAGCTGCAGCTGGGGCAGTCTGGGCTCAGGCTCCTCCACATCTCCCATGTGGCTCCTGGACCAGAGCTCAGGGCTTCTCCCAGTGGTTCTTGCCAGGTTCAGGGCTTCCATCCCATTCTGCTCCAGCTGGATGTTGGGATAGCCAGGGCTTGAGGTTTCCATTCCCCAATATCTCCAGCTGGGGCTTCTTTCCCCATGGTTTCCACCAGGTATTGGGGTGACTGGGTAGGGGCTACAGCCTCAGGGACTTTGAAACACATTTTCTCATGGCCATGCAACTTGGCTACTTCTACCTCCGGCAACCTCCTCTAGCCTTGCTCTAAAGGCAGCACATAAGTCACCCCCCTTCCTCCCCAAAAACTTTGCAAACTGCCCCACTCACAATCCCATTTTGGGTCAGGACCCCCATGGTTAGAACACCGAGAAACTTCTGAAACTAAAATCAACCAATCTGAAAAACCTCCTGGCTATGAAATTGACCAGCACGGACCCTGACTTTGCTGGGGCCCTATATATATGCTTTGGGCCAGCAGCTGAGTTGAGTGGTTCTATAGTCAAGAGTAGGGCACTTCCCTGCAAGTAAGAAACCCGAGTTCAACTCTCTTTTCCTCCCTCCTGGGCCGCTGAATATTCTTCAGCACACCCCAGAAAGGGGTGCACTCCACAGTTGGGGTCCACTGCTGGGAAGGGGTTTTATGAATGGCAGTGATACCTTTGGGAATCTACTCCATCATGGTAAATCCAGAGCTACTCATAACTTTTTAGCCTGGTTTGTGGTCTTTCAGGTTATCATTTGTATTTTTTCTGTAAAACATGTTACACTCAAAAAACACAGGTCAGAAAATGTAACAGCCTCATCAACACTCCTGCCTCGATTGCCAAGTATTGAGGGTGTTTTAGCCAAGTTTGTGTTGCTAGGTAAATGGATTTTGGATGCAGTGTGGCAGCATGCTCTAAGATGCTAGACACTGTTGCAATGGAAGTGGACCATACTTGTTTGTTTACAAACAATTCTTTATTAGTAAACTAAGAAGTTACCTGCAATCATCGCCTCCTGTACTTATAACATACTTGTCATCATGAGAAAAGCGTATGTTGGTAACGTGAGCAGAATGACCAAAATAACGCTTGTGTTTGGCCTGTTAGAAAAGAAAAGAGAATATTGCAGACAATAAATAATGTATCACAGCTATTTAAAAAACAGACTTTTAATCTACTGGCACTTTTTTGCCTGGAGTCAACTGTAAAACTGGTTAAACACAAAACCTGGCATCTTAGGTTAAGATAAAGCTAAAATGTTCACTTACAAATTTTTCTGTGCATGGAAAGTCAAAAAGTTTCACGAGCCCGAAATCATCTCCTGTCACTATATTTAATCCAGCATGGGTCACACACGCACAGTTGACATCTGCTTTATCAGCGTTTCTTGGCCAAATCCCAATGACTTCATCTCCAAGAATGCTGCTCCAAAATGTAAGAAAAACTCCAATTATGCAGCCACCTGGACCATTAGCTCTGCTGGATAGTATGTTAGGGGCATTATAGCTGGCTTTGCAGCAGGAAAATGGTGGGTGACCATTAGTAAACTGTTTTCCCATAGGAATTCACCTAGTTCCTGTTCATTATTCCACTTATATACATTGTCATAGTATAGCAAGAATACCATACATGTGCTCATTTTCCCTCATGCTCTAGACCACAAAACGAGTCCCCTTAAGATGCACAACCTTACCCTGTATTAGATACTAGCTACCATATATTCTCCATTCATGAGATTCAAATATAGCTTGCTTCAGTGACACGCTCTTCCTTTCTCCACATCGCTGCTGCCACTCACACTGAAATGTTACAGCAGTGATGCTTCCTGGGCCCTAACTACTCAAGTGAGGGGCTTATTGTTTGTATCAAGGTTGTTTCTTAAAATAGCTGTTTTTCTCTCACTTAGAATGTTTTCCCACATAGCAGCTGTCGAATATATCCACATGCCTCCTACACTCTGACAGAAGAGGCCATAGTATAACTACTGCATTGCAGTCTTGTGTTTGCTTGAAAACAAAGCAGTAAGAGAGCGTGTGTTATTCAATCCTACCCTTGTTCCCCAAGAGCTAAACTTGTATATATTGTCAGTGCGCTGGCTAGTGTCAGATCTGATTAATGCCTGTACCAATAGTATTAGTATAGTTTTAAACTACACTGTAACTAAAAGGCCATAGAGAGTAAACGGGCCAGGCAGTTTAACAGGTTTACTGGTATTTACACTAAGGCCTGGTCTACATTACCAGGTTAAGTCGAAGTCACTCATGTTATGTCGATTTTTTTCTAATGAATGTTTCTACACCACCAAGCCCCTTCCATCGACCGTAAGGGCTTTTGAAATAGACTGCTGTACTGCACCTTGATGAGCACACCACCACTAAAGTCAACCTTGGATTGGGACAGTGTAGACATAGGGCTGTTCAATTTGATGTGTTTGGGTTCCAAGAGGTGTGGCAATGTGACCACTCTGGGCCAGTACTTTCCATTCTGCTGCACGTCCAAGTACACACAAAAAGTCCCAGGAACTTCTGAATTTCATTTCCTGTTTGGTCAGCGTGGTGAGCCCAGCAACATACCCGCCCATGAGCGCTCAGGATCTCAAACAAGCTCCAGCTTGGAGCACGCAGGAGATACTTGGATCTAATTGCTATGTGAGGGAGAAGAATTTGTGCAGGCAGAACTCTGAACCAGCAGAAGAAATGCTGATAGCTGCACCAAAAACCCACAGAGCATGGAGGAGAAAGGCTACTCCAAGGATACCGTGTAGTGCCACGTACAAATAAAGGAGCTCAGGCAAGCATACAAGGAGGCAAAGAGTTGCTCTGGGGCAAAGCCACAGGCATGCTGCTTCTATGAGCAGCTGCCTGGGATTCTGCAGGGGTGGAAGACCCCAACCAGTATCCCAAAACTATCTCTATCCTCCTAAGGGACTGTTCAGGCAGCCTCCAGCAACAACAAGAAGGGCATTGTACATGGGCAAGAGGAGGAGGAGAATGTGCAACTAGCAAGCAGAGGATCCATTCTCCTTGATAGTCAGCACCTTTTCCTAACGCTGGAGCCAATCCCCTCCCAGGACTTTTTGTTGCCAGACCCTGATGGCAAAGAAAGCACCTCAGGTCAGTTGCACATTTGTTATCATACTGCAGTGGTTAAATGTAATTGTGTTTGATTTTTTGATCTTCCCTGAGCAATTCAGATACAGTGGTGGCCAATCCAGTTACACAGCAGGTGCTCCCCTGAAAAGTTTGTTTATGTGCCTGGAAATGGAGCAGGAATCCTCCCTGCACATCTCTACAACGCTCTCGCTGAGGTACTCTGTAATCTTTCTCAGAATGTTTCTAGGGAGGGCTGCCTTAGTGCTCTATGGTAGGACACCTTCCCACACCAAGACAGCAGTAAGTGATCTGTCATCATTGCAGCTGAAGGCAGAGCAGTAAAAAGTCAAGGTCTCTGCCCAGATACATGCAGCATCTGCTCCCTGTCCTGCTCTCTGACCCTCCGAAGACTGACATTGCGCACAGTTTTCTGGGTGAAATGGGGGAAGTTTTGTGATACTGTTGAGGCAAATCTGCCTCCGTTTGCGGATCCCTCAACAAATTATGACCTCAGGTGTGCTGCCCTGTTTGCAGTTGGCTTGAAGGGATCATCCTGGAGAACAGTCATGCTGTGCAGGAGGGGAGGGGATTTCATGCTGACTGTACACATCTGTGCCTCTTGACGCCAAACCCGCAGCCCCTCCTCTGAAATGCAAACACTTGAATGAGCAGTCAAGCAACATCCAGGTTGCTTTTCTGTTTTCAAAGTGGAAGCAAAAGATGTGAGGAAAGGGGAAGTTTGATCTTCAAGGATAACTATTGGCATTTCAACATCACCAACAGTAATTTTTGTGTCTGGGAAGAAAGTTCCATCTTGCAGCTTTCTTCAGTTCCTGAAGAGGCGTGCATCATGCACTTTTCCTGACCATCCCACGGTGATGTCTTGAAATGGCCCTTGTGACCCACCAGTGCTTGCAACACCACTGAGAAGTACTGCTTGTGGTTTACGTATTCTCTGGTAATGGGGTCTGGTGCCAGGATAGAGATATGCATTCTATCTTTTCCCCAAAACACTTCAGGAACCCCATTGCGGCAAAGCCATCCACTGTATCCTGTATGAGTCTGAGTCAGTATCCTGCCTAGCCGAAGGGTATTGATTGTCCTGGCTACTTGGATCACAGCAGCCCCCGCGCTAGATTTACCCAGTCCAAACTGGTTCCCAACTGATCCATAGTGGTCTGGTGTTGCAGGTTTCCACAGGGAATTCCACAGTTTCCAGCACTCATGTCTCAGCTGCCAGAGCAGTTCTCATTGTGTTATTGGTGCACTTCCGGGCAGGGAAAAGCAATTTGCAAAGTTCTATGAAGGTGGCCTTATGCATGTGCACGTGGAAGTTTTGTAGCCACTGGTCCTCATCTCATCGCTGCGTAACTATGTGGCCCCAATAGTTTGGGTACATCTAAACTACATCCTTTTTTCAGTAAAGGGATGTAAATTAGACACATCAAAAGTGCAAATGAAGCGGGGATTTAAATATCCTGTTCTTCATTTGCATAATAGCGGCAACCGCTTTTTTTCGAAACGGGGCTTGTCAAAAAAAAACAGCAGTTTAGACGGGGCATTTTCAACAGAAATGCCTCGTTTCAAAAGATCCTGATCGAAAGATCATTTTTTGAGGAGTACAGGATCTTTTGAAACAGGGCATTTCTGTTGAAAACTAGCCAATTAGCACATCATAAGACGGGATTTTCAGGTCTCTCCTTCACGTCGGTCTTCTCTCCTGAGCCTCCAATCTCTCTCCTCCTCCTACTGCCTCCCCCACCCTCTCTCTCAGCTCTCCTCCGCCTCCTGCCTCTCTCTTTCTCTTCTCCTCCCCCTCCTGCCTCTCACTTGGGGGACCACGGAGCCCAAACAGCCGTTTGGGCTCTGCACTCCCTGTGCTGCCTGGGGAGCGCGGAGCCCAAATGGTTGCTTGCACCACTTGCTCTCACGCGGCAGCCTGGCTTAGCGGCGCAGAAGTCAGCCAAACGTCACAACGAGAGGTGAGGGGGGGGCAGGGTGGTGACGTTCACAACCAGGGGGTAGGGCCTGGAGCCGCTGTCACGCCTCAAGTCACCTCCCCGCCCACCTTCCTCTCCCGCTGTGGCGCTCGGCTCACTTCTGCACCGCTCAGCTGGGCCACCGCGGGGGAGCAAGCAGAGTAAGCGGTTGTTTGGGCCTCGCACTCCCCATGGAGCACGGGCCGCCCAGAGGGAACAGTCAGCATTTCAGGCAACACCGCCACCCAGAGGAAACAGCCAGCATTTCAGGCAACACTGCCGCCCAGAGGAAACAGCCAGCATTTCAGGCAACACTGCCGCCCAGAGGAAACAGCCAGCATTTCAGGCAACACTGCCGCCCAGAGGAAACAGCCAGCATTTCAGGCAACACTGCCGCCCAGAGGGAACAGCAAGCATTTCAGGCAACAGACATTGGGCTACTAATATATGATGCCCCGTCTAAACTGTCGGTTTTTTTTCGAAAAGCCCCATTTCGGAAAAAAGCAGCAGCCGCCATTATGCAAATGAAACGCCGGATATTTAAATCCCTGCTTCATTTGCACTTTCTAATTTACAGCCCTCTGCCGACAAGAGGGGTATAGTTTAGACACACTCTTTGTGCTTGTTTCACGGGACCAGAATCAGTGTTCTCTAGGGTCAAAATGCCTGCCTGCTGCCAGAATATGCCAATCACTCCATTCCATGGTTCCCAGCATGTCTGCATAGATGGCCTCCTTACATTTTTCCTTGTGCCAGCAGTTCCTATCTAGGCTCTGGACATGAGGTATTTGCAATGCTTGCCACAGCAGAGTGGCGTCCATACTTGCTGTCCTATGGTGTCTGCTTGAATAACACAGGAAAAAAGGCACAAAATGATTGTTTGCTTTCGATGATGGAGTGAGATAGGAGGTAAGTGCCTCAGGAGATTTGGATGACGTGTACCCAGAACCATACATAACAATGTTTTTGTCCCATTATGCATTGGAAGTCTAACCTAGAATTCAAATGGGAGCAGGAACTGTGGGATGGCTACCCACAATGCATCGCAGTGTGAGTCAATGGTAGCCATGGTAGGAGGGACGCACTCTGCTGACCGAATGTGCACAGTGAGGACATGCACCTTTGACTTTATAAAATTGGTATTCATGCAAAAGTTTCTTCATAACATGCCTCTGTTAGCCCTGCTTTCTTTTTAATCAAATCTAGTGTGGTGTCTATTATGGCATACACAGATATGGGTAGGGCATAGGGGATATCCCAGAGTACCAACCACACTGTGTGTGTCCATACAAACCATATATGGAGGCAACTGTGACACCGAGATATAAATTAATTTCAAAAGTACAGTACACACAGGCCTCATAAGAGAGCTAGCACTTTTCATGTAAACTGTTTTGTAAATCTAAAAGAGCCCAAACTCTGTGAATCCCAGCACTAACTCCACTTTTATAACAGGACCTTCATTTATCCTATTTTTGTAACACAATGCATAATCATTTGCTTGTAAAAACAAGTTATTTGGTTTTTAGACTTTCACATTTCATCACCTTGTCCATGAGGCCCATGTGATCTTTTCTATTAGCGTTGCATCTACCACTTGCTTTCCCAATGGCACCTCATGAACCTGACGTTTATAGGCACCAGTTGATACCTGAATATAGAAAGAGTAGATTAACCTTTCCATAAATATATTTTGATGTTATTGTAATAGTTAAACATTAAAAGTTTATTTCTCAACAGTTAGTCTCCATATGTAAAATATAGCAATTTATTTATATGTCTAAGCTTTCTATAATTGAGTTATATACAATGTAAAATAATCACAACAAATTTACAGTATGAATAACCTCTCAATCAGATTATTAACTGTATGATCTCACATCTTCTTGACAAAATTGGCAGCATCAAGGACACTCTAAAGAGAAACCTCACATTTGGGTTCATGTAGTTTAGTACTGTTGCCTTTGACAGAAATATGTAAGATACTATATATTATCTACACTACGCTGATTGAGAACAACAGTGGATTGGCAGTATGAGCTGATCATTCAACAGCTTTGAGAACATGAGGGAAACAGATAGGCTACGTCTACACTGGCATGATTTTCCGGAAATGCTTTTAACGGAAAAGGTTTTCCGTTAAAAGTATTTCCGGAAAAGCGTCCTGCCAATCTAGATGCGCTTTTCTACAAAAAAGCCCCAATCATCATTTTCACGCTCGGGGCTTTTTTGCAGAAAACACTACTGTGCTGTCTACACTGGCCCTTTTCCGGAACAGTTTTCCGGAAAAAGACTTTTGCCCGAACGGGAGCAGCATAGTTTTTCCAGAAAAGCACTGATGATTTTACATTAGATCGTCGGTGCTTTTCCGGAAATTCAAGCGGCCAGTGTAGACAGCTGGCAAGTTTTTCCGGAAAAGTGGCTGATTTTCCGGAATAACTTGCCAGTGTAGACACAGCCATAAGGTACTAAAACTTTGAAACTAACTTTGCATCTAGGTAATAGAGAGCTTTTACTTAACTCCTTGTTGCCAGCAGATCCTCTTGCTATGTGATGATATACATTGCACTATGCTTCATCTGTGAGAGATGGTATCTGAGAGTCATCCGGAGGCTTTATATTGTCAGCTTCCATAATTAAAATTATAGGCCAAAACACTGCTAGCCCCTTGAAATAGTGATGTGCTAGTTAAAACAAAATCCTTACTCCCTAAGTTCCCTAGAAAGAACAAGCCAACCTTGCAGTCCTTGTTAAAGGGTTGCTACTTCTTTTCTGATCCCAAAGGGGCAATGACATTGGTGAAAGACAAGGATTAGCCTGACCCGTCAATTACTGTGGATAGCATAATTGCCCAGCTGTGGGGCAGAGCACATGCTGTGTACATCCTCCTTAAAAAAAAAGTGGCAACAGGTATGCTTCCAAACACACACTTGGGAGCTTCTAGAGATGCTGTGCACAATTCCTCATGCAGCTCCCTGTAGCCCAACATCTCTGATGCTCATCGGTGCCCTAAAAGCATATTTGAGCCCTAAGATTTACAGAGTAATTGTGCATGTACAGCCTGTTTCTATGCACTTTGCAGATCACAATTGAGAAAGAAGGTACCCATTTTTACTGCTCTAGCGCTACTGTGTGTGCCTGTAGTCTAGACCAAGCTTTTGCCTTCATGTGGCCAGGTAGTCTTAGTTACTGTAGTTTTGGATTAAATTTTTATTAAAATTGGGGTGCTAGTTTCTACTCACTTGCATAGAGCTGGGCTTGTGCTTCACCTCGGGACAGCTGACAGATTTAGGGGATGCTTGTGGATGAACAGAGTGCTTTATTTCTGTGCTTTACCGGCCAGACTTTTGTAAGGATTTTTACAAACTTAATTCCTTTCCTTTATAATATTTGATGATAAATTAATGAGTAAAGAAATGCATGCCCCCTAAAACATACCTGAATAAATCTGCTGTCTGCTGAAAAATCCATCTGAATGACAAAACTTGGAATATCTGTGCAGTAGCCTATCCGGTTTAAGGTTGTGCCTTGGGTGAGGTCATAAAAATCAACAGTATGTTCTTGTGAGCCAACAGCCAAAAATCTATTATCAGGGCTGATTCTAGACAAGAAATCATGAAGCAGGAATATAATTTGTGGTACTGGTACATTTGGTAAGATTTTTGTTTGCTTTGATTCACAATTCTTAAGGTATGAAAAGTTCAATCTTTTTAAAGAAAAGACTAACAACTAATAGCAAGTTCTGATGAAACCTCACCATGATTCAAGACAATTGAATCAGAAAGGCACACTGATGCTTAAAGCATATGTAGTCAATAGCTGTTAATATTTCATTAATATAAATTCTTAACACTACACACAAAGTACCATTTATCTCTTGAGGCTAAGATATGGCATTTCTTAGAGCTATGTGGTAAAACTGTAGTGTAACATTGACTTCTGATACTAAAGGCTAATATGCAAAGTAATACGTATTCATGTGGAGTTTACACTCCTAGACTTTAAGGCTAGAAGGAGCCATCGTGATCACCTACTCTGACCTTTTATACATCACAGGCCACAGAACTTCACCCACCCACTCCTGTAGCAGGCCCATAACCTTTAGCTGAATTACTGAAGTCTTCTAATCTAGATTTAAAGACTTCAGTGAAAGAGAATCCATCCTAGTTCAAACAGGAAATGACCCTATGTATGGACTGCAGGTTTAGGAACTACTGTCTTATTTCAACTGAATATACCTGATATCCTGAATAGCTGATTTCCGGTCTCGTTTTTTGCCCCAAACTTTAAGACTGTTTACAAGTAAGATGACAAATTCTCCATTCTTCATGCCAATAGCTACCATCTCACCATCAGGACTGTATGCAGCACATCTTGCAGCATGGCCTAAATTCACTTTATTCAGCATTTTCTGTATAAAAACCCCCCCAAAACCCCAGTGATTTCTTACTAGTTTTTTCTTTATAGAAAACTAAAAAGTAAATAAACTTCTTTTAAGTAAAGCTACCTACAAAAGAAAAGACACTTACTTAAAAAAAATATTGTACAGTTTCCTCAAAATGTCAGACTGAAATTTCACATATTAAGTCACTTCTCACCAGAAACACATTGCGAAATAGATTTGAAAGTAAAGATTTCATGAAAATGGACATTTCAGTGCTTCCAGCCATCTTGCACTGACCTCACTTGTGACATTTATTTAGTTCTAATTTACCCCTAAATGTAAGTAGTGGAAGTGTTGGTAATTCTGCTAGACAATATTGACCTGGTTTGGCAAATTCTCTGGTTCAGCATGGGTCAGATTCTGAGGGTGCAATCTGTATTTTGTTTGCAGACAAGCAGTTTTGAAACACTTTCTACACAGTTGTTGAAGGCACAGTATGCGCCTTCCATGCTGTCAGCTCTGTGCACCAGCCAGTAACAGAGGGTATGTCTATACTACAAAGTTAATTCGAACTAACGAACGTTAGTTTGAATTAACTTTCATAAGCGCTACACTAGCACTCCACTAGTTCGAACTTAATTCGAACTAGCAGAGCGCTTAGTTCGAACTAGGAAAACCTCATTTTACGAGGATTAAGCCTAGTTCGAACTAGCTAGTTCGAATTGAGGGGTGTGTAGCCCCTTAATTCGAACTAGTGGGAGGCTAGCCCTCCCCAGGTTTCCCTGGTGGCCACTCTGAACAACACCAGGGAAACTCATCTGCCCCCCTCCCGGCCCCGGACCCCTTAAAAGGGCACGGGCTGGCTACGGTGCCCGTGCCAGGTGCAAGCCTGCCAGCACCCAGCCAGCAGACCCTGCACCTGGCACGGATCGAGCCACCCACCCGATGCCCCCCAGCCCTCCCCCTCTTCCCGGGACCAGGCTGGCGGCTCCCGGGAGCTTGCCCGGGACCGCAAGAGGCGGGCACCCACCTGGGCTAGTGCAGACATCGTGGACCTCGTCCACGATCTCCGCACTAGGCACAGGAAAGTGGCCTACTAGGGCAGAAGAGCTGCCAGCCTGGCCACCCAGGAGCAGGTGTGCAAGAGAATCAAGGGGGTCCAGTGAGACCCCCGACCCTGAGCCCTGAGCTTACAATGGCTGTCCTGGGTCAGGCCAAAAGTCCATCTAGCCCAGTAGCCTGTCTGCCGACAGTGGCCAACCCTAGGGACCCTGGAGGGGATGGACCGAAGACAGTGACCAAGCCATTTGTCTCGTGCCATCCCTCTCCAGCCTTCCACAAACCTTGGGCAGGGACACCACTCCTACTCCCTGGCTAATACCACTCCATGGACCCAACCTCCATGACTTGATCTCACTTCCCTTTAAACTCTGTTCTAGTTGTAGCCTTCACAGCCTCCTGCAGCAAGGAGTTCCACAGGTTGACTCTTTGCTTTGTGAAGAACAACTTTCTGTTACTAGTTTGAAGCCTGCTACCCATTCCTTTCCTTCGGTGTCCTCTAGTCCTTCTTTATGGGAACTAATGAAGAACTTTTCTGTATGTACCCTCTCCACCCAACTCCTGCTTTTAGAGACCTCTATCCTGTCCCCCCTCCGTCTCCTCTTTTCTAAGCTGAAAAGTCCCAGTCTCTTTAGCCTCTCTTCATATGGGACCTGTTCCCAACCCCTGATCATGTTAGTTGCCCTCCCCTCTCCCAGCCTCTCTCTTCCCCTCTCCCACCTCCTTTTACCTGTCTCCCCCAGTTTTGTTCAATAAAGACAGATTCCATTTTGGAAGACACGTTATCTTTATTTTGTACATCAAGAAGAGGGGGTAGGGAAGGGTAAGTAGAAGGAGGTGAGGGAGGAATGGGGCACGAGCCCCCGATGGGGAGGACTGGGCTGGCTCTGCGGACTTCTGGGGGTGGAAGCTCTCCTGCAGCCCCCCGATTGGCCCCTCTCCCCAGATGGCAGCCTGCGGCAAGTGCAGCCGGGCTGATGGCCGAGTGCTGTGATGTGCCCAGTGTGGGTAATCCAAGCCAGAACTGCTTTGCAAGCGGGGCACCCCTGAGAACTGTCTGTCCGGGGTGGGGGTCGGGACCCTTTAAGCACAGCCCTCGGCTAGCCTGAGACAGCATCTCAATGCTTTAAGTCCTCCTCTGATGCCCTGCCAGCACTGCTTCCGGTCATCCTTAAGCCCGGTTCAGGGTCCACTTAATGTGGACATGCTAGTTCGAATTAGCAAAACGCTAATTCGAACTAGTTTTTTAGTCTGTATGCGTTAGTTCGAATTAGCTTAGTTCAAATTAATTAACTTGCCGCAGGTTGCTATCTGAGGAGAGGGGGCAATTGGGGGGATGCAGGAGAGCTTCCACCCCCAGAAGCCCGCAGAGCCAGCCCAGTCCTCCCCATCGGGGGCTCGTGCCCCATTCCTCCCTCACCTCCTTCCACTTACCCTTCCCTAGTTCGAATTAACTAATTTAACTAAGTTAGTTCGAATTAACGTTGTAGTGTAGACATACCCTAAGTGAGTTGCATACATGGACAGAGGGCAACACATAAACTGGAAAAATTTTGATTATGTAAAGATATTGCTACTGATGACATTATTCTTAGTTTAAATGGTACTCACTTTGTCACAGAGGTCCCAGATTCTTGCTGTTCCATCATTACTTGCAGTGATAAATATGTCTTTCGTGGGGTGAGCTGCTAAGCCCCAAATCTCCCCTTCCATGTGACTATCAATAAGCAGGTTTGAAGCAGCATTTTTTTCTCCTACTTCAAGTATTTCTCCATCTTTAGTTCCTACTAAAATTTTGCCCTATTGTAGTCAAAATAGGGCGAGAACCAGTATATCAAAATGAGCATATTATCAACACATATAAAATATAAGATGTGTAACAGAGAACTTATTATAAATAGTCTTGATTTATACTTCATTCAGCATCTTGAAACTATATATTAAGACAAGTAAACAAGCATTTCATTTCCAGAGGCCAATTTTCACATCCTAGCTTAGGTCAAAAGTGAAAATGACCTTCGGTGTGTTTCAGCCTTGTCCCTACAGTTTTTTTGTCTAGAAGATAATAGAATTTTTATACAATTTTGCATGACTGGCAGGCTCTGCTCATGAGAGATATAGAAGTGGAATAGCAGTGATGCTGAAAGAATTCAGATGCAGTGGCAGGCTTCACGAGAAATTTTGTACAGCACCTGCCTACATTAACAGTCCTGGACTGCCATGAACACAGCATTCATCCACCAGATTAGGAAAAATGAAAATGTCTTCCACATTCTTTATCTTTCCTTATTTTTATCTTACCACTAAATCTTTGTACCTCCTCCACAGTCAGACATACTCATCCACTGTCAGGTGGCAACAGGTGGTTATAACACTTCAAATTCAGAAGTGAGACATAAGGTGGTATAACTTAGACCTCTTTGGACTAATTTAGACTTGCTTGGGCTTGATTCTCATTTACACTAAGGGCTCCTTTACACTGTCAGAAATGTGCAAAGGACAGTCTTAATGTAAATGATCATCATGGCCTCTTATGATCAGTTAGGGTATGTCTACACTACAGAGAAGACTGAAGCTGCCGCTGTCAATCCTCCAGGGTTTGAATTAGTGGGTCTAGTGAAGACACACTAATTCGGACTGGGGGGGGGGGGGGAACACTCCAGTTGATGCTGGTAGTCCTGTTTCCACAAAGAGTAAGGGAAGTTAAAAGGAGAGTGTTCTCCCTTCACCTTCCTGCAGTGTGGACAGTGCCAAAAGTTGAGTTAAGTTACTTCGACTTCAGCTATGTAATTAACGTAGCTAAAGTTGTGTATCTTAATTCAACCTTATCCTGTAGTTTAGACATACCCTATTAGATTTTCTTAGACTTGCTCTCCTTATGCAGTTTAAGTGGTGTAATGTATACTGTGTGGAGATGGAAGAGTAAGAAGAGGTGTATTTAAGCAGAGTGAGACCTACTTATTATTAATGATTTAGAGCTAAATATAATCATAATAATTTTATTATTACCACCATTGAACTTGAACCTCTGAATGTAGTTCACTAACACAAGGGGTGCGTCTAGCTGGCAAGATTTTGTGCAAAAGCAGACGCTTTTGTGCAAAAACTTGCCAGCTGTCTACACTGGCCACTTGAATTTGCGCAAGAGCACTGACTTTGTAATGTACAAAATCAGTGCTTCTTGCGCAAATACTTTCCTGCTCCTGCTCAGGGATAAGCCCTCTTGCGCAAGAATATTTGTGCAAGAGGGCCAGTGTAGACAGGCACCTTAATTTTTTGCGCAAGAAAGCCCGATGGCTAAAATGGCCAAATCTTTTCCGTTAAAAGTATTTCCGCAAAATCATGCCAGTCTAGACGCAGCCAGATTTTTAGAAGATCAAGGATACTTTAAATTTCTAGGGTCCAATAATGCAGTTAAATAGTAGTCCTGGGGGAATTCTACAATTGTTGCATTTGGAGCCATAGTAAAATTGTAGATTTTCCCCAAGACTAGTTAAATAGAGCCAATATTATTATATATCAGCATGTGCAAATATCTATTAGACATGGACTGTGCCTACAGTGATTTCATGATTACAGTTTAAATACAATGTTGCAAGTCATCTTTTAAAATAATATTCTTTTTCTATCATTTATATCTAAAATACTGCCTTAAGTTATACAAATATAAAAGTATTCTGTTTTAAGAGCGGTTGCACAGTAATCAATATTGTATTACATCTTCAAGATCTAAATTTAGCAAGATACTTAAAAGCAGTGCCTAACTTTAAGCATATTAGTGTTTCCACTAACTTCATTAGAGGACTGAATCAGGGTCTAAAGCTAATTCTACCTTCAGATACATGTATGACAAAGGCAAAAAGAGTCTCTCTGAAGTTTCATATGCATTGATCTGAGCCAAATTCTGTGCTTACAGAGGTACAGTTGTAATCAGACTTGTAAAAATGTTCATACATCCCTTTAGAATTCATATACATATTGGATGTGCAAATGGGCATGTACCGGTAAATCAGGTAAATTAGTGCACAAAACTAAGGAAGATGTAACATTTTTGCATATAGATTTAGAGGGGCCTTAGTGATTATAATCTCTTTGTTCTCTTCCTGCTCTTCTATGTGGCAAAAACAACATCAGGAATAACAAAGGGGCTTCTTATGATCAGAGTAATGGGCAGTAAATTGTAAAACTTGTCATGTTGGCTCACTTACTTTTCCTCTACAAACCGAGCGCACACACTCAATGAGCTGTCCTGTCTCAAGCTGAAAAGCTCGGCAGCGCTTCATCTCCTGGTCCCACAATTTTACAGCACCTCCTTCTTTTGTCCTGAAAAAGAGCATGTTGTCAAAGATTACATGGAACTCTCCTTTCTTACTGACTGGAATTTATCAACTATTGAGATTTCATTGGGAAAATAGTAGTTTTTAGAAATTATTGTTTAAATATAAAAACGTACACATAATCTCCCTTTACTGCGTTTAAAGAACCATATTACTGTTTTATGGGAAAATGAGTGTATCAAGCCAATATTTTGCATATTTTTCAAAGCAGTGCTACTATGACAATGACGATGTAAACTGCAAACAGGTCTCCCTGTTAACTAATCTCAATTTTTTTCTATCACACTTGTAAAAATGAAATGGTCAACTCTGAAAAAATATATTTGACTTCTGGAAAACAGAAAGCTTGCAAATCAAAGATAAAGAAATAGGGAAGAGAATCTGGAGTTTGAGTAAATCTAATAATTATGGCAAAAATGTTGCAGTCTGCCTCTGCTATGAAGGTCAGAAACCCCATAAACCAGACGGGAAACTACACAGAATTTTCCTCTGCTGCCAAACTACTGCTCCTCCTATTCTCTGTTACACTATTGTGACCCACATCCTTTCATATCTCTTCCCCTATTATTAACATCCCTTGCTGTGTTTTGTGTGATTTAGATTGTAATTTCTGTAGGGCAGGCATTTCTCCTTTTTATAGGTCTATGAAGCACTATACACATCTAGAGCATTGCATAAATAATAATCTAACACAGATATAAACAATGTATTTTAGGAAGATGTGTCTCTCACGGTCTTTCCTTCCCTCCAGTTACAATTAATCCATCTCGAAGAGTTGTGTACATTGTGAACACTGGTCCTGTATGAGCTTTTGCCACCAGTCTAACCAGAAAGTGATCCTTCCATACGTAGACATCTCCATTTATGGCACCAGTAAACGTAAGATTATTCTGTAACAAACAGAAACAACCCCCGCTATAGAAATTAGTAATAACATTTTACCACTTCTTTGGGTAACTGAATTAAAATTAAAACTCTCTTCTTGTTATTGTATTTCTCACAAAAAAAGCAATTGTGATATAACCACAGGATTTTAGTAAAATCACATATTTTGGAAAAGAACAATTGCTTACTCAATAGTAACTGTGGTCCTTCAAAATGTTGAGGTCAATGAGGCTCCCTCAGCAGGAGTGTTTGTGCTTTGTGTGTAAAAGACTGAAATGTTCACTGTCCACTGAGGCCACACATTCACCTTCTGTCTGGTGCTTCCTTGTGTTCTCACATGAGGGCATAAAGGGAGAGTTGGCCACAACTCTCCTTTCAAAGCCCGTGTTAGATGAGGACTCTAAAAAGTGGGGATGGATGGCAGGTTATGAGAGCCACATACTGCAACATCTCAAAGAACCATAGTTACTGCAGTATAAGTAGCCATTCTTTCTTCTTCGAGTGTGTATCAGTATGGGCTGTACTGTAGATGTCTGTCAAGCAGCATGGAAGGTAAGAGTATCAGCTGACTATGTCAGAGAATGATTGAAATATTACTCTCTCAGAACTTCACATCTTCCCTGTTCACCACATCAAAAGCTCTCATTTCACAAGAGTTAGTGAGCTACTTCATGTTGTAACCTTGCAGAGCTCAGAGTTTGGAACAGTTTTGAAGTGGACAATGCAGGAAGCTTGCACTCTAGCAGACTGTGCCTTGATGATGAAAGGGAGAAGCTTAGCAGACCGCTAACAGATGTAAATTCATTGTGTGATCGATCCACTTGGAGATTCTCTGCAATGGCTCATCTTGGTCTTGTGAAATGGCCACAAAGAGGCAGAGAAGACTGCCAAAATGGCTTGGCCTTTTAAGGTAATACAGAAAAGCAATGGAAATGTCCAGAGTATTTAGTTTCTCCTCTCCCAGTACTGAGTGCAGCTTTGGGGAAGAAATTAGCATAATAATTAATTAGGTCATAGGATGTGAAGAAGGCCTTTAAAGAACTTTGATACCATTTGATGTTAAAATATTGTGTGCTTCTGTACTGGAGTGTGACAGGCTATGTGGACCTGGAAATACTTGAATTCTAGTGCCACCATGTGCAGGAGCAGCATAGAATATAGGATCTCTGGCATCAGAGCCTCTACTGGGTTCAAACTGGTTGCCCTGTCCCAAGTGAACTGTGCTGGTGCAAGTTACTTTTTTGGCACAGTCTTCTCTGTGCCTTTTTCGGGTGTAGTCTGTCTAATGGATGGACTAGTGGCTTGTCCACTAGCTGGGTCTTGGAATTTGACTCCTGAGGGTCTGGTGAGATCTTCGCAGATTATTCCAGAAGGTGGAATTTGATACTCTTGTCTTGCAACTTCTCCATTCAAGCAGAAAATGAGAAGCACATCGAGCATCTGCTAGCTGGATAGAAGAGGCACTTATTGTGCCCATAAAGGGGATTAGTTCATCACAGAATGGATAGGGCTTGAAGCTCACAGATTTTGAGCATGCCACGCTAAGGAGCCTTGCACCAGGAGGTCAGTAAATGAAGGTCCTCCGGTTGTATATATAGAGGATCTACCCAGCCCCCTGACGGGGAGGGGGGGCATGAGGATAATTTCCCCCAAGATCAAACAATTCAAAGAGCCTGGGGTTCTTGCCTCAGTGGCAATTTTGGGCATTCCATCAGGCCCAGGGCATGTTGCCCACTGGACCCCTGTTGGCTACATCAAGATCCCAGGTCTGAGAGGCTACCATCAGCCAGTTGCCCCTATTCCAGCAGTTCCTGCTACACTACCACCTGAGACCCAGCCTCACCCTGCAGTGCAAGCCCAGGACCAACCCTGAGGATGGCCAGGACAAGAGCCACCCACTGGCATCTTCCTCCTCTTCACTGGATGAGGAGGTGAAGCGCACCTCCATCACGGGCCCACCCCCATGGTATACAGGGCCCTACAGGACCTGCTCTGCAGGGTTGCCCTCAGCCTTAACCTTTAGGTAGAGGCGTTCTTAGAACAGGATAATCTGATGGTTGACATCCTGGCCCCAGAGGGTCTGTCCATAGGCACTTCCCCTCAGTAAGACCATCCTGTCCAAGGCTAAGACTTTATGCCAAACCCCTGCTTCTATTCCACCAATGGTGAAGGGGTTTGAGAGAAAGTACTTTGTACCAATACTTTGAATACTCGTTTACCCACCTTATTCCCTGGTAGTGGAGGCAGTAAATGAGAAAGAGCGCCACAGTCCCAGAGCCTAAATTGAGAGACACTAAATGTCTTGACTTATTTGGCTGGAAGGTAAACTAGACAGGGGGATTGCCTCAGCCACCATTTCTTCACCCACAAATGTTCCATCAGGTCGGATGTTCTCCATACTGTTCTTCAGAAGTGGGGATTTTCCCAGCTCAAGCTCTTCGCCACGCAGACCAATCAGAAGTGCCCTTGCTTCTACTCATTCTGGAACCTCAGCCCAGGTCAGCAGCAGATGCCTCCCTGATTCCATTGCATACTGGCCTCCCATACATGTTTCCTCAAGATGCTCCTCAAGCTCCACAGAGACTGGGCGAAATGTTATCCTGATAGTCCTGGTTCCACTCTCTTGGAACTGTTGGTACAACCTCCGATTCCAATTCCTCTGGTCCCAGACTTCATCACGCAGGATCACTGGTGTCTCCACTACCCAGATCTTTTGTCCTTCCACATCATGATATGGAGGCTTCATGGCTAAACCCAAACAAGCTGGCCTGCTCGGACCAAGTCCAGCAGGTCCTCCTTAGCAGCAGGACGCCCTCTACTAGGATCAATTACTCTGCCAAGTGGAAGTGTTTTTCCTGTTGGTGCCTTGAGTGCTGTCTGGATCCTCTATCTGCCTCTGTGCCTCAGGTGCAGGTGTAACTACTGTCTCTGAAGCAGTAAAGCTTAGCAACTTCATTGCTAAAGATGCACCTAGCAGCCTAGGCTTTCTATCCGAGACAGGCTGGCTACTCTGTATTCTTGCGCCTCTCCCCCCCGGTTGGGTGCTTCCTAAAGGGTATGGACAGACTTCACCCTCTGGCTTGGCATCCTGTTCCTGGCTGGGACCTTAAGTTGGTCCTCTCAGCACTCATGGATCCTCCCTTTGAGCCTTTGGCCACGTGCTCCCTGCTTTATCTTTCACGATAAGTGGCCTTTCTGGTTGTGATTACCTGGAATCAGCGGGAAGGAACTCCTTGAAATTGGACATAGCATCCCAAGAGTTGTAAACATATGGATTGAGGACACCATGCTGACTAGCTATCCTCAATTGAAGACTGCCCACTGAACAGATCTTCCTGCAAAAAAGGTCTAATCTTTTAGCTTCCTTGGCCTTTGCATGGGTAGCCAGTAAGTGTTCTTGCCCTTAGGTTGGTTCTGACTCTGGAGCT
The DNA here is from genome assembly GCF_052426305.1 of Pelodiscus sinensis. Lineage (NCBI taxonomy): Eukaryota > Metazoa > Chordata > Testudines > Trionychidae > Pelodiscus > Pelodiscus sinensis. Next base: position 178,130,955 of record NC_143054.1, on the reverse strand, counting down.
GTCCCAATGTTCATGGCCTCCTGTGGTGGTCTAGAGATCATGGCCATGAGGCTTGAGAGTTCCTTGGTAATCTGGAATGGTAGAGAGAGTGGAGACCACCGATCTAGATACCCTGGATGCACCCTAGGGCTATGTCTAGACTGCAAGCCTCTTTCGAAAGAGGCTCTTTCAAAAGATACTTTCGAACAAGCCTCTTTCGAAAGAGAGCGTCTAGACTGCACGTTGAACTTTCGAAAAAGCGGCTTGCTTTTTCGAAAGAAAGCATCCAGTGAGTCTGGATGCTCTCTTTCGAAGAAGCCCTATTTACATTGAAGAACGCCTTCTTTCGAAAGAGGAACCTTCGAAAGAAGGCGTTCTTCCTCGTGAAATGAGGTTTACCGCCATCGACAGAAAAGCCACGTTCTTTCGATTTAATTTCGAAAGAACGCGGCTGCAGTCTAGACGCAGGTGAGGTTTTTTCGAAAAAAGGCTCCTTTTTTCGAAAAAACCCCTGAGTCTGGACACAGCCTAGGACTGATGGTAAGCTCATCGTGTCTAACAGGGCCATTGCGTGGCAAGGGCCAAGGTGGGTATGACTTTTGAGTCTGTGTTTGCTGGTATGGCTTCTTCTGGAATACAATGAGAACATGTTGGATTGGGAGCCAGAGAGATGATCACAGGGGTGCCAATGAGTCCAGAGCGAGGGGCCTGCACTGAGTTGAAGGTGGTGCCAGAGAATGGTACCAAGACAATCAAAAGGATGATTGGTGCTGACTTTTCTGGGACTGAGAATAGTGCTGGGTGGTCAGTGCCATGGTATTGGGCATTGGGTCACAGTGCTGCACCCCTTCCAGTGCCATAGATCTCTCCCTCACCTCCAGTGCTGGGGAAGGAGCTCCATGACCCCTCCATGCCAATGAGGGTGAGTATCTGCACGGGGTTTCTGCACGAGGCAGATGCTGGATAAGATCCTGGTCTCATATTAACATTGCATTTTCAGTGTCAGTGCACATCTGTCTGTACCTTTAACATCAAATCTGACCATTAAAATGTTCTCTAATGAATACAGAGGAAGAACTATATAGTGTTATCACAAGCTAGAACACTACACAATGTCACACATAACATCATGAGAGAAAAACCATTTTATAAAATCTCAACCCATAATTAAAATATTTAATTTTTCTAAAATAACTGCTCAACTGCTAAATAAATTATGTTTAGGAAATATAAAACACATCAGGCGATGTCCCAGATAAGCACTAAAATCCCAAATTATATTTATTACACGACAAACTTATCACAGTTCAAGAGGACCCACACAATGCTCTGAGAACCATTTAAAAGTCCCAAGGTAAGGGTTTAACTGTGGAGTAAGGGTTCACAGAGCTTTAAAATGCACCATCCACACTCAAGTGAATTTCATCCAAATCGATATTGATACTTTTAGGTTTTAATAAAAAAAGTACTGAAATTTCATAAAAAGATATTTGAACTCACAGCTCCAAAGGCAACAGAAAGCATAGTTTGCATTTTGGCATCTTCCCTGGACCCAATGACTCCTTTTTTATAGAGCAAAGCACTGCCAGCTAGTGTCCAGAACTTCATGTGTTTTACTCCAACAGACACAAACTGAGTGTCTGAATCCGGGCGGAACTCTACAACAAATATTCTCTCCAGGTGTCCTCCTTTGCTAGCCACTTTAGCCCCTGTTTTAAGAAGACATTAAAATAAAGCTAATGTTACCTGTAAAATTATCTCCCATGTGCTTTTATAAAAATAAACTGATTAATACTACTGGCTGGCTTAATAAGGCATTACTGCCTACACAGTGAAAGGTGAGTTCCTGTTTAGAAAAAAAAAAAAAAAAAAAAAGAATATACCCACCTTGTACCATTGCTTAATTTATCTTAATTTATGCATCCAGCAAGCTTTCTGCTGCTGGCTAGCCCTTTACAATAACCACACTTAAGAAATGCTGATGTCCAGACATATGGATCCTCCTGTCAAAATTCTTGACTCTGGGCATATGCAGAACAAGCACACCTACAGTGGGCCAGCACTCAAAGAAGAACATTGTTTTATGGACCACTCTACAATTCTAAAGGTGCCCTGACACAAAATACATAATACAATATAATGCTGTTTTTGCGTTATATTTCTGGATTTTTCTATGTTTGAAATCCATCACAGTGCAGAGGACTGTACAACAACTTCTGCTTGAATTCATTGCCACTTAAGCCTTTAATGGGAGGCTAAAGAGGTAAAAAGCTCCTTGTGTAATCTCTGTGTACTGGGCTGAATTTCACCACTGATGATAGTTATATGAATTTATTGAAAACAGAATGGACCACTTAATAGAGGAGTTGTCTGATTTATCGGAGACACACATGGGGCTAATCACAAAGTCTTAACTAAAAGAAGAAAATATTTGGAAATAATAAAGAGCTAGGGCCTCTAGATTTACCTTCTTGCCACCTCCACACAGTGATAGAATGTTCCGGATCGACTCCTACTGACACAAGAAGTTTGCCAGTAGCACTGAAGTTAATATAATTGACCCCTTTGGCATGGAAGCAGCGCAGCATAGAAAGAGTCTGCTTATTCATAGCATCCCATACATGAATAGAAGGAGTTGTACCTTAATGTAAATATATGCATTAAAATTGAATTAATTTAATTTGTGAAGGCTTCATTGTAAAATAAGCATTTCAAGAAAAGGGCATTTAAATAGACATTAAAAAACATTTTTAAAAGTTTAAGAACCACAAAACCAAAAAAAAAAAAAAAAAAAAAGCTTGTAATAGCCTATCAAACATAGGGAAAATGACTGTAGTTCATGAAATAAGACAAATTCTAAATGATCAACAAAACATTTATGGAAAGCCTCATGCAAAATAAACTGTCTGTAAATGTTTTTACTTGTATCCGCAATTGACACAGATACAGCCAGGTAACATAAAACTTTTACACAACTGCATTGACTAGAACTCACAAAACAGCCTTACCTGGAAATTCTGTTATATCACCTGCATTGTGAGAGCAACAGAAAATGAGGAAGAACCAAAGGAAAACGATAGCTGAAATAAGTCATGTTTCTAATGCTGAACTCAACATCAGCACCAGAAGGAAGCACAAAATTAAAAATGGATATGGATTAAATAAACAAAATAAAAAAGCAGGAATATTGTTGACATTCATTAGGAACAATGTCTTTTATAAACAAATACAAAACAACAATATTGATTGTTTTCCCAGGTATAAATAAGGTAGTTAATGCTAGAGCTATGCAGGTTTTTTTACATTAAATTATTTTTACACTAAAATGTGTTAATAATTATGTAGAATATTGATAAAAAGTCAGCAACACTAATTTTATGAGTTCTTTATTAAACAATGAGAGAAAAGGGGCTGTCTGCAATTTTTTTTTCATGCCACACCATTATTGGAATCTAGTTGAGAAAAACATGTATGTATTGTATGTATTTTATTCTAAGGAACATGTGAGTATAACAGGTCCTCAACATATTTTTAAAAGGGTTCAGAAAAATATACAATTTGGGTTCTATTTCAATATTTAGTAAACAATAGTAAACACTATCTCAAAGGCTATCTGTATTCTGCACACGTATTTCAAAATAACGCATGTTATTTCAAAATAACAGAGTGTGCGTCTACACAGCAAGCCCATTATTTTGAAATAATTTCGAAATATCGGGCTTCTTTCTCCAATTTCTGTAACCCTCCTTTCACGAGGAGTAAGAGAAGTTGAAGGAAGAGTGTTCTTCCTTAGACTTCCTGCTGTGTAGACAGCGCCAATAAGCAAGTTAAGGTACTTTGACTTCAGCTACACATTTAACATAGCTGAAGTTGCGTATCTTGACTTTAGCCTGCACTGTAGACATACCCTAAGATACTATGAGTGAATGTTGGAATATGGTGAACTATTTTCCAAATATAAGAAATTAAAAGTTAGGTTCCAAACTTGTAAAGGTGTATTGAATTGTGTATAACTTTACTCAAATGAATAGTCCCAACAAAATCATGCATAAGGTTTACTCTGATGAGAGTTACATGAAAATGCTCTTTTAATCCCAAATATCAGGAGAGAAATATAAAACGAGAGTACAATTACATACAAACTTAACTCTTTGTTGGACTCAGCCATACTTTAGCATTGCTGCATGAACTATAGTGTCAGCTATTCTATCATATGAGATCTTAAATTTCAGTGGGCAGTAAAGGTTCCTTTTTGTAAATGTAAAGTACTGGTAAATGTAAATGTAAAGGTACTGCACTTTTTGTAAATGTTCTTCTATTTCTTTTCTCCTCACTGTTGTGCAGCATGCTGTACCATGGTTCACTCCAAAAGGGAAAGTGTTTTAGGGAGTTCATATATACCTAATGTGTAATGCACTTAGGCATTCTTCAGGATATAAAGTGTTATACACATGTCAACTATTATTATAGGCTATTATTAATGCATTTAATTGAACACTGTGGATTCACCTGAATAATACAGAGACAGTGAGCATAATAAGGAATATGAGTTTTTCTTTTTTAATGTCATATAAGTCCTGAGAATAAGGCAGCATCAGCAAACAGAATGTGTCTGTCTTTGCTGAACTGTTTCCCCCTAAAGTGTAAAATAACTTTTATTTCTAACCTGAAACCTTTTTATTCTGAGTTTTAGCCTGGGGTGCATTTACAGGCAAGTTCTAATCTTCTATAAATAGTGATTTCGAATGGAAAGGCTAACAGAGGCGGAACATTAGCAGGAGTAGCATGTGAATTTTAATAATAAAATTAAAAAAGAAACTACAAAATCTTCCTTTGCACTAGGTACTCTTTTGAGAAAAGTAAAAGAATTCCACATAGCTGTTTAAAAAATATTTTTCTTCATATTAATATTTAACTTGAATTTCAAATAAGGCTAATAGATAGCTAAGTATATTTTCCCTACCTTTGAGCCTGCTCAATATCAACATTTGTATTAATTTCAATAAAAACTAAGCATGCTCAGATCCTCACAACTGGTGAGGACATCATATCAGTACACCCATATCTTGACATTTCCCTGACTCACTGTTAAGGTTCACTAAAATGCAAGTTATGGGTTTGATACTTCTCTTACTTAGGATATGTCTACATTGCAACACAATTTCAGGATACAGGAGTATCCAGAAATAGCTATCCCGCATCTTCACAGCAAGCCCGTCATTTCGGGTTCGCTATTCCAACATCTCTGTAAACCTCATTCCAAGAGGAGTAAGGGATGTTTCAGCATAGTGGGTTAATTTGAAATAATATTGAAATAAGATACGTAATTTGATCGCTCAGATTGTATATCTTATTTTGAGCTATGGTGCAGTGTAGATGCACTCTTACTGTGGTGTAAAATCAGGAGTAACTGCAAATTTTCAGTGGAAGTTACATAAAATAGTGTTAAATAAGGTTAAGTGAAAAGGAAAATCAGACCTATTTTTCTGTCTTGAAGCTCTTGCAGCTCTTACTTCTGTGAGTAACTTATGGAGACCACCCATATGTGAGTAAATATTACTCACATCAGTATGATTTCAGAATTGGGCCTTATGAGTACAAACTATGTTCACTGCTAAAGAGAGTTTAATGACATTTTCTCTCACTCTGCTTTACTTTCTGAGGTTTTATGAAGGTGGTTTCATTATAATGCTTTCATTATTCAGTAATGTGGAACAGTGGGTTGGTAGGAGCTAGAAAGAGGACTCTTTATAAATGAGATGATTACGAGCAATAATAGAAGTCCTACTACACATTTTGTTTTACACACTATTATAAGACAGGATATCCCATGGTCTAAAATTCAGTGGCTCATAATCAGAGATGACAATGCATCAGACAGATTGAAATAATAAGAAAATGCTGAAAGTTGGTGATCTCATTAAGGTGAAAGGATAAGATAGGGAAAGTAACACTGATATTTCCCAGATTGCTAAATGTGAACACATCCAGCCCCAATTAATCAGACCCACTGATACATTTTAAGTAAAGCTTTGTTAATATAGAGAATCACTTACCAATCTGACTGGTAGCCACAACATTTTTATATTTTGGGTGCTGGTTCACAGTTAGGCAGAGAATATCATCAGTATGCTCCAGATAGAAACTCTGACTTCCTAAGAAAATTCAAACAAGATTTTCTATTAACAAATAGTATTTATTTCAGCGTGCAAGTGAAGACTTTTTCCAGCAATCTGTTGCTATGGGCCACACTAAACAATCAAGGGGTGGGATGGGAGACACGGCAATTCTAACTTAAAATACAGCACAAACTTGTTGTAAACAGAATTCAAAAACTTCACAGAAAGGTTGTTTACTCTTTTTCAAACATTTAAAATCAGGAATGCTTAGGGAGCAGGCCAAGGGCACAACCTGTAGTCATTATCTCCTTATAGCTTCAGAGAAAGGACAAAATTGATCAATGCATAGCCCAGATCTCTTTTGTAAGTGGAGAAACCTGAGGGAGGGCCAGAGGAACACTAAAGCTTTGAGAAGTTCACTTAACAAATTATCCCCTCAAGGATGACTTTGGCAGGGGAGGGCAAATAATGTAGATGGGTTAATGCACTTGGAAGGGCATTTACAAAGCGATGGAAATATGATGGCTTTCCTTCTGTCCTAGCAGGCAGATCCTTAAGATGTACTGCTGACATTACTTTTGTTCCCTATAGCTGCTCACTAGCAATTACAGACTGGTAGCTTGTCTGCACTACAGAGTTTTGTCAGCAAAAGTCAGCTTTCATTGACAAACCAACGTGCAATGGAAGTGCACACACTACAATGCTCTTTCCACTGACAAAATACTCCTGCTTTGCCAATAAAATAAAACCACGTCAATGAAATGTATAGAGCTTTTTGTGGCAAGTTACATTAACAAGATGCCAGTGTAGACACTGTGCTTAGCTATGTTGCTGTAAATGGCCTTAACAATGACAAACTCATAGAAGATTAGGGTTGGAAGTAAGGATGTTAAATATCAGTTAATTTACTAGATGAAATTTCCATCGACTACTCGACTAGTTGATAGGCACTTCCTCATTCCTCCTTTGAAATGTACAAGAGTCCCAGCAGGACTCTTCAAAGGAGGAATATGGAACAGCGTGTGCAGCTCGGGCCCAGCGGGAAGTCCCACTGACTCCAGACTGCATGCAGGCTTGCCAGTTTTGAAATGTACAAGAGTCCCCAGCAGAGCTCTTGTGCATTTCAAAGTGGAAGTTCCCTCATGGAGCCTGGGGGTCAGTAGAGGACTCAGAGTCCCCTGCTGATCCCGGGCTCCATGTTGTGCTGTCGATTTGAAATTCCAGGCAGAGCCCAGGGATTTCAGCAGGATTCGGGGTCAGCTGGCGACTCCCCAGCTGATCCTGGGTTCTGCAGAAATGCTGCGCAAAGCCCAGGATCAGCTGGGTTCCCAGCTGACCCCGGGCTCCATACAGTGCTGCCCCTTTGAAATGCTGCCTCGGCGTTTCAAAGGGGCAGCACTGCACAGCTGATCCCAGGATTTCAAAGCCTTGGCATTTCAAAGCAGCAGCGCTGCACAGCTGACCCTGGGCTCAGCTGTGCAGAGCTGCTGCTTTGAAGTAATTCCTTTCTCTGCCTTTTTGCTGACTCCGATAGAGGCAGCAAGGGGGGGGGGGGAGAATTGACTAGTCAACTGACTATCTGATAAGCATTTGATAGTTGATTAGTCGACTAGCCCTTAGCATCCTTAGTTGGAAGAGACCTTTGAACCCCCCTGTATAAAGCAGGGCCAACCCCAACTAAACCACGTCTACCCCGACAGCTCTGGTTTGCAGTTTGAACTCTGCTGCTCTGCACAGGCATCTGCCCCTCCCCACTTTAATGCCTAGGAATTTTTGAAATTCCACATCCTGCTTGCTTGGCGTAGACAGCTCACATTGCAGCTTCCTAGCTGGCCATGGCAGCTCCATGTAGCAAATGCTCTCCTGCTTAGAGCACACCTGAATTGTTGGACCTGATAGCACTGTAGGGAGGAGAGTATGTAGCCCCTGTTCCACAGTCAAATTTCCCATGAATTGTGGAATAAGGGCTACAAACGGAACACACATCAGTGCCATGTGAAGACAACTGAGAACACCAGAAGCAAAGGGAGTCAAACCATTGCTCTGGTGTTGTGATGAAGACCTGCCACTTCCATAAGGAGTTAGATGCCATCCTTGGTGGTGACTCCATCTCCAGGGTCAAGAGACCCGGACACCTCTAGGTTTGGCAGTTCATAGCCCCAGCATCCCTTTGAATACAGATAGAACACTGGTTTGAGCTGTGGAGCATGGCCAGACTTCTCTTTGCTGCTCCTTCCTCTGTTTCTTATATGAAGAGTAGGTGGCTTTCTTATCCTCCTCAAAACTTACACATGTTGTACACGTGAGTAAAACTGTAACCTTACCTGGGATTTGATTGTGTTAAAAATTTAACTCAAAATGAAAAAGACAGGCCGGGTTTATCCTAAGGTACCTTCCTAAGGACTGTTCATCCCTAAAGTTACTGTATGTCTGGGTTTTCCCCGACAGTGACTCCTTTTTGAGTCACTGTCCTTTCTCTGAGTGCGTGGATTTTTCAGTTAACAGGATATGTCTGCAATTTTTGCAAGGCAGACAGGCTGTAGCTCAAAAAGAGTCTCGATAGGTCCATTTCCTGATTGGTCCATTCCTTTGAAAGCCATACCTGCTGGATCCTGCCTACCCAAATCCCAGTTTCCATCCCTGGGAGGAGATCTTGCAGGGATGTGGTGATTGACAGCTGAAACTATGTCCTGAGCTTGTGCTAGTTGCCCTGCCACTATGACTCCTCCCTGCTCACTGTTCTTCATCTCCAGTGAGTATCCCTTCCATAGGTACCCCCTCCAACTGCCCCTCGCTATAGTTTCCAGCTTCCTCTTTTTGGGAACCTAAAATATGGTAACCTTATTCAATCCAACCGTAGGTCCTCTTGTACTAGAAAGCAACTACTCTCTATCCTATATCCAGGATGGATTTTAACAAGTGACAGCCACAAAAGCGTATAAGGATTCACACAGCATCTTCCACAAGAGCTATATCTGCTGCCAGGAACAAAGGTCTCCAGAAAAAATAGTAGCACCCTATTTTACATTCATATTACAGTACATTAACCAACAACTACAGGCTAATTCACATGCATTGTTTACCAGGTAAAAAAAAGAAAAAAAGACACGTAAGAAAGTGACAAAATTATGATTGATTAATGAGAAACTTGTCTTAGCCATCATTTTTTAAAAAATAATTCATTAATTAAGTTAAAGTTTTGCAGTACTATTTCATCTTGAATTACCCGTTGAAAGATTTTGAACTATGCCTGCTGCAGCTGTGTGAAAAATAACATCAGCACCGTCATTGAGGTAATGAAGGTTGTTGCGACAGTCAAATCCTCTGTATCCAAAAACATGCTCTAAAGCCAACTCCTAATTAAATAAAGAAAAAAGATTAGTGGAATAAAAAAATCAATCAAACAAGGGAGTTACAAACCATGTTTTGATCAGATAAAGCAGGGTGCTAAACTAAATAGACAAGCAAATATTTTGGGAGGCAGTGAAATAATTAAATAATAATTATAAATTATCCCTAGTCCTCTACTATTTTAAGGATGATATTCACATTAACTAACTACAATACTATTGGTTGGCTAGACCACTGAATTCATAGTCTACTTCTTAGTCAGCTAAAAATAGATTGTTTCTTTAAGTTCTATTCAAGGAAAATTTAAAATCAACAACATTTACATTTATTATTTTTTTCACCCAAACCAATTCAAAGAAATTACAGTGAAAAAAATGTGTACAAAACTGTTATCTATCTTTTGTAATTTTTAATCTTCGAGATGTGTTGCTCGTGTCCATTCTATGTTAGGTTTGTGCATACCCACAGGCATGGCTGTTGAAAAGTTCCCCCCTAGTGGTATCTATAGGGCTGGTTCTGGTGTTTTCTCTGGGGTGCTGCACATATGTGCCTGAATATGGGAAGCCGCTAGTCCCATGCCCTCTCAGTTCCTTCTTCTCAATGGAGGGTCATGGAATGTACAATAGGAACACATCTTGAAGAGGGTAGGAATGGTGTCCCTAGCCTCTGTTTCTCTGGAGGAGGGTGACAGGGGAGGGATCACGTGAGGATTACCTGTTGTGAACTCTCCCTCTGGGGCATCTGTTATTGGCCATTTTCGGCAGACAGGATACTAGACTGGATGGACTGTTGGTCTGACATAATATGGCCATTCTTATGTTCTTAAGCAACAGTTACAAAGGTAGGTGATTTTTTTCTATTTTGAGTGCTTGCTCATGTTCAGTCCATGTTAGGTGAGTCATAAGCAGTATCCTTGGAGGTGGGCTCAGACTTCATGGATGTGCAACCTGCAACAGTACTCTGCTGAAACTGAAATTGTCTGTTGGGTACTGGAATAATGAGACCTGGAGGTATGGACTGTTGATGAGGTAGTGGCTCTACAGATGTCTTGAATCGGTACCTGGGCCAGGAAGACTGATGATGAGGCCTGCAGTCTTGTGGTTCTACCTAGTTACAATTGCTGTGTAGTTCTACCTTTTCCTGTTCATAACAAAACTTGATACAGGCTGTTATCCATGAAGAGATAAGCAGACCTTTCATTCTAACCACTTCTGCAAAAAAGAACTGAGCTGATTTCAGGAGGATCAGGTCCTCATGATGTGGAAGGCTAAGGCTCATCTAACATCCACAGTGTGTAACCTAAATTCTTCACTGAATTCATGAAATTTTGGAAAGAACATTGGGTTCTAGTTATTAAGAAATGTTCTGATTACTGAGAAATTGCAAAACCAACTTTGGTAAGAAGGCTGGGCGTGGTTGCAACTGGACCTTATCTTTAAAGTGTCCCAGATGACTGGAAAAAGGCAAATGTAGTGCCCATCTTTAAAAAGGGAAAGGTGAACTACAGACCAGAAAAATCATGGAGGGGATCCTCAAGGAATCCTTTCTGAAGCACTTGTAAAAGGGGAAAGTGATCAGGAATAGTCAACATGGATTCACCAAAGGCAAGTCATGCCTGACCAACCTGATTGCCTTCTATGATGAGGTAACTGGCTCTGTGGATATGGGGAAGGCACTAGATGTAATATACCTTGACTTTAGAAAAGCTTTTGATACAGTATTCTCCCCCAGTCTTCTTGCCAGCAAGTTAAAGAAGTATGGATTTGATAAATGGACTGTAAGGTGGATAGAAAGCTGGCTAGATCGTTGCATTCAGCGGGTAGCAATCAATGGCTCAATGTCCGGTTGGGGTCAGTATCAAACAGAGTGCCCCAAAGGTCAGTTTTCGGGTTGGTTTTGTTCAACATCTTTACTAAAGACTTGGATGAGGGGATGGATTACTCCCTTGGCAAGTTTGCAAATGACACTAAACTGGGGGAGAGGTAGATATGCTAGAGGGTAGGGATAGAATCCAGAGTGACCTAGACAAATGGGAGGATTGGGCCAAAAGAAATCTGATGAGGTTTAACAAGGACAAGTACAGAGTCCTGCACTTGGGATGGAAGAATCCCAATCACTGCAGCAATTATCCAGAAAAAGACCTAGGGACTACAGTGGATGAGAAGCTGGATGTGAGTCAACGGTTTGCCCTTGTAGCCAAGAAGGCTAACGGCATATTGGGGTGCATTAGGAGGAGTATTGCCAGCAGATCTAGGGAAATGATTATTCCCCTTTATTCAGCACTGGTAAGGTCAATTTTACCCCCTTCTCCTTTACTGAAAGAATGCGGACACATTGGAAAAAGTCCAGTGAAGGGCAACAAAAATAGTTAAGGGGCTGGAGCACATGATTTATGAGGAAGGCTAAGGAATTTGGTCTTATTTAATCTACGGAAGAGAAGAGGAGGATTTTGATAGCAGCCTTCAACTACATGAAGAGGGTGTATGTCCAAAAAGGATGGAGGTTGTTCTCAGTGGTCACAGATGACAGAATGAGGCGCAAAGGTCTCAAGTTGCAGTACGGGAGATCAAGGTTGGACATTAGGAAAAACTATTTCACTAGGAGGGTGGTGAAGCACTGGAATAGGTTATTTAGGGAGGTGGTGGAATCTCCATCCCTAGAGGTGTTTAAGTCCCAGCTGGACAAAGCCCTGGCAGGGATGATTTAGGTGGGATTGGTCCTGCTTTTAGCAGGGGGTTGGACTTGATGACCTCCCAAGGTCTCTTCCAACCCTATGATTCTATGATTGTTATGATTCTATTATTCTAGATATTATTCACAGAACAATTTTCACCATAAAAAGGGAAGCACAAGAAAAGCAATGATTGATTCTTTGGTGTTTGTGAATGAACTTTCAGAAACCAGAAAATCTGGACCTAACATAGTACAGATTATTTAAAAAACCTATTTGATATTGAAGATCAGATAATTGCTACAAATTGCATCTATAGATGACTACAGTATTTGGCTTACTCCGTGGATATAGTGAGCATATATTTTTTTAAAAAGGGATTACATTTTCAGGAAAAAAATGTGCTCTCCAAAATACACAAAACATCTGTATAATATGGAGCACCCATTTGATTTTGTATGCAATCATGATACATGCATGTGCAAATGCTCAATGTGTAACTAGTTATTTACATGTTTACTATAGCAAATGTCTGTGTAAAGTAGGGGTGTACAGAAGGCCACAATCAGGCCTGTACATGACTTCAGTCTGCATCTGACGTATGGATGAAATTCACCCATTAAGCATTAATTCTTTAAAAAAAAAAAAAAAGTACTAATGCTTACCTCAACCAGTTTCTTTTTTTTGTTATCATTTTTTTGCAGTTTCTCAGGCTGAGGAGCAGCTCTGCTAACTGGTGGCCTGAAACAAGAACAAAGGAAACAAAAGAAGAAGATAATATACTGTATCCAAAGGCAAAAGAAAACTTTCAGAACTACTGTATATTTTATGTATGAACAAGGAATGGCAAACTGCTAATGAGCTCAGTGCTTTCTATTTTTAGAGTTTTATAAGAAGCATTTTGAACTTTGGTCCATTCTGAAGACTGAAGTAACATTGGTGGAAGTTGTTTATATCAATGGCAAAACAAACAATTCTGGGCCATGAATCAGGTATTTATTATGGTTAAAACATGCACTACATTTTAAATTGAGACTTATTATTCCCTGGTTTGAATGTAAGTTATTTAACTGAGATTAATGCCTACAGAGCACACTGCTATAATTACAGTCACCAAAGACAACTAAAAAGACAAATTTAGGCTATAAAATGAAAAAAATCCAATTCACTAACATACTCTTTAAATACAAATAGCCCAAAAAGACCAAAATGGAAGGAAAGAAGCTGTAATTAGATTAGAAAAAAAGTCTCCTTGATTATATATAAAGCAGTGACTAAAGAGCTTGATTCTGAAAATTGTCAGAGGAGCTGAACCCCATGAGGATGCTCAGCTCCTTTGCAAATTTCTTATCGCCTTAAAGATCAAGAATGCTGCAGAGTCTCATTTTATTTTGTTAATCTCATTTTAATAATTTCTCCCCCATGTTAATCAATAAAAAGACAGAGGGAGACAAATTTTACTTCTAGTCATATAGGGATACAATTTAGGAGTAATTCCCCTGAAATTAGATTTATACCAGAAAAATTTGGCTCCGAGTCTTAACTACATTTACTTATCTTTTACTTGAAAGGTGAGTTTCTCCCTGCTATAAATAGTGATAGTGGTATTCAAATGCAGGGGTGGGGACAAGAACATAGATTATGGGAAAATGCAAGGCCCCAAATACCACTTTCGGGAAACTCTGGCTGGTGTAAATAGTATTACAATTTATATGTCATGCCATTATTCCAAGCATGAATTCTGGAAATAGAAAATTAGACAAAAGCAAGACTAAGGATTTGTGATGAAAGTAAGAGGACACTATCACTATGACACAATCAATAAGTAATTCAGTAGCCAACACATGATTTATTTTAGAGAACAGTGGGATCTGCAAGTAAGAAGAGCAGACACCTGGGCCCCATTTACTTAATTAGCACATGAATGTGGCAAACTGCCAACAGTTTGAGATAAAAATGTATATGCATATTTTCTGCTCATGTCTTACTGAATATGAACTAGAAGATAGCCAGAATACACTGAATGCTGTTAAAGTTAGATTGCAAAGGCAAGAAGTTGCAGTATTTACATTCCTGTTCATGCCTGCTGTATTTGCATTGTAATCTTTGTATTCTTAAATATAATTAATTCTTACTTGGCAAAAAATCACTTCAGATACAAACAGCAAATAACAACTTTATTTAATCTGAACTACTTTTTCTGCAGTGATATAATCTTTGGCATATTTTAAGGGCAACATTTCACAAAGCATATTGTATTTATCATAGCATTATATAGCACAGAATGTTGGGCTCTGAAATAGCAAAACAAAACAAAAAACAAAACTCCCACAACTAAAACAGGTAAATACAAACTTACTAAGTATTAACAGAACAGATCAGCAGTGAACTTGTGACAATAAAAGAGGAAAGGGTTACCTTGATCCCCTTGTAAGCCGCAAATAAAACCAATTAAGAAACTTAGTATAGTTCAGACAAATATTTTTGGCATTTTAATCATGCACAGGCATTTTCAGAGTTAATCAATCATTCCTGTGTGGCACAAACCATGCTATTCAAGCATGCCAGCAAGAACTAAAACAGAAATTAAAGAGTGCACCAGTCTACAAATTCAGAAAGGTCATATTCTGGCATCATCAGGTAAACTTTGCACTAAAGCTCCTACAGCACAGGTTGAAAAAAGGAAGCTTATCAAAGCTTCCCATAACCTATATACTGAATTGAGAGTATACTTTTGTGTATTGTAGTTATTTCGGAGTGCCTTCTGGAAACTGTAGATGTTGGAAACATAACAAAATCTCATGAGTGCTGCTGTCAGTTTCATGTTGGATGTTTGTTTCCATTTGAGTTCAGCTCATAAGTTAGCCTAATTCCTGCTGTTTCTTCATAGGTCAACCTGTGTACCGAGACAGTTTCTATTTTTTTGTTCTCAGGGAAACAAGACACATTTATTTTCTCTGAAATTGTTACATCAGAACACATCATGTTATCTGGACCAAACTGTGGTAGAATCACCACCAGAGACTAAATGGGAAGTAAATGATCAGAAAATGTCATTCCATCTAAAATATTAAGCTAAGCTAGAACATTTTGCAAAGAGCAATTTGAACCCAGAACTAGGATGAGGTCTTCAAATCAGTAATTCAGAAAAGTATCAATTGGTTTTTTTTGCACATTTCCTGCTCTTTTTTCTGTTTTAGTATAATTTTAAAATGAATTGATTTTATGTTTCTTCACCTAAGAATGTTTGTTAAAGTTTATGACAAAAGCAAGCCAGGATTTGTGATGAAAGTAAGAGGACACTATCACTATGACACAATCAATAAGTAATTCAGTAGCCAACACATGATTTATTTTGAAAGCACACACACAGAGACATATATTATATATATATCTACACACAGTACATACACACAAATATTGTGTGTATTTATATATACATATACATGTATATATATACACATATGCATTCAATGCTTTATTTTCACATTGTGAATCATAAAAGAAATGTAAAAGAAAAGCAGCATCAAGTTTATTTTCTCTTTTAAAAAGTCTATAATCATTGCTATTTTGTTTGAAACTTAAGATGACAGTGTTGAGGGTGAGAAATTTGCATTGCAATAAATTAAATATATTTACCCTTTGTGATCTATGCATTTTGTACTGTACATTCATAGAAACCTGTGATTTTCCTGTGTGTTAATACTTACTTGACAATTCCCTGCCTCCAAAGGAAA
This sequence comes from Pelodiscus sinensis, assembly GCF_052426305.1. Taxonomy (NCBI): domain Eukaryota; kingdom Metazoa; phylum Chordata; order Testudines; family Trionychidae; genus Pelodiscus; species Pelodiscus sinensis. Next base: position 178,115,098 of record NC_143054.1, on the reverse strand, counting down.
GCAAGTTAAAACATAATACAAGTATTAACGGTTTCTTTCCAAGAATTTTAAAAAATGTGTGCATGTTAAGAGATAGGAGGAATGAATTCTAGAAAAATTTAGACATACTCAAATATTATGGGCTTTAATTTTTGCAGGCACTCTTAATCACTACAGATTTTGTTTCTGTTAGTAATAATGGGCCTGATTCTGTTCTCACACCAGTTTTACAAAAATGTAACTCATCAGCTGATGTCTATGGACTTAATCCAGATTTATATCTGTGTGAATAAGAACAGAATTAGCCCTGCTGTTTCTACAGGGTTGCGTCTAGACTGGCAAGATTTTGCGCAAAAGCAGCTACTTTTGCACAAAATCTTGCCGCCTGTCTACACTGGCTGTGAGTATTTGCGCAAGAATACTGACTTTGTACTGTACAAAATCAGTGCTTCTTGCGCAAATACTCTGATGCTCCCGCTCAGGGATAAGCCTTCTTGCGCAAGTATTCTTGCCAAGTTAATTTCTTGCGCAAGAAAGCCGGATGGCTAAAATGGCCATAGGAGCTTTCTTGCACAAGAGAGTGTCTACACTAGCACAGATGTTTTTGCACAAAAGATGTCTTTTGCGCAAAAGCATCCATGCCAGTATAGACACTCTCTTGCGCAAATACTTTTAATGGAAAAACTTTTCCATTAAAAGTATTTGTGCAAAATCTTGCCAGTCTACACACAGCCCAGATGTTTAGGTGGGACAGGAAAAAGATGTGAGTGACAGTTCTCTTCTTCTTTTCAGCTAGCCAATAAGTCTGTAACAAAGTATTTAGATGTAGCACCAGAAAGGGGAAAATAGAACATGGATGATCAGAGATGGCAGCATTGGGAAGATAATACAAATTAAATGGCTAGGTGAAAAGTTGGGAGAGGAAGATTTGGAAGAGAGAGTAAGAAAAGGGGAGACGTCTTAGAGGAAATAGAATAAGGGTTGAGAGGAACTGAGAACATGTTACTGAAGACGGAGAAAAAGAGGCTTGACACCGCAGAGAAAAAAGTAGAGCTATTTAAGAAGGAGAATAAAGGAGCAGAAAGAACAAATTAGAAAGAATTGGGATACATTTTCTGGGACAGGGATTGTCTTTTTATCTGTGTGTCCAGAGCACACAGTGCAATCTTACTCTGATTAGTGCAAATTTAATAAAAAAGATAACAATAATAAGAATCCTGTTCCCAGTGAAGTCATTGGAACAGGATTGGGCTGTCAGAGAGGAAGTTACAAACAAAGCCACTGTCACCTGAGAGGCTAAGGAAAAAATTCTGGCAACTGACGGGGAGATTGAGGATGAGCCCAAAAGGAAAGAGATTGGCAGAGAAGAGGATATGGGTGCCAAATGGAACACAAAGGTGGGCAGAGTGACTTGTTGGCTAGCTGGAGAGTGCATGCTCTGATAACACAGAAAAAGGAAGTAAGCAAGCCTGAAAGAGAGAGCATACTCCCAAGAAGAGAAAGGCATGGCCAGAGAGAAAATAAGGCAGTCAGAACCTGGGAAATCTGTTTGGGCAGCAAAGTTATAATCTGAGATTTAATAAAAAGTTGTTCATATCATAAAAGACGCAAGCAAGAAATTAAAAAGTAATTTCCATTGGGTGCTGGGAAGGAACACACATATTTGTAACTCAGTTTAGAATGATCTGAAAAACATCAAGATCTTTTCAAAAAAGTTCTGAACTTCAAGTTCTGCCATCCTCATGTATATAGGGGAGTAGCATCATATTATTTAAGTGACAGTTAGGCTATGCAATCTTTTTTGCCATTATTTTTACTTAAAATTTCATAGATATTGGACAAGGGAGTAAAAAGAATGCTATTTGACACTGGGAATAGCCTGCTTTGGAATATAATTAATCAAAGCAAAATTTAAACAGGAGTAGAAGAAAACATTATTGAAAAATCATAATATCAGCACAGCAAAGTCACTAACATTTTTACAGTACTCTGCATTATTTTACATATAAGCTGATGCACTCTTTAAAATAAAAATTAGTTAACGCAGAATGCACGGTGTCTATAGCTATTTTCATATATTTTAAGAAAGGAAGGTATTCATTGAATTCACTTGTCATTCTAATTCAGTCTTCAATCATAAACAAGCAAAAAAGATCAATAGGAACAATAATCAGTTCTAAATGGGAACTGGAGACCTTTATTTTTATATTTATTGTTGTAAATATCCTGTGAAGCTGTTTAGCTGTTTGGTTGTCGTGAGATTTCAGTATAGGCCTCCTACACGAGTCTATGGTTCCTTCCTATATAATGGTATTCACAAGTAGGGCAACTTGAAAGTGCTTGCTTTGTGATGCTAGTTGCAGACAGAAATTTACATCAGTTCCTTGCTTCACTGGCTTCCAAGAAAAAAATTAAGAGTTTAACTCTGAGCTAAAAAGCTTTGTATTACGTATTTACTGGCTATTGTCTGACAGATCACTTTCTTCACACATATTACCAGACTAATTATGGTTAGTGAGGCACCGAAGCCTACAGATCCTAGATTTAAATGGCTTGCTGATCTTACTGGAAATACCTTTACTTTGGTATTCATTTTCCTTAGAAGTCTGACAGAATCCCAGTTTGCTGACATTTAGCATATCCTGCAAAATATGTCTCCTTTCTCAGGCTTCTCTCAGGTGCTTGGGCTCTGCTTATATTCAGTGTGTTAGGGGAGAAAATATCTTTCATTTATGTATTAATCTAATACATCCATGATAAAACTCTTGGTAGCTAGGCACATTTGATAAATAAAAATATTTACTGAAAAATATATTAAGAACTTTTGGAATGAAGTGGTACAACGGGCAATTAGCCTTCCAAATGACAATTAGCCTTACTTCTGAATAACTGGATTCAAGCCAGGTAATAAATAACATGGCTTTTAAGGTTCCCCTATGGTCCCTAGTGGACTCCAGTCCACATGATAAAAACAAAACAAAAACAACAACAACTCCTCAAAGCAGTTGACAGGTCCTTAGGAATGCTGGCGCTGAAAGCAATTTTCAAGTTAGAATTGAGAAATGTGGATGGCACTTTGTGTGGACAGGTGTACTGTACTGGTATAACTTTACTTCCAAGCACACAAAGCTTCACACAAACTAAAAAACAGTCTGGGACCAGCCCTCTGATTTGGCAATAGCACAATGACTGTCTTGCAGAAAATTGATTCTGAATTCATTAGGTGGCCAGTGACTGTGATTACACTAGTCACAATATGTTCAAGTTCCAAGGGAGAACCATTGTGGAAGCAATGTCCTACAGCTGGAATAGGTCAACTTGACATTGAGCTGTAGAGAAAGTATAAAAAGAGGATACCAGAAGACTTCACTCCACTAACAGAAAAATAAAGACTTTTTCTGTTATTTCCTACAACCCAAGAATATTTTTTTCTGTATAAATTCTGGGTAGTCTCTACAAATGCATTTATACAAATAAAGATTCATTTCTAAGCTGGCTTCTGAAATTGCACTTAACAAATTATACATTTAAAATCCATATTTGCATGAGAAAATTATGTAACAGTTTGTCTAGGTATTCAATTTATGGTGCAAAAAAGTGTGCACAGTTTTCGATGCTTTTTTGAAAGCTGAACCCATATTTTATAAGAAATAAATCATTAACAAAAGAATAACCAGTGTCCTGACAGAAAAATCCTCTTTTTCCTACTACAGTGTATAATTACAAATGATACACAGCAAATAATTTGAAAAACAGCCTATGACAGATAACTTACAGTAAGCAGGACAGTCTAATTTGATGCATAACAGAGGACTAGACATGCTAACTCAGTTTTTGGTTTTCCATATATTCAACAGCATTGAAGGATTTTCCTTCACCATAGTTATTATTAAAGTTGTTAGTTCACATAGACATGCAAGTCAACCAATTGAATGCAGCAGACTCAGGATATGAATTAGTGTTAGCTGAATACAAAATGCAAACATTATCGTGCCTCCCTTATTAGTGGCATGAAACATAATGTTAGAAAACAGACTGATTGTACTTCTTGTCATTTAAATTCTAGTTTTGGTCAGTAAAAATGGTCCCAGTTCAACCATTAAACTAACCGTTAAACTGTTTCTCATATAAGACATAATTTGTTGGTATTTTCCTAAGTAATAAATAACATGTCTTACAATTGTCCTGGATTGTCCGGGACAGTCCTGTCACTGCCACTGACCAAGGTGTCCCGTGGTGTGGGAGCTCTGCTCTTTGGGCTCCCACACCGCGAGACTGTTCCTGCAGCACCTCTGATTGGCACCTCACTCCTAAATGACATAGGCAGAGCAGAGAGCAGAATGCCAATCAGAGGTGCAAGAAAAGAAAAGAGAAATAAGGGGAGAGAGGAAGACAAATATGGAGGGAGAAGGGAGAAGAAAAACAAGGTGGGGGAGAGGAGAGAGAAACGATTAATGAATTATCTTAACTGAATTCACAAACTATTACATTTGAGAGGACATTTTAAAAGTTCACCCCAGATCCTACTTCCCCTGAGCTCCACCTCTTCTGGGGGAGGGTTTCAGAGCCCACAGCAACCTGAGCACAAACATCTACACCACAATTTTACAGCCCTTCAGCCTAAGCCCAGTGAGCCAAGTCAACTGACCAGTCATAGGTGTTTAATTGCAATGTAGATGTACCCACTATTATATGGTAAAAGTGCAAATGCTGAAGAACCTTCATCTGGACTCCCTGACCATAACATTGGATTTTGCTAGGCCTCAGGGGCTCCCTCATCCTGGGCCATGACTAATCTCACTCCTTGTAAGGTCAGATACACGATTTGATTTCTATAATCCTCACAGCTCCTCATGCAATCCTTATTTTTCTTAAGCAATTAAAGCAGTAAAGGAAAAAGCTTATGCTGCCTTTCTGATGACATTTGACTTAGGTTAAGGTAGACTTATCCAGATGGTCTTACAATGTAGTTGTCTTCCCCTGCTGAAGGATGAAAATCCTGCTGCTACAGACCCCATTATGCTTAAAGGCTCAGCACTTTGGAGTGTCCTGTCAGTCTCCTCCAGAGTTGGAAGTCCTGTGCAGCACAGGATTTTGATCTGTGCACTCCATTGGCTCTGTCTCTCCAAAGAGCTTGGATGGTGGTGAAAACAGGGCACACTGCAACAGTTCAAAGCCCTTGCTCACTCTGCTAGTGGCAAATCAGGTATTGTTATCAACCCTCTCTTTATAGCCTCGTTCCCATGGAGGAGTGAGAACTATTGCCCCCTTCTAAACAGAGTAGTATAATTCTGCTTCCCTATAACTCTGCCCAAAGAGAGAGGTGTTTTCTGATGGCACCCTTCAGAAACAGAAACATCCCCTTGGCTTCTTTCCTATTGTCTCTCGGGAAGGAGAGGGAGGAATTTTTCTGTCTCTGGGGTGTGGGGCTAAGGAGAGGCATTGGAAGAGTGGAACCCTCCCATTCCTTTGATGGCCATGGAATGAGTCTTGCCTGTCTGGTGCTAGTTTAGTGCATGTCCTGGTATGTGACTAGTGTGTGTGGGTGCTGCCAAATATCTGGTATGTATGGGTGGGAGTGAAGACTATTAATGCTTGGGTTATGACAAGCATGTTGGTGCACAGCTTAAGACAGTGGTCTCCCACCTTTTTAACAACAAGATCATTTTTTCAATTTAAGTGCAATGTAAGATCTACCTCAAACCCAATACCCTTGCCCCACTTCCTTCCACCCCTTCTTTGAGGCCCTGCCCCTGCTCCACCCTTTGTCTGAGGCCTCATCCTGCTCACTCCATCCCCCCTTCCTCTCCCATCCTCACTCACTTTCACCAGGCTGGGATAGGGAGTTGGGGTGCAGGCTCTGGTCTTGTGCCAAAGGTTTTGGCATGTGGGAGGGGCTCTGGACTTAGCCCTGGATGGGGTATTGGGGTTCAGGAGGGGGTTCAGGCTGCAAGCTCTGGGAAGGAGTTTAGGTGCAGAGGGACTCACGTCTGGGGCAGGAGGTTGGTGTAGGAGGGCTGGGACAGGGGTTCAGGAAGCAGGCTCTGGCTGAGCACCATTTAACTGAGATGGCTTCTGGGTGGTGGAGCAGTAGGGTTAAGGCAGGCTTACTCCTGCCCTGGTCCTGCACCAGAGATGCACAGAGCAGTCAAAATCCCCAAATACCACACTTTTCAAGCTATAAAAGTAGTAACAACAACCTCCCACGCATGTGTTAGGTCAGGAGATGAAAGTGAAGACAGTGTGTGTTTGTGAGAATGACAGAGAGACACAGCATGTGAGAGTGTCAGAGATTTGCATTGCCAAGCTCCCTCCATCCCCTTTTCTGTGTGGAGATAGGGTACAGAAGTGGGAGGAAGAGGAACATCCTGACATCAGCACCCCCCCACTCCCTCCCACCCTCTGCACAGCAAGCAGGAAGCTCCCACGGGGGCAGCTCCATGGCAAAGGGCAGGAGCAGCATGGCAGTAGGTGGAGGGGCAACTGAAGTGCCAGCGTTTCATAGCTTCCTGGCCAAACCAGTCAGGATCACCTGTCAGAGGCTCCAAGAACTACCGGTAGATCCTGATCTACTGGTTGGTGACCACTGGCTTAAGAAGTAGAATGGAAACTGATTCAGGAGTTCATGGAGAGACTATATGAGGAAAGGAAGAAAAATTGTGTGATAGAGGATGGGGAGGTGGTTATATAGCATTTTATTTGAGAACCTACAGGTTGAACCTTTTTACTCTGGCACCCTTGGAACCTGACTGGTGCTGAACAAGAAAATTTGCTGAACCATGGGAGGTCAATATTGTCTACAAGTATTATCAACACTTGTACTGCTTTCTGGGCTCTTAGAAGACAGTTAGGGGTAAATTAGAGCTAACTAACAGTTCAGAACACTGCGAGTCAGGACTGGTGGCTGTAAACAAACTTTATGGGACCATAAGAAACATCATCATCATATGGACCAACAGGAAGGAAACCCTTAAAGAATTCCACAGGGATTTCAACAATTTGGACCATCAGTCTTAGCCTAGACCTGTCCACACAAGAGATCCACTTCCTTGACACTACAGTACAATCACATGATGGCCACATTAACATCATCCTACACTGGAAACCAACTGACTGCCATTCTTACCTACATGCCTCTAACTTCCATCCAGGACACACCATATGATCGATTGTTTACAGCAAGGCCCTAAGATACAACTGGATTCACTCCAGTCCCACGGACAGAGACAAACACCCAAAAGATCTTTATCAAGCATTCTTAAAACTTAATTAAATAGCCACTAGGGGAGGTGAACAGATTGACAGAGCCAGAGCCAGAGCTAGATGAGAATCCATGAATCTGCTTCTTTAAGACAGGCGCAACAAGGAAAATAACAAACACCACTAGTCATCACCTACAGCCACCAGCTTAAACGCCTCCAGTGTATCATTGACAATCTACAACCTATTCTGGAAAATCATCAATCATGCTCACAGGCCTTCAGACATAGGCCAATCCTCGCCTACAGACAGCCCCCTAACCAGAAGCAAATCTTTCTAACAACCACACATCACACTTGAGACACATACACCCAGGAACCCTACTCCTTTAATAAACCCCATTCCCAACTCTATCCACATATCTATACAAGTGATACCATCACAGGATCTAACCAGATAAGCCACAACATCAGGGGCTCATACAAACTGCACATCCTCATACAAGTGCCAACACTGAAACCAGACAGTTTCTATGTCAAAGGATAAATGGACACAAGTCAGACATGAGAAATGGTAACACACACATAAACCTATAGGGCGGGGTGGGGAAACTCAGGCCTGGTGGCTGGATGCATCCTCCAGCTTGCCTGGATCTGGCCCTCGAGGCTCAGAGTCCCCGCCCCCTGCATTGGGGAGCCCACACTGGTGCTCCAGCCTTCCTCCTCCTGCCACCCTTCCATGGGGCTGGTGCACACAAAATCTACTAGCCTGGGGCCCCCTAGGCTCTGGAGGGGAATGTGAGGAGTGTCTTTCTCCTTCTCAATCAGGGGCCACACAGTGAGGGTTTGTTTTGGTTTGGTTTTTTTGGTTTCTCACTTGTGTGCGGCTCCCAACTGATTTTTCTGTGGGTCGGTGGCAGGGGAGGCCCGTACCTATAGGCAAACTAGGCAGCTGCCTAAGGCCTAGGAGAGGCAGCACGTGAGGGGGTTTCCCCTGTGCTGCAGAGGGGGGGGGGTCAGCCCTGGGGGAGGAGGAATGCGGGGGTTTCCTCTGCCCCGTGGGAGGGGGAGAGTCGGCCCCGGTGGAGAAGGAATGGGGGGGGGGGGTTCCCCTGCCCCGTGGGAGAGGGAGGGTTGGCCCCGGGGGAGAAGAAATGGGGGGGGTTTCCCCTGCCCCGTGGGAGGGGCGGGTCGCCCCAGGAGAGGCGCATACTGGCTTCTCTCCGGGGGGGTGGGATCTTGGGAGGAGGTGGGTGCAGGAGAATCTCTCCCCCAACTGGCACCCTGTTCCCTCTCTCTGGCCCCCAGCCCCCGAACTCCATCCCCAGCCCCCAGCCCTCTGGCCCCCAGCCCCAGAACTCCAACTCCATCCCCAACCCCCTGGCCCCAAGCCCCAGAACTCCATCCCCAGCTCCTCGCCCCCCAGCCCCTTGGCCACCAGCCACAGAACTCTATCCCCAGCCCCCCTCTCCCCAGCACAGAATCAAAACCCTCAGTCGATATCTGCCCTTGGGGTTGGGGGATGGGGGCACCGACTGCATGGTTCGCCTAGGGCGCCAGTTCCTGGCAGCTAGTCTAGGGCCACCCCTGGTCGTTGGCCCCTGACCCAAAAAAGTTTCCCCACCTCTGCTGCAGGGAAGCATTTTAACCAGCCTGGGCACCCATTAATGGATTTAAAAGTAGCCATTCTTCTACAAAGGAATTTCACAAGCCCATTACAGAGTAAGGAATTGACCTTCATATGCAAATTTGACACTGTTTCCCTGGGCTTGAACAAATACATTAACTGGATGTCACATTATAAAGCCAGCCTTCCCCACATTCAATACCCCATTGACATCAAAAGCAAGTATGGGACACGTCCAACCCACTCAATTAGCCTCACTACCACTGGTACTACAATTAAGAGATACCTTTTTTTTCTTTTCTTTCCCTCCTTTTCTGTTACAAATTCTGAGTTCCTGTTATTTCCACTCCAGCTTTCAACTCATCTGAAGATGTGGGTTTCACCCACAAAAGCTCAAGATACTGTTTATATGTTGTTAGTTTCTAAGGTGCCACAGGATTACTCCATGATAAGTGGACATTTGGCTATCAAAAATCATTCCAGACTATGGATGTTGCTGGACCAGAAAATGCCGGACTAGAGAGGTTCAATCTCTATTAAAAATGGTTAAGCTCCTAGCCCATCAAACTGGATCATCATTTCACCACTGAACTCTCAGACTATGTCTACACTGTAGACTTTTGCCAGCAGAGAGTATGCTAATGATGCACTCATTAGCATTTGTCATGATGTCATTTGCATATTCTCTGCCGATACTTTTTGCACAAGAGGTTTTTATGCAAAAACAAGCAGTGTAGATGGATCCCTTTTGCGCAAAAAAACCCTTTTGCGCAAGATCTGTAGATCTCCTTTTTTGAGGCATAAGAATCTTGCACAAAAGGGTTTTTTTTGCACAAAACGAACCCGTTTACACTGCTTGTTTTTGTGCAAAAACATCTTTAGCAAAAAGCATTGGCAGAGAACATGCAAATGACAGTGTGACAAATGCTAATAAGCGCTTCATTACTATACTCTCTGCTGGCAAAAGGCTGCAGTGTAGATGTAGCCTCAGTCTTTCTTCCCTTTTGCTTTTCCGGCTGAATGCTGAGAAGTACACCAAAACCACAAAGTTTACTTTCCTTCCTCAAACATGGAGAAAATCACTTTGTAACACTTTCAGCTTTCATTGGCAAGTGGTAGGCTAAAATTGCTCAAACCCAAGCTTCCACTGTGATACAACATTTTGTTGCTAGCCCACTAAACTGGTTCAGCACTATGTCTCATCTGCTTTCTTAAAGAGTAATCTTTCCTAAGTTATGGAGCTTCAACACCTGCAGTTGTAGAAGATGTAAAGAAGTTTTGTGTGTAGCTTCATCAGCAATCAGTGCTAACCTCATTAATCAATGCCTCAGGATGCCAAGCCTGGAAGCTGCTGCTATGTCAAATAATTGAAGCCCTCCAACCCATTCACAAAGTAGGTTTTATATGTTGTGTAGTTTGCCCTGTTTCCACTCTTTGTATTCTTGCAGGTATTGAGAGAAGGCAGCCCAGGATCTTTAGGAAGTGTTCAGAGTGTGGCTCGACATGTCTGTCACAAACTGGCATAAATGTTGAATCTTGAGCCTGGGAAAAGAGTATGACTGGCACAGCTACAAAACTTGCTTCCAAATGTCCTTGTAAATTGTTAGCTCCCATCTGGCCCCTCTTGGCCTCCTTTGATGTTTCTTAGATATTTAATATTAATTCGGTGTAGCAGACATGGAAAAATCATTAGTTGAGAATCTGACTGCTTGTCAAGATTCTAAATCAGTATTTCATGTATCAAGCAGATCAGACCCAAAGCCAGACTTCAACAACCTCCTGTCTGCTATCAACAGGCAATTCATCAATTTAATTTTGATGTATCATGGCTCGGGAATGTTGGATGACTTAATCCACTACTCTGGCCATTCCCAATATCAGCTATATGGCAAGTGAAGCTTTGCCTGATCAGCACTGATAGAACTCCACTTTGTACTTGATGGGAAATCATCTGTTTTCTATCCCTGAAATAAAAAAGCCCATGACTCTGACTACTTAATCAGCACTGATAGATCAGATCTTGGACTGAAGAACACAGCAAGAAAATAATAAATTGTCTGATATCTTCACTCAGCTACATCACTTAATTTATTCTAAAGATTTTGCATTGATATACTAAAGTCTAGTCTCGGTGCCTACAATACTGTCAGCCCTCATTAACATGGGAGCATCAAAGCTAATGGAACAGAGGCTTGCACTCCTATATTTTGAATTCAGCACACTGTGTAAAAGTGAGTTCTGATCCATCAGCAGATCCTGTACCTCTGGCCTCAGAGAAGCAAGCATCTATTCATGCTGCAGAGATCTTGACATACTGGCCACTGATCTTGTAAACTGGGAATTCTGTCCTTGAGTGTGGCTATTACTTGCCAAGGGGTATGTCTACACTACCCCCCTAGTTCGAACTAGGGGGGTAATGTATGCATACCGAACTTGCTAATGAAGCCCGGGATTTGAATTTCCCGGGCTTCATTAGCATAAAGCCGGCGCCGCCATTTTTAAAAGCCGGCTTGTTCGAACCCCGTGCCGCGCGGCTACATGCGGCACGGGCTAGATAGTTCGAACTATGTAGTTATTCCGAACTATCTGTACGCCTCGTGGACCAACCTGGCAGCACCCCAGCTGCTCTGCCCCAGGAGTCCTGATTCAGCCGCTGCTGGTCAGTTTCAGCAGCGGCTGAATCAGGACACCTGAGGCAGAGCAGATGGGGTGCTGCTGTGTTGCTCCAGTAGCGCCGAGGAGCCGTGCTACTGGAGCAACCCAGCAGCACCCCAGCTGCTCTGTCCCAGGCGTCCCCAAGTCAGCCGCTGCTGAAACTGACCAGCGGCTGACTACAGGAAGCCCGAGGCAGAGTTGCTCTGCCCCAGGCTTCCTGGAATCAGCCGCTGATCAGTTTCAGCAGCAGCTGACTTGGGGACGCCTGGGTTTCTTAAGTTGAATCTGTGTGTAAGTCAGAACTGGCGTCCAGATTCAGCCGCGGTTGAAACTGATCAGTTTCAGCAGCGGCTGACGCCACTTCCGACTTACATACAGATTCAACTTAAGAACAAACCTACAATCCCTATCTTGTACGTAACCCAGGGACTGCCTGTATTCTAATTATATTCTTGTTGGGCTCATATAAAAACAAACTACCTAATTCAGACTGAAGAAACTTTTTATCACAACATTTATGTGTCATATATTTCACTTGTAAACATATTTCAGGAGAATAAATAACACATTAAGTAAATGTGTATCTCATATGATTTATATATGTTTAACACATATGTCTGTCCAGTAAGCTACATGCGAAATGTGTGGGATCCTCAATAAGATCATAAAATCTGCAAACTCCATATATATTATATGTGATTAAAGTAACCCAAACTATTAGAATAGAGCCATGGTTGTTAACCTAAGACACAATTTTGGGTTTGACTTTTTGATACTCTTATAGTTTACAAAGGCACTGTGTGTCTTCCTTCTGCCTGGGCAGATGGGTTTGTTAGTATAGTGAGAACAGAGAAGAACAGTTACATGATATGGTGGGGGTGGACTATCTGAGCATATTCTGGCTGGCTGCCTGGTATAGGTGCCAACTCCATGTGCTTTGGGGCTGAAGAATAATTAGTGGGTACGAAGTGCTCCCATGTCCCTATGCTTACCAACTCATTCCCCTCCCTTCCAGCACTTATGGAGCACTGCAAATCAGCTGAACCATTGAGTTCAATGGGGAAAAACAGGGACGGAGTATCCTCAGAGGAGGTGGAGGGGAAGAGGCAGGGAGGAAGTGTGTCAGGGGAGGGAAGAGGCAGGGTAGGGGCAAGGGGTTGGGGGAAAAGGTGGAGTGGCAGTAGTGCCTGGTGTATGTTGGGGGGAGGAGTGCTGAGCACTCCCCAGCAAAATGAGAATTGGCACCTGTGCTGCCTGGGTTCTCTCTCAAGACAAGGTCAAGTAACCAGATGGAAGGGGCAACAGGGAATGGGTCTGGAGGATAAAATACTAAAAGACCAAAGAAATGCCTGACCCTGATCAAAGTATAATCTCATTCCTTACCCCTCCAATGGAGTACTAAAGAAGTGGCATGAAGACTCAAACCCATGATCCCCCTCCCCAGAATGGAACATGACCATAAGTTGTAATGGGTGTGACGAGGGGCATGCACTGTAAGTATATTTTGACATGCTAAGAAGGAGAAGGGGGGTAGTGGGAATAGGGATGAGGGAATGGAGAACAGAGAATGGGGACACGAGCAAGACGCTGGGTATGTCTACACTACCCCCCTAGTTCGAACCCACGAGGCATACAGATAGTTCGGAATAACTACATAGTTCGAACTATCTAGCCCGTGCCGCGTGTAGCCGCGCGGCACGGGGTTCGAACAAGCCGGCTTTTAAAAATGGCGGTGCCGGCTTTATGCTAATGAAGCCCGGGAAATTCAAATCCCGGGCTTCATTAGCAAGTTCGGTATGCATACATTACCCCCCTAGTTCGAACTAGGGGGGTAGTGTAGACATACCCTCTGTGCTGTCAAACCTGGGAAGGGGGATGGGAGATAAAGACACTATGGTGTCAGAGGAGGGAACAGAACACTGGGGAACATATTCTATAGGTGTATAGCAGCTGTGGCCAATCTGCGGCTCGTGAGCCACATGCGGCTCTTGCCTCCCAAAAGTGCGGCTCATGAAGCCACTCCTGTGCCCCCCCAAATGGACCCCGCCCCCCACCAGCTCCTCCCCTCCACCCCCCCAAAGTGGAGCTGCGGGGTATTAAAAATGTTACCTAAGATGGCAGCTATCTTAAAGGGGCAGCCTTCTTTTAAAAAAAAATATTTGTTTTTGTTTGACAATTCTGGTGTGGCTATTCGCATTTTTTCTGCCGCTGTTTTGGCTCTCTTTGTTAAATGGTTTGGCCACCCCTGGTGTATAGAGATGGTGTGAAGGGCTTTGGAATATTTTTGCTTGGAAACTAACCTCAATAAACGTTGAATTGTCTGCACTTTGGACTTCTAGTCTTCTGCTTTCTGCCTGTGTGACAATAACTAAGGAGTGGGAGGGGAGGAGAAGGGAAAGCCCTCTTACACAAACAATATCTTTCATATATAAAAATATGAACATCAGCCTCTGAATCTTTTGTGAAATGTGTGGAAAATGCCTCTCTTGATCTGCATGGTAACAGATTTTTGAAATATTTGAGATACCTTTTAAACTGTAATATGATAATTTTGATTGTTAGACAGAAACAATGGATGAAGAACACACCGAGCTCAACAGATGGGGATATTGTAAACTAAAACTGTGCTCTCTGAATCTCAAAATGACTGTGGGGTGAATTGTCCTCTGTAAGGGTATGTCTACACTACAACGTTAATTCGAACTAACTTAGTTCGAATTAGTTAATTCGAACTAAGCTAATTCGAACTAACAGATCCAGACTAAAAAACTAGTTCGAATTAGCGTTTTGCTAATTCGAACTAGCATGTCCACATTAAGTGGACCCTGAACCGGGATTAAGGATGGCTGGAAGCAGTGCCGGCAGGGCATCAGAGGAGGACTTAGAGCGTGGAGATGCTGTCTCAGGCTAGCCGAGGGCTGTGCTTAAAGGGTCCCGACCCCCACCCCGGACAGACAGTTCTCAGGGGTGCCCCGCTTGCAAAGCAGTCCTGGCTTGGATTGCCCGGAATACCCACACTGGGCACATCACAACACTCGGCCATCAGACCGGCTGCACTTGCCGCAGGCTGCCATCTGGGGAGAGGGAGCAATTGGGGGGCTGCAGGAGAGCTTCCACCCCCAGAAGCCCGCAGAGCCAGCCCAGTCCTTCCCATCGGGGGCTCGTGCCCCATTCCTCCCTCACCTCCTTCCACTTACCCTTCCCTAGCCGCTCTTCTTGATGTACAAAATAAAGATAACGTGTCTTCCAAAATGGAATCTGTCTTTATTGAACAAAACTCAGGGAGACTGGGAAAAGGAGGTGGGAGAGGGGAAGAGAGAGGCTGGGAGAGGGGAGGGCAACTAAAATGATCAGGGGTTGGGAACAGGTCCCATATGAAGAGAGGCTAAAGAGACTGGGACTTTTCAGCTTAGAAAAGAGGAGACGGAGTGGGGACAGGATAGAGGTCTCTAAAAGCATGAGTGGGGTGGAGAGGGTGCATACAGAAAAGTTCTTCATTAGTTCCCATAAAGAAGGACTAGAGGACACCAAAGGAAAGGAATGGGTAGCAGGCTTCAAACTAGTAACAGAAAGTTGTTCTTCACAAAGCAAAGAGTCAACCTGTGGAACTCCTTGCTGCAGGAGGCTGTGAAGGCTAGAACTAGAACAGAGTTTAAAGGGAAATGAGATCAAGTCATGGAGGCTGGGTCCATAGAGTGGTATTAGCCAGGAGGTAGGATTGGTGTCCCTGCCCAAGGTTTGTGGAAGGCTGGAGAGGGATGGCACAAGACAAATGGCTTGGTCACTGTCTTCGGTCCATCCCCTCCAGGGTCTGTAGGGTTGGCCGCTGTCGGCAGACAGGCTACTGGGCTAGATGGACCTTTGGTCTGACCCAGGACGGCCATTATAAGCTCAGGGCTCAGGATCGGGGGTCTCACTGGACCCCCTTGATTCTCTTGCACACCTGCTCCTGGGTGGCCAGGCTGGCAGCTCTCGTGCCCTAGACGGCCACTTTCCTGTGCGTAGTGCGGAGGTCGTGGACGAGGTCCACGATGTCTGCACTAGCCCAGGCGGGTGCCTGCCTCTTGCGGTCCCAGGCAAGCTCCCGGGAGCCACCAGCCTGGTCCCGGGAAGTGGGGGAGGGCTGGGGGGCATCAGATGGGTGGCTCGATCCGTGCCAGGTGCAGGGTCTGCTGGCTGGGTGCTGGCAGGCTTGCACCTGGCACGGGCAGCGTAGCCAGCCCGTGCCCCTCTAAGGGGTCCAGAGCCGGGAGGGGGGCAGAAGAGTTTCCCTGGTGTTGGCCAGAGTGGCCACCAGGGAAACCTGGGGAGGGCTAGCCTCCCACTAGTTCTAATTAAGGGGCTACACACCCCTTAATTCGAACTAGCTAGTTCGAACTAGGCTTAATCCTCGTAAAATGAGGTTTTCCTAGTTCGAACTAAGCGCTCCGTTAGTTCAAATTAAATTCGAACTAACGGAGCGATAGTGTAGTGCCTATGAAAGTTAGTTAGAACTAACGTCCATTAGTTCGAACTAACTTTGTAGTGTAGACATACCCTAATAGATTACAGCAGCTTGAGTAGTGTTCTAATTATACTGATTGCCAGAAAGTTACTATAACAGTTGGGGACTACTGGAACAAAGCACCTTCCCTCCCAGGCTGTGTTCCCTATCACAGACACTAGTGGGGGAAGTGGTATACTAGCATTGCTTTCCTAGAGATTCCTTTTATTCTGGATAGATTCTACCATAACTAACTGCAGCAACTATAATGTTGCTTTGTACAGAAGACCAACACAAAGCAATCCAAATGTGGGGAAGAATCAGGGTCAATATATAATATAATGAGGAAACATGTATCTTCTATATTACCAGTCATTAATGTAATGATGAAGATTTAGTAGACTTGGAAACACCATGAGTCAGGGTGGATCCAGACAGCACCCTTCTGTTGGAATAAGATGCTCAAATTCGAAGTCTAAATCAAAAGAGCTTATTTTGAAATTTGGCACTGTGTAGATAGCTCCAAATTTCAAAATAAGGCACTATTCCAACAAATCTCTTAAACCTCGTGGAATGAGGTTTACAGGGATGTTGGAATAGCTTGTCCGCTATTTCAGGAAATAGTGGGCGCTTTTAAAGACACAGCGTGCTATTTTGGGATACTTCCAGTATCCCGAAAGAGCAACGCAGTGTAGACGTACCCTCAGATTCTTAGGTATGCTGTGGATGCTTCTGATGCTTCAACAATGTAAAACAGCTGTAAATCAGACTTTTAATCAGTTAAACTGAATGTACAGCTACTTTGTTTCACCAAAGAAGCATAAACAAGCAGAGCATATGAGAGATTATGGCCCTGTATATTTTGGCACTGTGTTTTCTGAATCCATTGCAGTATTCCATGCATACAATTGACTTAGGTCTATTCTCCCATAATTAAAACTTAACATTTCTAAATGATTTCAAAATGTTGCTATGCAGTAGGTATCATACACATTTTACAGAGAGATCAAATGAAGTAAAAAGATTTTGTTACAAAAAAAGAAAGAAGATGGTGAAAGCGGGGGATGGGGGCGGAAATAATGTAATTTTTTAAAAACATGTGAACTCTGGGACTCCATGTCTTTGTTCCAAAAATTGTGGGTCCCAAAATTTTCAAATGCGGGTTCTTTAGATTAGGCACCTACATTGTCATTTAGGCACTTAAATGAATGGCCAGTTTTCCAAGATGTTGGAGGATCCAGAACTCCCGTTAAAATAAATGGGAAATATAAGAGATTTTAAGTGCTTACATATGGCTATAGGTATTCATTTTAAGCATGCTGGTTTGAAAATTTTGGCTGTGGATTTCATAATGGATTATTGTGTTCCTCCTGTGCATTTGGAGGTCTTGGTCCAGGAAAACATTTCTAATCAGGAAGGGTACATAGGCATTTATTTAAATATGTGCTTAAATCTGAGTTCAACAGAACTTAAACAAATGCTTAAATGCTTTCCTGAATAGAGGTGGATTTAAGAACAGGTTAAGGGGCTTTCCAAAATCAGGGCCTAATCTATTTTTTTTAAATAGCATGCTAAACAGTTCGACTACACAACCCACCACATCCTTAAAAACAATAACAAAATCAGCTGAACACTGCACTCCATGCAACTTCCCCCCAACCCCCCCCCCAAGAATAGAGTCCAGGGCTCTTGACTGAGTTTTGTGCTCTAACTAGCAGATCACAAAATACATATCAATAATCCAATTTAATTTCCAGTGTGTCCTATATCTATTTCCAGGTTGGACATCCAATGTTCACATCCACATAGCACATAGTTTGCATTGCATTGCAAATATCACATAATTTATATAATATTTGGGCTAAGGAAACCCCTTTTTTTATTGGTAGGTGGTACTAATTAAAAAATAAAAATAAATGATGACACTTAAATTACTTAAATCACAGAGGCCTATAATGGGGTGTCTGCCCCACACAAGATTGGAAGGGGTTAAGAGCACTCATCAGGCTAATTAATTCCCCAGGTTACACCTGGATGGGAAGCAGAGAACTGACTGCAAGCAGGATCAGTTGTAGGGTTGCCAATTTTCTTATTGCACAAAACTGAATGCTCTTGCCCCACTACCATTCTGCCTCTTTCCTGAGGCCTTGCCCCTACCCTTTTTCAGAGGCCTCACCTCCACTCACTCATCCTCCCCTCCATTACTCACTCTCCCCAACCCTCATTCACTTTCATCTGGCTGGGGAAGGGAGCTGGGCTGCAGGAGGGGTAAGGACTTTGGTTGAGATGTTAGCTCTGGCTGTAGGTGCTGGGTAAAGGATGGTGGATGTGGGGTTTCAGCTGCAAGAGGGGCTCTGGGCTAGGGCAGTGGAAGGGGGTATGGGAGGAGATGCAGTGTCTGGGAGGGAGTTAGGGGGCAGGACAGGGTTCCTACCTGGGGCAGGGTTGGGGTGCAGCTCTGGCTAAATGGCATTTATTTCAGGCAGTTTCTGGAAGTAGCTGACATACCCGGCTCCTAGAGGAAGGGAACAGGGGGCATTGCCTCAGCATCTCCCATTGGCCACATTTCTCAGCCTATGGGAGCTGCAAAGTTGTGCACAGGGTGGGGGCAGTGTGCAGAGACCCCATGGGAGGGACGGGCAAAATACTGATCCATCAAGCTGCTCTATCCAGCCCACAGCCCAGCAGGAGCCACATCCAGGCTCCCTGTCTGCCCTGCCCCTGCATGGCGCTCTCTGAATATTGAAAGCCCAGGAGGAATGAGGGAGAGGCTATGCATATTGTCCTTGTCCCCAGCACAACCTCGCAGCTCCCATTGGTTGGTTTCCCCCTCCAACTCACAGCATTCAGAGCAGCACAAGGCCCCCACAACTGCTTTGAGTGGTGTGCGGGGAGCATGGAAGGCAAGGGGCCTGGCCGAAGAACCTGCTGTGCTACTGGCCAGGAACTGCCCAGGTAAGTGCTGCCCAGCCAGAGCCTGCCTCTGGTACTCCAGCCCCTCCCTCACTCGAACACTGTCCCCTCCTGCATCCCTATCTTCTCCCAGACTCTACACCCCTCCTGAAACTCTATCACCTCCCAGACCCTGCCCCCCAGACTTATCCCTGGTCACAACTCAGATCTCTGTACCCCCTCATACACCTCTCCTCCAGGTCAGAATCCTCTCCTGCACCCATCCCCATTCCCTTCTGCCTGCACTCTCCTGTCCCAGATCACAACCTCCAACTTTAACCAAACTCCCACCCAGATCCCATACCCTCTACTGCACCCCAATTCCTAACCCCAAGGTCCCATCTGCATTCAACCTCCATCACACCTCCTCCATTAATATCATGGAAAACTTCAATCCTTGACCACTTACCAAATTCATGGAGTGGCCCTCCTCATAAAAAAGTATTGCCCCCCACTGCTGCCCCATGGCTATTCCTGCATATAGGAGCTGAACATGTCAACTGCTCTGGGAACTGTGCAGAACCAGAGTAGGTAGGGAGCCTGCCTTAGCCCTGCTGTAACACTAACTGGACTTTTAGCAGTAAGTGCTGACCAGAGACCCAGGGTCATTTTTCAGCCAAGTGTTCTGCTCGAAAAATGGTCACTTGGCAACCCTTCCTGAGCAGGAACAGTCAGGAACTATAAAGAGTGAGGAAGCAAGCAACAGACAAAGGCCACTCACTGGGAAGAGGATTTGGAAATAGTACTCCCAGAGAAAGGGAGGGAACAAGAAGAGTAGGAAGCAGTCCAGGGAAGGAGCAGTGAGAGCTGAGGGTACGTCTACACTACAGCGCTAGTTCGAACTAACTTAGTTCGAATTAGTTAATTCGAACTAAGCTAGTTCGAACTAACGCATCTAGAACTAAAAACTAGTTTTGCTAGTTCGAACTAGCAAGTCCACACCCATGTCCAGGGCTTAAGGATGGCCGGAAGCAGTGCCGGCAGGGCATAAAAGGAGGACTTAGAGCATGGAGATGCTGTCTCAGGCTAGCCGAGGGCTGCGCTTAAAGGGTCCCGACCCCCACCCCGGACACACAGTTCTAAGGGGTGCCCCGCTTGCAAAGAAGTTCTGGCTTGGAGTGCCCTGAGTGCCCACACTGGGCACATCACACCACTCGGCCATCAGCCCAGCTGCACTTGCCGCAGGCTGCCATCTGGGGAGAGGGAGTAATTGGGGGGCTGCAGGAGAGCTTCCACCCCCAGAAGCCCGCAGAGCCAGCCCAGTCCTCCCTATCGGGGGCTCGTACCCCATTCCTCCCTCACCTCCTTCCACTTACCCTTCCTTAGCCCCCCTTCTTATTGATGTACAAAATAAAGATAACGTTTCTTCCAACATTGACTCTGTCTTTATTGAAAAAAAACTGGGGGAGACTGGGAAAAGGAGGTGGGAGAGGGGAAGAGAAAGGCTGGGAGAGGGGAGGGCAACTAACATGATCAGGGGTTGGGAACAGGTCCCAGATGAAGAGAGGCTACAGAGACTGGGACTGTTCAACTTAGAAAAGAGGAGACGGAGGGGGACAGGATAGAGGTCTCTAAAAGCAGGGGTTGGGTGGAGAGGGTGCATTCAGAAAAGTTCTTCCTGAGTTCCCATAAAGAAGGACTAGAGGACACCAAAGGAAAGGAATGGGTAGCAGGCTTGAAACTAGTAAGAGAAAGTTGTTCTTCTTGACAAAGCAAATAGTTAACCTGTGGAACTCCTTGCTGCAGGAGGCTGTGAAGGCTACAACTAGAACAGAGTTTAAAGGGAAGTGAGATCAAGTCATGGAGGTTGGGTCCATGGAGTCCTATTAGCCAGAGGGTAGGAGTGGTGTCCCTGCCCAAAGTTTGTGGAAGGCTGGAGAGGGATGGCACGAGACAAATGGCTTGGTCATTGTCTTCGGTCCATCCCCTCCAGGGTCCCTAGGGTTGGCCGCTGTTGGCAGACAGGCTACTGGGCTAGATGGACCTTTGGTCTGACCCAGGACGGCCATTGTAAGCTCAGGGCTCAGTGTCGGGGGTCTCAGTGGACCCCCTTGATTTTCATGCACACCTGGTCCTGGGTGGCCAGGCTGGCAGCTCTCCTGCCCTAGACGGCCACTTTCCTGTGCCTAGTGCGGAGATCGTGGACGAGGTCCACGATGTCCGCACTAGCCCAGGAAGGTGCCCGCCTCTTGCGGTCCAGGGCAAACTCCCGGGAGCCGCCAGCCTGGTCCCGGCAAGAGGGGGTGGGCTGGGGGGCATCGGGTGGGTGGCTCTGTGCCGTGCCAGGTGCAGGGTCTGCTAGCTGGGTGCTGGCAGGCTTGCACCTGGCACGGGCACCGTAGCCAGCCCGTGCCCCTTTAAGGGGTCCGGGGCCGGGAGGGGGGCATAGAGTTTCCCTGGTGTTGGCCAGAGTGGCCACCAGGGAAACCTGGGGAGGGCTAGCCTCCCACTAGTTCGAACTAAAGGGCTACACAGCCCTTAGTTCGAACTAGCTAGTTCGAACTAGGCGTTAGTCCTCGTAAAATGAGGTTTACCTAGTTCGAACTAAGCGCTCCGCTAGTTCGATTCAAATTCGAACTAGCGGAGCGCTAGTGTAGCACCTATTAAAGTTAGTTCGAACTAACGTCCGTTAGTTCGAACTAACTTTGTAGTGTAGACATACCCTGAGAGAGTAAAGCCCAGAACTACTGAATTCAGTGTCTCTAGACTGGCACCTGGGCCAGGGTTCCACTACTAGCCACTGGGGAAGAGGCACCAACAAGGCACTGCTGGAGAAGACTACTTGAGAGAGTTTGCATGGAAGGACGTTTGATAATCCCTAGAAGAGGAAGCCATGTAGTGACCTGGATGAAGGAGTGTCACAAAGAGGAGGCTGCAGTTCCTGGAGTGAGAGAGGACATGGAGAGACACCAGCAAATGTGGGTGTGATGCCTGGCAGAGCTAATCCCCAGGACAACCAGTAGGTGGTGTCACTAATACAGAGAGCTTCCCAGGACACCCTCTCACATAGGAACTTAATATGGTTTTCACACAGCAGTTGTTGCACATGAATTATATTCCATCTGATGATATGAGCTAAGAATATAGATCTAGGATTCTCTAATTACTTGCACCAAATATGTAGTGACTTTGTTTTGAGAGTGAAGTCTTGTTGACTGAGAAATGTTATCAGGCTACGTCAAGACTACAGAGTTTTATCAGAAAAAGGTACGCAAATTGTGCTCTGCAATTTGCGTACCTTTTTCCGATTTTTTGGGGGGGAGCAGCTTTTCCAAAATTTGGCCCATCTACACTGGGCCAAATTTCGGAAAAGCCTCCTCTTTTGGAAGTGCACTTCTTCCTCATGAAATGAGGAAGACCGGGCTTCTGAAAGAGCGCGTCTGCTCTTCTGCAAAAAAAAATGTAAGAGCAGACACGTTCCCTGGACGTGGCGCAGTTTTTCAGGGATACCTCAGCTGCCAGGTCAGGTCATTTTAAAACATGTTATAAAATGCTATTTTCCTTCTGGGAAAAAAAATGCATTGTTTATTCAAGGTAAGTATAGAGGTCGAATCATAACTCTGTGTCAGGGAGGTGAAAATGTTTGTCACCTTTATACTTAAAAAGACTCTTACATGCTTCATAACCAGAACACGGTGTCCAAAACATTATTCTGTATGTTTCTAGTGTCCCCCTGCCATAGGGAAGAGGAAATGAAGAAGTGAAATTAAGCTACATGAAGAAAGTTTGTGTCAAGTTTGCGTCAAGGCTAGAGACCATAGATCTGACTCCCTTAGATGCATGTTACACTTTTTAAACTCCGTAAGTTCAATAGAGATATTCCTGCAGTATTTTTGTTACTGCAGTGCAGTCGGACTCACCCACTAGAGTAGCAGGACAGAAGAAAGTGTATAGTTTCTCCTGGTATGTAGATAATGGGAATTCTAGCAGGGAAGTTTTAGTTCAGAGTAAGTGGGGTTGGTGAAATTAGCTATATTCCAGTCCTAGACCTACCCACACTTCTTTAATCCTGTTCAAACTCTCTTTATTTCACAAAATTGGAAACTATATAGTCCCAGGAATATGTGATGAAAGAAGTCAAAATGACTCAATCACCAAAAAAATTAGCTCTTTTTAGTTTCCTTTCAAATATACAAAAGTAGAGAGGGAGGGTGGGTGTAAAGAAAGGAGGGCAAAAGAGAAGGAAAGAGTGTTTTCTGTTTCCAAGTTTTATTTAGCACAATTAAAGGCATGCAGAATGTATACATATATATTCAAAAACATATATTAAAAGAAAGATAAAGGTAAACAAATAACCTTTTCCCATTGCCAAAGACGCATAAACATATCCCTATTGTAATTTGTGATGCACTGGAACATACAAATTATAAAAATTAACAACACAGCCTTTTAAAACAGACTATTTTAGTTCAATAAATAAAAGTCAAAATTTTTTTTTGAAAATATGGAAATAAATGCCTTTGCAAGCCATACCTTTCCTCAACGGAAACCTCCTTCAGCTGCTGGTGTGGTTTTGTGCCTTCCATTTCTCGGATGCTTACTGCATAGATCTTTGTTGTATAATCAATAGCCTTTTCTCTTGCAACATCACTGTCATAACCTTAAAAAATGTAAAAGATAAAAAGACACCTTGTGTAGTTTGTTTTCAGATTTGTATTGAAGAGATAAGAAATAAAAAAGATCTGCAACAACAGTAGTAGTCTAAGGTCCTGAGCCTACAACGATTTACACATAGTTAACTTTAAGCAAATAAAGTCTAGTAGCACCTTAAAAATTAACAAACATGTAGATGGTATCATGAGCTTTTGTGGGTAAAACCCACTTCTTCAGATGACCGGAGTATAATAAGTACAGATCCAAGAATAAATAAGGAAAGAAGGGAGGGGGTGAGGGAGTTTTTCCTGCTACAGACTAACTCAGCTACCCCATGAAGCTTTAAAGCAAATAGTTAACTTCAAGCACCTGAGGAGTCCCACTGAACTCAATAGGATTCCTCACATGCTTAAAGTAAAATATGTGTGTGAATCTTTGTGAGATCAGGGCTAAATTTAATATAGATTTTTCATAAACCCCTTTTACCTCCATCTTCTTCCACATCTGTATCTGATTCCTCACTGTCAACCAGTTTACTCTCTTGGATGCTCACAAACTCTCTGGTCCAGATCATCAAAGCAGTATCAGCACCACCTACAGTCAGTAGCACAGAATCATTATGTAACCATCGAACATTGGTTACATGGGCACTATGACCCACATACTTCTTGAACTTTGCACGTTGCCCCTGAAATATGAAGAACATGTTATCATTTAAACTATTCATTGTCCATATTTTCCTACAGAAATTTTCCCCACTTCCCTTTCCAACATGGCTTCTAATTTGATGAATAAATACTATTTATTACCTTTACTGGATATGAGAAAAGCTTCACAAAACCAAAATCATCTCCTGTAGCTAGCAGTGAACCATCTTTTGTAAGAGTAGCTGCATTTACAACAGTGACATCGCTATGCATGGGCCAGATTCCTTCACAAGTAGGACCAAGAACACATGTCCAGGTATCCCACTCAATCTTCTCTATCTGGAAACAAACATTTCCAAAACAAAGTAAACTTGACATATGTCTATTGTACTGCTTTTTCTCTTGAACTGTGATACTAACAAACTAGTTTTGACAGATGATCTTGCCTTTAGGTTTGACCAAAATAATATTTCGGTTTTCGTTCTGTTAGCTTACAGTATTTTTCTTTCCAGATGATTAATGCTAAATATAATTTATCTCCTTTATTACAACTGGAATACTAACAGTTCCAGTTCCTGGAACTTTACTTTTTTTGCTATACATTTTTTATTCTCCAGGGAGAAGTCTTTGATTATTATCATTTGGATTTAAACCGCTTAGAGATTTTCAGAGGTAATGAATATTGGCAATTCTCATTAAAATCATACAAAATTGCAGATGCTTGGCATCCTAAAATCAGGCCTCACATTTTTAAAAGTAGCATCCACTTAAATTGCCTGCACAAAGATTAAATACAAAAAAGTGATTATTAATGCAAAACGATAATGTGGAATCACTTGTCTGTAACTCGCAAATATGTTTTTGCACGTAGAACCTTCTTCTAAAATAACAAATGGATGCATCTGCAGATACTACAGGTGATGGAAAAGTTTGTGTTGTCTTTTCTGCACTCACATAATTTCATTCTAAGATTTATTGTGAGAATTTTAGTAAATCTGCACTTTTTAATTTACTTTTCAACTTATTTCAATGGGAAAGAAAAGTTAGTTCAATGCCAAGAACTTTTGAAAATCTCACCCACAATATTTGATCAAATCTGAATTAAATGCTTATCTGAAATGGTTCTAATTTTGAAATACTAATGTTTGTTAAGTGTTTAGAATAATGTAGCTGCTATGAAAGATACGATACTGAGTGATTAAGCAGTTATAATTCTACCTATTATCAGGATTAACTTTTGTGTATTTAACATCTGTATGTGATAATACATACAAAGGCCAACTTCACAAGGCTGTTTTTAATGTCTGTGAAGCACTCTGTAAACTTAAAAGTGAGGTAGCAGAGGGAAGGTATATGAAAAAGACATACCATTTAAATATGTAGTACACTAATTTCCAGCACTGTTATATAAACACTCACAGTATAAAACCTTCAGGTTAGGACTGAGTGATGTATTCAGAAAATGTAATTAGAATGATCCATACCTCAGTAGCTCGTATAATATGTCTTTTTCCTCTTGGTGCTTCAAAAAACAGCTGTTCTTTGGCACCAGAATTGACTTGCAATAGCTTTCCTATATGTGAAATACAAGTTTATTATTTCTTTTTCTATGAGTAGCAATATTATGAATTTTTTTTTTACTGAATGATGAGGTGTTATTAAAAACTTGAATGCACATCCTGCATAGGTATTTGTGATAAAATGATGAGAAATATCTACAGAGCATTAACATAAATACAGTCTGAATCTGTTTCTAAAAACTGTTGTCCAGGTGCTACTCACTAAGGGTATGTCTACACTACAAAGTTAATTCGAACTAACGGACGTTAGTTCGAATTAACTTTGATAGGCGCTACACAAGCGCTCCGCTAGTTCGAATTTAATTCAAATTAACGGAGCACTTAGTTCGAACTAGATAATCCTCATTCCACGAGGATTAAGCCTAGTTCGAACTATCTAGTTCGAATTAAAGGGTGTGTAGCCCCTTAATTTGAACTAGTGGGAGGCTAGGCCTCCCCAGGTTTCCCTGGTGGCCACTCTGGCCAACACCAGGGAAACTCGTCTGCCCCCCTCCCAGCCCCGGACCCCTTAAAGGGGCATGGGCTGGCTACGGTGCCCGTGCCAGGTGCAAGCCTGCCAGCACCTAGCCATCAGACCCTGCACCTGGCACGGATCGAGCCACCCACCCGATGCCCCCCAGCCCTCCCCCTCTTCCCGGGACCAGGCTGGCGGCTCCCAGGAGCTTGCCCAGGACCGCAAGAGGCGGGCACCCGCCTGGGCTAGTGCGGACATCGTGGACCTCGTCCACGACCTCCGCACTACGCACAGGAAAGTGGCCGTCTAGGGCAGGAGAGCTGCCAGCCTGGCCACCCAGGAGAAGGTGTGCAAGAGAATCAAGGGGGTCCAGTGAGACCCCCGACCCTGAGCCCTGAGCTTACAATGGCCGTCCTGGGTCAGACCAAAGGTCCATCTAGCCCAGTAGCCTGTCTGCCGACAGCGGCCAACCCTAGGGACCCTGGAGGGGATGGACCGAAGATAGTGACCAAGCCATTTGTCTCGTGCTATCCCTCTCCAGCCTTCCACAAACCTTGGGCAGGGACACCAATCCTACCCCCTGGCTAATACCACTCCATGGACCCAACCTCCATGACCTGATCTCACTTCCCTTTAAACTCTGTTCTAGTTGTAGCCTTCACAGCCTCCTGCAGCAAGGAGTTCCACAGGTTGACTCTTTGCTTTGTGAAGAACAACTTTCTGTTACTAGTTTGAAGCCTGCTACCCATTCCTTTCCTTTGGTGTCCTCTAGTCCTTCTTTATGGGAACTAATGAAGAACTTTTCTGTATGCACCCTCTCCATCCAACTCCTGCTTTTAGAGACCTCTATCCTGTCCCCACTCCGTCTCCTCTTTTCTAAGCTGAAAAGTCCCAGTCTCTTTAGCCTCTCTTCATATGGGACCTATTCCCAACCCCTGATCATTTTAGTTACTCTCCCCTCTCCCAGCCTCTCTCTTCCCCTCTCCCACCTCCTTTTTCCAGTCTCCCTGAGTTTTGTTCAATAAAGACAGATTCCATTTTGGAAGACACGTTATCTTTATTTTGTACATCAAGAAGAGGGGCTAGGGAAGGGTAAGTGGAAGGAGGTGAGGGAGGAATGGGGCACGAGCCCCCGATAGGGAGGACCGGGCTGGCTCTGCGGGCTTCTGGGGGTGGAAGCTCTCCTGCAGCCCCCCAATTGCCCCCTCTCCCCAGATGGCAGCCTGCGGCAAGTGCAGCCGGTCTGATGGCCGAGTGTTGTGATGTGCCCAGTGTGGGTACTCCGGGCAATCCAAGCCAGGACTGCTTTGCAAGCGGGGCACCCCTGAGAACTGTCTGTCCGGGGTGGGGGTCGGGACCCTTTAAGCACAGCCCTTGGCTAGCCTGAGACAGCATCTCCACGCTCTAAGTCCTCCTCTGATGCCCTGCCGGCACTGCTTCCGGCCATCCTTAATCCCGGTTCAGGGTCCACTTAATGTGGACGCGCTAGTTCGAATTAGCAAAACGCTAATTCAAACTAGTTTTTAGTTCTAGATGCGTTAGTTTGAATTAGCGCTGTAATGTAGACATACCCTAACAGAAGAGTATGGGCCCAGTTAGGCATAGTGCTGAGTAGCCTCAGAGGTCAAGACCTAACAACCTTGCAAAATGTTATTCGTTCAATGTGAGCAATCCTTTATTAGTGTTTTGATTATCATAGAAAATGAAGATGAATAGACTTTGTCTGCGCAGGGAATTTTCATGATTATTTTACAAGATGGCTGCATAGTGATTTTAAAAATGTTATGAATATATTTCTCTCTATTCAAGCTCTGCTCTATACAAATGTATAACAAACAGTCCCTGGATACAAACATTACAAATATGATCCAGATTGTATGCTAACATTTAGGTAGTCTTATGTGAAATGTACATCATCAGTAAGCCATTGGGTAGGAAGAAGAGAAATAGAAAAAAATGAGCAGGATGCTTTAAATTTGATTTTTATGATATAACTGAGACAACAAAGAAAGTTAGATTTCTAAAATAAACGTATTGCTGAAAAGACACAGTGGTTCTGTAGCCCAATATAAAAATGAATCTGGAACTTCCCTTGATTGATAAAAGAACTGGGATACGCAGGGTCTGAAAGGTTTATTTGCCCCTTCCTTCTGATGAAGGAAAAGCAACATAAGGTAGCAGCTTATCTGATCCCTGTCAGTGCTAGAAATCTGCCCTCCTCCCTCAACTGCTGTGCTATAGCCTTGATGCAGGTGCAAAATGTTTTCTTACTCCCAGCCAGAGGGTTAGAATATATTTATTAGCTGCATGTGTGCAGCCTGAATATTCTGCCCACATATCTACAGGAACAACACCCTCCTATATAAATCTGAACTAGAAATCAAAGGCAGCACCCACAAATGTAAAGTTTGCTGCAAAATTAAGTTATTTAAAAAAATCCACTTGGGAATTTGTTTTTAAAGAGGTTTTCCTATGTATAAATAGTGTGGTTAATTCTAGTCTACATTTTCTAAGTAGCAGTAGAAATAATGGAAAGTAAAATCAACAACAAAAAAGGAGCTAATGATCTTCTTTCTTATATGTTCCTTCAAAATCTCAGCTGACAGATCATCTCCAAATAATTGTAAAGATACAAGAGAGGGATTTCAGTGTCCCTATTCTTAGGACAGACATTATCCGCTATACATGTTGTGACACAGAGGCCCTTAAGGAATCTAAAGTATATTTTTTCTGTCTGTCAGGCAAAGAAGTGAAGATTGCTAGAAGCTCCATCTGCTGCCAAGGACCATGAGGAGGCTACTGTGCATGCATGGCATGGCATGGCAGTGCTAGGAAAAATCTCTGACCCCTGGCACAAGGATGCACCAACACTTAGAGAACCTAAAGCAGGAGTACGGAATCTTGTTGGGGTTGGGGGCTCCTGACCCACAGAAAAATCAGTTGGGGGCCGCACATAAGTGAGAAGCAAAAACAAAACAAAAACCCAAACCCTCACTAATGTGGCCCCCCAACTGAAAAGGAGAAAGACACGCACCACATTCCCTTGGTACACCAGAGTCTAGGGGAGCCTAGGCTAGTAGATTTTGTGTGCTCCAGCTCCATAGAGCTCCAGGCTCCAGCGGAGGGATGGAACTCCAGCGCAGGCTCCCCAGTGCTGAGGGGGAGCCCAGAGCCTCGATGCCCGGGTGCAGGCAAGCCTGGGGCTGCATCTGGCCTCTGGGCCTTAGGTTCCTCCCTTTGACCAAAAGGGACAGCTCTCAAATTAAAAACAATTCTTTCAATCTTCCCTCATAGGTCATGTTTTCTAGACTTTTAATTATGTTTGTTGCTTTTCTCTGGACCTTCTCCAATTTCTCCACATCTTTCCTGAAACATGGTGACCAGAACTGGACACAATGTTCCAGCTGAGTCCTAGTCAGTGGAAGCATTACTTTCCATGTTTTGCTCATAATACATTTCAGAATGATGTTTCCTTTTTGAAACTGTTTCTTCTTAAGTGGAATACTTTGCACTTGTAATTGTTAAATTTCATCTTACTTTACTTCAGACCATTTCTCTAGTTTCTTCAAATCATTCTGAATTATAATCCTCTTCTCCAAAGCACTTCAACCCCTCGCAGTTTGGTATAATCCACAAACTTTGTAAGTGTACTCTCTATGCCATTATCGAAATAACTGATGAAGATACTGAATAGAACCCATCCCAAAACTGATCCCTGAAGAACTCCACTTGTTATGCCCTTCCAACAGGACTGAAAGTGACGTTGTAATTATGCATTCCATCAATAAAAATGAATTGTAGGAGTGATATGGAATGTATAAGAGCATTTTTGTTGGTGCAAAGAGACATTATGAGGCAATTTATCTATGTCAAAATTGGAATAAGCACACATTTGACATTTACTTTTTTCTTTAATTATAGGCATTTCATTTTACATATTTGGTCAAAGATTTTACTTTACCTCTTGAGTCCCAGTCAATGTGTGTGATATAGCTAGATGCACCTTTGCAGATGCCAACTCTTTTGCTGGTAAGCACATTGTAAATATCTACAAAATTATCATGGGAAGCCACTGCCAAATATTTTCCTGCATCTGTAAAAGAAAGACATCCAGGTTAACTAAAATATATGTGATTATTCTTGATACTATTATTATTACATATTTCTTCCATGTTAGCACTCAAAACACATCAATCAAGATTAGAGGCCTGATGTGCTAGGCTCTGTACAAACACATCAGAATGAAAAATATCTAAAAGTCATGGAACACATGGCTCTTAACATTCCATAGTAAGTCTATCATTGAAAACAAAAACAAGAAACAACTTATTTTATCCTTTGACTGTACCTCGTGAAAATTTGATATCAGAGATCATTTCCTTTCTGTGGTGGAAAGAGACCATATCCTCCACAGTGTCAGCGTTGACTACCAGAAAACTCCCATCATTCAATCCTACAGCCAAGGCTTTCCCATCAGGAGAAAAGGCACAGCATCTTCCACCTGGAAAAGAAATAAAAAGAAGGCCTTACTGTTTATAATTTTGGACTGAGGAAATATTTGGCAGCTAAAAGGTCTCCCCACAAGGAAGTCTATACATGAATCATTACTTAGGGATGTCTATGCTGCAATAAGAGGTATGATTGCAGATCCTATTATCATACTAACACTGCCTTTAATCTAGCTATTACAGTTAAAAATAGCTGTGAAAATGTGATGGCATGGATTGGAGCACAGCCTGTATGTTCATATACAGTCATGTTACTAGCTTATGCAGGAATCCATGCTGACACACCTTCACTGCTATTTGTAGTTGCGCTAGGAGATTAAAGAGACCATGGGTATGTCTACGTGAACTGCAATTGCACCTCTGACTGGCGCATAGACATATTTCCTAACATTAGTGTGACAATCTAACTGCATACTGTTATTTGTTAAAACAAATATATCATGTGACAGTAGAACAACAAATAATGCTTTCCTACATTTCAAAGAAATGTGCTCATTGTATTTTAAGTCTTGAAACTGACAGGGGATAAAGCGGATAAAGAACTATCAGTTTTGGAAGGGAGTTATGTTATGTAACAGCACAAATAATACCTATAATGCTTTAAACACAGCCAAAACAAGAAGATCTGGAATTAACATAAAAATGGAAATCCAGAATAAAAATCCAAGGAGCCATTCTGATTTACGTGATTTTACAAATCTTACAGGGAAATTGTGTCCCATGTATGAAAGTTCCTTTGGGTTATGACTGTGTGATTGTTCCACTTTGGTGGGGCAAAGGTAGCATAAAACCATATGCCTAGAGCCTCCCACCATCAACTTTTCTCCCAATATTAATTCTGATCAGAATATCTCATACCGTGGATCTCATTCACCTTGAGTTTGCCTCACTAAAGCATACTGATGGTGATTCTACTTTCTCTGAGCCAATTAGAATTTCATATGCTTCTGGTCTATTACTAAAAATCAAGCCTTTAATTTTAAATAAAATTAAAATACCTAAAGGAATCTACAAATGAAATAAAAGTTGGAATTTCAGGAGCATCATTTCAGCACACTCATTGCTTTATGTGTAAGATTGACCAGCTGCCCAGAAGTTGAAATGGGAATAAAATATAAAGTTACATTGCCACTGGACCCTGATCCTGAGTAATTTTTATCACACAGAAAATTGTCTTGTCTGTAACTTGGCAAGAAATCTTTTTAAAGCAAAACAATAAACCATTTGTGGACTTTAAAATGTCTTTATGGAAGGACAATGATTTTATGATTAAAACATAGGACTAGGGCCTGGTCTACACTAGGATGTTAGTTCAAAATTAGCCTCCCCAAAGGTCGATTTTGTAAACGATGCATCCACACTACCAAGCCCATTATTCCAGAATAAGGGATCATGGAATTTGAACTCTGTAGTCTTGTTTTTCATGAGGAATAATGCTATTCCCACACTTGTAAGTCCGAAATAACATTTGTGTGTATACTCTGGTGCCCCTCGTTTGAAATAATTGGCCTCTGGGAGGCCTCCTGCAGCTCCCCACAGTGCTCCCTGGGACTCTGAACCTGAGGCAGTGCATTGGCATTAACAGAGTCTGTCTCATACTACATTTGATTCTTCCCCATAGAGAGAACACGGAACTTTGAATTTGTAAAATTGGGTGCCCAGAAGTTGAACTTTGTAAATTTGGACTAATCTCTTAGTGTTGAGGAGTACAGAATCTGCTGAAAAATGAGTACGGAATCTGCCAAAAATGTCCCCGCTGTCGGCAGAAACACGGCAGAACCGCAGCTACACTTTACTTTCACTTTAGACACTGAGCCTGATTGGCACAGCGTCGGAACATGAGTATGCAAATGAAGCCCAGGATATTTAAATCCTGGGCTCGTTTGCACTTCCAAAGTGCTTGATTTGCATCCCCCTGTCGGCAGAGGGATGCAGTCTAGACACAGCCTGAGAGACACAGATGGAAGGCACTATAGAAATGCAGTGCAGTATTATTACTTATAAAGTATATACAGTGAAATGAGAAAGTTACCTTTTTTGAGTTTCCTCACTGCTAGCATGCGGTGTTGTGAGGAAAGTTCCCAGATTCTCAGTGTTTTATCATCACTCACGGTTGCACAGATAGGCAAGAGAGGGTGAGCTGCCAAGCCCCACACTTCCCCTTCCATATGCCCCTAAGGAAAGTCATAGAAGTTAAGGATAGATAACATTTTTTAATATCTCCAGGTTATTCCTTTGTTAGTGCATTTTCTAGAGCCTTGTCTATCTTTTAAATGTCTCACATAAACAGGTGTTCCATCACCTCCTTCAAAAGATGTTTTTCATTCTAAGGAAGAGTATTTTTACATTTCAAAGTACAGATATAAATTCCCAGCACAAGGAGACATACACACACACTAGCTCTGATCAAGCTGGTGGACTAAAAATGCAGCCATAACAGTGTGAGGGATTGGTGCCCCAAATACATTCTTAATGTCTCTGATAGGCATGTATTCTGGGGGTTAACCCCTCTTGCTGGTCATGTAGCTGTGACTACCCTAGTTTTCGTGCACTAGTTCAATCAGAACGTGTTCAATTATGTGTTCTCGAGCAGGAAATTGCTCCCCCACTAAGCTCCAAATATAGATAAGTCCTAAGAGAACTTAGTGTCAGGTCCCATCCCAATAATCAGCAGGGGTGGGGAACCTCAGGCCTAGGGGCCAGGTGTGGCCCCCAACTTGCCTGGATCTGGCTTCCGAGGCTCAGTCTCCCTCCTTCTTCCCCCCCAGCATTGTACAAAATCTAGGCTTAGGCAATGGGAGCGGAATGTTGGAGTGTCTTTGTAGGGATAACATATTAATGTATTGAAAATGATTCCTCCAAATGGAAGTGACTCCCCATAATTTGTTCCCCACAACTTAGTGTTTAGATTTATTATTAATTCTTCTTCTTATTGTTATTATTATTATTTGTTAAGATTGTTAAATGTTTAGATTTATTATTATTATTGTCCCTTTAGAATATAATGTATTAGGTAATATAACTTAGAACTGTTAAAAATATAATCCTATGTAACCAGAAACAGCCCCCCCCTCTGTGCTCCAGGGCATGCTCAAGCTTGTGCAAGGGGCTGCTTGAAATTGACATTGCAGAGATACATTGTAACAATGCATTGTCAAGCCACTAACTCTGCTATGGGAGCCAAGCCCTGTAATTGACTAAGGGCATTGTTACTTAATTGACGCCTGTTCTCTTTAAAACATTGTAACTTTACTCAGCACTCAGAGAATGTTTTAAGCAATACCACCCAGAAACTTTTTGTAACTACAACTTTTATTATTATACAAAATACTGTATGAATGTATGAGAGAGTGCTTGGATGATGAATGAATGGCTCTGAGAGGTGCCAGCCTGAGAATACAGCAACAAAGGGCTGAAGAAGGCGTCAGGTGCCAGTGCAACCAAAAGGTGTCAAGTGGAGAAACTGGAGGTCCACCCGATGAGATCACTGATGAGCACCTGGCAGCCACCCTGGAGACATCAGCATGATACAGCAATTTCCATAGACTGGCATAGGAAGAAATTCCTATAAGAACTGGACTAAAAAACTATGGAATCAGAGTCCAAGGTTCTGCTGCCAGCCTACCAGGAGCTTCAGATGCGCATCTGATCAGGACTTCGCTCCCCACTACCATCACTTGTGTACAGAGTACCTGGCCAGTATTCTGTCACAAGCAACTTCCAGGCTGGTAACTATACACAGAACTTGAATGAATGGATGTATGAATGAATGGTTTATATATATATATAAGTGTATAAGGGTTAAGTAGTGTTAGGAATAAGTAGTTAAACAACGTTGTTTGCTTCTATCTTTTCTTTGTTTTCATTATTATCTTTACAATAAATGTGGCTTTTTGCCTTATCCCCCTCATAAGATCCTGCTTGCTTTTATTTGGTACAACATCTTTCCCCTTCTCAGTTGGGGACCACCTCAGTCAGGGGTTTTTTTTGTTTATTTTTTTTTGCTTCGGCCCCAGCTGATTCTTCTGTGGGTCAGTGGCCCTGACCCAAAAAAGGTTCCCCACTCCTGGCCTAAAGGTGCCCTTCTTTAATTTCAACCTGTTACTATGAGGTGTACAATCCTAAACAAATTGTCCATGTTCGAGTACTATCTTGAGATCCTAACACAGGCAACATTCTCAATGAAGTCTATGGAAATTAAGCTTTCTGCAAGACTCTGATCTGGTCATTCCTTAATTCTTTTAATTTTTTCTCATAAGTCACTCTATGCAGGACAATGTAGCACTTTAAAGACTAACAAGATGGTTTATTAGATGATGAGCTTTCATGGGCCAGACCCACTTCCTCAGATCAAATAGTGGAAGAAAGTAGTCACAACCATATATACCAAAGGATACAATTAAAAAAAAATGAACAAATATGAAAAGGACAAATCACATTGCAGAACAGGAGGGGGATGCGGGGGGGGGGGGGGAGGAAGGAAGGTAAGTGTCTGTGAATTGATGATATTAGAGGTAGGGAGAGTGGGATGTTTGTGAGTTAATGGTATTAGAGGTGATAATTGGGGAAACTATCTTGGTAATGGGTGAGATAGTTCAAATGTTTGTTGAGTCCCAATTATCACCTCTAATACCATTAACTCACAAACATCCCACTCTCCCTACCTCTAATATCATCAATTCACAGACACTTACCTTCCTTCCTCCCCCCCCCCTGCATCCCCCTCCTGTTCTGCAATGTGATTTGTCCTTTTCATATTTGTTCATTTTTTTTAATTGTATCCTTTGGTATATATGGTTGTGACTACTTTCTTCCACTATTTGATCTGAGGAAGTGGGTCTGGCCCACGAAAGCTCATCATCTAATAAATCATCTTGTTAGTCTTTAAAGTGCTACATTGTCCTGCATTTTGCTTCAGCTACCCCAGACTAACACGGCTACATCTCTATCACTAAGTCACTCTATGTCCCTTTAATCATTTTTATTGCTCTTCTCTGGATTTCCTCTACTTTGGATACAGCTTTCCAGTACTAGATGCTGACCATTACATGCATGAATGACAGGCAAGATGGTGGTAGTGTCCACAGTGGTCAAGAAAGGAGGAGGGGAAGAGGCTTTGCAGGCAAAGAGATAAAGAGCTCTGTTTGACCTATGTCAAATGTCAGAAACAGAAGCCAAGACATTAATTTGGCTAGAAGACAGATCTATAGTAAAGAGTACTCCATGCTACCTACTTCTTCATACCTTGTCAATGATTTTTATCACATGCATAAACAGAGGAAACTTGAGTATGAGTTGACAGATTATTTTACCTCTATAGTTGGTGCTTGTGTGACCACTGCTGATATATTGTGCCCACAGTTCAACAAGGATGTTGATAAATTGAAGAGGGTTCAGAGAAGAGCCACAAGAATGATTAAAGGATTAGACAACATGCCTCACATTGACAGACCCAAAGAGGTCAATCTATCAAACAAAGAAGATTTGATTTGATTGATTTGATTATAGTCTGTAAGTATATATAAGGAGATCAAATATTTAATGATCCTATGCAGGAAGTCGAAGCTAGACAAATTCGGATTGGAACTAAGGTGTACATTTTTAACAGTGATAGTAACTAACCTTTTGGAATTACTTACCAAGGATCACTGTGAATTCTCCATCATGACCATTTTAAAATAAAAATTAGATTTTTTTTCTAAAAGATACGCTTTAAGAATTATTTTGAGGAATTCCTATTGTCTGTGTTAAGCAGGGATCTCAAACAAGATGATCACAATGGTTCCTTTGAATTTATGAGTCTACTGCAGTACAAGGTTAGCTCATTTCTTATTATTGTGAATCATGGACTCCCATTTAGCAATTTGCATTTTATAGATATGGACAAGTTCCACTAAAACAACAAAAATGTACTGGTTCATCAGGCCATCCTGATAACATCTTATATATTTTCTATTTGTGCTTGAGCTGATACATGTATATTAGTAATTTTGTCTGGATGATATATGATAAAAATTATTTCCACATAACTTCATCATGCTAGGTACAGGCATCACATATCTTTATCAGCATATCTTACCACAGAAATCAGGTTATTTTCATACAATTTCAGTATCACATTACATTAGTATTTGTCAGAGTAGAAATATATGAGAACAAGATTATGATTGCAAATGTTCTGGTTAAAACTCAAGTATTATGGCTACCACACAAGTAGCAGAAAGCTGAAAGGTTGCTTTACATGGCTGGAACTAATTCCCCAGAACAGTATTGCAGATAAGAAATAAAGTTTTGTAAAAAAAAAACCATAATAAATTATAAAACAGAGCCTGAGATACATCTATGATTTAATAAAATAGAATGCAAATAAAACAAAATAAACATTATTACTACTTTAACTCAAGTTTTGTTTTTTAAAAGTGGTTGAAACCCCCCAAAATGGATCAAATTACAATAAACTTCATACTATTTTTTTTAAAAACCCATGAATGTACAAAAATAGAATTTAAACAATTTTCATTTTAAAAGAAGTGCTATCCTGCAAAGTTGGAAGCTATTAAAACAAAACAACATTAGAAATCTCAAGTGGCACATATATCTGAAATATGCTAAATACTTTTGCTAAATCCATAGATGTTATAAGTCACTGAAATAGTTGTCTCTCAATGTTTCAGGAAAGATGCAATAACAGATTGCTGAAGTGAGCTGTCAATTTACTAAAACTGAACATTAATTACAAAATAAAATATAGTATATTTACTAATATGTTAGCTTATTTCAGCATAAATAAACTGAACCATAGTTGTCAAAATAAAATGAATATACCATGTTTTGTATTGCATAACCCCTTCTTCTTTGTTTTTACTCTTTATATTTCCTTAGGTTCCAATACTGCTCCCATTAAAGTAAATAAAAAGACTCAATAGTACTCAAAGCCAATGGGCTCTCATTTGTTTTGTCCCCTCAAAATTCAGTAATTCACAATAGGCCTCCAAATCATCAATATGAATCAGCAAGGTTCCATTGCATGTCAGTTTCTGAATGAACAGAGACAGGGAGGGATGGTGAATAACAAATATACCTGAACAAGAAGAGTCATGGGGCCACTTTTATCAATTTCAAGTATCTCTCCATTTCTAGTCCCCACTAGTATATGCCCATGCCCTAAGGTGATGGCACGAATGGATGGATTGTCTTCTAAAAGTAAACCTGAAGATAAAACGATATGCATTTAAATTTATTATTTACAAAACCAAAGAAAAGTCTCAATAATATTGTACCTTACATTATCTATGATCAAAATCTATTTAAGATAGTCACACTGTAATATGTTAGATACATTTGTTTGGTCAAACAGTTCACTGACCTATGGATTTATGCAATAGTTGAGAAGAAAAGGGGGTTTATGCTAATTGATACTGTGCAGAGGATTCTCTGATCATTTAAAGGCAGATATTCTATTGTTTTATAAATGATTATGTTTAATTGTCTAAGATCTCCAGGTGCTATAGCAACACAGGAGTTAGTTTCATAAATATCTGTACATATTATTTTGAAAACTTTGTCTGGTATGATCATGTTCCAGACTAACACATGACATTAATCCATTACAGAACATAAATAAATATTTCTGTAAAAGCACAATTCACTGGGTCTTTTAAATTACAAGGAATCTACTTCTATTCAGAAAACTGCCATGTAAAAGGGGCACTGAAAAAACTTATTTAATATAGAGAATGCATTTTGCAATATGTAAAAATAGGTTGCTGATGCTTTCTAAAAATGCTGTTCCTTATCCAAAACCAAAGCCAAATGTCAGGAGACATTTATTCTTTATCAGTACATTCTGAAAAATGGCACCTTTAGAGCTAGTGGATAATGCTGCTCTTTTGATAGCATAAGTCTTCAGGCACCTCTCAAACATATCATCCCAGAGTGCCACAACTCCATCTTTTCCACCTGTTACAAAACCCTGCAAAGTTTGAAAAATATATTTAAACACCAACCTTCTACATTAAAATGTTAACCCATAAGATGACGTGTCCATATTGATCTCAAATTCATAGAATCATAGAACACTAGCACTGGAACAGTCCTCGAGAGGTCATCGAGTCCAGTTCCCTGTCCTCACAGCAGGACCCAGTACCATCTAGACCAGTGTTTCCCAATTTTATTTGGCCGAGGAACCCTTTTCAGCTTTTCAGAATTTCAAGGAACCCCTAGGTTTGTCAAGCAAGTAGGAATAAGAGATCCTCCGGAATAGGGCTTTATTCCGAAGGATCGCGCCAGTCTGGACGCTTTTCTCCGGCTTATCTCCAAGCCGGAAAAAAGCGGCGGCCATGAAAATACAAATGCCGCGGGGGATATTTAAATCCCCCGCACATTTGCCTCTTCCAAAGTTCTACATTTGCATCCCTATTCCGTAATAGGGGCCAATGTAGACGTAGCCGCCGTGTGTTCTTGCGCAAGTATGTTGACGTTCTCATGTATGAAATCAGGGCTTCTTGCGCAAGAACTATGATGCTCCTGCTCAGGAATAAGCCCTTTTGTGCAACTGTTCTTGCACAAGAGGCCAGAGTAGACAGGCAACATGAATTTCTTGTGCAAGAAAGTCCTATAGCTAAAATGGCCATCAGCACTTTCTCACGCAAGAGAGCGTCCACACTGCCTTAGATGCTCTTGTGTAAAAGCACAGCTCGCACATGGCAGTGTGGACGTGTTCTTGCACAAGAACTCTTGCTCAAGATGTTCTTGTGCAAGACACCGCCAGTGTAGACATAGCCTAAGAGTTTCCTCACATGAGCAGAATGAATTTTGTGTTGTGCACCAGTACTGAGTTCATGTGGCTTGTTTGGATGTGCCACTGTGGCACCCAAGTTATTAATAAATATTTTTAGACCTTTACCTTTTCTCTCTGCTGCCATGTGTCCTCCCCTTGTTCCATCAGCTCCCCTGGTGCCTGCTGCCTCCCAACTCTTCACCCTCCTCTGCTGTCCTGACTCCTGCCCTTCTCACTGCCCTCAGCCCTCCTGCAACCTGCCCCCCCTCCACCAGCCCTTCTCTCCTCCCTGTGCCCACTCCTCCAGTAGCCCCACTCTGATCATGTGAGCTACCCCTCTTCATCCCCTCTTCTAACACCTCCGTCTACACACCTGCCCTGCCTCTCTCCTCTGGTGCTGGTCCTTCCCCTGCAGGTGTCTGCCCTTCTGCTTCACCACCAGAATCCCCTGGCACTTGCACCTTCTCTTACTCCTGCACCCTCCTGTTGCCTCCCCCTTCCCTCACTGCCCCTATCTCCTTTGCCCTCTTTTTCCCTGATGCCCACCCCCTCACCACCCTCTGCCCCCGTTCCTCTCATGCCCCTGTGCCCTCACACATGACTTGCTCCATCCTGGCCTTCCTCATGCCCACCCCTTCTTTCAAGACTTCTCCCAGCACCTCCCCGTCTCCCCTCTAGCCCCCAATGCCCTTACCCTCTCCCCTCCCTGCATCACCCTGTCCCCCTACCACTGACACCTCCCCTCCTGCCTTTTTCCTCATTGTCTGCTCTTGGCCCCCTGGCATTTGTCTCTCCTCTACCCTGTCCCTTTGGTGCTTTCCCCTCTCTTCCCCCTTTCCCTTCTGCACAAGCCCCTTCCTCTCCCAGCCCTTTCCCTTCCCCTTCCCCTACTTTCTGCCTTCCACTTTGTGAGGCTGGAGTCTGCACTCCGTCCCCGGACTCCGAACCCGCAACTCAGCCATATGGCGCAACCCAGCACCAAGCAGTTTTTTACCCCTTTTAAGATAATCCAAAGACTCTCGACACTTCTGTCTCCTACGTCCATCTCCATCTCAGTCCAAGTGTATACATTTTAAATATATTAGGCAACACCTCCTCTCTTTCCCCCCCGCCTGAGTAAACTAGACCCTTCTATACCAATATTCCAATCCTGTGTATTATCCCATCAAGTCTCTGTGATTCACAGTACAACTTCCTCTTTGTCTATTTTTCATAGGAGTCTCCCAGAAAATCTGTGGTCAGATTACAGCTGTTCAGCGTACAGGTATTAAAGAGCACCTTCCTTAGGGCCCAATCCCACAGACATTTACAACTATAATTTCTTGGGCCAAGCTGTTTACTCAGATAATCATTTACAGCTCCTAAAGACTTCAAGTTGTTGGATAATATCTGGGGGCACAATTTAGGCACTGTCTTAAACTATACTTTCAAAATTAAAATATAATTTGCCACATTTTTGTGTAAGGATTTACTAACGACACTACAAGAAGAAATCATTTTGGCAGTTATCCAAACTACTTGGAAAACAATATCATCCT
Organism: Pelodiscus sinensis; assembly: GCF_052426305.1. Taxonomy (NCBI): domain Eukaryota; kingdom Metazoa; phylum Chordata; order Testudines; family Trionychidae; genus Pelodiscus; species Pelodiscus sinensis. Next base: position 178,074,104 of record NC_143054.1, on the reverse strand, counting down.
TTGATGGTGGAAATTCTTCTTGTCTATGGTGATACTCTAATGAATCAGGTATTAGTGCTATCTTGGGAGCTCCCAATGCATGAACAACTTCATCATTAAATTAGTTGTTGTCTCTATGATGGGGTTACAAATATTCTCTGTTACTCTGCATGCCTCCAAAGACATGGAAATGAGAGAAATGTGTACAGTGAAAAATGTATTCTGTATATTTTAGATTTACACTATTTTGGCTCATCTTAGAAAGATAGGTTGCATCTAGCTGGCACCCTTCTGTTGGAATAAGCTATGCAATTGGTGCTATGCAGTCAAGGTTGAAAGAGCTGTGTAGACAACACCAAATTTCAAAATAAGGCACTATTCCGACAAATCCCTTAACCGTCATGGAACAAGGGTTACAGGGACACCAGAATAGCGTGCCCACTATGTTGGGAAATAGCGGGTGCTTTTAAAGATGCAATGTTGCTATTTTGGGATTCTTCTGGTATCCCGAAATAGTGCCACAGTCTAGATGTCCCCCTACTCATCATAGGTCAATACATAAAATATTGGCAAAGGAGCATATCATCATAAAACATGTAATTATCATTAATTACAGTTTGTAGATCTCACATTCCATTTAATCTACTGCAATCTGTTCTGCTGATACTGAAAACATGTTGTTAAAGCACATCCATTGTCTTCACTAACAAAACACAATGCACTGATGTATTTCTGCACAAAACCACAAGTGTTTTTTCAGTACATATACTCTCCTTCTATGCACTTTCAAAACCCACAATAGTAAACAAAATAATGAACAGCAAACAGACTATATAAGAAGATGAATACCTTATCCAATGAATGCATAGCAAATACCGGTCCATCATGGGCTTTCACTGTCTTAAGCAAGAGAATATCTTTCCAGATGTAAATATCTCCAGTGGCAGCTCCTGAGAAAACCAGATCTTCTATTCGCCCATAAGAAACACTCATCATGGTTTCCAGTTTCCCAATATTTCCAAAGGTCCCTCGTTTGGATGTAAATCCTCCTCCTATAATGTGAACAACATTAAATCTCACTACATTTTCCATTTGCATCTTCAGTGCTGTGAATAACAAAAATTCTGCCACATAACTTACTGTGAATGCAGAATCCCGACTAGGCAGGCAATAAGAATGTTGGGATTACAATTCACAGTGAGACAGCAGAACATGGGAAATTCATGTAGTGTTACTATACCCCACCCCCAAAGGTGTTCAGAGTTTTCTTTTATAGGTGATTATTTTAAGCTGCTGATGAATCTTTGGGAGAGATCAGATGGAGAAAGTAAGGTCCTGGTTGGTAGATTAATTGTTCTACAAATCTACCTGTCAATTTGCTTTTCTCTTGTGGAGGAGGGTACAGTAATACAGAAGCTGCTTATAGTATGAAGGTTGTATAAGTGGGAGTGGAGCAGTTCTTCAGACTGAATGGGAGGGTTTTGTCCTCATTTCACTGCCAGAGAACCATACTGTGCCAGATTGGGCTAAAACAATTTGCTTGCCTCAAGGGTCACAGCTTTGGCCTAAGTGCACAAAGAATGAATGATCCTAGACAAAACTATAACTACAACATGTAGTAGGATAATAAAGAAATAATACAAATTTGATTTATTTGCTTTAGTTTGCACATATAAACTCACATTCTGATACTCTTACCGTAAATGTCATTTATTCCAATGAGTTTATGCATGGAAAAAGGTGCAATTTAATGTGAATACATATCAGACTTTTGCCAATAATACTGCATGTGCTTTTCTTTTATTATAATAATAACAAATACAATAAAATCTTGCCTTTTAAAATCTGTTGGTACTTCAGCTACTTTGGCTTTATAAACCAGCATAGCCTCTTGTATACTAAGTCAATTCTAGTTTTAGCTATATCAGTACGGCTACGTCTAGACTGGCCCCTATTACGAAATAGCCATGCTAATTTCCAACTTTGGAATAGGGAAATCCGCGGGGGATTTAAATATCCCCCACGGGATTTAAATAAACATGTCCACCGCTTTTTTTCCGGCTTGGGGAAAAGCCGGAAAAAAGCGTCTAGACTGGCGCAATCTTCCGGAATAAAGCCCTATTCCGGAGGATCTCTTATTCTTATTCTCTTGCAAGTAGGAATAAGAGATCCTCCGGAAAAGGGCTTTATTCCGGAGGATCGCGCCAGTCTAGACACTTTTTTCCGGCTTTTCCCCAAGCCGGAAAAAAAGCGGCGGACATGTTTATTTAAATCCCGCGGGGGATATTTAAATCCCCTGCGGATTTCCCTATTCCAAAGTTGGAAATTAGCATGGCTATTTCGTAATAGGGGCCAGTCTAGACGTAGCCTACGGGTCTGTCTTTACTGATCTTAATAGGGGTAAGGCTTAATCAAAAATAACTTTACACAGCATTCATGGGTCTGAGAGTAACAATCCTGGGAGAGCATACAAGGCAAAATACTTACTTAAAACTCAAGTCTAAATAATTTGCTCTCTTTCTCTCTCTCTCTCTCCTAACTTTGACAGGACAGTCAAGAGGAACGGTCACTCCCACAGTCTGCAACACGTTTTTAGAGCATAACAGATGTACTTAACTGAATTTAAACTGGTAAAAATCTTGCGTGTGTCATACACAGTCATATGTATTACTATGAAACAATATCATGACATGATGATAGATTTTTTTTGAGGTCATAAAATAAATTTAAACCATGACAACTTATGCAAAATATTTGATCACCATTTTTTCCAGGCTATTCAGTCTGGCAACTTGAGTCATAGTTGCTATAGCTTTCTGACGACTAAAGAAAATTCTGTCTAGAAAACATAAGGATTACAGAACTGTAGCTGGAATTCAAAAACTACTATTTTTAGCAGTCCAGCTTGACACTTAAGTCCAGTTAAGACACTTAACTACCAATTGGCTTCTTTATAGCTAATAGTTAAAGATGGCCTCCAAAAAGGGGCAGGAACATGGTGTCATTTAGGGTATCTCTACACTGCATGCTTATTTCAAAATAAGCTATTCTGGAATAGTTATTCTGAAATAGCTTATTTCGAAATAGAGCATCCACGCTACAGGGAAGCCTCAAACTTAGTCCGAGGCAGGCTCTCCTAATGTGGATGCACCTTCTCAATTTAGAGCCCCAGGAAACACTGGGGAGAAATTGTTTAGAATGGCCCCGTGGAAGAGCTATTTCAAAATAGCAGCAGTGGAGTGTCTACACTGCAGCTATTTTGAAATAGCTATTTTGGAAGAGGAGTTATTCCTCATGGAATGAGATTTACAGAAGTCATAATAAACCACCTGTTATTTCGATATTATTTCAAAATAACAGAATTGCTGTGTAGATGCTCGCATTGTTATTTCAGAATAATGCTAGTTATTCTTAAATAACGGTGCAGTGTAGACGCACCCTTACAGATTCAAAAGCAGATTCTGCAATTCTATAGTATTTTGATTACTAGAAACTTCAGACAGATTTAGACTCCTAATATACAAATGAATTAAAATATTAACTCAATACAGTACCTGCTTGTTGCCAAAATTTGATATGTTTCATCCCAACTGTAACTAATTTGTCTACATGATGTGGGTTACACTTCACTACAAATATTTTATCTTTATGGCCCCTAGAATAAACAAACACGTTATAAAAATGACTGAACATTTTAAATAAATAATTTTATACATTTTGAATGTTTTATAATTTTCCACAAAATCAACTACAAATGAGTAACATTTAGGATAAAAAGGTTACTTACCCATATGGTAACTCATGTTTTTCAAGATGTACAGCTTGTACAGTAATTCCTCACTTAACACATGCCCACTTAACATGTTTTTGCAATAGCACAATTTTTTTTGGGAACATTTTTCGAACAACACGACCCATCCCCGCAATAACACGATTTCCCCTAGGGCTGGCCGGTGGCCGGCAGCCGGCAGCTGCGCGAGGCTTTCCCTGCAAAGCGGCAGAGGTTCTCCGCTCGCCGTGCTGTTCCCCGGTGACCCCCTCTGGCTGGATGCCTCACTCCCTCTCCTCTGCCCACCGCTTGCAGCAGGCAGCTGAATTTCCCTAGCTGACCGGTCACTGGCATCTGCGCAGGGCTTCGTCTGCCTCCTTACAAAGCTGCAGAGGTTTGCCACTCACCGCGCAGTTCCCCGGTGACCTCCTCTGGCCAGACGCAAGGCATCGAGCCAGAGGGGGTCACCGGGGAACTGCACAGTGAGTGGAGAACCTCCGCCGCTTTGTAAGGAGGCAGACGAAGCCCCGCGCAGCTGCCGGTGACCGGCGAGCAGGGGAAACCCAGCCGCCCGCTGCAAGCAGTGAGCAGAGGAAAGGGAGCGAGGCATCCAGCCAGAGGGGTTCGCCGGGGAACAGCGCGGCGAGCAGTGAACCTCTGGAGGCAGGGTAAGCCCTACGCAGCTGCCGGTGACCGGCCAGCTGGGGAAACCCAGCCGCCGGCTGCAAACCTCCTTCCCTGTCCTTCCCTTCCCTTCGCTTCTCTTCTCTTCCCTTCCCTTCCCTTCCCTTCCCTTCCCCAGAGCCAAACACCTCCCCTCCCTGTTATAACCCAGTCCCCTTTCTCCCCCAACCTTATGTCCCGGCCCCAGCTGCTAACAAATGCAGGCTGAAGCTGGAAGCGCACGTGCGCTTGAAATGCAACCCTCACCTTTTCCATTATTTTCAATGGGAAAATTGACCCCGAATAACACGTTTCATTTAGCATGATCATTTTCTGAAACGTATCTACTGTGCTAAATGAGGAATTACTGTACATCTATTCCACTTCAGGTGAGTGCACATTTAGGCTATGTCTACACTACAAGGTTATTTTGAACTAATAACTCTCAAAATAACTATTTCAAAATAGCATGTCTACACTACAAATCCTCATTGAAATAGTGCAGACCTATATTGGAATAGCACATCCATATGGATTGGAGCTTGAATCGTATGTAAAGCCCCGGAAGCACTCTGGGCAGGGCATCAGGACAGCAGTCACTTCCAGTAGCTGCTCCCTGAAGCTAATGCTTAAAGGGGCTCCCCTCTACAGCCATGTCTCAGACTCTTCTCCATTGTCTACCTCCTTGAGGGATAGCAAACTCTTACTTCATGCTCTGGTTGCCCTTGCGGACACCACACCACTTCCACCATAGAGCCAGACCTGCTGCAAAGCAGTCATCAGCTCTTAAACCTACTGCTGCAACTTCTGGTGTAGTTTATGAAGGCTACCCTCGTGGCACACCCAGGAGGATGATGACCAACCCAGAATGGGTGACCTCCTCACCCAGGCCTGGGTGCTCCTCATGCACTCCCTCCCACACTCCCCTGTACACCGTGCACTGCCGCTTCTGGCACCAAGAGACCAGTACCGACTGGTGGAGCCAGAACGTCATGGAGCGATGGGACGACCAGCAGTGGCTCCAAAATTTCTGTATGTGGAAGGACACTTTCCTTCAGCTCTGAGAGTGACTCAACCCTGCCTCCCAGCGATGGGACACCCACATGCAACCCACCATCCCCCTCCAGAAGCATGTTGCCATTACAATTTGAAAGCTTGCCACGCTGGACAGCTGCCACTCTGTTGGGAACAAGTTTGGTGTGGGGAGATCAACCATTGGGGCCATGCTCATACAGGTTTGACTCTTTTGCTATGGTCCTAGGAGGTGGAAAAGCACTGGAATGGGTTCCCTAGGGACGCGGTGGGGGGTGGGGAACTCTCTCCCTGGAGGTTTTTCAGTCCCTCCTTCACAGTGCCCTGCTGGGGGTAGGGTAATTAGGGCTGGTCCTGGCGTGGGAAGGGGCTTGGGCTCAAGGAACTTCTGAGTGTTCTAGCAACCTTGTGATTCTGATTCTATCACTCTACAGGTGGTGAGGGCCATCAACGCCATCCTGCTGCACAGGATTGTCACCCGGGGCGAAGTGGACCCCATTGTCATTTACTGCCATGGGCTTCTTCAACTGTGTGTGGGGAGGGAGGTATTGACAGCACCCACATCCCCAGATGGGCCCCTGATCACTGTGCCTCAGAGTTCATCAATAGGAAGGAGTACTTTTCAATGGTGCAGCAGGCACTCATCTTTAGGAACCCTAGCCTGTTCCGGAAGACACATGCCAGCACTTTTTTCCCCCTGACTGCACCCCTCAGGGTCAGAGATTTGGACATACCCATCTGCATTGTGGGCAGTACAGCCTACCTTTTGCTCCTCTGGCTAATGAAGTCCTACATGGGACACCAGGACCCCACCAGGGAATGGTTCAATGCCAGGCTTAGCAGGTTCTGCATCGTGGTGGAAGGTGAGGTCCCAGTGTCTATTCACCCGCCTGGACCTTGGTGATTGGAACATCCCCCAGGTGGTGGCAGCCTGCTGTGTCCTCCACAACTTTTGTGAGTTTATGCAGTTTATGGCCAGCAGGGCTTGATTATGAGACCTGCTAACTACCTAGACCACCATATTCCTGCCAGGGTGGAGGGCAGAGACTGAATGGCTCACAAGGGCTTTTGAGCAGTCAGCACCACTGCCATCAGGGGGCTATGCTCATCAGGGATGCCCTGAGGGACAGTTTCATCCAAGGTCAGGTGTGAAAATCTCCCCCAGGCCTACCCACCAGGGGCCTCCCTGTATGCCTTCCCTCCCACACCTCTCCCTTCCCCTGCTTTCTCTTCCCACCTTCCCCCCTCCCACTTCCCTCTCCTGCAGACCAAATAAAAAAAACTTTTTGTTTGAAACAATAAACTCTGTTATATTTTATTTGAGGAATATATAACTGGGGAGGGACTGGTGAAAGAACTGGGAGTGGGGAAGAGGAGGAAAAAAGGGGGAGGAAGGGCTCAGGGATGGGACTGGGACCAGCACCTGCCTCAGGTGTGTTGGGACACCTTGGCTGCCCAAGAGGTCGCACCACTTCATATGTGTGACACTGGTGTGGGCTAGGAGTAGAAGCTGGGGGCAAGGAGGAGGGATAGCTCAGTGGTTTGAGCATTAGCCTGCTAAACACAGGGTTGTGAATTCAATCCTTGGGGAGGCCATTTGGGGCAAAAGTTTGTCAGGGATGGTACTTGATCCTGATGTGAAGGCAGGGGACTAGACTCAATGACTTTTCAAGGTTCCTTCCAGTTTTAGGAAATAGGCAATCTCCATTAATTTAATTTAAAATTTTAAAAAAATTAACTGTTCAATGATGGAGACCAAGTGCTCAATGGCATTGGTGTATGTTGTGCACATCATCTACTGCTGCCAGGACAGCTGCTCCCAGATGGTGTGCTGCAGCTACTTGTCCTGCTCAGAGAATGGAGGCACTCGAGATGTTCCCACTTCAGGTTGTCACAGGGTCACTGGCACCTGTGGGTCTTGCAGGGTTGGAGGATGGCACAAGAGGTGTTGGACATGCCCCACTCACAGCTGGCCAAGCTGTGAAAAGTAAAAAGAGCAGTCATCCCAAGGGACACTGCATAAAGCCTAGCCCTAATCTCGAGCCAACACCGAAGGTCTTGGTTCAGACGATAGTGCTGTGCTTCGAGCAAGGCCATCTGTGGCAATGGTGGTCTCCCACAGACAGAAGACTTCTATTCCTGCCCACTGTAGGAGAGGTAGGAGGGTGTTGGGGGAGGTGTGTTTGAGTGACAGATTCTGCTTTCCCGAGAGAGTGCTACAGAGTCCTCTCCACATCTTCCCCCAGAAGGTTCTCCTGCAGGGGATCGGTGTCCTCTGCTTTGCCATGCTTGACTGGAAGTGGATGCTGTCTTGAGAGTGTGGGCATGAGCCTGTGCTGTGTGCAGCACTGCTATGTGTTTCCATGACCCCAGCCTCTTTAGTGGTGGCTTGTCATGGGAAGCAGTCCCACCACAGAGTCCAGAGTAAGGCAGCCTTGTCCAGGAACCTTGTGAGAAGGTGAGACAGGTTCCTGTGTGGCAGCTGTGTGCTCTGGACTGGTGCTCCATGTGCACCCACATGCACAGGCTGTTGTGTGATCCCCAGGCCGAGAAGGCTGAGTGAAGAGTGTGCAGCCCTTTGCAGCCCACCACCTGCCCCTGCTTGTAGATAGGGAAAGGGAACTCACAGCCTATGCAGCCTTCCCCAGCCTCGTCCAAGCCATGAGAGACATCGTGGGAGAGAGGGAACGGCTCCAGGGTGATAACCACCTCCTAGCTGGCAGGTATCATGTCCAGGCTGGCCTCCTCCTCCTTGTCATCCTTGTTGTCCTGGTCCATAGTCCTGCCCTCCTGATGGCTGAGGACAGGTGTGTCCAGGCTGGAGTCCATGCCAAGGTGGGGGAAAGGGACTGACCCCACTCCCCGGATGCCATCCAGCTGCTGGTAAAAGCAGTAGGTCTGGGATGCCGCTCCAGATCGGGAACTTTGTTCCCTGGCCTTGGTGTAAGCCTGGTGCAGTACTTTTATTGTCATTCCAACCTGATCCAGGGTGCAGCTGTTTCCCTTCTGGGTCAGGCTGGTGGCCATGAGGCTGTATACTTTGCAATTCCTGTGCCTGCTGTGCAGATCCTGGAGATTAGACTCCTCGCCCCAGACCTCTATGAGATCCAGGATCTCCACATCAGTCTAGGATGGGGCCCTCTTCCACTCCAACCAGGGGCTTTAGAGGTGGCTGCCAGCATGCTAGCAGCCATAAGTTGCTTGGAGAGAGCAATGGGGTCTGCCATGGCAGCAGGAAGGCTGTGCAGGGTCCTGCTGCATGGCACGGTGCAAGCAGGGCTTGTGTTGTGCCATAAGCCCTTTTTCTTCTGCCAGCAGCTTTAAAGCCTGAAGGGGAAGGGAAACTGTAGAGTTTCAAGGGATGTAGACAGAGTGGCCACCAGGGCAGCTGTGAGAAGCCCTGGAGGCCAATTATTTGAAATAAGCATAGCTGAGCTGTCCGCACCCTCCCTATTTTGAAACAGCAATTTTGAAAGGGGTTATTACTCGATAAATGAGGGTTTATTGTTTTGAAATAAGAAGCCTGTTATTCAAAATAACGGACTTGCTGTGTAGACACTCACCTTGTTATTTTGAAATAATGTGAGTTATTTCGAAATAACTCTGTATTGTAGACATGCCCTTAGTGTGCACACATAAGAGAATTTCCTAGTCAGCAGTGTCCACTAGGGTTTCACATGCAACCTTCCTCTCCTCATGCATCCCAGCAAGGATTTTTTAATGGTGAAGCCACTCCACCACTCCAAGTTCCTTTGCTACTAAGAGAGCCCATGATGTAGACCACTGGAAAAATCCATAAGATGCCTTTCAGTAAGCTCTTTGTCATGGGCAGGCGAAGACTGAGGATTAGTTGGTGGGAGGAGAGCTGAGAGAGCTGCCAAATGAACTTGCAGCAAGCTTTGCAAGAGCTCAGAATGCTTTAGGTGCAACAAGTACTGTTCTGGGGTGGTCTAGGCAGTTAGCAGGTCTCATAATCAAGCCCTGCTGCTTTAGTCTGTCTTTTAGTTCAATGTGTGACAGACCCCTGAATAGGATTCACTTTAGTCAATTTTCTTATGAGCACAATGACCATACTGGGTCAGACCAATGGTTCATCTAGCCCAGTATCTTGTCTTCCAACAGTGGCCAAGGCCAGGTGCCCCGGAGGGAATGAACACAACAAATCATCAAGTCACTGTCACTCATTCCCAGCTTCTGACAGAGGCTAGGGACACTTCAGAAAATGTTTTTCATTTTTGCGCATCCTATCTAATAACCATTGATGAACTTGTCCTCTACGAACTTATCTAGTTCTTTTTTGAATCGCTATAGTCTTAGCCTTCACAATAATCCCTGGCAAAGAGTTCCACAGGTTGAATGTGTGTTGTGTGAAGAGATAATTCCTTTTCTGTTTGTTTTAAACCTGCTGCCTATTAATTTCATTTGGTGACCCCCTAGTTCTTGTGTTGTGAGAGGGAGTAAATAACATTTCCTTATTCACTTTCTCCACATTAGTCATGCTTTTGTAGACCTCAATCCTAACCCTTATTAACTATCTCTTTTCCAAGATGAAAAGTCCCAGTCTTACTAATCTCTCCTCTTTTGAAAGCTGTTTCACACCCCTAATAATTTTTTGTGCCTTTTCTATACCTTTTCCAAGTTCAATATAATAGAAGTATAAGTAAGCCTGCGCCCTCCAGTGCGGAGCTCCAGCAAGAAGCTGTCCAGCTGGGGCACTTTGCTGCAAAGGGAGAGGCTCCCGGATCTTCCTACAGGCTGCTCACTCATCAGCAGCCAGCCAGACAGGATAAAGGGGCTGGCTGGGGCCACATACCCCCATCTGGGACTATCGAAGCCCCAAATCCCCTCCCCTGCACTGCAACTTTGAGGGTTGGCAGGGGCCTGCAACTGTATATACTGGATCCCTGTTGCTTTTCTTCTCCTTTCTGCAACTTCTGACTCCCAGGGAGTGAGGAGAAAGTGCACAGTGTACTGCATTTCTCCTCTGCCCCTCCCCTGGGCAGCCAGGAGCAAGAGGAATTCAGCAGCCTCTTCACTTTCCATGTAATTTATTCAAAATAGGTATCAGACCTTTAAAAAAGTCAATAATTTTGACCCTCTTGATTTTAACCAGCATTCTCTGATGAACCATTAGAGAGAGAAACCAATTATTTATACCACAATTAGTAACTTGACACCCCAACTTCCATATGGCATGGAACAGCATTTTTCAAACCTTTTCAGGTGGGCTACCCCTTATTCAAAGTAAAACAAATGCATAAATCCTTTACATTTATTAAATGTCAGAGTAAAAAATGTATAATAATAATAATAATAAATAATACAATTTGTGTATTATGAGAAGTTGACAGAGGATACTTTCTTGAAGGGTATGTCTACACTGCATTTCTCTTTTGAGAGAGGAATGCAAATGCAGCCGAGCGAAATTGCAAATGAAGCCTCATTTTATAAGGAGTAAGGGTTATTTCGAAAGAAGGGTTTTTTCTCAAAATAACCGCATCTACACAGTGTTTTTTATCTCAAAATAGGGCATTTCAAAATAGTAGCCAAATGCGATTATGCAAATGAAGCACGGGAAATTCAAATCTGCACTTCATTTGCTATTTCACTCAGCTGCATTTGCATTCCTCTCTAGAAAGAGGAATGCTGTGTAGACAGACCAAAAGAGTGTGGAGAAGGATGGGGTAAGGTTTTCTCAATTTCTTTAGTTTATTATAGATTTTCACACTTTTGTCTGAATCTTGCCATGAATAAAACTATTTTAATAAAGAGAAACCATTTCCATTTAATATTTTAAAATTAAAAAAATTATCAGATGTGACCAACAGACCAATTTTATTCATACTGTCTGTTCAAGCAATTACTAAAGTTTCTTAACCACTGCTGAGTTAACAGCTAAGTCTCCTGTTAGTTACTCAAAGGGACAAATATTACAGAAACTACTTAGCCAGCAGAGAGCCAAGTGACTGGGCAGTACCAGTAGGTCTGGAAAAATCTGTCTCTATTAAAGGAACCACTTCCTCTATTGAAAAGGAAGCAGCATATGTACATAAATCCAGAATACCATCCATCGTATAAGGAAAAATGTACTATTTTTTACTTAAATTATTTTAACAATTCTGTGTCAAGGAATGAAAAAATAAAAAAATAAAATAAAAAGTTACGTGTGCCCTAGAAAAGGGTATTCTTTTTTATTAAGATTCCAATGCAGCAATCTTTACAGAAAGGATAGAAGCATTTTATAGAATTTTCCATTTCTAAACTACATATCCGAATGTTTTTACTTAGATATGTTCTTCTGAAACATTATTCAGTTTTCAGTGAGATGTGATTTTTTTTGCTAACAATATCTTAAGATTTTAGTTAATGTATTTACAGAGCTATGTAAAATTGTGATCAGAAATAGGTAAGTGATCATCACGATTCATGTTTGCACTTGGAAATATCCTTACCTTGTTGTGGCTATCTTTTCTCCTTTTTTCCAATCCCAAAATACAATGGTGTGATTATCATCTAGGCCAACAGATGCCAAAAACTTCCCATCAGCTATACAAGAGAAATATACAGCTTGTATAACACAACAGATTCACTGCAAATTGAATTTCAAAGTGGTGATAACATTACAAATTGAATGTTTTACATTGAGTAACAAATAAATAGTCAAGCAATTTTATACTGAAAGTACTTTTACAATTCCTGATCAAGGGCACTGCAAATCAGAAAGACTTTGAAAGACAGTTTTATGAATGGCCAGATTTGAGAATAATACATGTTGCTCTCAACGAGGTGCCCCTGCCTCTGTTTTCCCACCAGATAAATGAAGTCAGAACACTTTGAGAAAGCGAGTCCAGTTTGTCCAAATGGTGGGGTAGAAGACAAGAAGATGTATACTTTGGTTGAGGTGGAAAGAGGAAGCTACTTTGGATAGAAATTTGGGGTGTAGACGTAAAGAGACTTGGTCTTTGTGGAAGACCATGAATGGTGTGTTAACCATCATGACCGCTAGTTCACTGACATGGTGTGTGGAGGTGATGGCTATGATGAAGATTCTTTCATGAAGAGTAAGTGAGGGAGCAAGTGGCAAGCATTTTGAAAGGTGACTTAATGAGAAGAGAGGACCAAATTGAGATCCCAAAACAAGATGGGCTCGTGCATGTGTTGAAAGGAATTGAGGAGGCCTTGAAGGAATTGGAAGGTCATTCGATGAGTAGATAGAGAAGCCATCCACAGGAGGAAGAAAATCACTGAGTGCTGCTAGATAAACACAAATGGAGGAGTGAAGCAAGGCTGATTGGTAGAGATGAAGAAGATAGTGTGGGAGAACAAGAATGGAAATGGAGTCCAGAGAGTTGGAGTGGTTTTGGCAATGGCATGTCCATGCACTGTAGTGGTGTCATTAAGCTGCAGAAGAGGTCTCAGTTGCAGTTGTCTGTGATCCTGCATTAGGAATCTGGGAAGGTTGGAAGAGGAATGAAGAGGAATTGGGTGATGAAGAGCTGAAGAAGACTTGAGTACAGTACAAGAATTGGCAAGGCCAGGAGGGAGTTACAGGGATAATTGCTGCATAGTCCCTGCACACTTTGCATAGATGTAGAACCTGGGGGCGAAGGAAATGGATGGAAAGGCGCAGAGGAAATCTGAAGTCCAGGAAATGAAAAGGGAATCACCCTGTGAGCCCAGGCCCCATTGGAAGTAGAAGAGGGGAAATTTATGGCTTGTGGACATCACAGAGTGGTTCTGGATTAGTTGTACACATGGGCACATTGCCTCCTCCACTGGAAAGTTTGGGAGGTGAAGTTCATGAGCTGCTCAGATCCACAATGGAAATGAGTGGCAGATGAAGCAGTGGGAAACTACGTAGGCTTCACACAGGCAATACAGGCAATGAGTGTGTTCATCACTCACCAAAAAGAAGTGAGGGCATAAGGCAGAGTTGTTGAAAATGGCTTGCTGGGGCAGAGTCCCTGGGCCAGGGAAGGGGAGAAGTCCCTATAGAGGAAAAACTCCAAGGAAAAACCTAACTAACTACTGTGAAAGAACAGACACCGATCTAACTAGAAAGAACTATGTACAATGAAAAGGAAATGCAGTACTCTTAGATGGCTAAGAGCACTGAGGAACGATGGTTCCGACTCTGGAGCAGCATCTACACATACAGTCAATACATGACACAAAGTGCGAGTCAATGGACACTACTATTTACAGTTCTGCATCTGACACATGTTGTGCATGTGCACCCTAATTTCGAATCCACATACAGACCAGAACTTGAAGACGAAAATAATCCATTTTCAGGGGGGAAAAAAGCCACATACTTGATTTCCATACACAATCCTGCTTTTATCAAACAGACTAAGTGAAATTGATTTTAATTATAAAAATGTCTTTATCAAAAAGAGAAAATTCATTTTAGAATAAATGACTAATTTTTAATAATTTATTCTGATGTGTGTGGGTTGTTGCTTACCTGAAAAATCCAGTGCACATACTCCTCTTTGGTGTTGGCCTTTCAGCAACGATAAACATTTTAGTGTCTGTGTGTCCCACACATGAATAGCAGCATCTCTTCCAATCTAAATTAGAAGGCTAAACTTACCAGCTGATCATAAATTGCTATAAAAACAATATTTAGACCCTTTTCATCTTCAAAACACTTTAGAAGCATTAACCTTTGCACTCATTAGATCTTATCTTCACCAAGAACTGCTCTTTTTAGTTTCTCCACCTCAAACTTCCACATCCTCAACCACCACCACATCTCCTTTACTATCATCCACCTGCCTTCTCAGCCATGCCCAGAAACTCCATCCTCCTATGATTTCCTTTCCGTCAGCATTCAGACCTTCTTTCATTCTTAGTGCCCTCTTCCTCACTTTTTATGGTGGATGTTCTATAACCATACAGACGTCTTCCACTTAATAACTTCCCTCATTTTTGCCATCCTTTTAATCATATAGCTCTACTCCACCCTCACTCAGGCTACATCTAGACGACAATGTTTTATCAGAAAAATTGCATTCTGCAGTTTGCGTACCCTTTTCCGATAATTTTGTCAGAAGAGGCTTTTCTGAAATTTGGCCCATCAACACTGGGGCAAATTTTGGAAAAACCTCCTCTTTCAGAAGAGCCCTTCTTCCTTGTGGAATGAGGAAGACAGGGCTTCTGAAAGAGTGCGTCTGCTCTTCTGCAAAAGAAAGCAAAAGAGCAGATGCATTCCCTGGACACAGCGGAGTTTTTCTGGGATACCTCCGATATCCCAGAAAAATTCCATAGTCTAGACTTAGCCTCAGTCCCACACCTAGACCCCAGCTGTCTTTTTTTAACCACCTTTGAATCTTCCCCCATCTCTGCACAAGCTTGAAAGGGAATGTTAATAACAATTTTCTCTCCTTTCCCACCCTTCCCATGGCATACTATCTCGTTTCTCTCCTCCTCCAGTTCCTTCCAGTTTCCTGACCTCCCAACACTTCATACTTTGTTTCTTCCTTCTCCTACCAGGAAGAGCATGCTTTTGTCTCTTCCATCTTAAAGACAAGCAAAAAAAAAAATCCCTTACTCTTGCTTCTCCTCCTGGGGGAGCCCTTCCTTGCATACCAAATTAGCATTAGGGTTGTAATTCTGAGGCTGAAGGTGTTGCTGTGGATGGTCCATGCTTCAACAGGGCAAGGAGGACAATTTTTCAAAATCAAAACTCAGGGAGAAGTCAAGGTAAATTTCATAACCCATGATTTTTACTACATTTGCCATAATTGCTCCCTCATTTTTGCTTAAAAAATGCTGTAAAAAATTTGCAGCCCTAACAATCAGGAATCTAATGTTACTGCTCTTGTTCATCTTATATTGTCATCTATAGATTGCGCACATTGCTAATCTTTACACAAATATTCTGCTACTATCATTAGCTTATCCTCCCTGGCCTCTGCCTATATGTCTTGCCATTCTACTGTGTCGTAGTCTTAAGAATTAAAGGCAAGCATGGTCTTTTACTTTATCAGTACAGTGCCTAAGACAATGAAGTTCTGACCTACTTTGGACTTTTAGGTGCTACTGTTATACAATATAATAAAATAATAATAAAAACGTAACTAAGGGTATGTCCACACTACACAGCTTTTAGCAATATGTGTGTGTCAACATAGCTGTGTCACTCAAAAAGTCAGGCAGTGTAAACATTGGAAAAACTTAAAAAACAATGAATAGTCTTGCAGCACCTTAGAGACTAACAAAACATGTAGATGGTGTCATGAGGTTTCCTGAGCACAACAGTAAACACTGTTGAAAAACTTCCACCTCCTAGGAACGGTGTTTACACCAGTACCTGCCATGGCAAAGATTTGTTGTTCAGAGATGGCGTGAGGGGATTAAGCACCTGTGAATGACAAAAGCTTTGTCACTCAATTGCCAGTGTAGACAAACCCACAATCTTAGATGACTCATGGGAGGTAGGGAAAAATTATCATTTTTTACATTTTACAGATGAGAAGCAAAGGTTCAGAGTGAATAACCAACTTTCCAAATGCCATAACAAGAGAGTTGAAATTCTGTTTTATAGGAATACTCTTAGCAGTGTCACTTCATTGTTTTCACTACTGCTTTCCCCAGTAGTTAGGCAATGGCCAGGCTGATAAAACATTCAGTCTGTGGTTTCCAAAGCAGGAAAATGTCTCTCTTTATGACATGACCAACACTCCTAGGTACATACCTGTCCAGTAGCGACATAATCTTTCATTGGATGGATGGTTAGGCTGAGGATGTCATCATCATGACCAAGATATAGTCTTTGGGTGTGTTGTTGCCTACTGTACACAATGGCAACAGCAGCAATATGATAAACTACCTCTCCAGTTTGTGTGTAGAACAAATTATTTCGACAGTCATAGCCTCTGTAACTGAAATAAATACAACGCAAAGGACATTTAATAAGCTACCAAAAAATCTGTGTACTTTGGGGAAAGCTATCTGAGCCCTGGTTTTGAAATAACATTATTCTGAAATAACAAGTGGGGCGTCCACATTACCAATCCTGTTATTTTGAAATAAGGGGCTGGTTATTTCAAAACAACTGCTTTTCATGAGGAATAATGATTATTTAAAAATAGCTACTCTGAAATAGTGGTAGCAGCAGTGGAGCATCCACACTATTTCAAAATAACTATTCCCCAGAGTTATTCAAAGAAATTACTCCCCAATGCTTGCTGGGGCTCAAAGTCAAGGAAGTGCATCCACATTAAGGGAGCCTGCCTCAGACTAATTTCAGAGCTTCCCTGTAGTGTAGACATGTTATTTTGAAATAGTTATTGATTGAATGCAAGAAAAATGTGCACCAAACCAGGTTCGTTTTGCCCTGGTTAGGTACACATTTTTCCTGCATTCAATCAATTACCTCTCAAGTTTCACTTTGATTTTAGGGATTAACTGAACCAAAAATTCATCCAAAACATTCAACGTTCATCTGATTTTGCATCAAAATCATGAGAAAACACAGATTTCCTATGATCAGGATGAGACAACATAAATTAATTCAAGTTCATACTAAGGATGTTAATTTGCAGTTATCTGGCTAATTGCGTAATCGATACAATTTGTATCCACTACAAAATTTGTCAATATGGGCCGCTCTACAGATCCACAGTGGGGATGGCTTCTGGAGCCAGCTCAAGCTGGGACTGATCAGTCCCAGCTCATGCTGGCTCCAGCAGCCACATCCGCTGCAGCTCTGCATTTTAAATATAGTAAGCGCTGCCAGACTCTTACTACATTTAAAATGCGGAGGTGCAGTGTCCCCGGGCCAGTGCGAGCTGGGACTGCTTGGTCATGGCTTGTGCCGAGTCCAGCAGCCCCTGTTCATGGTGGGCAGGGCTGGCCATGGACTGGGACTGCTGCCAGAGCAGCCACTGCGCACGGCCAGCCTGGGCCACCACGAACAGGGGCTGCTTGGCCAGAGCAGCCTCAGCCCACCATGGGCAGAGGCTGCTTCGCCGCAGCTTCCCTTATCCCTCCCCCCCACTGTCTCTGATAGAGGCAGCAGCAGGCAGCACTGCAGAGATGGTGCTGAGGGAAACCAGCTTTTAAGCCAGCTACCTCCCAGCACCAGCTCCTGTTTCTCCCACACCTGCTGAGTCTCATAGGTTATGTCTACACTGCCACCCTAGTTCAAACTAAGGTGACAAATGTAGGCATTCAAACTTGCAAATGAAGCCTGGGATTTAAATATCCCGGGCTTTATTTGCATGTTCCCATCCGGTCGCCATTTATAAATCCCTCTTAGTTCGAACGAACTGCCTGCAGCTACACGCGGCAGTTTAAAGTTAATCCGAATTAAGTCCTTCGTTCGGATTAACTGTTACACCTCATTCCACGAGGAGTAACAGTTAATCCGAACGAAGGACTTAGTTCGGATTAACTTTAAACTGCCGCGTGTAGCCGCTGGCAGTTCGTTTGAACTAAGGGGGATTTAAAAATGGTGGCCGGATGGGAACATGCAAATAAAGCCCGGGATATTTATATCCTGGGCTTCATTTGCAACTCCAGTTGCTTGATTTGCCTACCTACCTCGAATTAATGAGCTAGTATAGACATACCCATATAGAGGAAGCAGGGCAAGGGGAAGCGAGTAGTCGATACTCCACTTGACTACCAGATAAATTATGCCCAAGAAAGTTTTGCATGCTTTGATGCTGCAAATGTATTACACATTTCTACTAATTAAAACAACCATAACCAATGGACCTAATGACTACTCCAGAAAATATCAGTGAAAGTCAAGTGGGAGTTGGAAAAGTGATCTAGAAAAAGAAAAGGGTGATGCTTAATTATTCCTTTTAGTTATTCCTTGAGTACAATGGTACCTCTTTATAGTTCCCTCCCTAACAATCACAATTGAAATAAAGAGAAATGTATAGGTTATATCCCCATTTTTACCACAATACCAGTAGGCAAGTAATTTACCTGTGAGTAAGCAAAGAGAAATGTTGCATCAAATACTTTACCTCAAATTAATCAAGGTATGTTTCAGAGTATTTATTTAAGCACTGCATTGTTCAATGAACATTGTGGCGTACAAAAGAGAAGTCCAAGAACCTTTACTTAGTAGTTACAATACCCATGTACAAATTGCAGTTTTAAGCTGTCCTCAGGAGCTCTCTCTCTTTTAAGGAAGGGCACTGAATGGTTTTTCTCTTTACTTTGTTGTTTCAGCTGAGGTAGATCTTCTTTGTAAACCTAAAGAATACGTTACATATAATTATACAACTTAAGTGTGTTGTACATAAATATACATTGACAAGTTTCTTAAGTAATAATAATGAAAAAGATAAGGTATGTTCCTTTGTTCAATAATGTACAAGACACAGAAGAAGTCACAATCTGTGCCCTAAAGGGAGAAGGATTCCCTCTAGTGAATATGGGTGTATCTACACTGCAGGCTTAACTTGAAATAACCTACACAAACTGAGCTACGTCAATTGCATATCTTATTTCCAAATAGCTTATTTCAAAATAGGGAACATCTACACAGCACTTATTTCAAAATAGAGCACTCTTCCTCCGACTTCCCTTATTCCTTGTACAATGAGGATTATAGGAGTTGGAGTAAGAGTCCTCCAGCTTGACAGTATTTTGACATTATTTTGAAATAACTGCCTGCTGTGTAGACACAGACTAAGTTATTTTGGAATAGTGTTGCAGTGTAGACGTACCCTATGATATTAATGGAAGATCAATGAAAGATCATTGGTTTTCAAGCAGTTTCATGTATTACATGCTACTTTTTTAACAGTTTTTTTAATAGTTATATTCTAAACTTTTTTCCAACATCATACTTAATACACTTACTCAAAGCTATACATAATAATGAAATAATTACATCAAATAGTTCTGGTGACATACACAATAAGCATACTACTTAAGTGATTTGCAAATGTCACCAGAATCCTGAGATGGAATTACAGTCTTAATATATACACCAGAGATACAAAATGTTATATATGTAAATTGGTTAGAGATGCTGTAACATTGTGAAACTTCGAGAGCTGTTTGAAGCCATTTAGAGGCTCTGACATCAATTAAATACACTACATGGCTGAAATATAGCTTTAAGTTATTTCTTTTTTGCACATCCCATTTTCTGGCTTTAGCCAACAGAGAAGTGCCAAAAATCTCTTGAAAATAAAACAAAACAAAAAACCCAACTATTTCCACACTAATTCTGACCTAATTTCAACAATGTATGCTGAAAACTTCATAAGAATGTATGCCCTGGAAATGTTACCACACAGAGGTTCAGATAAGCATCTGAAATTTTGGACGCCTCTAGACAATTTACCTGTCTTCAGCACACACTGTACTGTTCACAAACTTCATCTCTAACTTCAAACACCATCTTTAAAAACTTTTAAATGATGCCACCTGTAAATAAGTCCATTCACTACTAAGGGGCCTACTCATGGTGTGGCATAGCAATTCTCTGGCTTCATTAGCCACACCCGGCCAATGTTTGCTCTGGCACTGTGGTGGCTTCTCTTCCAGTAACTTGGTCCTTCAGTTGGGCCACCATCTTAAGTTCACCCCTTCTGAGACACAACTGTCCACACAAAATCCCAAAACATCATTTACAGACAACATTCTTCCATACTCTCTGACGCTAGTCATCTGCTTAGCTCCAGGGCATAACCTGTAGTCCCCCTCCACCCACTGTGGGCTCAATAATCCTTGCAATGGATTTGTATATCCCTTTCCTAAGTGAACCCAGTTCCATCATTTACTCTGGGTTTTGACTTAGGGACATGTACGGAATAGCTAGGCCTGTGCTGTAATTCTCCCTGGGCTAGCCTTTTTTATCCAGCCTTTTTAGTTCCCCTCTGTGTCTTTCTGTCTCCTCCCTGCTTAGTCAGGGTATTTCCCAGACTTCTCCACTTTAAGTTGTTTTGCTATAAATCCAATTTTTTTTGGAACATATCTTGGACTTCTAGTGAGGATAGTCTGTACTCACACATACTCAGTAGAGACTTTCAATTTTAGCAGCTAAAATATCAAAAGTCTCTGTCCTCACTGAGCATGCTTAACTTTCTCATATCTCCTGGTGTTAACAAGATTGTGCATGCTTTATTCCCTCACAGTAACTCCAACAAAGGGCTACAAGGATGAAGCTGGATTTTCACTGCAATGGATGACCCAGCTGCTCTGACTCAGGATGGGGCTAGCTATTAGAAGTGAGAGTAGGGAGCCTGTCTCTTCTGTGACATCAATGACACTCCCCCGCTAGTCCTTGCTGGAACTCAGATGCTGTGGAGGAAGAGGAAGCCATCTGATTCAAATGCAGAGGGGACAAAAGATGTACCAGGGAAGAGAAGAATGGAATGGATTGGGGAAAAGAGATTGGAGCAAGCAGCAGGGTGAAGGGTGGGAGGGGAGGACTAAGACTGAACGAGGATCCCAGGGAGGGAGCCGGGAGGTGAGTAGGGAGGAATGGGGCACACAGAGT
The DNA here is from genome assembly GCF_052426305.1 of Pelodiscus sinensis. Taxonomy (NCBI): domain Eukaryota; kingdom Metazoa; phylum Chordata; order Testudines; family Trionychidae; genus Pelodiscus; species Pelodiscus sinensis. The sequence continues at coordinate 178,053,180 of NC_143054.1, read as the reverse complement.
AGACAAGGAGCGGGGAACTGGATTTATCAAGGAGACTGGAAGTATGGAGGCTAAGAGACTAAGCATGGAAGAAGAGACCGAGTAGGCAAAAAGAATGGGACTGAGATGACAAGCCTTAAGAGTGGAAGAGAGACAATACTGGGACAGAGATGTTGGAAGGGATAGAACAGAAGGGGTTAAGAAAGAAAAATAGGCAGAAGAGTTTGTGCCCACCAGGACACATTCCCCTACAAAGTCTGGAATGGAATCTAGATTCACTGAGTATCACCATTCCTCTGATGTTAGAAAACATCTGTGAAACCGACAGGTGACCTGTCTGAGCACTGACATAGAGGACAGTAGCCTACTGTTATCGGTTACTCTACCAGCTCAGAGGTCTGTGCAATAGATCTAAAGTTTCCAGCACTGCTGATGATCCATGTATAAGATGCCACATAGTGGAATTTCTGTTCCTTCATTTGCTTTTTTTGAAAGCCAGACAATTACACACAAAAACTATACTAACAGACCAATGTTAAAGTTGCAAATTCAAGTTCTTAAAAGTTAGGAATTGCCAGCATTACTATTCATAGATTCATAGATTTCAAAGCCAGAAGGGACCAATATGACTATGTGGTCTGACCTCCTGTACTACACAAACCACTGAATTGGACCAAAATAATTTGTATAGTATAGAAAAACATCCCATTCTGATTCAAAAATTGTCAGTGATGGAGACACCACCCTTGTTAAATTGTTCCAATTGTTAATTATTCTCACTGTCAAAAATTTACATTTTATTTCCAATCCAAATTTGTTAATCTTCAACTTTCAACCACAGGATTGTGTTATACATTTCACTGATAGACTTAACACCCATTATTAAATAGTTGCTTCCTCCATAGATACTTATAGATAGTGATCAAATCACTGCTTACTGTCTTTGTAAACTAAATCAACTCAGCTCTGTGCATCTATCACCTATAAGCCATGTTTTCTAATCCTTTAATCATACTTGTGGCTCTTCTCTGAACCCTCACCAATTTATCAACATCCTTCTTGAATTGTGGGCACCAGAACTGGACTCAGTATTCCTCCCTATTCATACTTGAGATTTCTCTGTTTTTACATCCCAGGATTGCATTAGTGCCTTTGGCACTGCACATTGGGAAGTCACATTCAGATGCATATCCTTCACTGACTCCAAACATTTTTCAGAGTCATTGCTTCCCCCACCCCATTACCTGTGGAACTCTAATTTGCCCCCTTAGTGCCATTATGATACAGTAATTACATAATCACACTATTTTTTCCACAGGACCATGATGTACATTGCTCACTTAATAAGCAGCTATCCAATGTTTTGTTTTGTTCAGTGTGTGAACACAGAATTATTAAATGATCCCATATGCCTTTCTATGGTGTTCATCTCAATAGTATCTGAGTGCTTCACGCATATACATTAATTCCTGTTTACAACAGCTCAGTGAGATAAGAATGTGGCATTATCCCATTTTACAGTAGGTCGCTCAGGCACAGAGAATAAATTCAAAAGTATTCACTAATTTGGATGACCAATGTGAGACAAAAAGTATGTGATTTTTCAGAATAACTATCACTATTAGCTATCATTTTTTATGTTAAAAGCAGAACTCATTAACTTCAGTTAATTCTCAGTACCACTGCAAATCAGATCACAGGATATCAAGTCAAACTCCTAGAAAATGAGGAATACCCAATTAGTGATTACTTCTAAAAAGCCTGGTTTAAAAGAGGATAAAATCCAGTTCTACAGGGCAGCAACATTCATCTGGCTTGACCTTTTTCTCTCTGTTAATCCCCTACTTCATTCAAAGCACACCTTCCAATTTCTGCAGTAAACGAGGCAAGCTCTTACAGACAGCCTCCTTTATTATATCACCATGTTTCATCCTAAGAGCAGGCCCATCTTGTAAACTGAATGAGGCATTGGTTCCATGGAAAAAATAGTATGTGAACATATAATTAAAATATATCATAACGCACACACAAGGAAAAAGAATTAAGGTTGCCCGGGCCTCCTTAGTTTTGCTGTTTCTATACTGCTGAGTTCTTGATTTTGCAATCTTAATATTGTTCTTTTAAAGTAGTTTTTAAGTGTATTATAATATTATAATACAGTTTGGATGAACTGAAACTGGTGTCTGTGAAAATAAAAGGGTAAATTTACCACGCCCGTATATGGCTTTTGTACATATAGGCACTTCTTCTTAAACCCTTTTCAAATAATCATCTGTACTAAAGTATACTCGGCTTTTATTTTAGATATTGGTTGCATAACCAGCCTAAATATTGTCAAAATTTGTTTTCTTGAAGTAGACTGTTGAATTTGCTGAACTTTATTTTAACTGGCTTTACTGAAAAGTTATAAGGGGTTATTTGGCAGCTGATTTTTTGTGTATATTAATTTTTACTCACTTGGCGATGATAGTTGATTTGAGCTTCCTGCTCAATATCTGAATCTAGCTCTGGCACATCAGATAAGTCAGAATCTGATTCTTCACTGTATGAATCAATACAACCCTCTGCATAAAAATCAATCCATATTTAACAGTTATTATCTAGTCAGAACAGAATATTATGTCACATTTTCACAAACTTTTAGATGACCAGGAATTAATGTAAAATCTTGAGAAGCTTAAAAGTGTTTACAAACATTTCATGGACTTATTGAAAATTTCTGGTTTTGCATCACAAAGCTAAATACTGATACTTCTCCCACTTCAATGCCCAGGTCTCTCTTGTAAAAAAGCCTGAATAATAATTAATGCAATTCACTCAACTGGGACTATACCTTATCTGTAACTACCTTTTATAGTGGTGACATGTAGAAATTATATGGTCATCCTGAAATATTGCTTGATGTGTGAACCCTTTTCTTGCCTGAAATAATGTATTATATGGAAAAAAACAGTTAATTTCTGCAGGGTCTGAGACAAAGGGAAAAAATTCCTGCAGGGAAATCCAATATTTAGTCAACATTATGTAATTTATATGCTTCTGTTGAATATTACACAATGGACATTACAGATGCATTTTTCATAAAGGATCATTTAAATTGCTCACACAAATCTCCCCTGTTTATAGTTATGTTTGCATGTAGAAACACAAAAAGGCAATTACACAGATAAGTGCCTTTTTCATGCACAATTGGGATTTGTGTGAGCAATTCAGGTCACCAAAAACTGATTCTGATCTAGTACATCTATCTCTTTTTTTTAAGTTTCTTATATTTGGACCCTGAATCCTGCTACAGGATTATTTGAGTGGACTTTTCCTGGGACATACACTAGTCTATTAACTCTCATTAATCTACAGGAAAGCAAAAGGCCTTCTGCATACTGGATGTGTGGCATTTTTTAGATTAATATAAAATATAACATTTTGCTCTTCACAACCTTCTGCATTAGTGCTACATATTTCTTTGATTTCTATTAAATATAAATAACAAAATAAATATCATAAACAATGTTCAAAAATAATTATTTTTTTACCTTGTGATGCTGTTTCAAGGATTCCATTTGTTACACTTTCTGGAACAAATCTCCACTGAAAAACAGAGTGATCAGCACCTCCTGTACTTAACACCCACTGAAAATCATGTGACCAACGGACATTAGTTACATGTGCTGAGTGGCCAGCATATTTTCTAAACTTAGCTCCTAAAATATATAAAAAAAGTTAAAAGTGAAAATAGCCAATTAATTAAAAAAAAAACAGTGATATGACAGTACATACATATTTTTTAATGGGGCTCTACATTACAAATCTGTCTCCTGGCTAGTATGCTCTTGGAAAATTCCAAACATGTCAAATAAAGCTTCCATCATCCTAACTGTTTAATTATGTTTCAAAAGATAAGAGGTTATTATTTTTAAAATTTCATGCTGAAATAAAATACAACAAAAAGCTAAATCAGTAGAAAAGCAACAGCACAATAGGCAACAATTATAGAAAGCTCATGATTCAGCAGTACTATTGAGTATATGATAGAGTTGAAATGATTAGACTGTGAAAGAGATGAGCAAGTAGACAACAAGGTAATGCTGGAGTTGGTTTTAGTGGGTACCATTTATATATTGTTTAAAAGCTTGTCTAAATTAAGAAAGAAGTTGGAGTTAGTTAACAATTTTTACCTAAACCCAACTTTTATTCTACTGTACACACAAGGTCAACACATTTTAGCTCACTATAGCTGCTCAAAGTCAGATGACTTCAGTCTAATCTTCCCAAACTGGATGAAATTTCAGAGTATAACAACAATAGAAGTTCTTTACCAAAACAAAGTAGTGATGGAACTAACAGATATTCCTCCATCCTCTCTGTATACTTCTGAAAGCCTGACCAGAAAATAGGGTACAAACTACTCTAAAAACTAGGATGAAGAGGGTCCCTATAACTACCAATCTTATACATAAGTATTGATAAGCTAACAAAAGGGAGAACAATAACCCAGTATTCTCAGTATTTCCTGAAGTAAAATAACCTTCTGAAGATGGATTTTGCATGTCATCAATGCAAATGGTTTGTTTAGTCTTCTGTGTATTAGACAGACGCAACCAAACTAAAATCCAGAAACCAAAAGATGTGTGAAATCCCGATTCTATCAAAATCAATGGGAATTTTGCCATTGACTTAAATGGGATTAGAATTTCATCCTAGCTCTCTTGCATGGCTATACACAGCACTTCCATTATGTCACTGGAGTGAATATTTAAATGGTTACTTGACGTGAAGGGCAATGGTAGGGAACTTTGGGCATGATAGGGAAGATATTCACAAAAACCAATCACTATTGTCTGAGCTTACAAAAACATTATAGAAGGTTTACACTTTCTTTTGAAGCATCTCATTCACCCTGTCATCGTAACTATTTCAATGTACACATTGGACTTTCCTGGTCTAGCACCCTCAAAACCTGAACAGTCCCAAACCAGGGAGTTTGCTGGACATGGGGAAGTTAATGCTCCCTTACTGGCTGCCTCACTCCTGGGTTCCCAAAGCTGGGGCTCCCACCCTGTTGTTAGCCCTGCTGCAGACAGCCCTGCTCAGAAGCCATCCACTCAGCAGCCACTGGGGATTCTTCAGGGCTCCCTGGTCAAGTCTTCCCTGTTGTCGCCTGGCCCCACTGCCTCCAGGGGTTCTCTGGCTGAGGCAGCCTGGCCAATCTAGCCCGACTGCTGCAGGGGATTGGGTTCTCCGGCTGGGACTCCCCGGACCCTGATAATGCTGGAGAGTTCCCTGGCTGGGGCCACCTGGCCTACTGCTGCTGGTGGTTTTCTAGCTGCTTGGTCCCACTAATGCTGGGGGTTCCACAGCCGGTCTGGGGCTCCCCAGACATCATCTGGCTCAGCCACTGCTGGCTCAGACAGGGCTCCCCAGCCCTCTGTTGTCTGGGTGGCTCCCGCTCCTGCCTACAGGGCTCTTTGGTCCAGCAACATCCATGGCCCTCGTAGGCTGCAGATATTGCCAGACCAGAGAGTCCCATATTTGGGAGATTCAACCTGTACTGGATCATCAAAAGTATGGACTAAATAATGAAAAATGTAGTCCAATACATGACAATTCCTATGTTGTTTAGAAGTGAATTCTTAGTTGCAAGAATTTTTAGGTAAGGTAAGGAGTATGCTGCAGTGCTAGACAAATTTACTTATATGAAATTTAAATAAAAAATACTGTTTTCATCTGTGCCATCTTTTACATTTCTACACAACAGGAAGATTTATATGTGCCTATTTAAAAATTTCCTTACTTCAGATAACAAAGTTTGAAGACAGGATTACTCATTGTAACAGGTACTTCAGTCTGGGTATGTCTACACTGGCCCCCTAGTTCGAATTAGGGAGGCTAATGAGGGCGACCGAAATTACAAATGAAGAACAGGATTTAAATATCCCTCACTTCATTAGCATGTTCCCAGCCGGTCGCCATTTTGGAAATTGACTAGCCCGGAAGAACTGCCCGCGTCCTCATCCGGCAGAGAAGGGCGATTCCGAAATAAACCCCTTACTTCGAATTAATTCCATGAGGTTTAACTGGTAATTCAAAGTAAGGGGTTTATTTCGGAATCGCCCTTCTCTGCCGCATGAGGACGCAGGCAGTTCTTCCAGGCTACTCAATTTCCAAAATGGCGACTGGCCAGGAACATGCTAATGAAGCACGGGATATTTAAATCCCGCGCTTCATTTGCAATTTCGGTCGCCCTCATTAGCCTCCCTAATTCGAACTACGGGGCTAGTGTAGACATACCCTCTGCTAACCAGATCTGTTAGTAACTAGCAGCAAGGAAATGCACCACCCTCTGAAGTTCCCTCCCATTGAGACAACTTCCATAGACAGATTAATTCAATTCTAGTTACCTAAATTACAGATTGTGTTATATATACTTTATTTAGAGAATTGGCTTGAGGTACAGCCTAGTATTTTTCTTACTGAAGAGCATGAGGAATTCCCCCTCACAAAACAAACCAAAATCTTTGATATCCATCTCTGTTCTGGATGATCCATTTGTCTCCATGGTGGGCTGTATCTGTAGCCATTGTTATTCAAACGAAGAAAATGTTCATGCAAATAGATACATTTTCCTATTCTTCATTGTGCTAAGGTCCACAGATTTGTAACAATTTGATTTTCACAACAGTGACCATACAGGATAGAACGCAAGATCACCCTTTAAATATGAACATTCAAAATATTGCATGTCTTCCATCTTCCTCTGGGCACTAAGTCATAAAGAAGACTATCAAAAAAGGGCTAAAAATTATACAAAATATGTATAATTTGTTTAATTTATATATTCATGAAGATGTGTTGCCTAGAAGATCTCAAATCAGGAAACAGGACTAGTTTAACCTATATAATCAGTGCTCTGAACCACTAGACTTTGATGCTTAACAGAAAGCAGGACACTTCTTAATATTAATAGCAGACATCCTCTGTGAGACAGAGATATCCAAAGGTCTAATGTAGAGTTAATCATGCCTGAGTGTCAAAACCTCTTCAGTCAGAAAGGCATAAAAATCTCTCTTTTGTATAATCCTGGAAAGCAGCGGAAAATGCAGATTGATTTATGGAACATTGCCCAGCATTGTGAGAAGTTATTCCCCACATCTTAGCTTGACACTCATAGAGAGATCATTTTATTGCTGTTTCCAGATATAAAAAGGTCCAGTCACCAGTTTGCTAACCTTATTTACAATAAGTGAAGATGTTTCCAGTGCTAATTCTACAGTTCTGCCATGTAAGGCTTATTGTTCATCTTTTCCTTGATGAGCAGTGTATACAGATATACAAAACTTTGCTTTGCCAGGAGAGGAGAATTTGATTTTTCTGTCAGGGGCAGGGCTGATCATGATCTTTCTAGCTTATTTATAAAAAACACAGATACATTGTCTGTGAACTCTATTTCCTTGAAGTGTGTCTGTAAATGAGATCAGTATTCCCAATTGGTTCCAATAAGAAGTGGATTTTTCTTTCTGTAACACTATGGCCACCTTCATTTTCTATTAATATTCTGAGAGAAGAACATGCACTGGATAGTATTCATCCTCAGCCCAGGCCTATGATCTGACATGAGATGTCTGTGTTGATCATAAATCCATATTATTCCAGAATCTGCTTCACTTGATATTTGTTTCAGCATTCTCTCTGTACAGGATCAAAAAATTGTCCAGGAAGAAATGAAAGTGGATATTTTTCTTCTCAAAAGTCAATATCAATACAATAATGATTCTGGAAGAGATCCCTGAAGCATGTCTCAAATCAAATGGGAATGATTGCCGATAAAAAAAAAAAGACAAAAAAAGAATGGTAGTCCATATGCAAAACAGAGGACTTCTCTCTGTGATAATAAAATAGGAATCTGAAGACCCTCCTTCAGAAACTTACTCATATGTTTCAGGCGTAGTCATGTTCTGTTTGCCCCCCAGGTCTCTGATGCAGGATATAGGATATATCCTATAAATAAATGAATCCAGAATTCACAATGCATCACGATGGCTCTTGGCATCAATCTAGAAACTGTATTAATTGGATTTACTGCAGCTTAATAGGTGACCTGGCCTCTAGTCTACCCTCTTCAATAAAGGCTTGAAATTGTATTTTGTCTTCCTGAAGGAACCTGTCTCTGATATTTGAAAACTTGCAGTAGTTATGAAATCATACTTCACAAGTAGTGCCTAATTAACTGGCTAGTCATAATCACAGGCTGGAAGATGTAAGCACTCCTTTCCCTAGAAGGTCCAAACATTTAGCCTCCTTATCTGAGGGGTGTCTTGTTGCATACTTCTTTCAAGTAGCACCCTGAACAACCAGGGATTTCAGAACAAGATGTGCAAATAAAAATTCTGCTCTCTCACCTGGAAGAAAGAACTTCTTTTTTTACTCTTAGGAACAGTTGTGCATGTTGCTAGAGCATGCCACTACTTTGGCCACTACCCTGACTGGGAGCACCACCTTATGAGGCACTGCATTCTGTAAACTGTCCAGAAGTTTGTTGGATCTCTCTTGGACTTTCTCCAGAGGAATATGGAACATATCTGCAATCCTCCTTAAAAGATCCTTGTTCTGCTTGTGATCATCCAGTATAGATGGTGAAGCCAGGGCAACTGGAGATGAAAATTATATTCTTGGCAGAACCAGCAGTACAGCTGAATCTGGATCTTCTTTCTCCATCCAGAAGCTCCTTCGTCTCTTGTTGGAGAAGGGATGGTGTGATTCTTGGTGGGACTGTATCACTGATGAATATTGCATGTATGAGTCCCACATCCTCAGTAATGCCAATGAAAAGAATCCAACATGGATTGAGGTGGTCCCCACAGCATGGGGTTGAAGATTCTCTATATGGACTCACTTTCTGTGGTGGAGATGATGTCTTTCCCACCTCAAGGCTGGACAGTCTTAAAGAGGAGAATGTAGGATTCAATTATAATGGCACTGTCAGCAGTATGGTAGGTGTGGCAATGCTCCTATTGGTAGATCGACCAAAGACCAGCTTCTCCTTTTATTTTGCTTCTAGACTGATGGTGTCAGATCTTCCCTAGATAGGACCATGTCCAATAAGGACATCAGATTTGGGAGGAAAACGATATATTCTGTTTTCATATATCTCCCCACAGTTACTTTCTCACCATACTGACAGAGCCAGTGTATGAAATCCCTTGGAGTCCAAATTTTCACTATACTAGCATAAAGGTACCATCCCTTCAAGGGACTCTGTTTTTCTTTGCCAATACTGGCCATTGTCCCAGTCTAGGATCACAATGTCAGTCCTTGTTCAGTACTGATGAAAGACCAGTTCCTGGTAGATTTGGCCAGGGAAAGAGCAGCACACATTGCAGTTGGCAGAGATGTGCACTTCTCTGAGGCAGTACAGATACCTTTGACAACAGTCACTGCCCAATGCAGGTTGAGAGCAGAAAATGCAATTTTTGAAGCATGCAATCCAAAGCATATTCCAAATCAGAAGCAGATAGGCCAAGTCCTAAATAACTATATTGAGTAAACTAATACCTATCTAACAGAACTTCATGTATACGATATTATCAGAATCAAGTAGAAGAATCAAATTTCTGGACATGGTAGGCATTTCCTTGGACAATGCAGTGGCAGAAAGAAATTGGGAATAACAATCAGTCCACAATGCCTTTTATTCCTGTGGTTTGGAGCATGAGGACAGAAAAAGCACAGACACAGACCAACAAACACTACTAGAATTAATCTTTCTGTCTCAGACATATGAAACATATGCACACTCCCATAGTGGAATACACATTGGGACCAACATTTGAACAAAAACTTCGGGTTGTACCTGTTGCAATCAGATTGCTACACCTGAACTAAGCCTGGCCATAGCACAATCAAAGCTTTGTCCATGATAGTTACTGATCCTCAAAATTAGATGCAATAATATATCCTTAATTACTGATACAATTACCTCTGCTGGTGAACCGAGTGCATTGTATAATCCAATGAGCTCCTCAAACATCCATGTCATCATCTACATAACACATAAAATTCCTTGATCTTTGTCAGAGAAGATTGTTTCATCTATCATTATCATATACCACTTCCCCAAAATTTTCTCAAATATTCTTTATGATTTTAAGAGCCATGATTATCTTTTTTTCAATAAGTGGGCTCCTGAACTTGTCTTGACTTTTTTTTCATCCACTTTGAAACATAAAGATCATATTTTTCGTGCAAACAAAGAAATGAAATAAAGTTGTAGTTTACCTCTCCATTGAAGGGAGTATTTTAAATGAAAATCCTTGTCTTGGAAGATAACTAAGGGGCTGCACCCCCTGTTCGCTACACTCACCAACCTCCCTCCCCCTTGCTGGCTGCTTTTGCGGCCAGAGAGCCTTTTAATCTTGCACTGAACCCAGCTGCACTCTCCATAGCCCCAAGCCACTCGCATCCTTCTCCACTCCCACCCACCATACCCGTGGACTGGCCCCTCTATCTGAACGCCCTCAGCCCATCCCACCTGCTCTTGCCTTTCAATCGTCAGCCAGTCCCCCCTGCCTGCACCCTTCCTGCCCACCAATAAAATAGTCCCTGGCCCACAGCCCATCGCCCTCCTTCCATCCCTTGCCCCATCTCAATCCCCACACCCCCATTTCCACACCCACAATCCTCTCTTACCCCCCTGCCCATCCTCCTCCTTCCATCCTTACCCTCACCTCCATTACTTCACCCCCATTCCCCGTAACTCCTCCCCTTCCACCCCCACACTGCCTATCCCTAATCCCACCTCCTTCCTCCATATTCCTACACCCCCTCTTTCCCTAACCCCTCCCCCTCTGTACCTCCACACTGCCCATCCCCCTGCCTCCATTCCTATATTCCCCTCACCCCCACAATCTCCCCTTACTACACCACCCATTCCCACATTCACTCTTATTCCCTTTCCTCGCTCCCTATGCAAAATCAACCCCTTCCTACAAACAGGCAACCTAATCAGCAAAGAAACAACACCAAGCCCGTATGAAGGAATTTCTATGGCTTTGGGGGCGGCTACTCTGGGTGCTGTGACAGCAGGAGCTGAGCAGCTGCCTGGAGAGAAGGGGTGGTAAAGGTGGCATTGCTGGGGTGTTGTGAAGTGGGAAAGGGGTATGTCTGTGGGCAGAGGAAATGGAAAGGAAGTAGAGAAAAAGGCCCAAGTGAGAGGCAGAGAGTGGGGGTTCCTTTGAGATGGCAGGTTGAGAAGAGGGGATGGGAGTTTGTGAGGGGGCAGGGGAGGGGCTGAGGAAACACTTGGAGGAATGAAAGAAGGGTTGGAGGTCATGCAGTGAGGGGGGTCCTCTGGGCACCACCATGCAGAGGCAGGTGCTCCCCAGCTACCCTGTCCCCACTTGGCCATGTCAGCAGCCATTCCGAATACTGTTGGGCCTCCCCTTCGTGATGTCTCAGGGGTTGCCAGACTGCAGCAGCAGTTTCAACCAGGGTGGCTTGAAGGTATGGCAATGGATGGGGCCACTCAAGATATGGCAGTGGATGGGGGGCAGGCAGCCAGGGACACAAAGCCTGACTCCATTCCCAGCACAAGTGATCCATGCCCCAGGCCTCCACCAGCTGAAGCACCCCGTGGGCCAGGATGCTGAGAGCCCCTGCCTAGGAGGAGCATGGCCTTGCAGTTCCCATCGCTGGGTAGCGAGCCAAAGTTCAGCCTGTCCCACACATGCTATCGTGCACCATAGGCAGCTGCCAGAAGGGGACATGGTGCAGTGGTTGCTTCCCCGGAGCAGAGGGATGCCAGAGTAAGCCTAATGCACAGCCAGTGCCTCCCTCAGCCACCAGGCCCTGCTCCACTTCCTCTGTTGGTATGCTCCTGCGCAACACCTCAGATCCTCTGGCCACCAGGAAGGCCCTCAATGTCTCCAGGTCCAGCCAACCCCAGAGCCTCTACTTGGGGTTTTCCCCTGAGCAATGGTGGCAACGCTGCCACAGCCCCATTTCCTGCACCAAGCAGGCTGATCTGGAGCAGCGCCATGCCAAGGCCCTGGATGGAATTGCTCCCTGCCCCGGACAGTGTTTGGGGACTGGCAAAGCCACTTGGCAACTTGGTCTGGGCAGATTCTGTTTCCAAAGGGTCCTTCCCGCTTAGTTCTGGCCGCAACCTTTTGGGAGGTGGAACTTGCTGAGACCAGGCTGCCAGGTGGCTTTGCCATACCTGAACAGTGTCTGGGGCAAAGCGGCCGTGGGAGGACGGAGCCTGTGGGATGCAGAGTGACATGATGACATCACTCTGTTCTCCTGCAAAAAAACCTTTTTTATATATATAGACATATACTAAATATTGTCAATATTTCAGTATTCTTTCCCCCCCTAAGAGTACTGGTCTTTGAAGAATATTACCCATTTCCTAGTGACATTTGTCTCAAGACTTTTTCCAATTAGAGAATCCACATGGTTGGAAAATTTAGGCACTCCCTGTGCTAAACCAGATCCATATCCCTCCTCATAGTGAGATGGACCTCACTCATATCAATCCATAGACCAGGGGTGCTGGTGGGTTGGTGGGATAAGGTGAACTGGGTCTCCCCCAGGGCTGCTGAAAGAACATGGGAAAGGTAGAAGGCAGTGCATACAACTGTGTAGAAGCATCCAAAAATTTGATGCCTCAGTTTTTCAGGTGCTTTACAGAGCTGCATATTCTGTGTATGCCTAGGGATGACATTGCAGCCCAGCTTGCACCTCACTACACATGGAGGCTAATCTAGGATTCAGAGACAACATGAGTGCATGGTGGCCTGGAGATGGAAGGGACCCTGCAGTGCAGTTGTGGACAACCTGAAGGAGGCAGCACGTGGTCCAACAGAGTTCCATATGCAACCCGTGCACCTCCTCTCTGCCTCCTTCCCTCATGCATCTCATTCACTGGGGTCCCCACACCTACCCTCACCTCCCTTTTCCTCCCAGAATTTCCCGAGTGCCATGAATTGGCTGATTCACATCTTGTCCCCACTCCTCTCCCTCCCACAGCTTGAATTATGTGAATCAGCTGAAGAGAGGGAGAAGATGCACAGAATGACTCAGTCCTCACTGGACAGGGTAGAACCTGAGGCCCTGGGTGTTTTGGGGAGAAGTAGGGACTGAACCTAATCTCCTGCCAAAGAGAAAGGAGCAGCAGCCGAGAAGACAAACATGGGAGTGCGACTGGTGTGAAGTGTTATGGGCAGCAATGGAGTTGCGGACATCCATCCCCTATCCAGGGTACATTCTGTGGGTGAGGGATAAACAAACTCTGCAAGTATGACCCCAGGGATCACCAAGCGGGAGTCAAGGGACTCTCCTGGAGTAACTCCACTGACAGAGGGAGAAAAGAATGGGCAAGGACAAATCTAGTGGTTATCTAAGTGGGTGGAAGGTTATGACAGGCTGATGAATAAGGAGGGTTTCATCAGCCACAGGCCACTCCAGCCCCAGTGAGCTTTGTGACTGCCTGGCAAAGATAAAAAGCTGCCAACCTAATTAACCAAGGGCTATAAAAGCTGGGAGGAAGGATAACAGAGAGAAGGAGGAAAAAGAAAGGCAAGGCACAAAGAAGTGGATCATTTTGATCTGCTGCTGGCAAAATTTGGTTGTGAAGAACCTGTACGTAGATAGTAGGGAGGTGGAAAACAACTATAAATAAAGAACACTGCTATTTGCATCAACATGAGGCATCTTTGAGGGTACGTCTACACAGCAACATTATTTTGAAATAATGTTAAAATACTGTCAAGCTGGAGGACTTCTTACTCCGACTCCTGTAACCCTCACTGTAAGAGGAGTAAGGAAGAGTGCTCTATTTCGAAATAAGCGCTGTGTAGACACTCCCAATTTCACAATAAGCTATACAATTGACTTAGCTCAATTTGCGTAGCTTATTTTGAGTTAAGCCCTGCTGTATAGATGCTCCCTGACTGATTAGTGAGGGAAGCATGGGCAGAAACTAAAGAGGCCCCAGCTTGCCCTTTGCTTCAGGGAGCCACTGAAAGCCACCAAATCAGGGTAAGCTAAAAGAATGGCCTTGTCTTCCAAAGTTATACAGAAGGAAAGATTTAAGTCATGATAGATGTAAGTATGTGAACGAGTAATCGACTAGTCAATTAACCGATAAGCCTACTACTTGCATTCTCCTCCCCGCTGCCTCTGTATCAGAAGCAGTGGGGGAAGAGCAGAAGCTGGTTCTGGGGTGCTGCCTGCCCCTAGGATTCAAACATTCAAGAAAGCACCAACCCCAGTCTCTCTCATCAGTACATGAACATATGCTAATAAAGAGATAATTTTTATAGGACACAGTCATAAAGATGCAATAATAATAGCTCAGCTGCATTACGTGGATGTTTTCCAGAATGGTGAGATAGGAATATTTAACTAAAAGGCAAGAGTCTAAAATATGCAAGGAAAAAAGAAATACTTTCTACTAAAAAGTGATTAAAATAGTCTTGTGTGACATCTGCCTACAATAAGTATTACGTATGGCAGTACCCACTCCCCTGAAACACTACAAGCATTGACTGAATTATCATTTTAGAATCAATGGAACATATTCTCTCCTATGTGCACATCATTCTCTTTAATATTAATATGAGTTTTGAATGGGGATCAAGAGGATATTAAAACCCCAATAAGTATATTAGTATAGTATCAGTGTAATGTGGCATACATTCATTAAGAGTTTAATTACTGAGTTCCTGAGAATAAAACTGTGTCTTACCTTTTTTTAGGCAAGGAAATTTGAATAATTTAACAAATCCAAAATCATCTCCAGTCACTAGTACTGAGCTACTGTAATTTCCATCCACGGAGTTGACATCTGTAATGTTGGTATATTTTGGCCAAATTCCATTCACTTCAGGCCCTATCACACAGGTCCATGAGGCCCAGTGAATTCCTTTGATTTCATCTTTGCTTGTTAAATGCTTCCCAGCTGAAAACAGTCAAATTAACATGCTGCTTATCCAACTATCTTTCCATTAAAAAGGTGTTTTCTCTATTGTATTTAGTTCTTTTTTAAGCTCAGTTTTTTTATTAATAACCTTTATTTTAAATAAATATGATCGATCACTGCTTATGAGGCTCTTCGAAGATGTTTAGGGGTAAGTTAGAGCTCAATAACAGTACAGAACACTAAGTGCCAGGACTGGTGGCTGTAAACAATCTTTATGGGACCATGGGAAACTTGGCCACAACCAAGATAAGTGGACATCTAGCTAACTGTAGCTCAAAATGTATTTCTGGAGTGGGTCAATATATAATATAAATGATACAATGGGAATGTGCAATTAGATGAATAGTGGAAATATATTTATTTTTACTAAAGTTAAAGATTAATATGAATGATACATATATCTGTTTTACATGTAAACAGTAGATATTTAGGTAAATAGCAAACAAAGTATTTCTGCTTTGAGATGTAAAATTTAAATGAACATATTGTATTCTCCTCTTAGAAAACATCAAAATATCTTATTTGTTCATAACACTAACTTCTTTGAGCTTACATGGCATCTTGTAGAACAGTCGCTCTCCTGCACCATCATTGGTTTGCAAGAATTTACTATCCACAGACCAGTCAATATGGGTAATAAAACTTGAAGATTTGTTGCACTCTCCTATTTTTTTGTATCGTTGAGCAATGGCATAGATATCGACAGGGCCATCATTAGAACCCACAGCAAGATAGGAGCCATCTGGTGAAAATTTCATTTCATGGATTACTTCCTTTCGATCTTTAATATGAACTACCTCTGTCATATCTCTGCAAGAACCAAGAGCAAGAATATAAATTATGGACTTGTAAATATGAAACCCAAAATATTTAAATTAAGACAGACACACTAAGCACTTTTTAAAAACAAAATCTGACTTCAGAAGTCAGAATTCTCCATTCTCTGTGTCTTACTGTCTATACTCATAAGTTCAAAGGAAAGCAAACAGTTTTATGGATAGCAAAGTGACTTGACCTTTTTAATTGACATTTATAACATTAATGATTCCCTATGTTATACTCCTCATAGCCAATACATCGCTTTCAACTTGTTTTTTCCTAGTTTAGAAACAGAAATTAGTGTACATCTTTGTCAATATTTTTCATTAGAAAGAAAATATGAACTGGTGACCAAAGGAAGCTATATGAAGTATATTTTGGGATGTAATGTAATTCAGTAGCTCCCTGTTTGCCATTATAGTAGGATAAGTTAGTTTTTCCTCTACAAGAAACTACTTAGTATCAAAGGGTATGTCCCTGGTCTGCCCCACTGGGGGCTTGTACCTCATTCCTCCCTCACATCCTTCCACTTACCTCTCCTTAACCCCCCTTCCTGATGTCAAATAAAATACATGTATTTTCATGAACACAAACTCTCTTTATTTTACAAAACTGGGGGAAGGGGGAATGAAACTCTGGTGAGACTGGGGAAAGGAGGCGAGAGAAGGGAAGAGAGAGGGTGGGAGAGGGGAGGGGGAAACCTGGGAGGAAGAAGCAAGAGGAAGAAGGAGGAGGGGAAGCTCAAGACTCAGGGTTGGGGGGGTCTCTCCTGACCAACTTGATTTTCATGCAGACCTGCTCCTGGGTTCACATGTGGCCTTTGGTCGCCAGATTGGCAGCTATGCTGCCATAGATGGCTGCATTCCTCCATCTAGTGCAGAGATCACGGACGTTGGGGGCATCCCCCCCAAACCTGAATAAGGTCCATGATCTCCACCCTGGACCAGGAAGGCGCCCGCCTTCTCTGGGCCTTGGCAGGCTCCTGGCAGCTGGTAGACTGCTCCTGGGGAGTAGTGGAGGGCTGGCTGCCAGTGGCTTGCTGGCTCATGTTTTGGGGCCATTGGGTCAGGGGCAGTGACTGCTGGCTCTGGGCTGGCAGGCTTGGAGCTGGCACAGGCACTGTGGCCAGAGTCAACCCCTTTAAGGGCTCCGGGGAGGGGGGAGGGAGAGGAGTGTTTTTGGTTGAGGCTGGAATGGCCACCAGGGCACCTGGGAAGGCTGGCGACCCCCTATTTTGAAATAAATGTCTACACAGCACTTATTTCGAAATAGCTATTTCGAATTTGGCGTTATTCCTCATGGAATGAGGTTTACCAAATTTGAAATAAGGGCTCCACTATTTCGAATTATTTCAAAATAGCGGTTTGGCTGTGTTGACACTAGTAAAGTTATTTCGAAATAACTTTGCTGTGTAGACATACCCAAAGCTAATCAGCATTATATTGATTATACTAGAGCCAGGGCTTCTATAGGAAATTTTTGGGGATGAAGCTGCTTGCATTATCTCATGGAACATATGAAATTTATATATATATTTAGTTTGCTTCATTAGTGCTACATGACCTCCAAGTTTATAAACTTTGCAGAGACTTTTATTGATGCAGATCAATAACAGAATCCAAAAGAGGAGAAAAAACAACATTAAGAGTAAGAATATACTTTGGGATTTGGTATTATTAGTGGTAAAGCTGGTCAAGAAATAACTATTTTTCCTCTGCTAGAAAAAAAAACTATTTTCATTGAAATGGTTCATTAAAATGATTTGGATATTAAATGAAAACCCAAAATCTGAAAAAAAATATTGGGTTTGGGTTTTTTCAAACAGAAACTCCAAAATTGTTAAAGAAATCACATTATTTATGTAGCTACAGTATTTTGGTGCATGTGCAGTAGTTGCATATTTAGTTATCTGTTCTCACGCAAAATCATTTGGGGTTTTCTCACAAATAAGATCTTTATTTACATATTTGTTCTATTGGTGAAATGTGGGTACACATTTGAAAACCTGGCCCAGTCTGTTAGCAGTGCACTGTAGCAACTTTCGCAGATCTCCACTGCATTGTCTTCCTACCTAAATATTTCCCCTGTAGCAGTGTCTGAGATTCTTCTGTCCTAAGGGCAGGACTCCGCACATGTCTTTGTTGACTCTCATCAGCTTTCTTTTGGCTCAAATCCTCCAATTTGTCTAGAGCCCCCACAGAATCATCAACTATTATTCCAACAAAAATGTCTTGTGCTATGTCTTTTGAAATAGAAAAAAAATTCTAAATTCATGCACCTGTAAACTAAAGAGTTATAAGGAGCTGTCATATTACATGAGGGCTACGTCTAGACTGGCATGATTTTTCACAAATGATTTTAACGGAAAAGCACTTTTGCGCAAAAGCATCCGTGGCCAATCTAGACGCGCTTTTGCGCAAAAAAGCCCCGATCGCTATTTTTGGGATCGGGGCTTTTATGCGCAAAACAAATGTGAGCTGTCTACACTGGCTCTTTAGCGCAAAAGCTTTTGCACAAAAGGACTTTTGCCCGAACGGAGCAGCATAGTATTTCCGCAAGAAGCACAGATTTCTTACATGAGATCATCAGTGTTCTTGTGGAAATTCAAGTGGTCAGTGTAAACAGCTGGCAAGTTTTTCCACAAAAGCAGCTGCTTTTGCCGAAAAACTTGCCAGTCTAGACAGAGCCGAGAAGTTTGGTATTCACTTAACATGCAGAGGTTTGCAAACTTTCCTGCAGACCTCACTAAAGAAATTGTTATAGATAGCAATCATTCCTACATTGGAGCAGGAAATGGACTTGGTGATTGAAGAGGTCTTTCTCAAATCTAGCATCTATTAATATGTCATAAATGCGGTTTCTGTGCCCCCCAAAATGTACTTAATTTCAGAGCTACTAAGTCACAGGATAGATACTTTTCAGTTGAAAATACTAAGCTTGAAAGCTTAAACTTGGACAACATTATTAATGATGTCATTAGAGACATTTTATGTTAAATTGAAATATAACTTTATATTCAAAATATAACTATTTATAATATATGAATGTATTACATTTACAATACATTAAAACATGAGCTTAATATACATGATTTAAAAATAGTCATCTCTAAAGTCAGCTGAGGAGAAATACCTAGAAACTTTGATAATTGTTATTCATTTTTTCCAAACAAAACACTCAATGAGTTAAAAAATAGTAAGATTTGGCCTGAGTTTCTAGAAGAGTCACCAGTACTGAAACACAATTCACTATCCTACCTTACTCGAAGAACAATGAAGGAACCATCTTTCATTCCAAGAGCTAGCTGAGATCCATCAGGACTGAAAGATACACTGCGTACAGCTTCTTCCATATTACAGCGAGCAATCAAGGCATGATCAGCAAGGCTCCATAATCTACACAAAAAATTGAGAACCAAAACAGGATACTTATCATTACAAATGTTCAAACTATCAACTGCAGAAATGAAATGCCAGCTTCTTCAAATAGATACACAGTAAGTATGCTTACCTACATGAAGTAATTTTTGTGGCTTAAATGTGTAACTGGGCTTTCATAGAATGCTCCCGTATTCTATTTAGATCTGTGCCTCTCCAAAGTCATAGTTAATACATTCTCAAAAATAATCATAATTTGGTACAAGGTAGTGGTTTTAGCATAATGCACCATTACATAAAGTTGAATTTTATGGTTACCACATATGCTGCAGTTAAAGGAAGGCCTGTTGCGATTTAAATCTGATTTCAATAATTAGGTTGTAAAAAAAAAACCTCCTCCAATAGAAAA
Source organism: Pelodiscus sinensis (assembly GCF_052426305.1). Classification (NCBI taxonomy): domain Eukaryota; kingdom Metazoa; phylum Chordata; order Testudines; family Trionychidae; genus Pelodiscus; species Pelodiscus sinensis. Next base: position 178,033,619 of record NC_143054.1, on the reverse strand, counting down.
CCAGTTGGCTGCTGGCTAGATGCATATTTTCTCCCACAGATACAAGTTCTAAGCAGCACTGTACAGAATCTCAACCATATTTGTAATAAAGTTAAGAAATGTTTATTTCTATTTAAATATTTTTACTCAGACCCACCAAAGCGGGGGAGCAAATGGTCCAGAGATTCAAACAGTCCAGAGACTCTGGTTGTCACCACTGCCGCAATAGCAGTGGTGGTGGCCAGAGCCCCAGGCCCTTTTAATCACTGCCAGAACACCTTGCAGCATGCTCTGGGCAATGCTAAGTGCTGCGGGGAGGGTACTACGCAGCCAGCCCCCACACCTTGGCCAGGGGCCTAAGGAGGCTGTTGGTGCCCTTGTTTTTACTGGAATACAGAACAGAAAATATTTTAATTCCTTGAGATCATACAAGTACTTTACTTGCAGGGTTCTTGCTCTCACTTGCTTTGCCTAGCCTTATGGTGGCATTCTGCAAATAGCAGGACCAATTATAGGGAAAATCCTTTTCAGCCCTTGTAGCCTCAGTATGAAGCATACTGTATTACTCTGTGGGGAGGGAACCATAAGAGCTGCAAGAAAATGGAGCATGCTTAGTACAAATTGAATATTTGGTGACTTCAGTTGCCAAACGCTAATGAGTCTCTATTGAATTGTGGGAGATGCAACTTTTCATAGGGCTTTAAGTTGGCCAAATTTGCACAAATTCTCAGATACACGGCAATAGAAACTTGGTTGAGAGTATGGTGACTGCCCTCCTGCTATATTTAAAGTCCCTGCTCCAAAGGCACAAGTTGTACAATTTTTTGATAATGCAAACTAAACAATATATTTTTATTTTATCCTGTTTTCTGACATGGCTAATCTGTGTCAACTAACAGTTTTGGAAAATTTCAGCCTGAGACAGACACCTCACATGAAAAATTTCAGACTAAATTGTTTATGTTTAGCAAAGTTAGAAACAACAAATATATAATGATCTTATAATGGAAAGTGTCAGATACCTGCATTGCCTACATACAGATCATGCAAATCTTGGCCTTTTTATTTTGTGTCCTGCAATATCTGATAATTGCATGTGTGGTTATAAACTTGATGTACCTGTACACTAGATACAAGATTTGGCACAAAGACAAACATCCAAAACAATAGCATGTTAGGTGCTGTTTATTCTGTATGTTTTCCCAATAATTCATTATTTTAAAATCATTTGAGAAATATGTGTATTCTAAGAGTAAAGTAACAAATAGGAGTAAATGCATTCATACTCTGAAATCCATAATTGTCACTCTGAAGAGTAATGTATAATTTACAATTGTGATGTATAATTTACAATCGCAGTGTACCTTAAGAGAAATTGGACCTCATCAATTATTTTGGGGAAGGGAGGCCAAGTCATTTAACGTGCTCATAAACACAAGAGGAAAATGTGACAATATCAGTGATTAGATTTGTTAAACTAATGCCTTCCATTTTAGCCACAGGCAGAAATGAAATGCAGCATGCTTTAAGACTACATTTTTATAGGCAATTTCCGATGGATTTTACATGATTTATGGAATGTGGGCACCATGGCTGATTCAAAGTTATGACTGCAATGAAGTAATTAGAAAAAATGCTATCTTAATTAAGCTGAAGGTTTTTAAATTCTTGGAAAAGTGTCACAATTCTTTACTCAGCACTAAACCTCTTTTTAAAGCAATGACAGATGTTTCAAAAAAGAATATGGCTTAAAAATGTTCTTAAAAGTATATGACTGATTGAATATAGAGCAGTAAAGGAGCTCCGGCCTTACCGTACAGATCGATCATCACTGCCTGTGACAGCTAAAGGCTTCTTTGGATGAACTGCCAGGGCCCAGAGCTCCCCTTCACAATGACCCTGCATTATCAGCATTGGTTTATCTCTTTCTCTTACTATCACCTCAAATATTTCACTGTCCTGTGTCCCTGCTAAAAGTCTGTCTCCTTTCCAACAAACACTTCGGATGGACAAACCTGACAAGGAACAGAGCAGTTTTAGGTCACCAGTAACAATGAGACAAAGCTACATCTAACATAATACAGAATGAGAATTTTTACAATTCATTTATAACAACCATATTTTGAACTTATCTTCAGTCTGAAGACTTAAGGCATTTTGTAGCTTATATAGCTATAAAACTAAATAAGAAGCTAGAATTGCAATTCTATGAGGAAAAGCAAATGTCATTATTCCCATTTTACAAAAAAGGTAGTTGCGACAATGGGAGATGCAAGAGCAGTCCTGAGAGGCAATGAATGGTCAGAACTCCTAATGCCAATGGTGGGAGTTGAGTGTGCTCAGAATCTCACTGAATCATTTTCCTAGGCATTTTATATAATGGGGAAATTTACAGACACACAAAATCCATTTTTATTTAACACGGGTATTTGTGGGAAATTTATATTAGGGTAGACTCCTGTGATTGGAACTGTTTTTACCATCATTTCATTAGATTTGCTTTTTAAGCAGACTTAACTAAAACAGTGATAACGATTCCCATAACTGCAGCTTCATCTGCACTATGACTCTCAATGGTTCTATTTTTAAATTTCAGTAATTTCTCCAGATAAGATGTGGCCTAAGTGACTTACTCTAGTGTGTGCAGGAAATCTGAGACAAAAGTGGGAGTGGAATGCAGATTTCCCATTTATGGCTATGTCTAGTCTGCAGATGAACGCGTCCACGTTTTCGGAACAGTTTCCGAAAAAGCGGGCACATTCTTTTGGCATCCCTATATTCGTCTTCCTCTTGTGAAGACGGGCCAAATTTTGGAAAAGCCTCTTCTGAAAAAAAAGTGGAAAAATATAAACAAATTGCGTTTCACAATTTGCGTATCTTTTTCCAAAAAAAACCCTGCAGTCTAGACGTAGCCTATAAGCCCTCTGCTTTAACTGCAAGACTATCTTTGACTCACAAACCAGCCTCCTTCCTTCCCTTTTTATAAGGAAAAAGGTTATTTTAAAACCACATCTGTCCTTCATTAAAAAACCTCCCTTATCTTAAAACCAAATATACATCTATATGACAGATAGGCTGAAATTTCACTTTTATTGTAAATTATTTACATTAGCAATGTTGAATCATGAATCAAGCAATAGAATTCAATATGAAAATTCAGTAATTGATTCCACATAATTGTAAGTCTTTGTACTTCCCACTCACCACAGTATAAACTGGGAACAACTCCAGTCAAAAGAGTTACACTGCTGTAAGACTAGTACAGGCAGTCCCCGGGTTACGTACAAGATAGGGACTGTAGGTTTGTTCTTAAGTTGAATTTGTATGTAAGTCGGAACTGGCACATATTATAGGGGAAACTCTAGCCAAACATTTCTCCAGAGCTCAGTTTTATTCTCCCACACCTCACTTCCTTCAGTCCTTTATTCTCAAGCTGAGGTGTCTGCTGAGAAAAGCCGCTCCACATCTCCCTGGATGATTCATATGGACAATGCAGAGACAATAGGAAGAAATTTGAGATATCGCCTTAGATTCACTTTATTTTCAAAAAGGCTGTGAATGGTGGATGTGCCAGCAGGGTGACTAGTCTTCCTATTTGTCTAGCTGAGGAGATGGCAATTAGAAACTGACCATCTCTCGTACATGTGTTTTCATGGACACGTGTGAGAGAGCAAACTGCCATGGACTCCAAGAAGGTCTAGTCAAAGCCCTGAGAACTAGGTTAAGATCCTAGACTAGAGTGGGTGGTATCTCATGCAAGAATAGATTGCCAGTGCCTTTTTAGGAATCTACACATTAGCATGTAAAGGACATTTTCACTGCAAGATGTACCTTAAGCTGAGTGAGAGTTTTGACCTTTTAAGGTCTATAATGTAGTGTAAAATCAAAGGGAGGGAAGATGAGGATGGAATCATTTCCATTTTGTAGGTAAGTTTGTTGAGTGGTCAACTTTGGCCAAGTAGCAACACATTTTTTAGCTCATCAGAGCAGTCTGACTCTAAGGGTAGGTCTAGACTGCAGTGCTATTTTGGAATACCTGAAGTATCCCAAAATAGCAATGCCACATCTTTAAACATGCCAGTTATTTCCCAAAATAGTGGCTGCGCTATTCTGGCATCCTTGTAACCCCTCATTCCACAAGGGTTAAGGGAGTTGTTGGAATAGTGCCTTATTTTGAAATCTGGTGCTGTCTACACCGCGCCAAATTTCAAAATAAGCTCTTTCAACCTAGACTCAAAATAAGTTATGCAATTTGCATAGCGCAAATTGCATAGCTTATTCTGACTGAAGGGTGCTGTCTAGATGCTCAGAGGCAAAGGTAAAGGAGCAGTCCATTATTTTGAAAGATCTGGTGAGGAATCAGACGAGGAATCAGACAAGCCAGGTAAGGGAGTGAGACTTGTCTTGGCCAAAAGGGGCAATCAGAATAATTCTTTCTTTGTTTTGTTGAATTTTCAACATAGCCTTTGATAGAAGGAAAAACTGAGAAAAGATATACAAGAGGTCCCTGTCCCTTGGAAGAATGAGAGCACCTTCCAGTGAATGTTTCCCCAGACCAGACCTGGAGCAGTAACAAGGACATTTCTTGTTCCAGTAAGTAGTGAAGAGATAAGTAGTCAGGGTTCCCCAAAGGGTGAATATATGTTAAAGCTCCTCTGAGCTTAATTTCCACCTCACTTTCCGGATCATCACCTCGTATTAGTGAGTGGGTGTGCACGTTCCAATGAACCCAAGAGCGATGCCATAGGGAGTCTTGTACTTCCCGCAGGGTCACCCATGGCAGCAAGGTCAAGGGGGAGGGACCTGACAAAGAAAGATCCTAAAAATCCTCAATGGCAGAACAGGTGGAGGATAGCAAGGGTAATGCTGCAACAGCTGTGAAGGCAGATGAAGGCTGCAGCAGACAGAAGACTCCCAATCGTCATGGATTCCATGCCATTGGACACGGGCCTTCTATCTGTCAAGGACTGTGCGGTGGCTGCAGTGCAACAGCCCCCCCAGGTTAAAAGTCGTAATGCACAAGCATATTCCTATGCACTACTCTCCTAACTTTAAGCCCTATGGCAACTAGTGAATGGTGATGGGAGCAGGATTGTGAAATCCGGAAGCTTTTAGTCACGGACCAGCATGTAGGCATTGGATGTGTTTCTCAGTCATTCCATTTTAAGGACCGAGGCAGTAGAATGGTCTGACAGCTGCAACCATGACTGAGCAGCCCTATTTAGGGTCTGCTCTGCTCACCCCATATAGGAAGGGGGCTAGAAAAGGTGTCCACCTCAACCCCCCCTGACTGGATAGCCACGTCCAGTGCGTTCACCTCTGTGCAGTCAAAATTGAAGGTTAAATTTTGGAACATGGAATATTTGGACTTTAATGGACAATCCAGACAGTGAATGACCTGAAAGATGCATGGCAATTATCGCCCTGGAGCTCCGATGATTTAACATCAACATAGCTGCCCTGGCAGAAACGCATAGACCAGAAAAAGGACAGCTAAGAGAAGAAGGTGGAGGGTACGCCTTTTTCTGGACAGGAACCCCAAAGGAAGAAAAAGGAATTCACGGAGTAGGATTTGCCATCCAAAACGAACTGACAAAGATTCTAAAATGAAGTTATTGGTCAGCCTCACAGCATCCTAACACCACAATTCCTATATTATAGAACTACAGAGATGAAGGATAATTTCAACTTGCATGGGGCAAGAAGCTCAAGAAACTCTTAGTAAAAGTCTAAATTAATGGATTGTGGAAAACAAGGAACCAATCAGCACCTCTCTATGTGACTAGTCAAATGGCAGAGGAGCATTCATGGGGAAGAGAGGCCCACCCCTGCATACACTCTCCTTTTATTCTATCTAAAAATATTGTATACCCGTCCAACCTAGTCAAGATTGGTAGCATTACAGATAAATTAATGTTTACTGAACTTTCTATCTGGATTTTTCACATGTTGACTAATCCTAAAAGTCCTGAAATCAACTTCTTGATTATTCCTTACATGTTAGTAGAGACTGTGGTCTCAGTTTTGCAAAGTTAAGCTTTTTACATCAGTGGCTCAATTCCACATTTGGTCATTCAGATAGCTATTAAAGCACGTCCATTTTAGCACAGTAAGTACCAATATGAAAAACTAAATATGGGATTAGCTGTTAATTTAGGTATATAAATGTGAAGATTAGGGATCTCTAGCCCATTACCTCATACAAGAGAACAAAGCCTTCTAACATATATTTAGAGAGGAAACTGCATATGGTAAATTCTTCAGAGGCTCAGCTGATTTTTCCCTTTAGCTGATCTAGTTGGGGTTGAACACTTTAAAAGAATAAAGTAACAACTTGACAGCATTTTCTGTTTGATTGCCTGCTTTTGTAACCTAACCAAAAATAATAACTCCTATAGTGGGATGAAATATGGGGGAATGAAATTAATGAAAAATCAAATTGTTATGTTAAAGTTCATGATAAAGTCAATGATACTATAATACAGATACTATAATAAAGGAATACTTGAATAAAATGTAGTTGAATACTGGTAGAAAACTGCTTTTCAATAAAATTCCCAATTGAATAAGATATATATCATTGGCGTTTTGTGCTGTCCCCTTAAAAATGAGTAAAAGAATGTTGAGCTGTCATGCCAACTTCCAAAAAATACAAAAAACCTTGGAAGATGACACAGTCTGTTCCCTTTTGTGAGTTATCTAGGAAATGATTCAAGCTCAGCTCTTAATAATATCTTCCTGAAGGGCACCAAAATCAGTATACGGAATGGAGTTCTGATATCTCTTTCAAATCCTCAGTAACCGCAGTAAAGTATTGGTGTGTAGACAATCTTAAGACATTGACACCAAATCAGATTAAAATGTCTTGAAAGTAATCATTCCTAGTATATATGTGAAAGGAAACTATTCTTCATCAGATGTTCTACTGACACTCTGGTAGATTCAGATTTAAGTGTAGATGTGCTAGTAATCAGATTGTGTATAATGACTGTGATAGACTGAACATTTACTGTAATACTCTGAATGAACTTTCATTGAAATAAGTTGAACCTTACTGAATTAGGGATAATACCTTTGGGGTAGGGTTGGAAGAACTGAGCCCACTGAAATTTCAGAAGACTGATTGCTTTTTCTGAGCTGAAGCTATGATGAACTGGGGACTACAATGGAATTTCCTTGCAAAAGGCATTGATGGACTGCTCCTGTCAGAATCTATGTTAGGGTTGGGATTAGCTCTGGTAAGCTTACAAGCATGCATGTAGTTTCTTTTATAGTTTTTAATATGTTTTTTCTGTTATGCTTTTTACCTTAAGAATAAAGTAGGTTTGCATAGGAAGTGCTGTTTGGTAATATATCTCTAACAATTACACCTGTTAACAGTCTCTGGACAATGATGCCAGGGAACTGAGTGACCTGAAAATGCTATGGTCAGAAGAGAGTGGGAGTTGTGTCAGAAAGGCAACAGCTGGAGTGGGCTATCTCTACAAACTGCTTACAGGGGGGAAAAACAAATGGGGGAAAATTGCGACTACACATATATTTAAAGTTAAGCACATGATGAAATGAACAAAGGCCACCTAGAAGATAGCTCAAGCCATCACAGAATTTTTGGAATTCTGTAGACTCCCAAGAACTTGGCAGGAATGTGGACTATCAGTTGACTTGGATGAGGCTGTTCAAACATTTAAATGTAAGCATGTTCTTTCCTGGATCAGAATCTATCAGGAAATTGAAACAGTCAAGAATCCTGATGTCTAAAGTGCTCTTTGGCAAAGCTCCAGTGATCAGAATTCTAGTCAAATTAAATCTGTAGCTAGCAAACAAAATGGATCAGCAGTGGGTCACAATACAGGAAACAAAGAAAGGGATAGAGATGGAACAGGTCAAAGGATACAGGTAAATGAAGCATTACATTGAAAGGACACACTGCAAAGAGAAAACAGAAAAGAGGACATGAGAAGAAAGACAATTAAAAGGGTAGAGACAGTGAGATGTAAGACCACAGGTTGCTTGGATTTTCTGATTTGTAACCCTTCTCATGCCTTAATTTTATATTCTAAGAGTCTGTCTATTGTTCAAAAGAAGTTTTTACAAATTTCTTCTTCCTTAGTCTCAATGATTATGTATGTGGACAGAACCACTTTGAATTTCTCAAAACACAGAACTTTCTTCCAATAGAACAACTGTAGTGTAATTCAACATTTAGTGGATTGCTTAAGTAAGTTTTCTAGTTTTTGTCACTGCCAACTAAGTACATAGTGATAAAATGTGTTCTGGTTGTGAAAAAGCAAATTTACAACGAGTGGCTCAAATTCTATATTTAGATGAACCCCAAAAGCTCAGGAGGGAAAGGTTAGGTAACTATTTCTGATTTTAACTTATTTCTACTTGGAAGTCACTTAGTTTGTTATTTATTAATAAAAATAATTGTGCTAACTTAATATTTATCTTTAAGTAGAAATTGAACTCCTTATTTGCACTGAACATGGAATTTTGTACGAATTATTTTTGTCTTGTAAGGAGACAGTAAGAATTAGCATTGATAGTCTATAGCCCTAGCATATTGCTTTTGCTATGTAATATTTTTCTGAGCTTAGCTGCTCTCTTCTAAGTGTTGTGTATCTTTAACATTTAACAATGGAATCGAATGCATATAATTTAATAGCAACTCTACATAAGAACATAAGAATGGCCATATTGGGTCAGACCAAAAGTCCATCTAGCCCAGTATCCTGTCTTCTGACAGTGACCAATGCCAGCTGCACCAGAGGCAGGGCCGGATTAAGGCATGGGCTAGCCAGGTAGCTGCCTGAGGCGCCAACCTATGGGGGGTGCCTGATGGCAGCAGTAAGGGATGCGCAACGCCCCTTATAGCTGCCATCAGGCGCCGCACGCCCGACTCCCAGATCACGGGCTGCAGCAGCTCCCAGCAGCCACCCTGCAGCAACTGCCTGGGGTAGGGGCCGTGTTAACCCCCCGCAGCGCCGGCCAGCAGCGCCCTTCCCCTCACAGCCGCGGAGCCCTGCACGATCAGGCTCGGCCCACTCCAGGCGGCCCCGGGCTGCGTGCCAACAGTGGTAGCCGTGCCGGGCCAGGCACGTGCATCCTGCCGCCGCCAGCTTCGCATGCCCTCCCTCATGCGCCGGGCGGGAGTGGGGCCGCACATGCGCCTTCCCCCAACCCAGGGCACAATTAAACTGTCTGCCCAGGGCACCAGAATGGCTGTCTGTCACCAGACGTTTGAAATCTGCTACTTATTAATTTCATTTGGTGACCCCTAGTTCTTGTGTTATGGGAACAAGTAAATAACTTCCTTATTCACCTTCTCCATACCAGTCATGATTTTATAGACCTTTTTCATAACCCCTCCTTAGTTTCCTCTTTTCTAAAATGAAAAGTACCAGTTTTATTAAGCTCTCCTCAGATGGCAGTAGTTCAAAACCCCTAATCATTTTTGTTGCCCTTTTCTGAACTTTTTCCAATGCCAAGATATCTTTTTTGACTGTAGGCAAGCACATCTGCACACAGTATTCCAGATGTGGGTGTACCATGTCTTACTCTCTATTCCTTTTTAAATGATTCCTAATATTCTGTTTGCTTTTTTGACTGCTGCTGCACATTGAGTGGATGTTTTCAGAGAACTATTCACAATGATTCCAAGATCTCTCTCTTGAGTGGTAATAGCTAATTTAGTCCCTATCATTTTGTACGTATAGCTAGGATGATGTTTTCCAATATGCTTTACTTAATATTTATGAACATTAAAATTCATCTGCCATTTTGTTTCCCAGTCATCTAGTTTTGTGAGATCCTTTTTAAGCTCTTTATAGTCTGCTTTGGACTTACTTATCTTGAGCAGTTTAGTATCATCTTCAAATTTTGCCACCTGTTGAATAGATTTGGTCCCAGTACAAACCCCTGCAGGACACCACTAGTTATCTCTCTCCATTCTGAAAACTGACCTTTTATTCCTACCCTTAGTTTCCTATCTTTTAAGTCTTATGTGAGTTTTCTTTCTTTTAGCAAAGGAAGCTGAATAACTTATTCCAAGATCAAAATGCATTCTTTAGACCACCTGCAGAAGGACAGCAAGATAGCAAATTAGGAATAAATGAACTTTATAAATAAATTATGGCTTCTTGATGTTTATTATTTTGAAGCAATCATTTTATGCAGAAAATTCTCTTAATTCTTTGAATTCAGAGACACAACTGGCACCTACCAGAAAGTTCATGGGTTCATGGGTAGCAAGCAGCGCATGGAACAGAAATGTATTATTCCTTTGTTGGACTTTCCAAAATTTGAAGCATGCTTCACAGGACTAGTACAAGAGGAATCAAGAAGCTGAATGTTTATGTATGTGCATTCTATTTGCCAGCAGTTGTTTCTATGTACAGTTCTACATACCAGTCATTCTTACTTTTATTGTGAACAGAGTGCTTGAGGGCCTGTTACCAGCCGGAATACAGTAATGTTTTAGCATACTCTCAAAGTTCCCAGCTTGTGCTGAGAGCTAGAATTGAGCTCTCCATGCATACGTTTTAGCTTCCAAAATTCTCAAATGGACCCTGCCAAAAAAGTATGTTTGCTGACACACTTGTGATTTCTTACATTCTTTACATTTTTGTTCAGAACTTTATAAATAAATTGCCACCTCCTCACCACCACCTTGCCCAGGGGCCCACATGAGCTTTCATTTCCCTTGGTCATGGAAGACAAGAAGGAACGGAGAGGAGCCATGGCCAGTAGTGCCCCTTATATCGGCACATGCATGCACGGCTCCAAAGGGCATTAGAGCTGGCCACACAGATACCATTAAGGGAAAAATCTCCAGCAACATCACACAGAGTGTGCACACATGTAACATGGAATGGACATGAGCAAGCAGTTGGAAAAAATATATAGAATAATAAGAGTCCAAGCACTCAAAGAAAAATATAGAACATTAAGGGTTATAATGACTAGTTTCCTTTCCCTCTGTACTCCCCTTTAGTGCTCAGAAAATCTGAGAAACAGCATTCTCAAACTTTTGTTATGAGTATATCTTTGTATATCATGTTGTGACCTTCCACTGCATGGAAAAATAGACAACAAAGTACCATGTTTGTATTATGGAATATGAAAACTGCTCAAAAATATTAACAAGCATTATTGTCAAACATGATAATTTGGTTTAAAAATCTATATATATCTATCAAGTCTGGTAAAATTCAACAGTATTCAGAGTCATTAATACTTTATATTATATTAAAATATAACAATGCTTATCCAAATATATCAAAATTCACTACAACATAATTGTATTACCTTTGTATCCTTGTTCAGTCTCCCTGAGATCAATTTTAGTTATTGGCTTGAAATCGGTGTCCCATAACCGAATACAACCATCTCTCCCACCAGTAGCAAAACCTTCCTCACAAGCATACATACTAAAAATTCCAGCCTGTTAATCAATAGTATAATAATTTTGAAAGTTGATTACAATTTAAACACACAAACAAATCAAGGTGTGTTTGAGTATGCTCTTGTTAAAAGCCAAACCGTTAAGAACTGTTAAATAATACTATTTAGAAGACAAGATGTTCTCCTCTCAGAAAACAAACCAAACACACATAGGTGACAGTTTATTTCAAGTGCTCTCTTACCAACTCATTGATTGTGAGTTATAATGGAATTTGTATAAATAACATACTCAGCATACAAATATCACTGTAAATTAATTTAATGAATTTTGTTACAAAGCAGTACTAAGTAAACCATAGGACACCTACAATAAACTGTCACCCAGAATAAACAAAAAACAAGCAAACAATTGATACAAATATTCTTACAGGTGAAGAGATGGTTCAGACAGTGTTTCATGAATTCAGTTCAGACATCCTTTGGAATCTGATCGAAACTGAAAGAGTGTGAATTGCATATCTACTGTAGTTTGAATTGCTTTTTCACTTTCAAAAGGAAAAAAATCACATTATGGATCAACATGTTTTTCTACAGTAAAATATTTTTACAGTATTTATTAGAATGCAGACTGATGTATCACCCACCTTGTCTTTACTGTAATATCTTTTACTGGACCAATTTCTGTTGCTGAGAGAGACTCCTAAATGGTCAGAGTTAGGACCACCAAATTTGGTATGCAGGTTCCTCTTATCATAACTTAAAGCAAGGTAGGGGTTTGGTTGCGCCAGGACAATAGGACGTACCTGGAATTTGATTGTTTCTCATAAAATAGAAAGGGAGGAGTCTGGTAGGAGGGACAGTTGACACTGAGGCAATAAGAGGCAACAAGAGGCCAGAGATGGGGATAGGGACAGCTGTAACCCCATTGGGCCAGGAGGGGGCAAGGGTGGAGAAAGGGATAGCTATCTACCATATATTTCAGACAGTTTGTCTGTTTGTGGGTCTGTTTATCTGTGTATCTGTCTGTCCCCCAGCAGGGGGACATGCACCCCTGCCTCGGCTGTGCTCACTGCAGCTGCATCAGCCACAGACAAATGCTTCTCACCTGGCTCCAAGCTGCTATGGTGAGAGAGGGCTCAGGTCATCTTCTCTCCCCAAGGTAACCTACATACTGAAACCCCTGATCTCCAATGCCACCCCAGAACAATGATTTAAATGAAGAAAAACCAAAACTTATTTGAGTTCAAGACTCAAGCAATGCCATGTAAATCTTCCAGTTAACATATATGTTAAGGAGTCATTCACAGTGAAATGGATATTAGTAGGTTATAGATTGTTTTAATTAGCCATTGTAATAATCCACTGTCTCTATTCAGTGCATAATTGGTAGTGCCTAAGAGTGCATCTACACTGTACTGTAACTCAAAATAAGATATGCAATTGGAGCTATCCAAATTGTGTATCTTATTTCAATGCTATTTCAAAATAGCTTATTTCATCACGCTGTCTACACAGCACCAAATTTCAAAATAAAGCACTATTCTGAAACATCCCTTACTCCTCATAGAATGAGGTTTACAGGAATGTCAGAACAGTGAGCCAGAAATAATGGGCTTGCTGTGAAGACGCGGGATAGCTATTTCAGGATACTCCAGTATCCCGAAATAGCATTGCAGTGTAGACACAGCCTAAGTGTCTAGCAAGGTTATGAATTTAATGACCCAGACTCATCTTCTGAAATGTTATGTGGTTTCTTTTGAGAATGAGGACTGAGAGATCAGATATAACATGAATGGACTGTGAAAAGTGCTCACCCACAGGTGAGGTGGTGTTTTGTCTTTTATCTTTTTTGAATGACAGTTCATTTGAGATCATAGTGATTATCTGGTTTCACCCACATAGTTGTTCTTGGGAGTTTTAGTGAACTGAATGAGATATTTCATATGTTGTAATATCATAGAATCATAGAATACTAGGACTGGAAAGGACCTTGAGAGGTCATCGAGTCCAGTCCCTAGCCCCCATGGCAGGACCAAATACTGTCTAGACCATCCCTGTTAGACATTTATCTAACCTACTCTTAAATATTTCCAGAGATGGGGATTCCACAACCTCTCTAGGCAATTTATTCCAGTGTTTGACTACCCTGACAGTTAGGAACTTTTTCCTAATGTCCAACCTAAACCTCCCTTGCTGCAGTTTAAGACCATTGCTTCTTGTTCTATCCTCAGAGGCCAAGATGAACAAATTTTCTCCCTCCTCCTTATGACACCCTTTTAGATACCTGAAAACGGCTATCACGTCCCCCCTCCGTCTTTCCTTTTCTAAACTAAACAAACCCAATTCTTTCAGCCTTCCTTCATAAGTCATGTTCTCTAGACCTTTAATCATTCTTGTTGCTCTTCTCTGGACCCTGTCCAATTTCTCCACACCTTTTTTGTAATGCAGTGCCCAGAACTGGACACAATATTCCAACTAAGGCCTAACCAGCGCAGAGTGAAGCGGAAGAATGACTTCTCGTGTATTGCTCACAACACACGTGTAAATGTATCCCAGAATCATGTTTGCTTTTTTGCAACAGCATCACACTGCTGACTCATATTCAGCTTGTGGTCCACTATAACCCCTAGATCCCTTTCTGCAGTACTCCTTCCTAGACAGTCACTTCCCATTCTGTATGGCTACGTCTACACTGGCCCCTTTTCCGGAAGGGGCATGTAAATTTCATGAGTCGTAGTAGGGAAATGCGCGGGGGATTTAAATATCCCCCGCGGCATTTAAATAAAAATGTCCGCCGCTTTTTTCCGGCTTTTAAAAAAGCCGGAAAAGAGCGTCTACACTGGCCCCGATCCTCCGGAAAAAGTGCCCTTTTCCGGAGGCTCTTATTCCTACTTCGAAGTAGGAATAAGAGCCTCCGGAAAAGGGCACTTTTTCCGGAGGATCGGGGCCAGTGTAGACGCTCTTTTCCGGCTTTTTTAAAAGCCGGAAAAAAGCGGCGGACATTTTTATTTAAATGCCGCGGGGGATATTTAAATCCCCCGCGCATTTCCCTACTACGACTCATGAAATTTACATGCCCCTTCCGGAAAAGGGGCCAGTGTAGACGAGCCCAACGTGTGAAACTGATTGTTCCTTCCTATGTGGAGCACTTTACATTTGTCTTTATTAAACTTCATCCTGTTTACCTCAGACCATTTCTCCAATTTGTCCAGATCATTTTGAATTATGACCCTACCCTCCAGAGCACTCGGAACCCCTCCCAGCTTGGTATCATCTGCAAACTTAATACGCGTACTTTCTATGCCAATATCTAAATTGTTGATGAAGATATTGAACAGAACCGGTCCCAAAACAGACCCCTGCGGAGCCCCATGTGTTAAAGCTTTCCAGCAGGATTGTGAGCCATTAATAACTACTCTCTGAGTACGGTTATCCAGCGAGTTATGCACCCACCTTATAGTAGCCTCATCTAAGTTATATTTACCTAGTTTATTGATAAGAATATTATGCAAGACTGTATCATGCGTCTTACGAAAGTCTAGGTATATCACATCCACCGCTTCTCCCTTATCTACAAGACTCGTTATCCTATCAAAGAAAGCTATCAGATGATTTATTCTTTACAAATCCACGCTGCCTGTTCCCTATCACCTTACCACCTTCCAAGTGTTTACAGATGATTTCCTTAATTACTTGCTCCATTATCTTCCCTGGCACAGAAGTTAAACTAACTGGTTTGTAGTTTCCAGGGTTGTTCTTATTTCCCTTTTTATAAATGGGCACTATATTTGCCCTTTTCCAGTCTTCTGAAATCTCTCCTGTCTCCCATGATTTTCCAAAGATGATAGCTAGAGGCTCAGATACCTCCTCTATCAGCTCCTTGAGTATTCTAGGATGCATTTCATCAGGCCCTGGTGACTTGCAAGCATCTAACTTTTCTAGGTGATTTTTAACTCTTAAAATCAGGAATAAGGGACCTTTCGGAAAAGGCTTTATTTTCCGAAAGATCCCGTCTAGACTGGCGCTTTTCTCTGGCAAAGCCCCGAGCCGGAAAAAAGTGGCAGCCATGTTTATACAAATGAAGTGGGGGATATTTAAATCCCCTGCTTCATTTGCAATTCCGACTTGTCTCATCTGCATCCCTTTTCCGGAAAAGGGGTGCAGTGTAGACACAGCCAATGTGTATGACCAATGGATCTGGAAAGGTGTGTTGTGGGATCTTTTTTATCATTGTATTAGTAGGAGATATGTCTGCAAGTTTTGTATCTAGTAAGGTGTGGTGCCACTCTGAGTAGGTGTACACTGCTCTGTGAGGTGCTTGTATGTGATGACATGGTTGGAGATATTGGGAGGTTATATGAAGGTCAAAAGAGGTGGTCAGGAAAGATTTCTTTCAGGATGGGTCCCCATAAAGTACAGGCTGTAGTTCTCTGATAATATCCCTGTATGGATTCCAGTGTTGGGTGATGGGTGACAACTAGGGATGTCAAGTATCAGAGGGGTAGCCGTGTTAGTCTGAATCTGCAAAAGCGGCGAGGAGTCCTGTGGCACCTTATAGACTAACTGAAGTGCTGGAGCATAAGCTTTCGCGGGCAAAGACCCACTTCATTAGATGCAACAACTAGGGATGTGTTGTCAGAGGAGGGGTAATTTCTGCATTGAAGCAGATTCTCTTGACATATTTGGGTAGCCCATTCCATGATGGAACTCTGTTTTTGAATTATTACAGGCAGTCCCCAGGTTACGTACAAGATAGGGACTGTAGGTTTGTTCTTAAGTTGAATCTGTATGTAAGTCGGAACTGGCATCCAGATTCAGCCACTGCTAAAACTGACCAGCGGCTGACTACAGGAAGCCCGAGGCAGAGCAACTCTGCCTCGGGCTTCCTGTAGTCAGCGCTGGTCAGTTTCAGCAGCAGCTGACTTGGGGACGCCTGGGGCAGAGCAGCTGGGGTGCTGCTGGGTTGCTCCAGTAGCGCCGCCCCGGCGCTACTGGACCAACCCAGCAGCACCCCAGCTGCTCTGCCCCAGGCATCCTGATTCAGCCGCTGCTGAAACTGACAGGCAGTGGCTGAATCAGGACGCCTGGGGCAGAGCAGTTGGGGTGCTGCCGGGTTGGTCCAGTAGCGCCCAGAGCGGTACCACAGGCATCCAGAGCAAAGCCGCGGAGCACGGGGGCAGCGGGACAGCCCAGGCGCGCTGCGGCTGTCCTGCTGCCCGCGTGCTCCACGGCTTTGCTCCCCATCTCCCTGGTCTGCTTGTCTTCAGCAGACAAGGGAGACGGGCAGCAAACCCCGATCGGGGACTGCCTGTACTGTGATCCTTCATACAATGTCAGGAAAGTTGTATTTTTCTTTGGCTCATAACTACTCGGCAACAACTGTATATAGAAACTGTTGCTTCTATCAAGGGTCCAGAAATACGCTACAAGAGCTGCTCAGGGTGTTTATAACACTGCTTAAAGGAAACAGTTTCTATGCACATAGTTAGAGAAACACAGTAGAACACTGCTAGCTCCTACAGTATTCAGTACAGTTGTTTCTAGCAATTTCAAATGTATTGAGGCCAAAAAGTTAGAAGGGTGGTCTGCCTTTATCTTGAGAACAAAAGGTAACATAAACATATGCAATCTAATTAAGGCACTAAAGTTGAATGATTAGGAATATGAAATAAACATTTACAATAGCAAAATATGTCTCTCCCATTTTCGTAACTCCAGTGTTCATCTACACAGAATGGAATAAGATTTTTGTTTGCTTCAGATTATATTTTTAGTATTTAATAGGAGTTTTTAAAAATCATTTCCATATTATATGAGCAACCCGAACAGGAACTACTCTATAAAGCAGATCTGTTCATGTTTCTATCGCCTTTGTAACTGACAACATACATAAAATGCTTGTCATACTAAAAATCTCATTTTTATGAAAAATCTTGGTACGATATATTGGGAATTCTAGGGGGAAATCCTATTTTTAAAATGTCTAGCAGATTAGAATCTATATTTAGACAATTAGTCTATTCAGAACTGAAGCCACTTTAAAATCTGTCAAGATGATACCTTACGTTTAAGTATGTTTAGTGAAGTCAGTGTCAAAACTATAAACAGACAAATAACATTAGCAGCATTTCATTCAGCAGAACAAGATACTGTAGCTAATATTTTAATACCTACATAATCAGAGTATAAAGTGAACAATTAATAAAGTCTTAGTTTACACTGTACGTTCTGTTATTATTGGGCACAAATTCTTTTGAAATATCACAGATCCATTACAGTTCTTCAATTCAGTGAACAAAATTAATTTTAAATTAGTTAACTTTAAAAACACAACTTACACTATGAGCTCCTTGTATTGTGCGGACTAAGTTTAGCCCTTTCCAAACATAGATGTCTCCATTTAAAGCACCAGAGTACGTGACATCTTCTTTTGCACATGCTAAGCAAAGGATAGTTTGGAGATCTCCTGTTTTCCCAAATATTCCTCTTTTTGCTGTCAGCGCATTGCCACACAACGTCCAAAACTATGAAATGTAAATGATACATGAAGAGAAGTCTCTGCAGCAATTTTGGTTGCGACATCAGTTTGCAATTTTTACGCTTATCTCTGTATTCAATAACTGAGCAAGACATTTATATGGCTCCAATCTTTTAACTGACTGCTTTATCATGCTTCTAATAACTTATAAAGAATGGAAAATTACCATAGTAGATCTGGTGATCATATACACAATTTGGTAGTTTACATTTTTGAAAAAAATGTTGAAACTAAAAAATAAGTCATGGTGTTTTATTATTATTACCCTCATTCTTCTAATAACCTCATCCTCACTTCGATTGTCATCTTTTCATGCATACTATGTAATAGAATGGAATCTTCTTAAACAAGAGACTCGTTTTATTTATTTGCAGAGCTCCATACATAATTATCGACTGTAGAAATAAAAAAGTAAATAAAACCAAACACCAAGTCCTGGGGAGTTCTCTTAGTACTTATTCATGTAAAAACCCCATCAAGTTTGCCTGAAAGAGGATCAAGTAAGACTCTCAGGCTATGTCTACACTGCAGAGTTTTTGCTCAAAAACAGCCATTTTTGTGCAAAAACTTGCAGAGCGTCCACACTACAAGCTCGTTCTTGCACAAGAAAAACCACAGTAAAGTGTAAGAACACAAGGCTTTTTGCACAAGAGTTATTCCTCTCCCCACAAGGAATAAGCCTTTTTGCACAAGAGCTCTTGTGCAAAAAGGCATGTGTGGACGGGCAACAGGCTAAAATGGCCATCCGAGCTTTCTTGCACAAGAGAGCATCCACACTGCCATGGACGCTCTTGCACATAGCAGTGTGGATGCACTCTTGCGCAAGAACTTTTTCCGCAAGAACTATTGCGCAAAAAGTTCTTGCGCAAGAAGCCTGAAGTGTAGACGAAGCCTCAGAATATGGCCCAACAGTAATGTGTGCAGATAAGAAGTCATAAGAGAGAAAATGATGAGCCTTTTATAGCCATTAGATTGTAATCTGAGACAAATTAACAACGTGTTTTGGACATTTATAACAAAATTAAAATCATGGTGTGAACTTTCTTAGTGTTGAAAGTGTTTGAATTAAGGATTTTAGTTTGGGGCCCATCTCTAATTTCCATATCTTTTTATCATAGGCCTAATAACAGGTGTGGAAGAAGAATATGTTTTACACAGCATTCAAAGTCAGGGAACGCTATATCCCTCCCCGCCGTCTCCCCCCCCCCCCCCCCCCCCCCGCTCCCACTTTTTGGTTGGCTGTAGAGGGAGAAAGGGAAAGCAGCAAATGATACCTATTTTAGGACTCACTAGAATTCATAACTGTAGCCCCACTAACAACAGTTTAGCTAAAAAATTCAGTAGGCGATGACATATCCCATGCAGCCTCCATCCCGTATTGATCCAGACACAACAACAAAATGCATACTGGAATGAAGCAGCAGGCTGAAATTTGTATTAAACTTTAACACAAAGGAGGCATGTTACCTGTCTATCACTCGTACTCTTAGTCAATGAGACTTATCTGAAATTGCACATAGGCTTTGAGAAACATGGATTTTTGCAGTTCTGGCTTTGAGACTCAGCCTAGCCACTCATCAAAGAGCTCAGTTGCAGTACACTTTAGAAATATTTTGGGTTGCTTGAATAGAGAAAAGCTCAGAGTACAATACTAATCTTGATTCTATAGTGCAGAGGAATTACCCAATAGTATATTGCTGGAAAAACTATTTATTGAATCTACCTCAAGCAGTGATCCCACACTTCTAACCTTAAGATGCAGAAACAGTATGAACTACCGTTTGTACATCTTTTAATGAGAATCCAGCATCCAGATTTTGAGAAACTGCTTGCAGAACACAGAAAATGGCATAACTAATGCCAAAACAACCCCATGGCTTTGAAAGGAGTGCCAATTTAGGGGTTCAAACTTTTCAGCAATGAAGGTATGTCTAGACTACATGCCTCTGCCAACAGAGTCATGTAGATTAGGCTACCCGACATAGTCAATGAAGCGGGGATTTAAATAATCCCGCTTCATTAAAATAAAACATGGCCGCTGCGCTGTGCCGACGATCAGCTGATCTGGCACAGAGTGGCAGTCTAGACGCGGATCTGTCATCTGAGGAAGCCTTTGCCGAACGATCCCTGATGCCTTGTGAAAAGAGGTTTACAGGATCAGTCAGCAAAGGCTTCCTCAGACGACAGATCCGCGTCTAGACTGCCACTCTGTACCAGATCAGCTGATTATCGGCACAGCCCAGTGGCCATGTTTATTTTAATGAAGCGGGGATTATTTAAATCCCCGCTTCATTGACTATATTGGGTAGCCTAATGTACATGTTTAGACTACATGCCTCTGCCGACAGAGGCATGTAGACTAGACATACACTGAGAGATTAGCACGTTTCCTGAAACTTCTGTTCAAAGTTTTCCCACCCCTAATTATAGGAAAATACTAGACAATAAAATAAGGTAGCAGTAAAGAAATTTATAAATATGTATTTAGTTCTATGAGCTTGCCTCTTGTGCAAAAGTGTATGGACAAAACAAATACTGAGGAGAACTCAGTTTCTTTCCTCATTTTCATGAGGTCAAAGGTACAGAAAAGGTAGGAGGCTGGGCCCCAAAATGAAGTGGAAAACCAAGGAGCTTTAAAGAAATATGGCTCCCCAACCTGCAGAGGATGCCCAGTAGCACGGAATGACTTCCCTCATGCCTTCTCTGTAATCTCTGTGCAGACTGTGCCTGAACAGTTAAGGTCCCTGTTTCATTCATATGACTAGTCATACTGGGTCAGACTAATTGTCTGTCTAAACCTAGAACCCTGCCTTTTGACTGTGGCCAATGTCAGGTGCTTCAGAATGGGTAATCATAAAGTATTCATGGTTTTGCAATTTTCAGTGCAATTTTCTTAGCTTCAATGAGTGAAGCAAGGCTCCATCAATCCTTCCATAGCTTTTCAATGAGACTTAACCAGGGAGAGATAACTAAAGATCTTTGGGTATGTCTACACTGCCACCCTAGTTCAAACTAGGGTGGCTAATGTAGGCATTCGAACTTGAAAATGAAGCCCGGGATTTAAATATCCCGGGCTTCATTTGCATGTTCCCGGGCACCGCTATTTTTAAATGCCCCGTAGTTCGAACTACCTGCTCGCAGCTACACACGGCATGGACTAGGTAGTTCGAATTAAAGCTCCTAATTCAAACTACCGTTATTCCTCCTGCAAGTAGGTTTAACGGTAGTTCGAATTAGGAGCTTTAATTCGAACTACCTAGTCCGTGCCGCGTGTAGCCATGGGCAGGTAGTTCGAACTACGGGGCATTTAAAAATGGCGGCGCCTGGGAACATGCAAACTTCATTTGCAAGTTCGAATGCCTACATTAGCCTCCCTAGTTCAGACTAGGGGGCTAGTGTAGACATACCCTTAGTGAGCAGTTTGATTGAACAGAAAGGACAGAAGCCAGAACTGGAAGTGAGTACAGCTGAACCTCTTTGGTCAGGCACTCTCTGGTCCAGCAACATCCATGGTCCGGCATGATTTTAATTAACTGGATGTCCACTTATCATGGGTGTGGCCAAGTTTCCTGCAATCCCATAAAAATTGTTTATAGCCATCTGTCTTGGCTCTCAGCATTCTGTGTCATTATTTAGCTCTAATTTATCCCTAAATGTTTTCTAAGACCCCAGTAAACAATGGAAGTGTTAGTAATGCTGCTAGGCAATATTGACTTTCTGTGGTTCGGCAAATTCTCTGGTTCAGTTCTAGTCTGAGCCTGAGGATACATTCAACCTGTATTGGTAAATATTAAGACATTAAATATTCTTTATACTTTACTTGTTAAGTTGTTCTGAACTGCAATCACTTCACATTTTTTAATTGGTTGCAAACCTAGAAATCTAGATAGAGTTCACAGGCTTTTGAGGTGGCAGGAAAACCACTTACTGAAAGAAAGATTGCAAGTAATTCAAGGTGTCAGATTATTTAAAAAAAACGTTAACAAATAAAATATAAAAGCAACAAAACCAATTTACCTTTATATGTTTTACTCCACAGCTAACCATTCTGTTTGGTTGATATGGATCCCAGGAAATATCAAAAATCTGTTAAAAATATATGAAGCTGCTCCTTTGAATTATAAACCACTTGAAGCTGACACATTTAATTTGCATTTGCACACTTTTAAATACAGTTCCATCATTCAGTATTTGATTAAATTAACAGCACAGTCTTTAGGTTAATATAATGCTGTTTTATGTGAATGACAAGTATAAGTATAGCGAGGCAGAGGGTTCATGCAGACATGTGCTTGCAGGCTTCTGCACACAGTTTTACCAGCAGACTGTATTCATAACTTACAACAACCAAGATATTCTAGTCCCAAGACACTCTTGAACTGAGGAAAATAAAGTACAAGTTGTGTGATGTGAGCTAATATCCCCAAAAAGTTAAGATGAGAGGCTATTACTCATCTTTACTCATTACCTATTGAAAAAGGCATATTAGGCGATATTAACCCAATATGCCACCTTTTTAACACAGCAATATACATTTTTATCTATAATACAACAAAAATATATTTCAGAATTAAGGACTAGATCCCACATGTTTTAACTCAGAACAAACTGTTGTTGAGGTCAATGAGAACATAGTCTAAGTAATCACTGCACAATCAGATCCCTGAGAAAATACTGCATGATAGAAAATAATAGTTTGTACTTTCAAGAATGCCTCAGTTTTTGGATGTGCATCTTCAGACACATTACAGGGGCCTGATTTTCAGAAAACACTGAGCAGCCAACCTCCGAAATTCAGGCCCTTTTATGGTATCTCAATTTGAGTACCCAAAAAATGAGGCACCCAAACCATTAGTTTATTTTAAAAAATGTAGACCAGTGATATTCAAACCTCAGAGGTACCGGAACCAAATTAACAATCAACATTTCACACACACCCCTTGTCTAATTTCTGTGTTTTGATTCAAAACACATTAGCTACACCAGCCTGCTAATAAATAATTATCTTAAATATGCACCCAGTCATGTAGTATATTAAACAACACCTAAAGTATAAACTGTAAATCTTTATAAAAAGTTGTGATTTTGAAGTATTTTCTAAATATTATGCTTTTTAAAATATGTAAATGAAAGACTGCAGCAATGTCTTATGACCCCCACACTGGAACAAAATATTCAACAACCAGAATCTAGGACCAAATTAGAGGACCCGAAGGGCTAAACCTTTTAGCGCTTTATTCATGGCTAAAAGAAACAGAGCCTGAAACAGCACCCTTTGAAGTCAATAGCAAAACTTACACAGACATCAGTAGGAGATAGAAATGTAGCCATGTTAGTCTGGTGTAGCTGAAACAAAAAACAGGACTATGTAGCACTTTAAAGACTAACAAGATGGTTTATTAGGTGATGAGCTTTCGTGGGCCAGACCCACTTCCTCAGATCAAATAGTGGAAGAAAATTGTCACAACCATATATAACAATATGGTTGTGACAATTTTCTTCCACTATTTGATCTGAGGAAGTAGGTCTGGCCCACGAAAGCTCATCACCTAATAAACCATCTTGTTAGTCTTTAAAGTGCTGCATAGTCCTGTTTTTTGTATCAGTAGGAGATGCATTGTACCATAAACGAATAATTTTGAAAAATGAATAAAAAATTAATCTTGATGTTAAAAATATGGTACACCAGAGTGAAGCACTGAATTCACCCAACTCACATAGTACAGACACCTACGCCCATCTTGTAATGTATTGTTTTGCTCTGCTGCCACTACTTCTGTATATTCTATCGTGAAATATTCACAGATTTACCATGCATAGTAAAAATATATGTACAGTGAAAAGATGAATTTATCTTAATCAACACACATATATGCATTTATTTGTGTGCATAGAGGGGGGACTAAGTGGTGGCGATAATGCTTTCAGAGTCCCTAATTTTGCACAATATTCTCCACTCAGGTCCACTTGATTAACTTTGCTGTGGACTAACCTAATGAAAAAACAATATAAAATGGAAACAAAAATGTTACAGAAGTGCCCCAGATAAAATTCAGATAATCGCTTAATATGCTTACCCTATCTGAATGGCCAGTAGCTGTTGCTAGTAGTTTTCCTTTCTTCCAATCCCAAACACATACTGTATTTTTGGCATCCAGTCCTACTGAGGCTAAACGCTAGGGGGAAAAAAATCTAGTTAATGGAAGATCAGCCCCCACAAATCTTTCAATTCAACATATAATGCGTACAGAAAGATTTCTCCAAATATGACTCAAAATAAAACTACATTGCTAAAGTTTCCATCAAGATATCCATGTTAAATATTTGTTTACTATTAGGACATGCTGAAAATGCTAGTCTTTTCCACAAGATTGACATTAGTTACTCGCCTTTTTAATGTATCATACATGGCTTAAATTAATGAGAAGATCTGAAGCACTTGCTTCAGTAAGGGTATGTGTACACTACAGAGTTTTTTCAGAAAAACAGCCATTTTTTCAAAAAAACTTCAATTATATCCACACTGCAATAGCGTTCTGTTGAAAGAAAATCGAAAGAACAGAGGGGTTTTTCTGACATTGGTAAACCTCTTTCTATGAGGAAGAAGCCTTTTTCCTAAAGAGCTCTTTTGGAAAAAGGCATGTGTGGACGGGGAAGAGGGAGTTCTTTCCAAAGAAGAGGAAAGAGGAAAAAGCACAGGTGCCCTGGTGGCCATTCCACCTATACTAATCACAGCTTCCATGCAAGATAGCGTCCATTCTGTCTGGACGCTCTCTTCCGAAAAAGCAGATCACTTTTTCGATGTGCTTTGGCAGTGTGGATGCTCTCTTTCAGAAGTTTTTTTGGAAGATCTCTTCTGGAAAACCTTCTTCCGTAAGGAGCCTAAAGTCTAGACATAGCCTCACAGAACAATCTGGTATTCACATTTTGTTGACCTGTTATTAAAAGTAAATGGGTGATAAAAAAAAACCCCTCCTGTTCCACCACCTACACCACTACATTTCATTATGTCTATGTTGCTCATTTTTAAAGACTTTTCTGGAAGTTATTTATAACTTTAAAAATGATTTCTATAGTTTACCCTTTAATTTTAAATTTTGTTTTTCAAAAGAATGCATAACTATTTTAAAGGCCTAATAAAAGTAAATTAACTTCTCTTTTCTAAGAAACAAAACAAAGTAAACATCCCTTTTTTCTAGGCTACGACTATAAACAAACAGGATGAGGAAAAGATGTTTAAGATGTAAACTAGCATTCTAAGTCTTTTCAAATTTTGCCTAATTTCACAGGTCCTTCTGAAGATACAAGAATATAGAAATTGCTCTGTTGTATAACACCAGTGGTTCATCTGCTTAAGTAACCTGTCTCTATTAGTAACAAGTACCTTGTATACAAAATACTATTTTCTTAAGATCTTCCACTGTTGATATCACCAGTACTGCCACACTAAGCAGAAAGAAGGGAAAAAAGGCACCAACTCCCACGGATTTGCAGGAATACAAGGTCAGGTGCCTCTACGCTTGGCTATCCTCTCCGTCCCTAGATAATCAAAGAACACCGACCCAGGAATTATCCTCCATGTCCCCATCAAAGGGCATATTGTGTCATGGAGGGGAATGAGGCAAAGTTAATAAAACCTCATATTGCTATAACTTAATACTAAATGTCTTATAGGCCTTGTGCGAGGTGACCATGTGAATCTCACTCAGACCCATCTAGTCCTGTTTTCTTCCCAGCTATAAATCCCAGAAAATGAAAGAAATTAATGGATTTAAAAAACGTAAACAAAATACATCCACATTCTTTATAGTTATTATTTATTTATTTAACAACAACTGACATGTATTTCTACCTTTGGCTTTTTGGGATGTGACACATCATTTTTATCTCTGGTACAGGAAATAATGCATGCCCAAAGCAACAGACTGGTACAAATCATTAGCTGTGTTCTGGTAAATAACAAGGATTATTTTCCTATGCTGGCTGCAAAATGCATTTATATTTTCCCTGGTTTATGCAAAGAAATGAACCTGCAAAAAAGTAAATCTAACTTTATTGTCATTTTTCGTGTGTGTGTGTGTGTGTGTGTGTGTGTGTGTGTGTTGAAAGAGTATCAATATGAAATGATGCTGAATCACTACACAGTTCAATAGGTGGATTCAATTAAATCCTGGGGGCCATGGATCAGCAGTCAGGTCACATTTCCAGTCAGTACCTGGCTGAAGCCAGGGAAGCAAATGATGCAAACAGCAGACCAAATTGGCGTATTGTACATAGGCTAAGAAGAATGAAATCACAAGCAAGATAAATGGAATTGAAGTTTCTCTTCACTGAAGAGGGTATAAAACTCTGTGATAAAGCAGGTCTACAGGAAAAGCCTAGGAACATGCAATTTGGGGAGAAACAGTATTTTAATTTAAGAAATTTATGTTAGTGTTATCTTACTAGAAATTTATATTAGTATCTTCTGTTATTAGCAGAAAGGGGTGTAAATTTGGACTGTGCATACTATATATGCTTTATTAACAGCAGAGTCAAAACTCCAGCTGCTGATATAAAATTGTGGCACAGAAATTGAACTCGGTTTTAACATCTTTATTCTCTTAGGGTACATCTAGACTACATGCCTCTGGTGACAGAGGCATGTAGATTAGGCTACCCAGAATAGGAAAATGAAGCGGCGATTTAAATAATCGCCGCTTCATTTAAATTTAAATGGCTGCCATGCTGAGCCGATCAGCTGTTTGTCAGCTCAGCACGGTAGTCTGGATGCTCCGCAGTCGACATCAAAGACATTTGTCGACCTTCCAGGTATACCTCCTGGGATGAGGTTTACCTGGGAGGTCAACAATGCCTTTGATGTCGACCGCGGAACATCCAGACTACCGCGCTGAGCCGACAAACAGCTGATCGGCTCAGCACGGCAGCCATTTAAATTTAAATGAAGCAGCAATTATTTAAATCGCCGCTTCATTTTCCTATGCCGGGTAGCCTAATCTACATGCCTCTGTCGCCAGAGGCATGTAGTCTAGACGTACCCTTAGGGTATGTCTACACAGCAAAGTTATTTTGAAATAACCGCCGATATTTACAAATAACTTTCCTAGCGTCTACACAGCCAAACCGCTATTTAAAAATTAATTCGAAATAGCGGAGCGCTTATTTTGAATTTGGTAAACCTCATTCCACAAGGAATAATGCCAAATTCGAAATAACTAACTCGAAATAAGTGCTGTGTAGATGCTTATTTCGAAATAGGGGGCCTCCAGCCCTTCCCAGGGTACCCTGGTGGCCACTCTGGGCCAAACCAGGAAAACTCTTCTGCTCCTCCCCAGCCCCAGAGCCCTTAAAGGGGTAGATTCTGGCCACAGTGCCTGAGCCAGCTCCAAGCCTGCCAGCACAGAGCCAGCAGTCCGTACACCTGGCCCAGCATGAGCCAGCAACCCACTGGCACCCAGCCCTCCACCGCACCTCAGGAGCAGGCTGGCAGCTCCCAGGAGCCTGCCGGGGACCGCAAAAGGCGGGTGCTTTCCTGGTCTAGTGCGGAGATCATGGACTTCATTGAGGTTTGGGGGGAGGCCTCCAATGTCCACGATCTCCGCACTAGACACAGGAAAGCGGCCGTCTGAACAAAAGTCGTACAGAAGATTGTGGCAGATCTGAAGTGAGCAAGATATTACTCTGTTATTCTGGACATCACATGTGACATCAGTCATACAGAACAAATTACTTTAATGGTGCATTTTGTAACAACAACAGAATCTAGTGAAAATATCCCTGCAATGATGACTGTCAGAGAGCATTTTCTAGAATTAATTGACATTGATGATACTACAGGAGCTGGTATGACAAATGTGCTTCTTAAAAAGCTGGAAGATACGGGAATTGAGGTCAGGGCTATGATAGTGGTGCCAACATGAGAGGAAAGAACAGAGGAGTGCAGACACAGATCCAAGAGTTAAACCCTCGAGCTTTTTTTGTCCCATGCAGTTCTCATTCATTGAACTTGGTGGTCAGCGATGCAGCATCAGCTTCTAGTGAGGCTGCTGAATTTTTTAATGTAATTCAGAGCATCTATGTATTTTTCTCTGCATCAACTTATTGATGGCAAATTTTGAAGCAATATCTAGGAACATCCTCTCTGACACTGAAACCACTGAGTGCCACACGATGGGAAAGTCAAGTGGAAGCGATAAAGCCTATCAAACACCAAATTGGGAAGAAAGATGATGCCATAGTTGTGACTATGGAGGATAATGCTATGACAGGAACTGTTTGTGGGAGAACAGTGGCAGAGGGAAATGGAATCACCAGAAAACATACATAACTTCAAATTTCTGTTGTGGCATGACATGCTATTTGAAATAAATGTTGTAAGCAAGAGACTCCAAGATGTTGACCTTGATATATCCAGAGCAATGGAACAACTGGAAAAGCAAAGTCATACCCACTGTCTTACTGGTCAGATGAGGGATTTCAAAACGTTCTGAAGAGTGCACAGAAGTTGGCAGAAGAACTTCACACTGAAGCTATTTTCCCACCCATTTAAGAATACAAGAGTCCCTGAAGAAGAAGATGTTTTGATTACGAGGCACAGGATAATCCCATAAGAGACCCAAAACAACAATTCAAAGTTGAATTCTTTAACCAGGTGCTAGATTGTGCAATACAGTCAGTTGAAGAACGTTTCATGCAGCTCAAGGAACACAGCAGTATATTTGGGATGTTGTATGATACAGGCAGTCCCCGAGTTACATGGATCCGACTTACATTGGATCCCTACTTACAAATGGGGTGAGGCAACCCCGCACTAGCTGCTTCCCCCCAGCAGACCAGGGAGACGCGAAGCTAGCGCCCCCCGCCCAGCAGACCAGGGAGATGCAGAGCGGCTTTTCTCAGCAGACACCTCAGCTTGAGAATAAAGGACTGAGAGAAGTGAGGTGTGGGAGAATAAAACTAAGCTCTGGAGAAATGTTTGGCTAGAGTTTCCCCTACAATATGTACCAGTTCCGACTTACATACAAATTCAACTTAAGAACAAACCTACAGTCCCTATCTTGTACGTAACCCAGGGACTGCCTGTATTCCAAAACTCCTCACTATACCTGAAGACGACCTACACGAGCAATGCAGGGCACTAGAGACAGTGTTGATACATGATGGCATGTGCGATATTGATGTGAGTGATTTAGGTGATGAATTGAAAGCCCTTTCAAGATACATTTCAGCAGGATCAACTCCAAAGGCTATGCTGGAATATATGTGCAAAAATAAGATGACCACCCTCTTTCCAAATGCTTTTGATGCTCTGCGCATACTTCTACAACTTCCTGTAACAGTTGCCAGTGAAGAACGCAGCTTCTCCAAGCTGAAGTTAATAAAAACACATCTACGCTCTACAATGACACAGGAGGGGCTGGTCGGCCTTGCAACTATCTCAATAGATCATGAGCTGGGCCAGATTATGGACCTTCAGGAAGCAGTTCAAATCTTTGCAACCAAGAAGGCAAGGAAAGCACCACTTTGATTATTCAAACAAATAAAAATGCCAGTGTTTACTATACAGACAAGAAAAGTTACATTTGCTGTTCAGGCATTTGAAAGTTAAGTGTTACTTAACATTTTTGAACAGGGCATTTTAAGTTGTTAGTTCTCCTTTATTGGGGTAGGTAGCAGAGCAGTATCATGAGAGGTGTAGAACAGGAAGAAGACAGAATTGAGACCTTTCAAAGTTTTGGCCCAAGCAAGCGGACATGGGGGCGTGATATGAGCTCTCCGCCTCAGGTGCCAAAATGGTGTGGGCCGGCCCTGGTAATCAGATCCCTGAGACCCTACCCGCTTCCCTGCCTCTTCCCCCAAACTCCTGCTCTTACCCTTTCCTTTCCCCCATGACTCCCTACTCTGCCCCTTACTCATAGCTCCATACTTGTCCCTTCCTCCCAGACCCTGCTCCTGCTCCATCTATTTCCCCCAAAGCCCTGCTCCAAACACTTGCTCAATTGTCTCCACCTCCCTTCCTTCTCCTCCCCAAACTGGGCTCCCTCTACTGCAGGTGTGGGATGGGAGCAGCTGTAGCCTGACAGGAGCCTGCCTGGAGGTAGGAGACAACGTTGATTGAGCAAAGGCTGAAGCAGGTTAATGACCCCACCTTCCCCCAGTAAATGGACTTTTGGTGTCTAATCACTATATCTGACCATACACTGCCAGGTCCCCATTTCTACTGCATCTGGCAACTCTAAATGGCACCCATATAGAGAAGCCAAAAACTAGACTGTCAAAGTAAAACCCAGATGGGTGGTAACTCTATGCATGTTTGAACTATGTTAAATATGTAAAAATGTGAGCACTGAATCTGCAGGCTATTCCATAAGAAGTCGATCCCAGCACTTTTGAGAAGGCTACTGACTTTAGCTTGCAATATGGGAGTAATAGTTCCTGATACAAGTAAATTGTTCCTTCATTGATTTTACAGTTGCTATGAAACAATTCTGAAGATGAAAAATGCAAAACATTTAGCTATCAATAAAACCCACCTTCTTCTATATGCAAATTGACAGCTCTTTTCATTAAACTTTTGTAAATCACCCAGGCCAAAAAAATAATCTGATAACAAAAGTAACATTTTCCCAGACAGGAAAAAATGCATTTTTAAGTGACAGCAACTCAGTCTGCCATGGTGGTTATTCATTATTTATTTAATCAGGTGTGAATTATAAAAAATTCTAATGGCAAGTTTAAATATAGGCTGGGAAGGATTCAATTTTCATCTGTAAAGGTCAGTAAATGTTGATTTTACTTTTTACCCTCCCCCCACCTCACTCCCAAAAAAACTAATGAAAAAATATATTCACCTATAATAAATAAAATTTTCAGATAGGCAAAATAACTGTGCAAATGCAACTGTGAAATTAAATACAAGTACTTTTATAAAATATTTAAAAAAAACCAATATTACCTGTGAAATTATGACAAAAAACAAATTCCCCCAAGCCTTACCAAATATATTTATTTCTGAAACTCTCTTAGTATTATTTATAAGTATGCATATATAAAATTTTTCCTGATGTCACCTGATTTGTGGCAATCAAGCTCGGGGAAGGAGAGGGAGTAGTAGGGAGGGAGCACGAACCAGCCAATTCATGGTGCTCGGAAGTGCTGGAAGGGATGGGGAGGACCAGGGACAGGATGTATTTGTCAGAGAGGTGGGGAAGAGGCTGGTCAGAGATCTGATACTGTAAATCAAGTGTAAATGTTTCTTTTTCATTATTTGAAGTTGACAGTTCTATTCATATATGAATGATTAAAGCATTTCTACTTGTTTTGAAATATTCAGTATGCCATGTATTAATGTATTTAATCTTATTTCTGAGGTCATGATTAATGAACATAACTGATTAATCTTTTGGCCCACTGATGCAAAGGAGGGCCATTTATGCCTCCCGCTCACTAGCCTTGATTGCCCATCACTGCCGTGGAAGCTCTCTGAACAGAAGGCTCATTGTCTGGTTCTGAGGATCAAAGGAATGCCTCACTGTGCAGTTCCTCCGGTATTACCTGCTCTGGGGACTGGACTGCATTTTCAGGTCTATGTCTACCACTGGGATCTGTCAAGTTGTGCTAGGTTCAAGCGCTAAGCTGAGGTCTTGGTCCCAATAGGTACTTTTTAAGAGAGATATTTGCAGTATTTTGGATTCTATACTACCTAAGTTTGAACTACAGTACACAGTTCTGATGTAATGCTATAATTCTATATGCATGTTACATATATAAGAATATATTTTTATGTGTAAACTTCAATAGAAGAAAAAGAGAAACTGAAAATATACAAACCTGGCCATCTGAATCAAAAGCCAAGCAGGCAACTCCATGTGTGTGTGCATCCTTAAGAACAGAAACAGTCAGTACACTGTAGGAATCCCAGATGCAAACGTAAGGGTCCTTCCCAACCTGTCCTGTAGCAACTAAGGTTTTATCCGGGTGTACAGCCAGGCTAGAAGAGAACATCATTGAAGCCACACATTATTCTCTAGATCAGCACAACACTGTAGAGTAGTCAAAGATTAAAACACATATTGATGTTTTTCAGTTTTCAACATATCAGAACATTCATAGCAACAAAAAAAATTATTATTGCAGAGTTAAGATTGTGTGGCCGAATAACATAAAATTCAAACCAACAAAAACCATACTTAGTACAAACCAGAAATGAAGAGCCAATTTTCATATCAAACTTTGGAAAAACAGGAAATACAGAACTGAAAAAAAGATGTCAGATACACACCCCACTATCAACTATTACGTGTCACCTCTGAATGGACTGGAAAATTGACCAAAAAATGGTATGGGTACAAAGATATTTGCAGACTCTAGGCATTAAAATGCCTAGCTATGGCTCCAAGAGTAACCCAACTGAAATGAGTCCCTATTGCTGCTTGCTCAAAGAAACTCTGATTTTTTCCTAAATTCACAGGTTGCTCCCTTTAAAGGGAAAATACTCCATGTTTAGAACATATTGAATGCAATATCCTTTTCCCGTAGCCATTCTCTACTCAGGAATGCAGTCTATGGATAGCAGTTATGTAGTTGTAAATACATTTTAAAGATGTTGCCACTGAATTAATTGCACATAAATCAGATTGAAAGTAAAGGGGAGTCTGCCAGTTAAAGGATATGTCTACACTTTGAGCTGGGGATGCAATTCCCAGTTCCAGGCAGAGATGAAAGTAAAGGGATGCACCCAGATGCGCCACTCCAGCAAAAGACAGCGGCGCTCCAGCAAGAGCCAGCCTTTAAAGAGCTGGCTCGGGTGTGGCTTGCAACGTGCTCCTGCAAGCTGGTGTTGGCTGGGACGCACACAGCCAGGTGAGGCAGCACTGCAGGCAGGTTAGAGGGGGCTGGCTGGAGGTGTACTGTAGGGGAGCCATGAGCTGGGAAGTATATGTTCTGTTCATGACATGCGCTGTTGCCAGCAGCCCTGGGGAGGAAGCCAGGGGTCTCTCACTGCTGCCAGTTTCCCTGCAGCAGTGCTCCCACACAGATGGCCTACAGCTCCATTGTGGCCAGGTATGTGTACCCAGCCCCAGAACCCCCCTTCCCCACCTCATCCTTCCCAGCCCTGATTCCTGCATCTACCCTCCACAAATACATACCCTATCCTGAGCCCCCCGCACCCAACCCCTCCACATCCAACCACCTGCCCTGAGCCTCTAGTACCTCCATCCCCTGCCCTGAGTCCCTCCACACCCAACTCCTTGACCTGAGTCCCTCACCCCCTCCCTGAGCTTCCTGCACTCCCATCCCCTTTTTTGTACCCTACATACATTGCCTGTCCTCATGCCTGTGTCCCACACGCATACCTAGCCCCTTGCCCTG
This sequence comes from Pelodiscus sinensis, assembly GCF_052426305.1. Taxonomy (NCBI): domain Eukaryota; kingdom Metazoa; phylum Chordata; order Testudines; family Trionychidae; genus Pelodiscus; species Pelodiscus sinensis. The sequence continues at coordinate 178,000,327 of NC_143054.1, read as the reverse complement.
ACTCTGGTTCACCCCACCTCTCCCAGCCTCCTGCCCTAAGCCTCCCCACACCTGCACACATTCCAATGGGAATGAAACTGCATTAATAAAAGAAAAATCAGAGTTATTACTTTAATTACATATATTTTACATTCACAGTATTTTACATTTCAAATCTCCAGTTTTGGATTTTTACTTCTTGTCAAGTGGAACACGTTCACATCTGGTCTGATGTGATGGAGCAGTATTGAGGGGGCAGGTTGTGATAGGACAGAGTGTAACTGTGGAGGTACTAGGAGGAGGAGGAGCTAGTCATTTGGAGTATGTGTCTAGTGTAGCTGTCAACCTTTTTTCATGTGAACACCCCTAAAAATTTTCAAATGAAGATGTAAGCCCCTTTGGAAATTGTAGACATAGTATGAAGTTTTCTGCTCATCTATGTCTATCTTCACTACGTCCTGCTGACAAAGTATTTCCCTTCCTGGTCATCTCTTTTCCTAATCCTAAAGCGTGTGTGTGTGTGTGTCTGTGATACATTACAAACACACACATATGCAGGCACACAGTGCTTCTCTGTCATTACCACACAGGTTAAATTAAAATGTTCATGATTTAAGTATTAAGCTTTCTTTCTAGTGATCCAAAAGATTCCAAGTAAACACTTCTCTCCTGAGTCTCAAAAACACTGGCAAGTCCCCCGGATCAGGTGGATTCATTAATTACTTTTATAAAAGTATTTAATCAGGCTCTATTGGAACACATGATCTACACATTTAATTGTTCTACTCCAACAGGGATCCTGCTGTGGATGCTAAAATAATGAGCATTGTTATTTAAAAAGAAAAAAGACTTATTCCCAAAAGTCTGTGCTTCATTATAGACTATTTTCATTAATAAATTCTTAGTCAAAGTCTTTCCCGTTCATAATAGAATCATAGAACACTAGAACTGGAAGGGACCTTGAGAGGTCATCGAGTCCAGTCCCCTACCTTCAATGACAGGACCCAGTACCGTGTAGACCATCCCTGACAGATGTCTATCTAACCTGCTCTTAAATATCGCCAGAGATAGAGATTCTACAACCTCCCTAGGCAACTTATTCCAGTATTTAACCACCCTGACAATTAGGAAGTTTTTCTTAGTATCCAACCTAAACCTCCCTTGCTGCAGTTTAAGCCCATTGTTTCTTGTCCTATTGTCAGAGGCTAAGGAGAACAATTTTTCTCCCTCCTCCTTCTGACACCCTTTCAGATACCTGAAAACTGCTATCATGTCCCCTCTCAGTCTTCTCCTTTCCAAACTAAACAAGCCCAATTCTTTCAGTCTTCCTTCATAGGTCATGTTATCTAGTCCTTTAATCATTCTTGTTGCTCTTCTCTGGATCTTCTCCAATTTTTCCACATCTTTCTTGAAATGTGGTGCCCAGAACAGGACATAATACTCCAATTGAGGCCTAATGAGCGCAGAGTAGAACGGAAGAATGACTACTCGTGTTTTGCTCACAACACACTTGTTAATACATCCCAGAGTCATGTTTGCTTTTTTTGCAACAGCATCACACTATTGACTCATATTTAGTTTGTGGTCCATTATGACTCCTAGATTCCTTTCTGCAGTACTCCCCCCTAAACAGTCACTTCCTATTCTGTATGCGTGAGACTGACTGTTCCTTCCTAAGTGGAGTGCTTTGCATTTGTCCTTATTAAACTTCATCCTATTTACCTCAGACCATTTCTCCAGTTTGTCCAGATCATTTTCAATTATAACCCTATCCTCCAAAGCACTTGCAACTCCTCCCAGCTTCGTATCATCTGTGCTTATATGAATAGACTGGTGTTTCATTAAAATCAAGGTTTTAGATACAGAACTAGTGAGCAACTCAGATTTTAGAAACATTAATTAAAAACAACAGTATCAAAATAATTTAATATTTTATATATTCAGGAGAAAGTTAATATATTTGCCTGATGAGCTCCACAAACAGGAGAAAATAATAACCCTTAGGCAAAATTGTGATGCATTCAAGTCCTCTCTTAATTATATTTCTCTACCTAGACACTGTAATTTTTTACATTAAAAAAATTGCCACATGCCTAAATTTAATTTTATTTAAAAAGACATTCAAAGCAAACAGAAAAAGAAAATTATCTTGTGCATTTAGGAGATTTCTTCTACTTAAAGTTAGATATTGGTCAGTAAGGGCATATCTATACTAGGAAACTATTTCAAAATAACTAAATTTGACTTAAGTCCAAATTTTACAAAATCAAAATAGTGTGTCCCCACTACGGGGAAGCCTCAAAATTAGTCTGAGGAAGGCTCTTTTACTATGGATGTGCTACCTCAATTTAGAGCCCCCCAAAAAGCACAGGGGAGTAATTAGGTCAAATTACTCTGGGAAGTAGTTATTTTGAAATAGTGGCACCAAAGCGTCTGCTCTAATGCTATTTTGAAATAACTATTTCAAAATTAGCATTATTCCCTGAGGAAAGCAGGAGTACAGATTTCTAAATAAGAGGCCTATTATTTCAAAATAACAGACTTGGTAGAGTGGATGCTCGGCTTATAAATTCAACCTAAGGGGGGTTATTTCAAAATAATGCCCTCATGTAGACCAGGGCTAATAGTCCCTTTTATCTCACACACAGCCCAACAAAAAACACACTTTTTATTAAAAGGAAGATACTTCCACACCTGCTCTCCTTCAATACACATTAATTTCAATTCCTTGATAAATTAGTGTGTGACCAAATGAAGGAATGCGTATAAACTTTTAATTCCATTAATCTATTCCAGATGTCCAGGCTAGGACTTCTGAAAGCTAACAAAGATATCTCTTATTACAGAAGTGTGTTATAATAAATAACACTGGGTTATTGTAGGGCCGCTGATCCAATTAAGTTCTGTGATTGCATGTTTATTCTGTGATGTATGTAATAATGACCCATTGAAAGACAGTAGGAACTGCCTGTAATCACAGCTGCTAGTAAGAATTGGACTAGAAATTTCTTTAGTTTATCAACCATGTAAACTGAAACAAAAGAGAGGACTATGCAGCACTTTAAAGACTAACAAAATGGTTTATTAGGTGATGAGCTTTCGAAGGCCAGACCCACTTCCTCAGATCAATTTGTGGAAGAAAATTGGCACGACTGAGATATTGTAAAAGAAATTCCATAAGCAACGAGGTAAATTGAGAGATCCACAACTGATAAAGATGGGATTAACTGTTGGAAAATAACTGTTCTCTCCCTACAAAGGAATTTCTTTGTCTCACACTCTATAAAAAGGAAAGAATCTTTGGAATTATGTTGGGAGGTAACAAGCTGCCATAATTTCACCAAATACAGAGGAGGGAAACAAGCTGCCGTCTCTTCACCATTGAAAGAGGGTGGTACAGTATACCTTTTTCTGTATTAATCTCTCATCACATCTTGGATGAACTAATTCTTATTGGGTCAATTACTTGACATCTTGTATAGTTATTGTTAAATTCACTCACTCGCTGATCACCTGAGCACTATAGTGAATGGGTGGAGACTTACTCCAAGGCTATGCCTGTCAACCTTATCTAAATTGTACCAGTCAGAATTAGGGTTGAAAAGTGTCCAGTTTTTGACTGGAATGCTTGGTCAAAAAAGGGATATTGGCAGCACTGACCAGGCCTTTAAAATCTGGCTGTCAGCACAGCAGTGCTAAGGAAGGCTCATTCCCTCCCTCTGCATGGCTTCTAGAAGTGTCTGTCATGCCTCTGCTGCCTATAGGTACAGGGGTGGACAGGGAGGCTCAATGTGATGCCCAGCCCCAACTGCTGGTGTAATCCACGCCCCTAGGCTGTGTCTACACTGGGTCACTTTTTCCAGAAAAGCGGCCGCTGTTCCGGAATAAGCTGCGAGCTGTCTACACTGGCTGCTTGCTTTTCCGGAAAAGCAATGACGATCTACTTTAAAATTGTCAGTGTTTTTCTGGAAAAACTATGCTGCTCCCGTTCGGGCAAAAGTCCATTTCCAGAAAAACTGTTCCGGAAAAGGGCCAGTGTAGACAGCACAGTAGTCTTTTCCGCAAAAAAGCCCCGATTGCGAAAATGACGATAAGGGCTTTTTTCCGGAAAAGCGCGTCTACATTGGCACGGACACTTTTCCGGAAAAAGTGCTTTTCCGGAAAAGCATCCTGCTAATGTAGACGCGCTTTTCTGGAAATACTTATAACGGAAAAACTGTTCCGTTTTAAGCATTTCCAGAAAAGGGTGCCAGTGTAGACGTAGCCCTTGTGTGGATCACTGTCCTATGTAGTGGCACTTAGACCTCTTGCATCAAGAGGTAAGAACAAGGGAGCTCTACAGCCTAAGCTAAGAGCCAGCTGGCATTATAGCTCGAGCTGTAGAGGCTCCTACATTAAGCTTCAGCAATCCCAAGTTCAAATCAACCTGGTGGCAGTTACACTGGTTCCACAGCTCCCATTGGCTGGGAACCAAAGTCAATGGGAACTACAGGGCAGCACCTGTGGATGGAAATAGCACACAGAGCCACCTGCCTGTACCTCTGCCTAGGAGCCAGAGGGAAATGCTAACCACTTCCAAGAGTAGCTTGAGATAACTGCTGCCTTGAGCCCACACCCCTGCTCTACACCTGAGCGTCCCCAATGCTCTGCCTGAGCTCCCTTCATTTCTAGCACAGCCTGTACGCCCAGACAGAGCCCTCCCACACTCCATTTAATTGTATTGTTTAGAAATTAGTATAGTTAATTGAAGAACTGATATACATGCATTTACACTAGGAATTATACCACTTTAATTATACTGCTTTCTGAAACTGATAGCTAAAAATCAGTACAATCACTGTATGTAAATCAGTATAAAAATTATTTCAGTGCAACCAGGAAAGAACAGCCCACAGCATCTACAGAAAACAAAAAACACTAATAATTGGAATAGTTACTAGTTAACTTGTTAAGCCATTGATGGCTTTGTAATAACTACAGTAATGGATCAAAAGAAAAGAAACTGAATAGACAATTTAGCGGGGTTAATAAATATTTAGTTACGTCATATATATTCCTAGACTATGATGAAAAGTGTTCTTTAATCTTTTTAGGCATTACAAAATGTATTTCCAAACCTATGCTGCTGCTTTTGAAAGGTTACATACTAGATTTCATAATGAACCTCAAATTGAAAAAATGTTTAACAGAAACAAAGTAAAGGTCTTTCATATGCCCAAAGCACTATTATAAATATAATATAGGAAGGTCACTGATGTTCCTCTTGCTTTTATATTTCCAATTATATAGTTCCACAACACAGCATACATCTTCATTGCAAGAACTGTATTTCATTCACTGACTTCTCACAATGATTTCCTCTCAACAGAAGCACAGATCTCTTGGCCTTGTAACATCAATTACAGAAGTGACAATTGAAATCTACTATATATAATTTCTTACTTAACAACATCTCTCTTCAGAATCACTACAATCTACTTATGTGGGTTTAAATGCCCTGGCTCAAAGGAACTGTTTTTAATATATGCAATCACATTTTTAAAGTTATTATGTACTGATGAACAGCTCAACTAATAGAAATCTTTCATAGTGAAAGAAATAAATGTCTAAATAATGGATAAGAAAAACAGGAAATCCCTTACCAGCCTGAACTTTGATAAATGCAAAGTAATGCTCATTGAAAAACATAACTGCGGTCATCTGAAGAAGTGGGCTATGCCCATGAAAGCTCATGATACCATCTACATGTTTTGTTAGTCTATAAAGTGCTACCAGATCATTTGTTGTTTTTTTCTGTAACAGACTAACTCAGCTACCCCCTGAAGTTAATAATCCCAACTGTAAGTATAAAATGATGGGGTCTAAATTAGCTGTTACCACTCAAGAAGGAGATTTTGGAGTCATTGTGAATAGTTCTCTGAAAAAATCCACTCAATGTGCAGCAACAGTCAAAAAAGCTATTACAATTTTGGGAATTATTATGAAAAACATAGCTTAAAAGAAAAAACCATCATATTTCCTCTATGTAAATCCATTGTATGCCCACATTTGAATACTGCATGCCCCACCTCAAAAAAGATATATTGGAACTGGGAAAGGTACAGAAAAGAGGAAAAAAATGATTAGGTAGATGGAACAATTTCCATATGAGGAGAGATTAATATAGGTATGACTTTTCAGCTTGGAAAAGAGACAACTAAGGGAGAAATGACAGACATCTATAAAATCATGACTGCTATGGAGAAAGTTAATAAGGAAATGTTATTTGCTCCTCAGTAACAAAAGAACTAGGAGTCACCAAATGAATTAATAGGCATCAGATTTAAAACAACCAAAAGGAAGTACTTCTTCACAATCAACCTGTGGAACTTCTTGCCAGAGTATGCTGTGAAGGCCAAGACTATAACTAGATAAATTCATAGAGAATGGGTCCATCAATGGCTATTAGCTGGAATGGTGTTACTAGCATCCATTTGGATTACTTCATGATTACCTGTTCTGTTCATTCCTTCTGAAGCACCTGGCATTGGATGCTGTCAGAAGACAGGATCCTGGGCTAGATGGACCTTTGATCTGACCCAGTATGGCCATACTTGTGTTATGAAAGACTAAGGGGCAATACTGATTACATCACGCATCAATTTCACAGTGCAATATAGCAGTAAAACATATTAATAGCCCATGCCATTTTGGATGCACATATAAAAGTATTGCTTCACAGATACACGGTGCAATCACAACTGAAAAATTGTATTCAGCATTGGGAACCCCATTACCAGGTAAATATTGAGAAGTTGGAAGAATTTAGTGGAAAAGCAACAGTTATCAGTTGGGACTGGATTATGATGAAAGATTAAGAGGGTTTGATGTATATTGTTGGGCTACCTAAAAACTAAGGAAGAACACAAAAACAGTTTAATATTTCAAGGATCAAGAGTGATTATTTAAGTTTGTACACAAAGAGGCAGAAGAGGTTCTATAGTGTTGGGCATCAAAATTAATCTTGACAAAATAAATACAAATGCTGAATATAAAATGCATGAGAGCCTTTCCTACTATATGTTACCTTAAAACGGATTTATTCCTCAAATCCATTTTACCAAGTTGTTTTCATACTCCTTTATTACATTTTAATATCTATTAGACTGTTGACACTTTGAGACATGTTTTTTTTTCCTTATTTGTTTTCTATTGTATATTTGGTGAGAATTCTCTCTCATTACAGGCTCAGCAGGCCCTGAACATAGCAAACACAGTGTTTTTCTATTATACAGTGATGAACAGTAATCAGGGAGGCTGTACAAGGAGTTCCATGACTCTTCTAGTCCAAGGACATCATCCAGTGGCCACTGTAGTTAATAGAAGTCTTTCTATTGACTTCAATATGCTTTCAATTATCCCCCTATTGCAGAAGCCTTTTGTGGATTGATGCAGGTGAATTCACACCAGTTCTGATCCACTGAATAAATCTCATTACTTGAGAAGGCTAGGGAAGGAGAGAAGTGGATGTAGCAACCATGGGAACTACTGTAGCCTTGAGGCTTACAATAAGCAGCAACAGAGTGGCTTCACAAGTGCCGCCTTAGCCTGAAGAAGATTCTTTCTATCAGAACTCCCTTGTATATAATTCATTTTCTCAAGTTATATATAGAGTTCAAAATTTGTCCATAATCTGTAAGGTAATAATATAGCATAACAAAAGGGATAAATAGCATAAATAAATACTCTTTTAGGAAATTATTTATTTTAACTTTTAGAAAAATATTTTATTTTCCAAAATAGTCAATTTATACAGAGTTATAAAATTACAGTATTCAAAACACATACAGCTAATTCTAATTTATCACAAGTATAATTCACAAAGATCATCAGTTTCTTATTTGTCAAATTTCTGGAATGTAAAATGCTTTCTTTTATACTAAATAGTATTATCTATAGATATTTTATTTGTATCCATAGATTTCACATTTAGCATGCAGAAAGATTAAGGAGTATTCTGAGTACTTTCCATAGTAAATTGATTTGTGCCTAGAAGATATCACTTTTTCAGTATATAATACCAAACAGATTAAGGAACATCAAACTGTCATGTTACTGTTGAGTTAAATTGTGTTTATATTTCACCAGTTAACATTCCATCATGACAATGCTGTCAAAGGAGAATTCAAGCTGCTTTGAGGATATAGGTGACAGAAAATAAATGTTAGATAAAGCTACCTTCCTGCCTTTATCTAAGGCTATGTCTAGACTGCAGAGCTTTTCTGGGATACTAAAGGTATCCTGGAAAAGCTCTGCCACGTCCAAGAAACGTCCCCGCTTTTTTGGAACAGTTTCCGAAAAAGCGGATGTGTTCTTTCGGCATCTCTGTATTCCTCTCAGTGAGAGGAATAAGGGATGTTCCAAAAGGAGTTTTTTCCAAAATTTGGCTCCGTGTAGATGAGCCAAATTTCGGGAAAGCTTCTTTCAGAAAAAAAGCGGAAAAAGATACTCAAATTGCAAAGGCTTTTACCTTTGAAAATCTTGGCCTAGATGTTTGGTGCCCTGCCTGAAACACTGAAGAACACAAAATTAGGCGACAGCTTAGAAAATTTGGGTCCTAAATCTCTCCATGCCAATGTTTCCATCTATAGAATGAGGATAATTTTATTTGCCTAACTTCTAACATAAATGTTGTGAAGCTCAATTCATTAACAGGCAGATTCTGCTTCAGATCAGTCGATCACTGAGGTACAAATGTACTTGAATTTCTTGCCTTCCTACATGTGCAGCTGTACCTGCTGGGAACTTATTGAAGACCTCTGGGCTATGGAGAGGCTGAAGGGAAGCACTTTATATTGGTAAAATGAAACTTTCCTGTTAGAAACCTGAGGTACTTTTCCTGGGTTGGGTGATTTGCAATATAAAAGAATTATCTAGTGAATCAAGAGCCACAAACCAATCTTGAGAATCCAGAGTGGGGATTATAGATGCTAAATTCACTATCCTGCACCTAACTTGACAGATTAATTTGTTCAGTCATAGGAGGTCAAGAATGACATGGCATCCCTCTTTCTTCTTTGGGACCAAGATATGAAAATTCTAAGGGAACTTCTTCCACTGCTTTGAGTTGTAGAGAGAGGACCACGAATGGGGAAAGAGAACAGTATTTGAGAGGGACTGGAACTGGATCAGAAACTCTTTGCCCACAATTTCCAGAACCCACCCATTGTTGGTAATCTGGTCTCATGTTCCCCAAAACAAGTTTACAATGTTTCCTTTCCTGACAGGTATTTATTTGATGTTTCCATGAGGCATGCAGTGGAGGAGGAAAGGGCAGAGGTTATCCTCTGTGGAATCTTTGCCCCTTCTTTAGAGCTCAGATGATCTGTGTTAAACCATAAGAATGTGACAGGGTTGAGGCTTGTAATATAGAATCATATCATAAAATACTGGAAGGGACCTCAAGAGATCATCAAGTCCAGTCCCCTGCCTTCACAACAGGACCAAGCACCATTTAGATCATCCCTGTCAGAAATCTATCCAACCTGCTCTTAAATATCTCCAGTGATAGAGATTCCACAACCTCCCTAGGCAATTTATTCCAGTGTTTAATCACCCTCACATTAGGAAGTTTTTCCTAATGTTCAACCTAAGCCTTCCTTGCTGCAGTTTAAGCCCATTGCTTCTTGTCCAATCATCAGAGGCCAAGAAGAACATCTTTTCTCCCTCTTCCTTGTAAACTGCTATCATACCCCCTCTCAGTCTTCTCTTTTCTAAACTAAAGAAGCCCAAATCTTTCAGTGTTCCCTGATCGCTCATGTTTTCTAGACCTTTAATTATTTTAATTATTTTAAATATTTAATTATTTTTGTTGCTCTTCTCTGGACCTTCTCCAATTTTTCCATATCTTTCTTGAAACGTGATACCCAGAATTGGACACAATACTCCAACTGAGGCCTAATCAATGTAGAGCAAAAGAGTAATTTTTCATGTCTTGCTCACAACACTCCTGTTAATACATGGGCACTGGGTATGTAAGGTGGGGAAAGACTCTATGTTCCCAAACTGCCAGGCATAGCCCCACACCTACCGCAGGCGTTCTGAGGACAGAATGTTGCTTCCCCCCTCACCCGCCCTCTTCCTGCTGGACAGGCTGGTCCAGGGCTGGGGCCACACTGCGTGATGCAGCATGCCCTGCCTCTTCCCTCCGTCTGAGGCTGGGCTGGGCTTGGCCAGGCCAAGCCATGCCACGCCGTGCAACTTCCTCCAGGGCTGGGGGGAGGGTGCTGCAAGCACACGCCTGCTCCTCTCCCCTCCCCATGACTGGAAGGGGGAGCAGGTGCGTGGCATGCTGCCCCACCTCCCTGAGGGTAGGGAAGGGACAGGGACCAGCAGAAGGGGCGGGGCTGGAGGTGGGGCTGGGGGATTGCTTCCCCTACCCCTGTCTTCCTGACTGCCTATATGTTAATGCATCCCAGAATCATGTTTGCTTTTTTTACAACAGTGTCACACTGTTGACTCATATTTAGCCTATGGTCCACTATGACCCTGAATCCCTTTCTTCAGCACTCCTTCCTAGACAATCACTTCACATTCAGTATGTGTGAAACTGACTGTTCCTTCCTAAGTGGAGTACTTTGTATTTGTCCTTGTTAAACTTCATCCTATTTACCTCAAACCATTTCTCTAGTTTGTCCAGATCACTTTGAGTTATGACCTTATCCTACAAAGCACTTGCAATCCCTCCCAGCTTGGCATTGCTTCAAACTTAACAATCATACTTTCAATGCCACAATCCAATCGTTGATAAAGATCTTGAACAGAACTGGTCCCAAAACAGACACCTGTGGAACACCACTTGTTATGCCCTTCCAGCATAATTATGAACAGTTAATAACTACTCTCTGAAAACGGTTATCCAGTTATGCACCCACCTTATAGTAGCCCCTATATAATATATATATTATATATATATATATAATATCTCCTACTGAAAGTTGGGATGAATGTGCCTACGCAATGCAGTGAGTCCTTGAATGTGTGAAAAGCTTCACCTGTGTTTTTATTAAAAAGTCATAGCCTGTGAATGGGAGGTTCTCAATGTTTGTTCATACCTCTTATGATCTTATCAAGGACTGCAACTAGGAAGCCAAGTGTCTTGTTACAAGGGTAACCATACTGTATGCTGCTGTATCTGATGTTTCAACAGCAACCTGTAATAAATTACATGTAACCAGCTGCACAAGGAATTTGAACTTCACTCTGAACTCCTTTGGGAGTCTGTCAGCAAACTGGGATATATAGTTCTCATTCACAAAGTTGTATTTAGCCAGAAACAATTGGTAACTGGCAATGCACGTTTGTAGGTTGGTTGAAGAACACAACTTCAGACTCAGGTTCAATCTTTTAGGATCCTTATCCCTGAAAATCTCTTTAGGTACACCATGTAGCCTGGACCTGATGTAGGTGGCCACTACAACCAGAAAGTGTGGTGGTTAAAGAAATGTTAAAAACCTTTGGAGGGACCTAATTATGTGTGTGCCTGATTTTTTAGATGCTACAAAGGCAGAAGTTTATGAAGGGTGTCTCACTGGTTCCAGTAAGCCATTGTTTATTGGACCAACTAGTGCACAATGCTGAGAACTTGCTATAATTTCTCTCGTTACCTCAACCGGAATTTCCAGGATGTCAGCTATCCTCCTGAGGCGTTCCTGGAAGATCCATTAACTGTCAGTCTGGATTGGAACTACGGGGATCATGGACCCAAGCATGGAGGAGGAAATTATTGTCAAGACAGTCTCATCTGCTGTCTTTTCTACATAGTTCTGCTCATTCTCTGTCAATGAAGTAAAAAAAATTAACTAATAACTATAACTAATTAAAAGATCAATCAAACAGTGAACACTGAGGCAAACACTGTGGCTGTATCTACATTGGCAAGATTTTGCACAAAAGCGTATGCTTTTGCGCAAAATCTTGCCACCTGTCTACAATGGCCGTGAGTATTTGCGCAAGAACACTGACATTCTAATGTACGAAATCAATGCTTCTTGCACAAATACTCTGACACTCCCGCTCAGGGATAAGCCCTCTTGCGCAAGTATTCTTGCACAAGAGGCCAGTGTAGACAGGCAACGTTAATTTCTTGCTCAAGAAAGCCCAATGGCTAAAATGGACATCGGAGCTTTCTTGCGCAAGAGAGCGTCTACACTGGCACAGATGCTTTTGTGCAAAAGCACATCTTTTGCGCAAAAGCACATGCCAGTGTAGACGCTCTCTTGCACAAATACTTTTAATGGAAAAACTCTTCCGTTAAAAGTATTTGCGCAAAATCATGCCAGTGTAGACGTAGCCTGTGGGTTTTCCATCTCAGAGTAGTAGGTGGTAAGAAAGAAATGGAGAACGGCTGCAAGTGCCCCATACTTTATGCCTTCAGCTACACAGTGCCGGGATGTGTGTATGACACAACACAGCCCCAATGGATAATGCTATTCAAAATAATTGGTCTCATGCTTATACGTGCATATGTACCAGAAGCTGAATAATATATGTGGATAACACATCTTGAACAGCACAAAATTATGCGTAGGACATTACATTATGTTACCATATATTTAGTTGACTGTAAAATGACTAATATGAAATACCTGTCTTTCAGTTTAATACTACCATAAACTTCCTGTTACCTTATTGTATTTGCAAATAAGAATTAAACTATAATTTTCAGAAAAATAATATCATTGCCTTTCAAAATTAAAATAAAGAATTGCATCACATTTAAGGAAAGATTTTATATTTGCTTCTAATGCTATGGTCCTGTGTATGTTGGAAACATATGCCTCAATTATTTTTTAGCTATTATAAATAAAAAATCATAAACTGCTATGCAAAGCCGTCTGTATTTTCAGTTCTGTTATCTGAACGGGCTTCTCTTTCAAAAGTTTTCATAAAATTCCTCATTTTTATAATGACCTCCAAATCTATAAAGTGAGATTATGTAAGGGACCTGTTGGATTCCTTCTGAAACTTTTTTCTTTGTTTTGATTAGCCCTCTACCAATACCAAAAGAAAGGAGAAAGGCAAATGAGAAATCAAGACAATCAAGAAATCAAGAAATCATTTTTGAGGAGTATAGGATCTTTCAAAAAAAACCACGTCTAAACCACAGTTTCAGTTTCGAAATGGCACTTGTTCGAAACAGCGCCATGACACAAATATGCAAATGAAGCGCAGGATATTTAAATCCCTGCTTCATTTGCACTTTCAATGTGTCTAATTTACATCCCTCTGCTGACAGAAGGGTGAAGTTTAGATGTAGCCAGGCCTGAGACTGACAATTCCCAGGGCCAAGAGGAGAGGCCAATGCTCTGGGTCAGTCTGACAGGGTGGTTAGGCCAATGAGGGAGTGAGGAGGTTGGGATCCCAATGTTCATATGAACTGGAGTTGCCTGAGAGTGGGGCCAAGCTAAGAAGAGAGGAGCAACCTGAGCCAGAGAGAAGCAGCTCAGGAAGCAGAGCCACAGCAGCCCAAGCCAGAAAGAAGCAGAGAAGTAGCCTGAGCTGAGCAGGAAGCAGAACTACAGCAGTCAGAGGGGCCAGAAGTGCAGCCCAGAGAGCTGAGCTAGAGACAGAGCAGCAGCGGTGTTGAGGCAGAGTGGAGCTGGAGCTGGACCAATCCAGAACCAGGTGCGGTGAGCAGCTAGGGGAATGTGAGGGGGACCCTGGACAGAGGCCCAGAGCAGGAAGATGCCAGCTGCAAGAGGTCTTGCACACGAGACTTGGAGGAGGACTGTAACCCTTACATGAGGCATCACACTGAGGAGAAGGGTTCTGCCACCTAGAGCCTGAGGGCTTGTGGCCACCGCCAGAACAAGTGTACTGCGTGACAGGAGCTTGGAGAATGGCTGGGCTTTCTGTCTTAGCATGCGGGTGTCTCAGTTCTTGGAGAGGGAGAATCCCTTGTCATCGTTGCCAGCTTTAGACTGCACATAGGGGCATGGTGGGGCTGCTGACAACAGAAGATCCTTCTCAGAGAGATCGGTGCCAATAAGTTGCAGAAGATCCCTAACAGCTTGGAAGACTTCTGGTGACTGGCAGTTGCTGATGTGATGGGACTAGTGAACATGGGAAACCTGGACTCAACTGCCTCTCTTGGGCAGAATTTGGCATGAGTCTTTTCAGGGATCTAGAGAAGTGACCCAATTAAGATCTCACTTCCTTAGACTTAGCTGAGGTCTGCCCCTCCAGATTCTTATTCTTCTGGGGCACTGGTGAATGAGATCCATATCTACTCTCAGCGGGCCTTGAGACATTCTCTGTTGGTGCCTAGAGGAGTCTTTTTTTCTGCACCAAATTAGAGGATGGTGCCAGGGCATTCCATGCCGATGAGAAGGTGTTCAGCACTGGGTCCCCTAGCCTTGGTCTGAATAAGGAAGTAACCCAGCTTCTGATATAATGACTTTGAGCAACTGTTTTCTCTATTTAAGAGTTCGAGGACAGAACTCATCTAACAGTGATCCCTTTGGTGTCCCTCCATGAGGCACCTTAAACAGGAAGAGTGAAGATAACTCTTCAGCATATGCTTTATGCTAACCATGCAGTTTTTTAACTCCAGGAACCCTGGCATGCTACGGCTCTGGAGAGTCAGAAGAAAACAATAAGCGGGATCCCCTCAACAACTGCACTAACTATAAGAAGAAAACTATAAGTAACTGTATACAGGTAGAATACAAACAATTGAAGTTGAACACATTTGCTAAAGCAAAGGCTATCAGAAGTTCCAGACCATTGTCATCGGTGGTAAGAAGGAACTGAGGGAATGGTGGGTTGGCAGGGCTCTATATTGGACGCCATAAAGGTGTGACTCCAAGGGGCACCCAGACCAACCCTACAGATGCTGCCATGGAAAACATCTTCTGTGCAAGTGTGCACAGACTCATACCTGATTGGAATCAATATAACCAAGGACTTGAAGAAGAACTTAGAAATTATTTGACAGGAGCACTGTGCCTAATTCCTATATCATGAAAAATAATTAGACCCGCTCTGTTGTAATACCAGAGTCATAACTAGCTAATTTGGCGACTGAGGCAAGACCGTCCTCGGCACAGGCAGGGATGCTGACGTGGCACAAGGCACGAGTGAAGACAGTGTAGTAGCTGTCTCTTCTGCGCCCCCTCAGCTATGCGCCCAAGGCAAGTGCCTCACTCACCCCGCCCTTGTTACAGCCCTGTGTAATACTAACATGTTCTGATATCTTGTGGCAAGTCATTTAAGGGATACTTATTAGATTTAAAATGTTAATGTTTATTCTTTCTTGGATGCTTAGTAAAGTCAGAAGGAACTACCATGATCAGCTGGTCTGATCCCTTGCGTGTTGCAGGCCATAGAACTTCACCTACTCACTCCTGTAATAGCCCCCTAACCTCTGGCATAGTTACATGAAGTCCCCAAATCAAGGTTTTAAATACTTCAAGTTACAGAGAATTCACCATTTACACTAGTTTAAACCTACAAGTGACTCATGCCTTATACTGCAAAGCAGTGGTCCTCAACCAGAGATACATGTATTCCAGGGGTACACAGAGGTCCCCTGTACCTGTCCACTCATCTAGATATTTGCCTACTTTTACAATAAGCTACGTAAAAAGTGCTACTATATTAGTATAAACTAATTTTTCATACAGACAATGACATGTTTATACAGTCAACAGTGGTTATGTTCTTAACAAGAAACTGTGCAAATAAAAATTGTGCAAAAAGATTTAGGTGCCAGGCTCAAGCCCCCAACCAACAATGCCAGATAGATGAAACAGAATGAGCCTGGCCCTCGCTCCCCAGCTGGAACACTTGGTAGGTGGATGGAGTGGGGAAAGTCCCCAATTCCCCTCTCCGGCTGAAATGCTGGGTGGAGAGAGAAAAATCACCAGGGTCTCTGGCAATCCAACCTAGCTGAAAATTCCTTCCTAATTATTATGTTGATCATTTAGACCAGAGGTCGGCAACCTTTTCAAACCAGAAAGCCAAACTACATCAAAATTCAGAACAAGTTGTCTACAAAGAACCAGTATATATGAATACCCGTTTCCATGACTGAAAATATACAACTTAATATTACTGATAATTGACATGATTAATAATAGCATAAATGAAACACTGTACTCACAGACTTTATTTAATGGGACTTCTGCTGCTACTGTGAGTGCAGTATGTGGATGTGGGGGTGCAGGAGTTAGGGTTGCAGTGTATGAGGGGATCAAAGGAGGGGGCTGGGCTGTGTAAGAGGTGCAGGAGGCAGGGAAGGGTACTGGGGATAGGAAATAGAGTATGGGGGCGAGGCTGGATTACATTACCTGGCTGGGGCTAGGCTGCTGCACCCAGGCAGCAGTAGCTGGTCGAGGGGCCGGGCCAGGATCCCCACAGGCAGATCATGGCCTCCCCTCCTACCTGTGCTGCAGCAGGAGGGAGGCTGCCACCAGCCCTTCCTGCCACCAGATGGGAGCCAGGCTGTGGGGCCTGTCCCAGGATTGGGGCTTGAGCAGGGTGCTGCAGCCAGATGGGGGCTGGACACTTTTACTTCTCATGTTAGCTTACCAAACTTAATTTTAAATAAAGTAAAATATTATGTCCAACATAATGGTTTCAACATTGTCTTTATTTATGACAGGGCTGGGGAACCTTTATTGGGTCAGAGGACACTGATCCACAGAAAAATCAGTTGGGGACCACAAAATTGAGAAGCAAAAAAACAACCCCTCCAAAAACCTCCAACCCTCACTGATGTGGCTCCCAACTGAGACACCTCACTCCCCTGGTGCTCCAGTCCCATGGAGGTGGCAGGGAGAACTGAGATTCAAGGCCTCAGGCCATATTTACTCTTCTAGGTTTCAGGGTTAGTGGATTCTGAGACCTCCCCCAGGCTCTGAGGGATTCAGTGTATGGGACAGAGCTGCCAGTGAGTGGGATAGGGATGGGGTGCAGGATCCAGGTGGGAGGTAGGGTGCAGCAGCAGGCTGGGGGTAGGTCTCTGGCCAATGGGGAGGAGGCAGTAATAAGCTGGGGGTAGGAATTTGGCCAGGGGAGAGGGGGCAGGAGAAGGTGGGGCTAGGTGTCTTGCCAGGGTGAGGGGCAGGAGCAAGCTGGGGGTGCAGGGTTTTGGTGCAGAGGAGTGGGATGTACAGGATCTAGGTTTAGGGATAAGGGAGAAGCGGTGGATGTCATATACCTAGACTTTAGTAAGGCATTTGATACGGTCTCGCATGATATTCTTATTGATAAACTAGGCAAATATAACTTAGATAGGGCCACGATAAGGTGGGTGCATAATTGGCTGGATAACCGTAGTCAGAGAGTTGTTGTTAACGGTTCTAAATCCTGCTGGAAAGGGATAACTAGTGGAGTTCCGCAAGGGTCTGTTTTGGGACCCGTACTGTTCAATATCTTCATCAATGATGTAGATATTGGGATAGAGAGTACGCTTATTAAGTTTGCAGATGATACCAAACTGGGTGGGCTTGCAACTTCTTTGGAGGATAGGGACATAATTCAAAATGACCTTAGCAAGTTAGAGAAATGGTCAGAGGTAAACAGGATGAGGTTTAATAAAGAGAAATGCAAAGTGCTCCACTTAGGAAGGAACAATCAGTTCCATACATACAAGATGGGAAGCGACTGTCTAGGAAGGAGCATGGCGGAAAGGGATCTAGGGGTCATAGTGGACCACAAGTTGAATACGAGTCAACAGTGTGATGCTGTTGCAAAAAAAGCAAATATGATTCTAGGTTGTATCAACAGGTGTGTTGTAAGCAAAACCCGTGAAGTCATTCTGCCGCTCTACTCTGCACTAGTTAAGCCTCAGCTGGAGTACTGTGTCCAGTTCTGGGCGCCACATTTCAAGAAAGATGTGGAGAAATTGGAAAGGGTACAGAGAAGAGCGACAAGAATGATTAAAGGTTTAGAGAACATGACCTATGAAGCCAGGCTTCATGAACTGGGCTTGTTTAGTTTGGAAAAAAGAAGATTAAGGGGGGACATGATAGCGGTTTTCAAATATCTAAAAGGGTGTCACAAAGAGGAAGGAGAAAATTTGTTCCTCTTGGTTACTGAGGACAGGACAAGGAGTAATGGGCTTAAAGTGCAACAGGGGAGGTTTAGATTGGACATTAGGAAAAAATTCCTAACCGTCAGGGTGGTCAAATATTGGAATAAATTGCCAAGGGAGGTGGTGGAATCTCCCTCTCTGGAGATATTTAAGAACAGGTTAGATAGACATCTGTCAGGGATGGTGTAGACGGAGCTTGGTCCTGCCTTGAGGGCGGGGGGCTGGACTCGATGACCTCTTGAGGTCCCTTCCAGTCCTAGATTCTATGATTCTATGATTCTAGGCAGCACTTACTTGCTTTTGCACCTTGCACTGCTCTCAGGCTCCCTGTCCTTGTCCCATGGCTTCCTGCTGCTCCATTGGCTGGATTCTGCTTCCCACTTCCACAGTAACGTGGAGTAACCTGGCTTGGAGATGGCAGCAAAGCAGCGCAGGCTGCTACGTGTGTCACTCTGCTTCCTGGGCTTCCATTGCCATGGTAAGTGCAGAGGAGGGAGGGGGGAGGCTGACCACTGCTGCCGCCCCTTGCTAGACCCCCTGGTTATCCCCTGGTTATCCCCCGGGTATGACACTCTCTATAAACAGAAACCCTAGTCGCGCACCTATGAACATAAGGCTCTGGGAGGGAACTAACGATGACTTCTTTGAGTTTATGAGGAGGCCCAGAGCTGCAAATTCGTTGGATACTGTCCAGACCATGTGACATGTTTCCATATACGTTGCACCCCTGAGGAGACAATCGTCTAAGTAAGGAAATATTGTCACCCCCAGTCTGCGTAAATGGGCCGCGACCACTGCTAATGTCTTGGTGAAAACTCTCGGAGCACATGCTAGACCAAATGGTAGGACCCTGTACTGATAATGCTCGCTCCCCAACTGAAAACGAAGAAAACGTCTGTGCGCCACGTGAATCTCTACGTGGAAGTAGGCGTCCTGCAAATCGAGGACTGCAAACCAATCCTTTTTGTTCAACGACGGAATGATGGTTGATAAGGTTACCATCTTGAAACGGAGCCTTCGAATGTACCAGTTCAGCTTTCGAAGGTCTAGAATGGGTCTCCAACCTCCCGACTTCTTTGGGGTGAGAAAATATCGGGAGTAAAACCCCTTTCCCCAGAACTGTTTGGGGACGCCCTCTATCGCTCCGATGGCGAGCAAGCGTTGAACTTCCTGCTTCAACAGTTTCTCGTGAGAGGGGTCCCTGAAAAGGGACGGGGGAGGGGGAGTGGTAGGGGGAATAGAGAGAAAAGGGATGGAGAGGCCGGACCGAACTACTTCTAGCACCCATCTGTCCGTGGTGATTGCAGACCACCGGTGATAGAAAGAGCGTAGGCGATGGTGAAAAAGATGATGATTTTCCGTGTTGATTAAAGGTAGTTGGCTTGCGTCCTCGACCATGAAGTCAAATTCGCTGCTTAGTCGATGACTGATTAGCTGGACAATTCTGCTGTGGCCACTTGCGTTGAGGGCGCTGTTTACGACGCTGGTTGTCGAAGGGACGTGTCTGTTGTCTAGCAAAATTGAAATCATATCTCCGTTGATAAGGGAAATAACGTCTGCGTTTGAAGAAGGGAGTGTACATCCCCAGCGTACGTAGAGTTGTATGGGAATCTTTCCCCGAATGGAGAACCTCATCAGTATTTGCCGCAAAGAGTTTTAGTTTGTCAAATGGCAGATCCTCGACCTTATTTTGCAACTCCTTTGGAGCCCCTGCCGATGAAAGCCAAGATGATCGCCTCATGGCTATACCTGTAGCAGTGGCTCGAGCTGCTGTGTCAGCCACATCCATGGCAATCTGTAGTGCAGTACTACATGATGTGTGGCCTTCTTGAACTATTGCTTTCAGGAGTGGCTTTTTGCTGTCTGGCAGATGGTGTAACAGCTCTGTTAACTTCGAGTAATTATCGAAATTATGATTCGATAGATGGGCTGAGTAGTTTGCAATTCATAACAACAACGTGGCTGAGTAGACTTTCCTGCCAATAATATCAAATTTTTTATTCTCCCTGTTTGGAAGGGTATTTCTGTATTGTGGCGCCTTATTCCTACGTTGAGCCGCATCTACTACCAACGAATTAGGTTGGGGATGATTGAATAAAAAGTCCAAGCCTTTTGCTGGAACAAAATACTTCTTGTCAGCCTTCTTACTCGTAGGGGTAACCGATGTTGGGGTTTGCCATATCTCATCCGCCACTTCCATTATTGCGTCATCGATTGGTAATGCGACCTTTGCACGTTGTTGTGGACGAAGGTTTTTCAAGAGGCGGTGTTTCTTAACTGGAACATCCTCCAGCTGTATTTCCTGCGTGCCCGCCACTCGTTTGAAGAGCTCCTGAAAGTGTTTCAGATCATCCAGCGGAGAGATGTCAATCGGGCATATCGCCTCATCCGGGAAAGACGAGGAACAGTCCGCTGGAGGAGTCCCCGGCTTAGGGTCCTCTGTTTCAGACAACTGTCCCTCTTCGGATTCAGACTGGTCCAGCTAGATCGTTGGACTCTTAGCTGGAGAAGGCGAATGTAATGGCTGTGATTGGTGAGGTAAGTATTTTGCTGTTGGTGATTGGCGGACGCAGGAAGATCCTCTGCGTGATGATGGAGTATAGTCACGTTGGGGACGATCGTAATATGATCTATGATAGCGGTCATAATAGCGCTCGAAGCGCGACGGGGAGGAGTGCCGAGAGGAGCGTGCACTATCATGGTGGATATAGTAGACGCGGTATGGAGAACGTCTAACAGACCCGTACCTTGAAAAACGGGAGGGTGAACGGGACCGATGTGTGTCTAAGTACACTGCATCCCTGTAGTCATGGCGGCTGCGCCGAATTCGTGAAGGAGATACGTAAATACGATAGCGATCATGAATTCCCGATGAAACAGCTGGAGAAAGGGATCTGTCCCTATAATGGGTCTTGGATAGTGACTTTCTAGGTGTAGAAGCCCCATCCATCCCCAGACGCATGGGGGAGCCAGGCACCGAATGAAAGTGAAGCGGTGCTGGAGAAGTCAGCTGTTGTGGTACGTCCGGTGCCGTGGTTAACAATGGTGCCGGTGAAGCATCAGCCCGTTCTGGCTCAGGCGGTGCTGGAGGGGGCAGTGCCGACGCCGGGGCAGGCAGGATAGGCACCGATGCACCAGGCGCCGCTGAAACCGGTGCGGAGAGGCTGGTCAGTTGCGGTCCCGGCGTGTCTGTCAGTTTCAGGGAGTGCGCTGCTGAAGCCGGTGCAGACCTGTCGGCCAGCTGCTCTGCTGCTCCCGATGTCGGCGCTGAAGCCGATCACCCTCTGGGCAGTGGGGGTTCTCCCCTATCAGCCCCACCAGGGTTACCAGATCTCCGGGGGGTCTCCTTGGAAGCTCCTGCCGACGCTGTGGCTGCCGCAGGGAGAGAGCGCGTCAGGGATGGCTTTGTTGACTTGGAGAGAGCCGACCCCGGAGAAGCCGCTCTCCTCTTATGCCCCGAGGCTTTTGTGGCCACAGGAGGGATCGGATCAGGCTGCAGTGCCTTGTCAAACATTAACATCCTGACTTTCATCTCCCGCTCCCTTCGGGCTCTTGAAGTTAATTTCCTACAATGAGTGCACTTGTCAGGGACATGAGTTTCCCCCAGGCACCTGATACAAGTGTCATGGCCGTCAGCAGTTGGCATGGCTTCACGGCACTTTAAACATTTTTTGAACCCAGTTGAGCCAGGCATTGTCACCAAAAGTAAGGGATGCCTGTGTAATCCCCCGGGTAGTCAATTTCACCAGCAATGTGCGGCGGCTTTCGCTGAAGTCTTGAGAGAGAAGTTTCTTCTTCTTTTTTTTTTTTTTTTTTTACAGAGAGAACAAGAAAAGGAACACGACTAACACTAACTTTAACTGACTCTAACTATTTACAGTAGAGAACTATCTAAAGAAACCATCAGTAAAGAGAAATCAGGGAGCTCCGACCGCGACCAGAGGCGGTTGAGAGGAACTGACGGTTGCCGGCTCGCGCGCGGCTGATCAAAGGCGCGAACGCTACCCTGCTGAACCACGCATGCGCGAGCCGGCGGAGCACGGCTATGAAAAGTCTCCGAGCCGCGGCGCCGGGACGGGACCCGACACCTAGAGTGGAGCACCCACGGGGCCACTCGAAGAAGAAATGTAAGGTAACTACCTCAAATGTCTGCTATTTAATCAAGATCTTATCTTTCTCCCTTGTGAAATAGGAATTATTTTATTTTAAAGTTCATTTTCTTATGACAGTCAAATATTTACAATATATTTCACTATATACAAAATATCATGCATTGCCAATAAGGATTTAAACTTACAAAGATGATTACAAAAAGAATTTAAGCCATTTTAGGTTTGCCAACTCACTGTCAGTTAAAAGTACTTAGTGGAACAAATATTTGAGCAGCAAGAAATGTGAAGTCTAAAGACATTATAGCATCATGGTAGTCTGAGAACAAGGGGCAGAAGTACATTTTTATAGCTCCACTATATATCCAATGCAAATAGGACAATTTACTCCAGCCGAGAATATTGCCTCAAGTATCTTGTTCTCTCCAAGTTAAGAAAGCTTAGTTAAGGCAAAATACTGAAACTTCTGCCTCAGTGCCAAAAAATTTTACTTTCAATTATTCATATTTAACATCTCATCTTCAATGTGTGTGGAATGTATGGAAATATTTGGACAGATCAAAAAGAAAGCTCTTTATCTTTATTTTGGACATAATAGCATCTCTATCACAATTTGACAAAGAGGAAACAATTAATTGCTGATAAGATAAGAGGAAGCTGCTGATAAGATAAATTGTATGAATTACCAGCACCTGTTTTGGAATCAAATGGTATTATGCGTTGTTTACCAGTAATGTCTGTTTATCTTTTTCATTTAGTGCTGTTTTTAATGTTCTAAATACCTTTTTAAAAAACCAAGTTTTACAAAATCTACTCAACCCAGTAATTTTTATGCACTTCAAAAAAATCTTGAATATTTTCATTTTTCTTATTTTCTTTTTTTCATGTCCTGGCTACTGGTTTTCCACCAGGATTTATAAGAATTTACATGTTTGACAGACTAATTGGACTTCGCCTTGGCAAAAAGTTAGAGTGGAATTCATGAAAGGACTTCGGAATTTCAATGCTGAGCATCATAGTGTCTAACAGGAATATCTGAAGAAGTGGGTTGCGCCCACGAAAGCTCATGATACCATCTATATGTTTTGTTAGTCTCTAAGGCAGTGGTCACCAACCAGTAGATCGGGATCTACTGGTAGATCTTAGTGCCTCTGACAGGTGATCCTGACTGGCTTGGCCAAGAGGCTATCAAGTACCAGCACTTCAGCTGCCCCTCCCCCCACTGCTGTGCATCTCCTGCCCTTTTCCTTAGGGTACATCTAGACTACATGCCTCTGGCGACAGAGGCATGTAGATTAGGCTACCCGACATAGTAAAATGAAGCGGCGATTATTTTAATCGCCGCTTCATTTTACTATGTCTGGTAGCCTAATCTACATGCCTCTGGCGACAGAGGCATGTAGTCTAGACGTACCCTTAGAGTGCTGATGTCACAGTGCCCCCTCTTCTACCCTGTATTCTGACTCCACGGAATGGAATGAAATGGGGGGCACAACAGAGCTTGGGATGGAGTTTGCTGGCTACTTTTGGGAGTGGTGCAGGGCCAGGGCAGGGGTGAGCCCGCCTTAGCCCCACTGGACCTTAACTCAGGAGCCACCTGAGGTAAGCAGTGTCCAACTGGAGCCAGCTCCAAACCCCTGCCCCAGACATGTACCCCCTCCTACATGCCAAGTCCCTGCTCTAGCCCTGAGCCCCCTAGACTCAAACCCCCTTACAGAGCCTGTACCCTGAACCCCCTGCTGTATCCCAACTCCCTCCCCCAGGCTTAGCTCAGAGCTCCTCTCACACTCTCAGGGTATTGATAGAGATGTAGCCGTGTTAGTCTGGGGTAGTTGAAGCAAAATGCAGGACAATGTAGCACTTTAAAGACTAATAAGATGGTTTATTAGATGATGAGCTTTCGTGGGCCAGACCCACTTCCCCACCCTAGTTCGAACTAGGGTGGCTAATGTAGGCATTCGAAGTTGCAAATGAAGCCCAGGATTTAAATATCCCGAGCTTCATTTGCATCTTGCCGGGCGCTGCCATTTTTAAATCCCCCTTAGTGCAGACTCCGTGCCCGCGGCTACACTCCATGAGGAGTAATGGTAGTCCGAATTAGAGAGCCAGGGAGACTGAGGGAACCCCACAAAATAATATTCCATAGCTCAGAATATTCACAGCACTTTCTAGAGAGGTGGAAACTCCCCTTTTTAAAGCCTTTCTCTCCCTGTGCCTCAAAGAGGGGTGTTAAATATGGGTCTCCCATATCCCAAATGAGTCCAAAGTTATCAAGTGAGTAGCACAACCTCTGCCATCCAGGGCCGGCTTTAGGAAGTGCGGGGCCCGATTCGTAGCGGCGGGACCATGCATGCACCGCGCACCTGGGGCCCCACAATGTGCCACAAACTTAGGGCACCGTGCATGTGTAGCGCACCCAGGGGCGGCACCACGCATGCGCTGCATGCCCGGGAGCGGGGCCCTCTTAGGCACAGGGCCCCACTCTTAGGCATGGGGCCTGATTCAGGGGAATCGGCCGAATCAGCCTAAAGCCCTGCTGCCATCAACAACCAGCTCTTCCTTCTCTGGCCAGATATTAAATGGGACTTGACCAGGTAGGCAGGTGAATCACTCTGGGGTTAAGCAGATAGGTGTCTGGATGGTGCACGTGCCCAGAGACTGAAACATGGGTGCCTAGGGAACTTTTATCCTGAAAACTTGAACTAACCTGTGAGTTTAGAGATGTCTACTGTATCCATGAAGTCAGGCAGAAATGGCAGATTCACATTTTACAAGATCTGCTGAAAAATAGCACAAAAAGAAGTAAGAAGTCCAGATAGTTTAGCATCTCTTCAATTTTTTATTAGCTGTGACACTCTTAACTACCTTTCCCAGAGCTGAGGAAGTGCTCCGTATAACTCAAAAGATTGTCTCTGTCATCAACAGAAGTTGGTCTAATAGAAGATATTACCTCACCTGTCCTGTCTCTCTAATATCCTGGGATTGACATAGTTAAACCTGCATGAAAAAAACAGTATGACATAAATATAAGGTAACTAGGGAAATGTAGCCTAGATTAAATTTCTATAGGACAGATACCAAATTGGTTGAAAGACCATACCCAAGGAGTGGGTATACACAGGATAGAGTATCACAGCTAACACAAAATTGAAGAGATGCTAAACTATCTGGGCTTCTTAATTCCTTTTGTGCTATTTTTCAGCAGACCTTGTAAAATGTGCATCTGCCATTTCTCCCTGACTTCATGAATACAGTAGATTAACAGTGAAGCTGGGAGGATGTACCCAGGTTAGTCTCAAGGGAGTTGGAGCTTTGGGTCCAGTACTACCAATATTTTCATGAATGAACTTAGATAACAGAGTAGAGACTATACTTATCAAATTTTTGGATGACATCAAGCTGGGAGGAGCTGCAAACACTTTGGAGGCCAGGATTAAAATTCCAAACTACCTTGATAAACTGGAGAAAATGGTCTGAATTTAACAAGATGAAATTCAGTAAAGATAACTGCAAAGTACTATGCTTAAGAAGGTAAAAAAATCAAATGCTCAAGTACAAAATGGGGGCCAACAAGTGCTATATATTACTAAAAAAAGGATGTGGGGGCTATAGTAGATCACAAACAGTGTGATGTGGTTGTAAACGAAGGCTAATATCATTTTTTGTGTGTAAAAACAAGAGTGTCCTATGTAAGTCACAGGAAGTCATTGTTCTGTTCTACTCAGTACTGGTGAAGCCTCAGCTGTCTAATTCTGGGTGCCACACTTTAGGAAAGATATGAACAAACAGGAGAGAATCTGGATGAGACCAACAAAAATGATTTTTTTTTTAAATCTGACTTATAAAGTTAAAAAACATTTAGTCTTGAGAAAAGAAGACTGAGGGGGGACCTGATAACAGTCTTTCCAATAAGTACGGATATGATTTTGCCATGGAAGTCATGGATTCCATGATTTTCCTTGGCTTCAGCTTTCGCCAGTGCAGTGGGGCTCACTCAGTTGTCTGGCCCTGCTGCAGGAGCAGGAGCAGCAGCAGGGCTGGAGCAGCAGCCAGTGGTCAGCCCCTGGGGCAGAAGCAGACACCTGGGTCTGGAGTAGAGCAGCGGCCACCCAGCTGGAGCAGCAGCCAGGACTGGTTCAGCCACTCTGGGTGGAGCAGCAATGGGGGGCTGGTCTCGAGCAACAGCAAGGGGCTTGGACAGCAGCTAGATCTGGGCTACAACAACAGCTAGGGTTGGAGTAGCAGCCATCATGTCTGACTGCTAATCCTTCTACACATCCATATTTTTAGTAAAAGTCAGGATCACTTTGCAGGCTTCCAAGAATTTTTATTTATTGTTCATAATCTTTTTGTGACTTTTACTAAAAATATCCTAACAAACTCTTAGCCTTACCAATATGCAAAAGACCTGTTATAAAGAGAACAGTGATCAATTGTTCTCCATGTCTACTGAAGTTATGACAAGAATAAGGAGATTAATCTCCAGCATGGGAGGTTTAGTTATACATCAGTAAAAGCTTTCTAACAATAAGGGTAGTTAAGTTCTAGAATAGGCTTTCAAGGAAGGTTATGGAATCTCTACCATTGGAGGTTTTTAAGAAGAGGGTAGACAAATACCTTCCAGGGATGATTTAGGTTTACTTGGTGTTACTTCAGCACAAGGTGCTGAACTGGATGACATATCAAGGTCTCTTCCAGCCTGACATTTCTGATTCTGGATCAGACCAGGAAACAGAACTATCCACTTGCAAAGTAAAACAATCACATCAGAAAAATCTAGGTATTTAGACTGGCCAAAACCATGTTAATGAACATATATTTTGCGTGAAACAATATTAAAATTGATTACATGAAATTCATTTTTTCTTAAATTAGAATGATGGCACAAGAACCATATAGAATATTGAAAAAAAGCAGACTGAAATCACAGATTTACTTTAAAATGACAAGGCTTTACAGTTTAACTTTATGTTCTTTCGTGATAATTACTAGTGCCCTAGTTTTCCCAATAGGATTATATTCCTTGTTTTGCCTTTTGTCAGTAATATTGTTTCATTTTAACTCTTAAACATGTAACAATATTAATATGTTTATTGTTGACATTTCAATCATTATCTTTTTAAAATTCTAAAAAGAGATTGTACATAAAAGGCTGCAACTTAGCAAGCATTATCCAAACTAGTCAGCAAATAATTTCACATATTAATTGCATACCTCTAAATGTTTTTAAAAGAGGTCCAATGAAGCTATTTGAAATTAGAAAATTCTGTCATATGGTGATTTTTTAAATGGTTGTAAACAGCTTCAAATTGGGATTATTTCCCTCTTCAAAATGCCTTAAAATGTATAAGCAAAACCACAAACTACAACAAGCCATGGAAGTTGGTCCTCAATATCAAACCATAGAGATACAAACACTAGCTTGGTCAGTGAAGCAACACAGGGACAATAAAGCAGCCACTTACGGTAATCTGTGCTAGTTAATCACAATCATGAGCAGCAGTACAGGATGGGAAACAAGCTCTTCAAGAGTTAGTATGTTCCCTCCTCTGCATAGGTGGATGGGGGGGGGGGGGACAATTGGCCCAGTGGTGCAGCTATAATGGCACCTCAGGGAGTATATGCTGCAGCAGGTGTCAATCTGCATAATTTACTTCCTCCCTAGAGCATCAGGAAGACCCAGAGGAAGATTGTGACTTATTTAACAAAGAAAGATAGCTTAACAAAACCACTTATAATTTCACTCAGACTCACCATGCTTGACAAATGAGAGCACTTTTAATATAAAAAATGGGGGGACACTCTTATCTCATGCACCATTCTTAGGGTAATTTAGAAGGCATTTCTTTTTATTGGTTGCATTCAGTGAAATATTAATGACCCTGTTCTGAGCTAAGATCTGTAAAAACATTCAGTATATTACAATGAGGATGATTTTCCCCAAGTTTATGACTTTTTTCCCCAAAGTTTAAAATGAGCACAGTAATTGATGAAGACTATTTAAGTTTTCAGATAATGTAGAATTTTGCTTCTGGAAGTACCAAGCAGGTCCATCCTTGGTCACACACAGCACAGGCAGCTTCCTAGGGCACCACTAAATTTGGGGCACTGCATCCCAAATTAGTGGTGCCGTAGGCAGCTGCATGCTATGTATGTCTATGGCCACCGCCAGGACAACAAAGGGCGGGAAGCATCAGCTCCAGCGGCCAGCCCTATTCCCCTGCCCCTGCAGGCTGCACCTAGTCACCGCTCACTGGCTGTATCTCCTTGCACTGGAAGGGGAAACTGCCACCCATCTCTGCCCAGCTGTGCAGCCACCCCCAGCTTCATCTCTAGCCCACATCTTGAACTGATCCCCTACCAGCACTCCTGCATTGCTACTGCCCCTGTCCCATAGCCTTGGACCTGCTCTGCACAACTCCTGTCCCAATGGCTACACAGCCTTGAGTGCAGCTTTCCCTCATTCATGTTCAGGCAGTGTAGGGTATCAGGCATCATAAGGACAGTCCTGCTAACAAGCAGATCTACTCTCCTTGGTAGTGTCTCAGAAGTAAATTAAATAGCAGTTCAAGTTTGACATATTTAAATTAGCAGATGTGGATAACTTCCACCCAAACTTTTCAAAGAGCTGATTGAAGAGCTGGTTGAACTGGTAGTATTAATTTTCAATTAATCTTGAAACACCTGGGAAATTCCAGAACACTGGAATGCATCAAATCAATATTTTAAAAGGGCAAATGGAAACACCCAGGTAATTATAGACCTGTAAGCCTAACATTGATCCTCGGCAGGATGATGGAGCAGCTGATATGGGACTCAATTAATTGATGGAGGATAATATAATTAATGCCAATCAACATGAATTCCTGGAAAACAGATCCTGTCAAAAAATTGATAAAAGATGCTGACTTTCACTCTATAAGGCATTTGATTGGGCACTGTATGACATTTTCATAAAAAAGAAAGATCTAAAATTAACACGACATACATAAAATGGATTAAAAGACAGCTAACTGATAAATCTCAAAATAAAAAGGCAAACAGAGAATCATCATTGAATGGGTGTGAATCTAGTGGATTCCTGCAGGGATCAGACCCTAATGCTATTTAATATTTGTATCAATGACTTTGAAGAAAACATAACATTTTCCATAAAGTTTGGAAATATTACACAAATTGGACAAGTGATAAATAATGAAGAAGACAAGTCACTGGTACAGAGCAATCTGGATCACTAGGTGAGCAATGCAAAAGCAAACAATTTGTGTTTTAATGTGGCTAAATGTAAATGTATACATCTAGGAACAAAGAATGCAGGTCCATACTCAGTGAGAGACTCAATTTTGGGAATCAGTAGCTATGAAAAAGGTCAGGGGGTCACAATGAATAATCTGTTCAACATAAGCTCCCAGTGATAGGCCAAAACGGGTAATGTGATACAGGCAGTCCCCGGGTTACGTACAAGATAAGGACTGTAGGTTTGTTCTTAAGTTGAATCTGTATGTAAGTCGGAACTGGCGTCCAGATTCAGCCGCTGCTGAAACTGATCAGTTTCAACAGCGGCTGAATCTGGACGCCAGTTCCGACTTACATACAGATTCAACTTAAGAACCCCAGGCATCCCCAAGTCAGCTGCTGCTGAAACTGATCAGCGGCTGATTCCAGGAAGCCCGGGGCAGGGGCTTCCTGTAGTCAGCCGCTGGTCAGTTTCAGCAGCGGCTGACTTGGGGACGCCTGGGGCAGAGCAGCTAGGGTGCTGCTGGGTTGGCCCAGTAGCACCGCCGCTCCTCGGTGCTACTGGACCAACCCAGCAGCACCCCAGCTGCTCTGCCCCAGATGTCCTGATTCAGCCGCTGCTGAAACTGATCAGCAGCGGCTGAATCAGGGTTCCTGGGGCAGAGCAGCTGGGGTGCTGCCGGGTTGGTCCAGGAGCGCCAAGGAGCGGTGCTGCGGGACCAACCGGCAGCGCCCCACCTGCTCTACCACAGGCCCGGGGCTTTGCACTAGCTGCATCCCCCCCCAGCAGACCAGGGAGACGATGAGCAAAGCGGAGGAGGACCCGGGCGGGACCGCGGCGCTGATCTGGAAGCGCCGCGGTCCCACCCGGGTCCTCCGCCGCTTTGCTCCACATCTCTGCTGGTCTGCTGGCTCCTCTCCTCCTCCCCTCCCCCCCCCCCCACACAGCAGACCAGGGAGACGCAGAGCAGCTTTTCTCGCCCCGGAGGACGTGGGCGGCGGGACCAGGTGTCCCGCCGCTCCCGTCGTCCAGGGCGAGAAAATCCCCGTTTGTAACTGCAGATCCGACGTAAGTCGGATCCGCGTGACTCGGGGACTGCCTGTACTTGGATGCATAAAAGGGGAATCTTGAGTTTAAGCAGAGAGATTGTTTTATCTTTGTATTGGATACCGGTGCAACCATTTCTGGAATTCTATGTTGAGTTCTGTTGCCCACAATTCAAGAAGAATA
Organism: Pelodiscus sinensis; assembly: GCF_052426305.1. Taxonomy (NCBI): domain Eukaryota; kingdom Metazoa; phylum Chordata; order Testudines; family Trionychidae; genus Pelodiscus; species Pelodiscus sinensis. Next base: position 177,969,693 of record NC_143054.1, on the reverse strand, counting down.
AATGGTAGTACGTAAGTGGTAGGAGGTTCAGAGAAGACCCATTACAGTAAAACTCCATTGGTCCGGCATCCAATGCTCCAGCACTCCTGAGGGTCCAGCACCATCGGGAACCGGAAGTGATGGGGCAGCTGGACAATTGGAGCTGCTCTGCGCCGGGCTTCCCCGATTCCGCCGCTGCTGAAACTGACCAGCAGCTGAATCGGGAACGCCTGCTTCACAGGGGCTGGGGTGCTGACAGGTTGGTCCCGTAGCGCTGCCCCTCGGGGCTGCAGAACCAACCCGGCAGCACCCCAGCTGCTCTTGGGGACGCCTGGGGCAGAGCAGCTGGGGTGCTGCTGGGTTGGGCTCGCACAGGCGCAAATGAGGATTTGCAGGGCCCAGGGCAGCACAATTTCGCCGGTCGCCCCGCCCTTTGACATGGGCGCATGCGCAGTGGCACCACGTGCATGTGTGGTGGCGCCACGGCGCATGCGCAGGGCTTCTTGAAATGCAGGGCCCTGCCCTATATCCGCCACTGGTCTCGCAGTGCTCTGCCGCAGGCGTCCCCGATTCAGCCACTGCTGAAACTGACCAGCAGCGGCTGAATCGGGGACGGCTGGGGCACAGCTGGGCTATCAGAAGGGGGAGCTATGACGGATCTGGGGTGGCATGCCCCTCCACCTCAACCCAGGCCCTTCATAGCCCCCCCTTCTGATAGTCCAGCATATCTGATAATCCGGCACCCCCTGGGAACTAAATGTGCCGGATTATTGGAAGTTTACTGTATAATAATAAAAGATTAGAAAACATGCTTACTGTGATAGATTCAAGAAGCCCAATCTGCTTAACTTAGCAAAAAGAAGGTACTGGGTAAGGGTACGTCTACACTGCACACTTATTTATAAATAAAATATTCCAGAATAGTTATTCCGAAATAGCTTATTTCAAAATAGCACGTCTACGCTGCAGGGAAGCTTCAAAATTAGTCCGAGGCAGGCTTCCCTAATGTAGATGTGCTATCTCGATTTAGAGCCCCAGGAGGCACATGGGAGGGATACTGGGATACCTTAGAATGGCCCTGGTGAGGGGCTATTTCAAAATACCAGCAGTGGAGCATCTACACACTTCTTTTTCGAAATAGCTATTTCAGAATAAGCGTGATTCCTTGTAGAATGAGGTTTACAGATTTCAGAATAAGCCGTCCACTATTTCAAAATTATTTTGAAATAACAGAATTGCTGTATAGATGCTTGTATTGTTATTTCAAAATAACGCTAGTTATCTCGAAATAACAATGCAGTGTAGACGTATCCTAAGTACCTACATGGGGGGATAAATGGTAATGGGCTCTTTGATTTAGCAAAAAAAATACAATATGATCCAGTGGCTGGAAATTCAAGCTAGACAAACTCAGATAGGAAGTAAAAGTTTTAATTATGAGAGTTACTATCCATTAGAACAATTTATCAAGGTTTATGATGGATTCTACATCATTAATAACGTTTAAACGAAGATTCAGATGTTCTTCTAAAATATATGCTCTAAAGATTACTTTGATGAAGTTCTGCTCCCTCTTTATACAGGAGGATAGACTAGATGATTACAGTGGTCCCTTCTGGGAATCTATGAATCCTTTCCTGAATGTTTCTGTCCTGATAACATCAATGAAGAACAGGATGTAGAAGAATAGAATGCCAGACGTCTTTGAGTGGAGACTTCTGGATTATGTGCACAACAATGTCAAACAGTTGCAGGGAGATGTGAGAGTATGACAGTAAGGCTACATCTACACTACGAGTTTTCTTGGAAAAAAATATGCTAACGAGGAATCATTTGCATGAGTTGTGATCTCTTTTGCATATTTTCTGCCAATCCATTTTTGCGCAGGACGTTTTCTTTTTGTGCAAAAAAACCTTTTTTTGCACGATCAGTATACCTTCTTCTTTGAGGCATAAGGATCTTGAGGAAAAAGGGTTTTTTGCACAAAAAGAAAACGTCCACACTGCTTGTTTTTGCACAAAAACCCCAGTGCAAAAATGGATTGGCAGAAAATATGTAAATGAGATTGTGACTCATTAGCATGTTTTTTTAGTGAGAAAACTAGTAGTGTAGATGTAGCCTAAATGTCCTGGTATAGTGTCAATAATGTCTCCCTTTCTGCCCTCCAAATAGAACAGATATGTTCTATTTCATAGGATTTCAAAGGGATTTCAAGGAGGGATAATTTGTGTTAGTAGCAATAGTTTTGTGGGGGTTTATAATATCAGAGAAAGTAAAGTAATTATTATTGTTATATTTTTATTGCATCTAGCTTTCAATCAATACTCTCAACTTAGGAACAACATTATTTAATTGAGGGCCAGGCAATGTTGAAACTTCTGTTTAAAATAACGTTTATTCTATATATAAACATTTTAAACAACTTTAAAACAAATGCCTTTTAAATGCAAGAAGTGCTGAGACTGTCCATCAAGGACTTGATCAGAGTACTGAAATCACTACTAGCTTCTCTAGCTTCTACTAAAGTAAATGAAGTATCAGACCCCATGTTTTCAAAGCAGGGTGCAGGGTATATGAACTTTGAAATTTGCACTTAAACAGGGATAAACCACTTTTTATGTATGAAAAATTCTGTATCCATCTCAAATTTAATTAAACATTTATAAACACTTTTAATTGGGCTTTTCAGTTGTCTTGTGAATCTGACTTCTGTTTATTTTTTTAAATTCTTCTAACAACAACTTCCTGATCTTTGAAATTTAAAAACATTCATTTCCAGACTGTAGCAAAATCTATTATATAGGTGACTTTTACTGTGCAGTAAAGAATGTTAATTTTCATAATGAGCATTGTTAGATATGACCATTTCTATTTACACTGAAGTCTGTTATATAATTTTGTCAGATTAATATGTTATTTGTATTATATATTTTATATTATGATGTGTAACTTTTTAAAATGCTGTTCTGTACAACATATTTTGCAAGACAAGTCATACATGGAAAGGTGACAAATAGCATTCATCAAAAGGACTGTCTTATAGTTTGGACAGTTACACAATTCCACATTTCATTGGCTAAACTTTAAGCAACATCTGTTCCTGAAGTTTGTCACCTGAACATTGAGAAGTCCATGGGAGATACTCTCATAGATCTATAGGAGAATAATAATCTCTTTCATGCATTACATAAATCGTGTAAAATGGGAGTTTTACTCTTGACCTGTCTACAGATCTTAAAAAAAAACCTTTGTTCTCCTGAATCCCATCTCTAAAATATAAGCACATGAATTTTATATGCATACATTCTATATACAAATTTTAGACAACTAAAACTTAATCAAAGATTTTTTTAAAAAATAATGTTTAAAATAGATTTTTTAAATCCATAATTAGGCATTCATGTAAGCAGCCTGATCTTCAAAAAGTGGTAAGCTCTTGGAGCAGCTTTCAACAAAGTCTTGGTGACAAGACAGAAGGTGTTTGCCTAAGACTTAAAGGAAAGGCTACAGACTGCTTGAGGGTCTCAAGGGTAGAACTAACTACAGAGCAAGGAAATTGGGTAGCCACTGAAGCAATTATATCTGGATTCGGTATATTTTGGACAAATGAGGAGTCTCAGATGTGCAATTTTTACAGTCATCCATCAGCAGGCTTTGTAAGCAAATAAATTGATATGTAATGGGGTCATGACTACAGCACTTAAAACTGTAAACTACAGTAGACTTCCGATAATCCAGAACCTATGGGACCGAGGTGGTGCCAGATTATCAAATATGCTGGATTATCAGGAGGTACTATAAACTGGTTATATATATACTGTATACATTATATACTGTATATAAAGTGTTCCTAGCCCTTTTTATTGTACATACTGTATACAGGCAGTCCCCGGGTTACATACAAGATAGGGACTGTAGATTTGTTCTTAAGTTGAATCTGTATGTAAGTCGGAACTGGCGTCCAGATTCAGCCGCTGCTGAAACTGACCGCCAGTTCTGATTTACATACAGAATCAACTTAAGAACCCAAGGCGTCCCCAAGTCAGCTGCTGCTGAAACTGATCAGCAGCTGATTCCAGGAAGCCCGGGGCAGAGCAACTCTGCCTCGGGCTTCCTGTAGTCAGCGCTGGTCAGTTTCAGCAGAAGCTGACTTGGGGACGCCTGGGGCAGAGCAGCTGGGGTGCTGCTGGGATCAACTGACCAGCAGCGGCTGAATCAGGACCTGGGGCAGAGCAGCTGGGGTGCTGCCGGGTTGGTCCAGTAGTGCCCAGAGCAGCGCTGCAGGACCAATCGGCAGCGCCCCAGCTGCTCTGCCCCAGGGTCCAAAACAAAAGCCTGGTCTGCTGGGGGGGGCACACTAGTTGCGCCCCCCCCAGCAGACCAGGGACACAGGGAGCAGAGCCGCAGCGGCAGCGGGGTGCCGCGCCTCTGAGGCTTTGCTCTGGCAAAGTCTCAGAGGCGCGGGACCCCGCCGCTGCTGCTGCTTCAGTCCCGGTGCCTGTGGTCTGCTGGGGACAGTCCCCAGCAGACCACAGGCACCGGGACTGAAGCGGCAGCCACGGCGGTTCCCCGCACTTCTGAGGCTTTGCCAGAGCAAAGCCTCAGAGGCGCGGGAACCCGCCCGGTGCCCCTGGTCTGCTGGAGACGGTCTCCAGCAGATCAGGGGCACCGGAGCAGCTTACGAACGGGGCTTTCTCGCCCCGGAGCTCGCAGGTAGCAATCTGCGACCTCGACCTCCGGGGCGAGAAAGCCCCGTTCGTAAGTGCGGATCCGACATAAGTCGGATCCGTGTAAGTCGGGGACTGCCTGTACAGTATACTGTAATGTTTTAGTTTTTTAAAGCCTTTTTTACCCTTTTTGCTCAGTTCAGCTGCTGCTGCTGTTACCTTGTGACTCATTTTTTGCCGAAGCTCACTCACTAGGCTCTTGCCATTTTGATGCCGGACTATCAGGAGTGCCGGACTATTGGATGCCAGACTATTGGAGTTTTACTGTACATTTAAACAAAAGCACTGAACCATCAACAGTTTGGTAGTTTCTTAGACGACATCAAGAATTAATACAGGCAGTCCCCGGGTTACGTACAAGATAGGGACTGTAGGTTTGTTCTTAAGTTGAATTTGTACGTAAGTCGGAACTGGCGTCCAGATTCAGCCGCTGCTGAAACTGACCAGCGGCTGACTACAAGAAGCCTGAGGCAGAGTTTCTCTGCCCCGGGCTTCCTGGAATCAGCCGCTGATCAGTTTCAACAGTGGCTGAATCTGGGCGCCTGGGACAGAGCAGCTGGGGCGCTGCCAGGTAGGTCCCCGCAGCGCCGCACCTCGGCGCTGCAGGGACCAACCCGTCAGCACCCCAGCTGCTCTACCCCAGGTGCCCCCAAGTCAACTGCTGCTGAAACTGATCAGCGGCTGATTCCAGGAAGCCCGGGGCAGAGTAACTCTGCCTCGGGATTCCTGTAGTCAGCCGCTGGTCAGTTTCAGCAGCGGCTGACTTGTGGACGCCTGGGGCAGAGCAGCTGGGGTGCTGCTGGGTTGGTCCAGTAGCGCCGAGGAGCGGCGCTACTGGACCAACCCAGCAGCACCCCAGCTGCTCTGCCCCAGGCGTCCTGATTCAGCCGCTGCCGAAACTGACCAGCAGCGGCTGAATCAGGACACCTGGGGCAGAGCAGCTGGGGTGCTGCCGGGTTGGTCCAGTAGCGCCGAGGAGCGGCGCTGCGGGACCAACCAGCAACGCTCCAGCTGCTCTACCACAGGCGTCTGCGAGAAAAGCCTGGTCTGCTCGGGGGAGGGGGCACTAGCTGTGCCCCCCCCCCCAGCAATCCAGGGAGACGTGGGCGGCGGGACCGAGACGCACCGCGGTCCCGCTGCCCGCATCCTCTGCGGCTTTGCTCCGCATCTCCCTGGTCTGCTGGGGGGTGGCCCACCAGCAGACCAGGGAGACGTGGAGCAAATACGTGGAGGACCCGGGCGGCGGGACCGCGGTGCGTCTGGGCGGTCCCACCGCCCGCGTCCTCCGCGGCTTTGCTCCGTGTCTCCCTGGTCTGCTGGGGGGGGCGGGGGGAGAGCAGCAGACCAGGGAGACGCGGAGCAGCTTTTCTCGCCCCGGAGGACACAGGCGGCGGGACCGTTGCGCGTCTGGGCAGTCCCGCCGCCCCCGTCCTCCGGGGCGAGAAAAGCCCCATTCGTAAGTACGGATCCGACATAAGTCGGATCCGCGTAACCCGGGGACTGCCTGTACACTGATCTTGCTTTCTATATGTCTATTGACTCAATGAAGGACACATTTAGATCTCTTAAAGCCTATGAAACATGAAATAACACACACACGCACATACACATGGAAAAAACAAGAAAACCTGGGAATCAGTAATATCAACCAAGATCTTGTGGATGATAGTGGATAGAAACTAGAAAGGAATTTACACTGCCATATGGATATGCCATATCCTAATTAAAATAAAATAAGCCAAAGTGATTTGGATACATATGTAAAGGCATCATGCCATGATACACCTAGAATAGTCCATGCAGTTTAATATGCTACATTACCAGACAGACATTCACAAATCAAATTATCAGAAAAACACAATAATATAATTAGGAGGATGGGGGGGGGACAGTTCTATGAGAAAAGAGTAATGAGGCAATATTTAACTTGACTAAGCAATAAATAAGGTTCAGAGAGGCAGCTGAGTTAGTCTGTACAGGATACATTTAAAAAACAACGAGTCTGGTAGCACTTTAAAGACTAACAACACATGTAGATGGTATCATGAGCTTCCGTGAGCACATCCCTGGTCATCTGAAGAAGTGGGCTGTACCCATGAAAGCTCGTGATATCATCTACATATTTTGTTAGTCAATAAATAAGGGACAACATGATAACGGTCTACAAATATTTGAAGAAAGCAAATATCAAGGAGTAAAGGGAATTATTTAGGGGAATACAACTGATCACTAGATAAAATGGGAGAAAATTAAGAAAGGGAAAATTTAGGCCTAATATTAGAAAATATTTCCCAACTGTGAGATATATTAAGCTGAGTCTGAGGGAGATTGTGGAGATTTTGTTGAAGCTTAAAACTAGATGGGGCAAGTCAATACAAATATACTTTGGATAACAATATTATGGCAGAGTACGGACTGTGTGACGGGTAGATAAAAGCACTACACTTAACAGGGTAAAGCAATATTAATCATGTCTCCTGGAGACAAGAACTAAAGCCAGTCTGCCTGCGTTCTGAAAATAGAAATATTAATAATACATTTACATTTCTAATATGCTAATGATGACAAAAGTACTATTAATTTGACTTTTGACTTCACTGCCCTAGAAAGTCAACCAAACTTCTTCTTCAAGATTAATATAGCTGAAACAGAAAGCTGAAGAAATAGTGTCTTTTAATATCTTCAAATTTTTTTTATCCTAACATTTCATGTCAAACTAAATACATTGTCTAACTTAGGCTTGAATAAAGATATTAATTAGTTAATGCACTACAAAGGCAATTTCTCCTGCCTTTGGTATTTGCATTTACATATAAAAAACTATGAATGGGATATATCCAGCCTGACTCAATTAGCATCATTAAGACTGGTCCCATAAATGACAGTTAACTGCTTTTGCTATTATATATACTCTGGATTCTGTAATTTCCACCCCAACTCATCCAATGAAGTGGGTTTTACTCACAAAAGTTCAATGTTATAATATATTTGTCAGTCTCTAAAGTGCCATGGATTGCTCATTGTTTTTATTGTCTAACCAAGTTTATTTTGCTTACAGTCTTATATATATTTTACAGACATTATAACAATGTTATTAACAATAATAAAAATAAAACAATACAAGTTTTTAAAAAGCAGTGACAAAGTGCAAATATCCAAATAAAATCTCTAAAATGTAAATATAAACAGAATTTGGTCCAGTCTGATTTAAATTTAAAGGTCATGTTTTAAAAAAAAACCTACATAACCAAAAACACACCTTTTGTTAGCTGAATGGATCCAAGAAACAAAAAAAGGTAATTTTGAACACTATCACTTATTTTGTCTAGTACTGACATTGCCTCATTTAATATGTATCTTATTGAAACATACTACAATAATTCCTGTAATAGATCAAATACTCTTTTAAACCACTTCAAGAAAAAAAATGGAAAAGAAGTTACCAGCAAGTAACAATCAATGCAATGCAAAATCTCTTCCAACAACTGTCATGCTAATGTGCTGAAAATGTAAAGCATGTCTTTGAAGAAAATATATCTAAAGAAAAAGATTGTTATTTCTTCCAGCTGCTGTACAATCGAAAAATATAAATTACATAATATAACTGAGCTAGGGAGCTTTTCCCTGCACTTTCTATTGGAGAAAAACAATAGTAAAATTCTGCATAAGGTAATATGCTTATAACTGTATTGCTTTATTTAAATTTCCATTTACAAGATAATAGAAACAATTCTAAATGTCCAATGTCATGTTAAGATATAGATATTCAGGCCTGCTTCTTATGGCCTATACTTCAATAATTTAGGTGTATTCTTACAAAAGCAGCAAGGGTTGCCAGGTGTCCGGTTTTCGCCCAGACAGTCTGTTATTTCTGGCCCCTGTCCGGTATTTTCTGTTTCTCTTGGACAGAAGGCTGTCAGAGACAATCTTCCCCTGCCGCATCTGGGCATGGGGGAAGTGAGGAGTGCAGGGATTCCTGAAGGCGCAGTGACCTTTTTTTGTTGTTGTTGTTCTCCCACCACCACCCCCTTTTTTTTTTTTTTTTGCTCAACAACTTTTGTCCCCCCCCCCCCTCCCGTTTTTTTTCTCAACCAAGGTTTTTTTCCTGCCATATTCGGGATTTTTGGTGAAAGCATCTGGCAAGCCTAGAAGCAGCCATAAACTGGGAAATGTGCAGTGACTTCTTTGTACATTACAAACCAGTCACACTGAAATACGGCACATGCCAAACCAGTCATGTTGAAATAAGGCAATTTGGGGCTGTTGAAAAGATGTTCCAATCTAACACCTCCAGATAAATGGAAGAGTATCAGTATCTTTGAAGTCTGAAAACATTCATTTTTAAACTGCAACAAAATGTATGACATAGGTTTATTAAAATACCGGTAGTCATACTGTATTTTAATAATGTTAATTGAAATAAACCAGTTAAGTGATGGGATATAATAAGTTAAATAATCGTTTTACAATATGTTGCGATTGGTTAGTTAAATTTCAATAGAATGAGTGGTTAAGGTATACTTGAAAATATTTTATTACTATATGTCTATTAGGAACAAACTGGAAGGGGGTGAAAAAAAACAAGAGAAAAAGGAAAAGAAACTGTATTCACGATTGCTGGAAGCTAACTAGAGAACTACCCTTGTTTTTAAAGTTACAGACTAACATAGTTACCCATCTGAGACCAAAAAACCCCAAACAGCCCACAACTTTCAGGAATGCTTACGATGTTAATGTATTTAACTTTATACCTTTATAAATGAAGAGATTCTTTTCTTCTAGAAAATTTAACTTGTCACTATAAGAATGACATGCCACTACCACCACCTTCTTCCAGAATAACTATACAGATTTTCAGAAGTCCAAAAAATTAATTCCTTTTGAATTTGAAGATTATTGGTCTACAATAATAACCAAGGACCTGAATGTCTTTTTACTTAGACTGGTGTAAAAGCAGTGTAATTCAAGTTACTTCAAGAAAGTTAAATTATTAATTTACACTAGTATAAATTAGAACCGGATTCTCTTCTAAGTTACTACTAAATTATATATACACACACACATATATTAGTTAAATTAGAATTGTTTTAGTACAAAATAAAGATGCTTTATTATGTTAAAATGAAGTAATAATTGTATTTAGCTCTGAAGCTAAACTTATGATTACTACTACAGATAGGAGGCAAAATCATTTTTTATTTATTATGCTACTGCTATTTTATTATCTGCTTAAAACAGCAATCTATTTGGTGTGAATTATTTCAACATGAGTAAAACTTCTGAAAACAATGATCACATAACTCCCTTAGGTAGTAATATAAGTCAAGTGGCATTGACCATAAAATATTTACACACGCTGTACAATCAAATTCACACACATGCTCACATGTGTGGAACTAAAAATGGGAATTTACATATATCTTTATATAGGGTAGGAAATTAAGAAGACTGTCCTATAATCCATTGAAACTGCAAAAGAATGTACAGTACATAGGCAAAATACAATTACCTAAAATTGACTTTCATTGGTTTAAAGCTTCATTGTGGATAAATTATTTGGAAATAAGATAGTGCTGTTCCTAATGTTTATTTGAAATATTGATGAAATGACTACACTGAAGATCAGCTTGGAAGAGATGTGGATATTTACTTGACAAAAAGGAAAAAGAGATATGTATTTTAGTATATTTTGAAAGACTAGATATGGTTTAAAACTCACTATTTCACCTTAGTTCTTCCTGAGTTTTCTTTTGAACTGAAAATCTAGGGGTTACTATTAAAACTGCAGAAAGGCATTGTTGCTATTGTTCAATAAACTGTAGTACTGTAGTTGGTACCACTTGCCTACCCAAAAACAAGTGCATTTCAGTGGTGCTCAAATGTGCACAGGTTGCTGTGAAAGTCAAAGTCACAATAAAGTCACTAAGGTTAGTTTAACTTATAGGTGGCATAGGAAATAACTGTAGCAGCTTGGTTATCATTGTATGATGAACATTTGCCAGCAGATATTATTAGAAAATAACTGCATGTAAAGTGTGTTAAGTACTTTAGAATCTCTGGGCATAAGAGACACCATGTAAACCTAACACTTTATTACAATAAGCAATTTTGTAAAATATTGTACTGTACTTTATCAATGAAACTAAGATGGTTTAATTCCAGGTGGTTGATGACCATGACTTCATCTTTGTTTTCTCTAAAATAATATATAATATTCCCAAGAACAAGTGGCTTTGGTTCAAGCATCACATTTTGTTCACAACTCTATCAACCCAGCAAAAATGGGTAGTCATTCTCTAATACCTTTTCTATCTTCTGAAATAATCACTGTAAGAAATAAACCAAACCTCCATCTATTCACTCAACCCAATAAATCCCATCACTGGTGACACATCAATATTTTTTAATCTGTCTTAACTTCCTAGCCTGTCAGCACAGTGGAACACATATACCAGAGTATTTACAGAGTTATTCTTACAAATCCCACATTATTATTAAGTTGCAGTTTCTCTCACATAAATAACATGGTTTATTACCAGAGGTTAGCAGGCTGGCTTTCTAGTTAATATCTGGAGGCATAAACTATTATAATAAAACTATAGTAAAGGTGTTATGATTTGTAGTTTCCTGCCTCACAGCTGATTTATTTTCCCCACAGATAGAATACAAATGTGGTCTTGTACATGTATAACATTATATTATTTTAGTATTCAACAGATCCGTCAAGGAAAACACAAGTTACAATTCATACCGTGTTTTAAGAACTGCAGAAACAAGAAAAACAATGTAATTTATGTAATGCTCTCATTAGGTTTCCTGATATAACTTCAAAGGCATTAGGAAACATGTTAAATGCTGTAGAAATTGGTAAAAATGTAATTTAGATCTAGAAATCCAAAAATTCTGATTATGTTGCAGCCACTGGGAATATTTCAAAAGACTATATTTTGTTGTGGAACATAAACTATTAGATTAAAAAAACCAGTGGAGTTACCCTAGAGATTAATTTGTTCCAACATATTATCACAAATTTTAGTGATAATACTCCCCTTTCAATAATTCATTTAAGAGATAAGTAAGATGACAATGCTAGTTGCTAAACAAATAATTTAAAATTCAAGTTCCAGGAAAATGAAGGTTCTCTTGAAACACTTCAGTTATTGTTAAAACTAGGGCCCAAACTCTTGGACTTACTTGGTTTTCCATTGAAGTTAATGGGATTACATAAAAGAGGATCCATACCATGCATCTACTCGCAGGAAAAAGACCAAAAAGTGTATATTGTCGCTTTTATGAGAAGGAGCATTTTGTGGAAAGCTGTCTTAAAATAAAGAAGGTGCATAACTTATTCCCTCATCTACTTGTGTTAATTTTGTTTGCCTGTCACTACAGTTTGTTCGCTTCAAACCCACAGTTTTACTCAAACAGGATGGTGACCTTAACATCTGAATAGATTAATGTTACAACTCATCCTGAATTCGGCTCACAACAGGCCCAATTCTGAAAAGACTTACACATGTGAGTAATTTTCAACTCAGCGGAATTAACATATGTAAGTTTTGGTGCACAGGTAGAAATACAGAACATTCTACCTGTGCATCTTATTACTACTGTGTGGCTATCTCATGCTCCAGAATTTATGCTTTCATTTAAAAAAAAGTAAGTCTCTCACTCTCTGATTATGAAAAAAATGATAAAAAATAAAAGTGCAATTGATGTCTATAACTGATGTATGTGATTCCATGTCTGTCTGCATTTTCAGAGGGACTGTAACAATAGTCTTGTAAGGTGCGAATTGCCCCTATTCACCTTGTTGATGTCATGGATCAAACTCAAAACAATAATTTAAATAACATTATTAATTATTTCACAGCTGATAAAACACATAAAGGAGAGGGAGAATTGTATTAAGAAGACAGCATACATGAGCGGCATCTCATTTTTGCATCAGAAATAGATGGTGCTTGGGAGAACATCATGGTTTATTTCCCTCCCTTCATGAAGGAAGACCATAGCAGAGCCCATATAATCATATTTTGAACAATAAGACATTTCACCAAGATTGGTGTTTCGACTGCACAGAAACTGATTTGGGGAGAGGGGTGGATCTTGGGAAAGTGCCACTAATTTCCCCACACGAAATTTTAATTCTGATCATTAAAAAGGCTCTTTTTAAATTTAGTAAAAAAATAGCTACTTCATGATATTGATACAAAGCAAAGACAGGGCAATTTGTGAACTAGTGAAAATAAAATGATTTTAACATGATTTTTCACTGTGGAAATGACTTTGGTCAACTGCAAACTGAGATGCTAAATCTCATTTTCTATTAATATTTCTATAGCTTTCATCAACTCTTGTAAAACTAGTATATCTCTGAAAACTTTCCCTACAAATGAAGCCAATAGGAAGATAAGGAGGCAGAAAAACCCCCCACACATTCCAAGGCTTTCATACTGATACTGCAATATTTTCCAAAGTGTAAACATTCATTTTTTTAAGAAATGTTACAAATCCCTTCAATTACAATGAACTTTCAGATTGCAAATTTACGCACTGTTGTCCTGTATCAGGACACACACAAAATAATATAATAGCACCAATGGATATACTAGAAAACTATTCCCCATTCATCTTAATAAGATGTTGGTTCTGATGCTTAACTGTGACAATTTAAATGCAGGCCCGTACGCAGTGGGGTGTGAAGGGTATGAAAGCACCCCCTCCCCCTCATAATTCCCCAAGTAAGCATGGTCCAGCTGGCCAAGGGAAGGCAGGAGCATTGTGCTGCCTGAGCCTCCTTCCGCCATGCTCTGGCCTGCCAGGGGAAGGGGGCTGATTTCCCTGGGGGTGCATTCACACCCTTGCAGTCCACATTTAAAAAAACAAACAAACACACACACACCCTACACCCACATACACACACACAGAAATTCCTGCATTTGGACCTAAAATGCTAACATTTATAAGCACTTCACTACTGATCATACCAGAAAACATTCAGCTAAAAAGTGGTTATATGGAATGCTGTGCCAGAATACTCTATTAATGAGAATCATAAAATGTACCAAAGGAATAAAAAGCATAAAGTACTATAAATGCAAAAAAAAAAAATTCCACCACAATTTGGGGGAGCAGGGTTTTCAGCAGAAGACTTGTCCTTTCCTAAGCCCAACATCAGAGCAACCTTCCTTAGCCATGACTGAGATACATCAGACTCCTCCTTGGATCCCATTGATGCTGCTGTTTATTTGGCAACAGAGCAATTTTGAGCAATACAAAATATTCCTGCCACCTCCAAGAGTGGAACATGCTGACTCAACAGAATTAGCCCTACCAGCTCAGAAATTGAACTGGAGTCTCAAATCTTAACATAATATACTAATCACAGAGCTAATCCTCAAACAATGTTTTGATTTGCATACTACTATCCTTTAAAATTAGGATAAAAAGGCATGTAGTGTCAAAATGCCAATGCTGAACACCTACATACCCACCGTCTGTTTTATCATCAAAATTTAGTACATATGCAGTGTGCTGGAAGCAATCATTCAAAATGTTCTATAAATGACTCACCATACAATTTATACAATAATAATAATAATCCTTAGCAGATAGAAATGCCAAGAAATAAAAGCTTTGAACAAGTGTATTAAAATAAACTCATATATACATACTAAATAAGAACTTTCTAGCGTTTAAAAATAAATAAATGACCAGTCACATAAAAGGGAGATACCAGGAATTTAATGAAGTGACATGCATACGTTTAAAAAGTTCATTCTGATTTTAGATGTAGCATTTCAAGAAATAAAATTTAAATAGAGAATGCCACATGGATTGGTAGTAACTCTAAAACCAAAATGAACTTTGTAAGTGCATCCAATGAAAGGAGGGAGGGAAATGAGCCAACTAACACGTGATAGGAAAAGACGTGTTGTAAAAGGAAGATGGATTTCCAGAAGTTATATGATAATTGTAGAATGTGCATATTGCAGTACCAAGACCCAGATGGATATCCCCAGATTCAATTGGTGTGTATGTGTTTTCTACAGCACTGTTACACCATGATTCATCAGGCACTATTCTGGATTCTAAATTATTTTGTTTGAATAGGAGAAGTTTAATCTATGCTAAATGTAGGTGGTAAAAAGTGGTAAGTGGCCAACAGTTAGCTGGCTCCAGCAGTCCATTCAGCTTTTTTGTACTGTGATCCAGATTTCTCAGGTGGTATAGTAAAAGCAACACCTGTTCTCTGTTTCGATACAGTTTCTGTGTTTATGAACAAAATTTGGCAGGATATAGCTGAACCCAGATACTGAATCCAAGTTTTTACAATGCTATCCGTACTAGAACACATCAGGGTCAAAATTCTTCAAGTACAGCAGGGATGGCTAAATACATTATCTATTCAGGAAGCAGAATGTGAGAGACTAGAACGAAAACTTGACAAACCAGGAGGATTAAGGTATTGAATCTAGACTTCCTGATACTGTTGCAACAGAATACATTGGCATCAAATTTTTTGTTCCTGGGGCATGAGCAGCTAACCTTGTTCTTTCTTTTAAAGATTGCATTGGCAGTGTGTGAACCAAAAATTGGCTGAATTCAGGTGTCAGATCTGGGCATTTGTGTTGCTGTTGAACTGAGAGGCCTGGAGTCCAGACTTTATTGGTGATAGAGTGGCATCTACACAACATTCTCTATTTAGACGTAATAATAGACATTTCAGACAGTGAACTGAAAATTGGCAGGGGTTTTGCAGTAAAGTTATTGTACCAAAGTTTTTGTTGTGGTGGTGGTAGTGAAGGTGTCTGGTTGGTTGTTGTGCAGTAGAAAAGGCTACACTTGTTTTCTATTGTGAGTTACAATTTGGAGGCTTCGGTACAAGATCAGGTAGGATCCAGACAGACCAGATATTGATGAAAATCTGCACTTCTCTCAAACATTACAGAAACATCACTCCTTATTAATCCCAGCCCACCGTCTCCCCCCCCCCCCCCCTTACCTGATAATATCATCGTTGTGTCCTAAGAAGAATTTCTGGGTGTGTTCTCTGGTGTTATAAATCACCCCGACTCCAGCCACGAAGTAAACCACCTCCTTGCCTGCCGTGTAGTACAGGTTGTTGCGGCACTGGTGACCCCTGTACCCGTAAACCCATTCCAGACGGAGCTGGCATCTAGGAGCTGTCCGATCCGCCATGATAACCAACCCCCACTCCCACAAGCACACAGACAAAACCTAGTGTCGCCTCCCTCGATCCCCCTTAAAATGTGTCCCTCTTTTAAACGTTATCAATTCCTGCCTAGCTGCTGAATCTTCAGGTTGCACTTTGCCAAGCTGGTTTTATTCAGAAAACACATTCACGGACGGACTATCTCTGCTGCTGTTTGCCGTTGTTGCCGCGGCTGCTACTGTAGTGCTGCCACCATAATCTTCTGTTGCCCGAGATGAGCAGCTGCTGCCGCCCCGCTGCTTTGCAATCCAGACAACTTCTGGGGGAGGCAGAGGGGTAACGCATTAATTACATACAGGTCTTTTCTATCCAAAGGCAAAGTAACTTCTGTGTGTCACCACCACCTACAGAAGAGTCCGGGCTGTGTCTCCTCTAATGCATCTTCTTGTCTTCCTGCAAAAAGAGGCTTCTTGGATTTTTCCCCTTTAAAATGTATGTCAGTAAACTGAAAATAAAAAGAAAAAGTATATTTAAAATGTAAAATAAATGGGTATTTAAAATACAAAGTGAAAGGGGTTTTTCCAGCAACAAATCTGAATTTATTGTGTCAGTTCGAAACGCGTTATAAAGAAGTCTTCTGAGCTTTTACATCATGATCCATTTGCAACTGTCAATCTGCATGCATATTGGATAATGTTAAAGAGAAACAGAATTAATATAAAACACCAACATAAGATGACCTCTTCCCACCTCCGTCTCAAAAAATAGCTCTCTCTCATATTACGATAATTCAAACACTCTCCAACTTGCAGTTACAAAACATTTCAATTTACCATCAAGTCAAGAAAAGCATTTAAAAATGTTTACGACCATGTATTGGAACAACATTTTTTCCCAGCACCGATACACACTTTAATGATTTCCCTTTCCTTACCCTAAAGCCAGAATTATTTTTTTACTTGTATCCTTTCTGCATGGTTTCCTCACAACCTATGTAACATTCACCTCAAACTATCATTCATTCACCAAAAACACAGCCACAAACATCAGAGAGATTTCTGAATCAGAGACGAAGAAAAGCAAAGACTCATGCAGATAACACTGTTCAATACGAG
Source organism: Pelodiscus sinensis (assembly GCF_052426305.1). Classification (NCBI taxonomy): domain Eukaryota; kingdom Metazoa; phylum Chordata; order Testudines; family Trionychidae; genus Pelodiscus; species Pelodiscus sinensis. The sequence goes on along the minus strand of NC_143054.1, from coordinate 177,952,693 downwards.
ATGGAAAGGAAGGTGGGAATCAACTCATCAGCACAGGCTAAATCATGCATCTATTTCCACAGAATATGCCTCTAACCATATTCATTATCCTTTATTTAACCTTATATTAATCAACTAAACCAGAGTGTATATTGATACTGGATAATACATAAACTATACCTCACAACCATTGCAGTACTTACACCCCAAAGGTACCTTGCTCCAGACACATAAGCAATATTCCAAACAACACAGCACATAACCTACTAACAATGAATCCACACTAAAAGCGGTGTGCTTTAGAGATAAATCTGGCATTAGACATAAAGAAATACTCCTCGGACTCAAAACAACAGTCCGTGGTAGTATAACCCAGCGTTGCCCCCCATAGTAACACTCCATAGAGGGGACTGGAGAGCTTTAAACTTCACGTCACACTCTGAGCAATATTTTCCCGCCGCCCCCCCCCCCCCCCCCGCGGAGGAGTAAAACAGGACATCACCTTGCACCGGGGTAATCTGAGACGAACGTCCTCCTCCCAACCAGGGCACTTTTCCCACGGCGATAAACGGATACTAAACACCCACCTACAGCCAGAGCAGAGATCTCCTTGGAGAGTGGGGGTTATGGCCCGGGCACCGTGCCCCATGAAACTAAGCCGATTCTGATGGAATAACCTACAGCCAGAACAATGCTCCCTTGCGTGTGTGTGGGGGGTGAAGGGGGGAGGATAACCCGGTACTGTGCTCCACGGAGCAGATACTGGTACCCCACAGCCAAGGAGGATAACCCCGGGCACCGTGGTCCATGGAGCAGAGCAGATACCCTACAGCCAAAGCAATGCTCCCCTCTGTGTGTGTGGGGAGACATAGCCCCGGGCACCGGGCCCCATAAAGAAGAGCTGATACTGACACCCCTCATCCAGGGGGATAGCCCCGGGCACCGCGCCCCATGGAGCAAAGCAGATACTGACGCCCCACAGCCAGGCGGGGGTAATCCCGGGCACCGTGCTCCACGGCGCGGAGCTGAGACTGACACCTCACAGCCGGGGGATAACCCCAGGCACCGGGCCCCGCTGGGGGTTGGTAGCAGGGGGATGTGCCCGGACACTAAAGCCCGCAGCTTAAGCAGCACTGTCACCTGGCAGCAGCTCCCCTCCCTGCACTGCAGCCTGGTCCGTGTGCTCCGGAGCCCTGAGGCTAGCGGCGGCGGCAGCTCGCCCAGCAGCGCGGGGAGGAGACTGGCACTCCCTTGGCTGGCTGGCCGGCCGGCGTCGCCTCTCCCCCCTCCCAGGGCTCAGTCTCCAGCGCACACGGCCAGGCATGTTTCCTAGGCAGCCCTGGCGCCTCGTTCAGCGTGGGCGGGAAGGTTAGTGAGTTGTCGTAACCGGCCTTGGAGAATCAGGGCGCTTCGACGGGAAACCCCAGCGCCCACAGCTCAGGCCGCCACTCACGGAACCGGCCTCCCAAAGGGCATCATGGGGATTGAAGTCTCACCCGCGCCTTTGAGTCGCCTCGCCGGGCAGGGGAGCGTCTTTGAGCGCCTACAAGTCCCAAGGTGCAATGCGGCTAGGACCCCCCCCCCGCCCAGTCCCCAGCCGTTGCTGTGTAGCTGGCTCTGCGGCTTTGTGGGGTGTTGGGTGGTGGCTACGTTTGACAGAAACTGCGGTTGAGGGGAAACAAATGGGCTGCGGAGCAACTGCCAAAGCGGCGGCGGCGGGGGCGGATCCTGCCGCGCTGGACACCGTGTCTGGCGCCATTGCTCGCACAGTCCCCCCACCTCTCCTTTTCCCCGCCCTCCACTGCCGCCGCAGCCTCCCCCTCCCTCCCCACGTCCCCGCCTTTCTGCGCCCGCCACCCACTCACCCTCGGTGAGAATAATCTGCTTCGGCGAGGGCTGGATTTTGCCTTGCCTGCCTCTCGCTATTTCTGACTCCTGCACATTTCCTTGACTGCCTTCCACCCCAAACTCCCCTTCGCCCCCATTTGAAGACCTGCCTGTTGCGCTCTTTCCAATGGAAAGGTGACTAGGTTTGCCAATTTCAAGCCTTCAAACACAGCGAGCCAGGCACCTCTGGAAGCGTGAGACTGGCTGACAAATCTTGAGGTTTTAACAAATAAAAACATGGGCTCACCCTCTTTTTATTTGCCCACTGGGGTTTGGGCCCTTTTATGTTCACGTTCTCTAGCTTTTCTCTGCAACAATAAGGGCTAGAAACATCCATTTTTTTAAAATTAAAGCTTCAGGAACACAGGCTATACCTAATACACCAGATATAAGACTCTCCCAATCCAGTGGGCTATGGGGTGCTGCTGCATCCCTGCAGAGAAGGAAATAATAGCACCAAATTACTAGTCTTCATTTGCAGTGAGTGTGTTCTAGATCCCTAAAGGGTTCCTCCAAAGTTTTTAATTTGATTTTTGGTTTAAAAAAGGTTGCTACTATTTGACCCTTTGGTGTTGCTTTTGGGAATTGTGCTTCAACAGAATTTTGAAAGTCATTGCAGGATCCAGGTAATGGGCCAGATTTAGTTCAGTGACCATGAGAAAATGTAACATAGCAATGTGCCCTAGAAGCCAAACTGAAAAACCTGGGACACAGCTGGGGAACCAATTGAAGACTTACCAGAAACAAGAGTGGAAGGAGCTTTGTTGTTGCCCTAAACACCAGAGGCATAATGGGAACATTATGATTCACCATGCCCACCCCACTAGGGAATCGACACCAACCATAAAGAGATTCAGTCTCAGAGAAAAGCAGCTTTAAATTCTGGCCAGTAAATCCAACTAGCGAATAATCCCCAGAAGATGGTGGTTTGGCTGACTGTAGACAGCCATGCTGAACAAGAGTTAGTTTGGTTTATATCACTGCCTTGTATTTTTGCCACCAGAGACTTTATAAGATAGGTTACACCAGCTAGCAGAGACCACTGTTCCATGGTTTAGCTCAATCTGAGACATTTTTATTAAGATGGGAAGGGGAACCACCTTTCAGATGAGTTGAGAGAGGGAGCCATATTTGCTTGAATATGAAAAAGAGAAAATATAAAAGCTTCAATGGACCAAAAACTTACACAATCTTTGGTTTATTATAAAATATCTACAACCTTCTCATTCTTTACTGGCTTACTGTATATTGGGGATGGTGCCTTCGATCTTTATTCATGATTGAATTGTGTAGTATCTTTTTTGAGTGAAGTCAGCAAAATAAAAGTTAAGATGTTTCATAAAAACTCACTTGATGCATAAAGTCAAATTTGGTCTCTTCTTCCACATTTGTTGTGCAGTTCTGACACAAGGTATGCAGGATGTGTACGATCCACATGACATTCTGTACACTTGCTTGTTGCAGAGCCCAACTTTACAAGGGCTTTATTGACATAGCCATAGAGGGGGACTGCAACTCTGTATATCTATGGGCCAATCACTTCAGCATGGCGGGCGTGCTGTGTTAACCTAATACCTCAACAGTGGCTCTGCTGAGACTCCAACATTGAGAGTAGATGAATAAATGGGAAGTCATGGTTGGCTTCTTGGGATTTGTACAGCAGTGGGGAAAATTTCACTAATAAAGCTTCCTTCCAACTTTTCCCAGATCAGTTACTATCATCACTATTTTCATAAACATTTTAAATGCATAGAAGACCAAGCTTAACTGATTCTTTCTTCATAACCATCATTTGCAATGAATTTAGTTGTCTTTTTCAGCAGTCACATGCCAACTCTATGGCTGCATCTAGACTGGCATGATTTTGCAGAAATACTTTTAACGGAAAACTTTTTCCATTAAAAGTATTTCCGCAAAAGCGCATCTAGATTGGCACAGATGCTTTTGCGCAAAAAGTGCTTTTGCGCAAAAGCATCCGTGGCCAGTCTAGACGCAATTTTGCGGAAGAAAGCCCTGATCGCCATTTTAGCCACCGGGGCTTTTTTGCGCAAAACAGTTCTTCCCTGTCTACACTGGCACCCTTGCGCAAGTATTCTTGCACAAGAGGGCTTTTTCCCGAGCAGGAGCGTGAAAGTATTTGCACAAGAAGCAATGATTTTGTACATTACAAAGTCAGTGCTCTTGCACAAATTCAAGCGGCCAGTGTAGACAGCTGACAAGTTTTTGCACAAAAGCACCTGCTTTGCGCAAAATCTTGCCAGTCTAGACACACCCTATATGTCAGAATTTGCTTCCTTCTTTGTTCAAAATATTATACATATTAAAGTTACTGGTTACTGTTATTACCATATAGTCAGATTATTAAAGTATATAGACCTTTATTCTAAAGGAATAGCTATAGAAAATAATAAACATTTCTGCTTGCAGAATAAAATCTATGGAAATGAAAAAAAAAAAGCCAAAGCCAAAGTATTTGAATTTTTGAAGTATGTTTTTTAAGCCTTTGTAACTTGGTGGGTAAGGTGTTGGATACACATTGAAATCCCTGATTGGCCAGGAAGCCAGTTACTAAAGAAACTGCCTTTCTCCTTATACCCCTCCCTGCAGTTAAGGTCTGTTGGGACGCTTATGCTGCTTGTTGCTAAGACTGAACTTTCTAGAACTGGCAACAGAGCACAGTGGAAGTCATTTGTATTTGGAATTCACGCCTCTCTGGTAGCATACCAGAGAGTAGATTTGTCAGTCTTCCGGACATGATGTAAGGTACACTCAGTGTTGCTTATCCTGATATTATGAAGGCAATGTGACTGCACAAATTTAAACTATTCTTTTTGGAATTAATTCTGTACTTAATGCTGTATGCTCTTGGGGCCAGATTTGTAAAATTATTTAGGTGACTAAAGATGTAGCTAGACATCTAAGGGGTTTTTAAAAAGCACAATAATCCCAGTTGATACCTATCTACATTTTTAGTAATCTGAATATCTGTAAATACTCTCATAATTTTTTCCCATTGCTACAGCATTCAACCAAGATATGGATGGCTCTGATTCAAGTCTCATTCTTGTCTGATATGGAGCAATGAGTTTTACTTGTACTCCCGCCTTCTAGGTGAGTGCTCTTAGCACACTTACTAGATTGAGCCCTAAAGGCAAGATAAATGGGGGAGCCAACTGGAGATTAAATCAGATGCCTAGCAACTGTATGGTGTCAGGATTTAGGTGGCTGTGTCCACACACAGCTGCTGACGTGTAGGTGCCAACCATGGATTTCCATGGTAGAAAGTTAGATTAATAGGAACTTCAGTTTTCTATAGCATTATGCATCAAAAGCATATTACTGTGGATGTCAGTAGTGCCTACATGTAAGACATAGGCACCTAAAATGGCTGTTAGGTGTCCGCTTTGTGGATCCCACCAGTAGAAACTAATGTAGTATGTGCCTAAAAAATTAAATAAATTTTTAATTTTAGAGACGTGTGCTTTTAAAAAAGATTCAAGATAGTTCACACACTTTTACATTTTGATATTACAAAACTTCTGTATGGAAGTGCATTGTGCTGCTTATGAACTAGGTATTATACTGGTAATTTTAAGAAAAAACAGTTTTAACAGTTATTGTGAGGCATAAGACCTTGTTGAATAAAGCTTGTACTTAAAGATTTATAGTAACAAGAATCCCAAATATGTAACCATGAGAAACCAAACATAGGATGAATAAAATGATAAACTCTCACTCCATTTCAAAGGGTTTAGCTAAAATTGTAATTAGGATACTCTGTATGCATGTAACTGTAGTATTTCTTCCACACTGAATACTGTGTGAATATTTTTCAGTTCTTTAATCTACATATTATATTTAACTCTTTACATAAATATCACAGAGCTCTGTATAAATGTGAATGAGTCAATTTAAATAAGACTATCTTCTGAAACAAAAACATTGGGAAGTAGTGACATCAGTATGCCTCATAACCCTAATTCTTTATTCTGTAATGTAGATAACATTGTCATTTAGTAAAACATGGCAGTAGTTCAACTGCACAAAGCATTAAAGGAATACCGATTTTTTCTGTTTCTTCTCCAAAAAGCATTATCAGTAAAAGTCAAGTTAAGAGTAAATTCTTCACTACATATGTTATAAAACTGAATGTACTCTAGTAGCATATTAGCTGTTCTATCTGTGAATGGATAATTGTAAACATCTGTCTTCTCAAGCTTTCACTTAACACCAAAGAACATTATGTTAAAATATTGCCAGGATTTATTTCTCCCCTCTCTGTACTTCATTCACTGCTGCTGAAGAGGGGTTGTCCATTGGTGGTTTAATTGGGTCTGGACCACATGTGATAAGGGTATTAACAGCATAGAAAAGGAGCTTGGTCTGATAGGATGCTGCCTGAGCTTGCTGCCCCTTACACTAGTGTGCCACTTTTGTGGATAGCTGCATTGGTTGCTGTGGCAGAAAATATAGCTTTCAAGGAGCCACCTGCTGCTTTACCCAAATCTGTGGAAGCATATCTGCAGTGGAAGTTGATGGGGAACTAGGCTCCTGAAGTTTTCTTCATCTCATTGTAGACTGAAGATTATTATCTTTGCTCCAAGCATCCACAATGGGAAAAACTACTAGTGTGTATAGAAATTGGATGGTGTCCCTTTAAATAGTCCTTCTGGGGCAGGGACATAAAAATATGGCTTGCAGGCTGGATCTGGCCCACCAAACCACCAGATCCAGCCTGCCAATATCCTGTGGCCTGCCATGCACCACACTTTGCTCAAAGCAGCTGACTGTGGGGGCCATCTTCTCTCTGTGCAACATATGCCCCCGGGAGGGGGGCTTTGAGTGCTGCCCCCTCCCCTAGCACAGTCTTGCAGCTCCTATTGGCTGGAAAATGCCAATAGGAGCTGCCTGGGCTGTGCTTGTGGTGCAGGCAGTGCACAGAGGGGCCCCTCAAAGGGGACCATGACATGTAGAGAGCACAAGGTCCCTGCAGCAGGACATTTTGTGAGGTATGTAGGGGTGCAACAGGCAGGGACCCTGCCTGAGGGTCCTGCTGGGCTGCTACCCAGGAGCCATCTCGGGTGAACACTTCCCAGCCAAAGCTTGCACCCGGCACCCAACTTCCTGCTCCAGGTCACAAACTAAACCCTCTGCACCCCCACTCCAGGTCACAGTCCCGTCCCAGACCCTCTGATATCATTCCTCCAGGTCAGAATTCTCTCGTGAACCCATATCCCCTCCCAGACCCTACACTGTCTCCTGCACCTCAATCCCCTGCCCTAAGTCACAACCCAAGCCCTCTGGACCCCCTCATTTCTGTACCCATACCTCCTCCAAGACCCTGCACCCCAAACCTCTGCCCTAGGTCACCACCTCTTCTTCATCCAAACTCCTCTCAGACCCCACATTCCCTCCTACACCTCAATCTCCTACCCTAAGCTCCCTTTTGCACCCAACCTCCATCCCAGATGCCAGACCTCCTCCATTAATATCATAAAAGAGTGAGAACCTTAACAACTTACCAAATTCTTGGCATGGCCCCCGCCATCAAAAATTATTGCTCACCCCTGCTCTAGGGTTGTCACTATCTGCTATGTTTCAGAAGACATTAGACAACTCACTGCTGCTCTGGCTGGATTCTAATGGTTTCTAAAACATAGAAAATAGTGAGGGCCAACAACCGAATCACAAACTATTTGAAAGTATAAAGGGACACTACCCAATTTCTATCACTCCATACACCCCCCATCTTTACTATAAAATGAATTGTTTTAAAAATTACAAGTTTATTACAAATTTAAATATGCAGCAGCCATGATAAAAGAGTAGGTCTTACCCCATGGTTTTCAGTCATTACATGCACTGGAACTAAAGCTCTTCTACAATAATTGTATTTAATCACACTTCAGGTTGATATGATGGCTTCAGTAATTCTAAAATGCTTTTCTTGGCCAGTTTCCTGTACAATTCCATTTAGAAAGTGCTGACTAGTATTGGCTCATTGTACCAAGAGTTGTTATTTGACATTAATTCCATTTACTGGCTTAATCATCCAAAAGATGAACATTTTCTTGAATATGCATTTTTCCTCTTTTTTTTTCATCACAGTTTTTGTATCATCAGACTTTGGCCTCATGTTTGTGTTTATGTCAGTCCTTTGATGTTCTGTGCACCCTCCTCTTGCAATAAAGTTAATGAACAGATGGAACCGAGCCCCACTCTGGAAGTATTCAGGACTGGGGCAAAATTGATCTATCTTCTCATTTAGTTCTGCTTTCTAGATCTTCCTATCTCCTTCTTGCATAGATAATTTAAAGGTAGTTCTGATAGGGTGTACCTGCCCTGCACTGGATAAGAAGGGGTTAACTTCATATTATGGGCTGAGGATGCCACATACCTTTGCAAGTGCTGGGCATACTTCAACAGGATCCTCAGTATAAAAGGGAGCACCCCAGCTCAGTCAGGCGTAAGTTGCAGAAGTCCAAGACCCCAAAGACCAGGCATACCAAAACCCAAACAGATATCCAGCTGCCCATGGAAGCCCAACAGCAGATGATTCCATCTGCTGTTGTCAGCCGACACCCCAGAAGACCTGTGGATGGCAGTGCTGGACAACAGGATAGGAAGTAGGTCAAGGGAATGTTACATTGATCTAGTTGTGGAACCAAGACAACAGCAGCATGTTTCAGGAGAATCCCTGCTGACCTAGTGGTGAATCCATTCACTTCCCACTAGATATCTAGGTTGAGATCTGGTGGAGTAGTTTGGGTCCAGGTCCTTCTGCCCCAGCTGCCACCCATCTCTGGGTGACAACCTATACCCTCCCAGCCACTAAGTCCTCAGCCCAGCAGAGGAAAGCCACCATATTCACTCTGGCCACCAGGCCATGCAGCCCTACAGAGTCATTTGGACACATCCATGGGACTATAATGCCCCATCCACCTTCCCAAAGGGTAACAGCACATACCTGCTCTGCGATAACTGGTGGAGAACTCAAGCAATGACAAGAACCTGCTAAAAGATCCGAACAGGGGAAGACTGATGACAAGACAACCCGCTTCTTCTGTTTGTTGGTAGTGCTGAGCTAGTATGGAGACAGAGAAGATTCTGAAATGGCTGCTGGAGAGCCAGCTGCAGCAGGTGTCATAGCAGCAACAGAATCAGACACAACTACTACAGCCCAGTAACAACAATCACCTAGGAGTGGCAGGTGGGGCTAGGGAAGTGCATGGGGGGATACGAGGGCCAACAGCACCAGAAGACTGTTAGAAAAAAACCTGACCCCTCCCCACCCCCCAGTAAAAAGTTTGGCCAGGCCGCTCTTGCTATAGTGGGCTGCAGTACTCCTCGGGAGAAACCGGCCGCACCCTTCCTGCATACCATTGCCTTTAGAAAAAGGGAAGGTGTGAAAAGGGGAAAATAGCCTCAGACTCTCCCACCCGTCACCTTGGCGTGAGAACTGTGGGGCTTACCTGGTCGCATGAAACCTACACAGTTTTGGCCCAACACCTGGGTCACAGACCCCCCACTTGGTGACCATTGGGCCATATATGGTAATATGCAAGCGCGGTAAAGCGATGTGCAGATTTTGGGATAAATACCCATCGCATAGTTCACTCGAAGAGGTCTTCGCAACACACGTACCACCGTGCGTGTGCCTTCCCATATACTTCAAAGCTCTGCCAGCCTGATCAACCGACCAGCCACCTCCCCTGATTCTCGGGCGTAACCAAGGCCTTCGCAACCGAACTGATATCTTTGAAATGTTCCATGTGCTGTGTAACTTGGTATGTATGATTTGATTTTTCTTGTTGTATAAGCTTAGTGTTGTAGTTGTTTTGGGTAGTACATAGAGTTTATAGTTATCACTGTTATTTAATTAGTGTAGCTGGTTATTTTTAGAATAGAAACTATTCCCCTCGCCATTCCCATCCTTATATCTCTGACATGTTTAACTAGAAATCATAGAATAAATATAATAAATACTGTAAATTCATTATTAACACGGTCTATTAAAAATCTCAGAATAAATACTATAAATTCATCACTGTCATAAATAAATATCTTTTATTTGATCAAACGGTCCACCTGGTTCTGTCCTTCCCCCCTTGGGTATGCATCATCGGACCTGTGATTCTCATGACAGAGACCCTCTGCCCCCAGGAGCCATTGCCAGAGGGGGTGTCCCAGGTAGGTGTGGCATCCCATCCACTCCTCCCACACTCCCTTGTGCACACCACTTACTCTGTAGCCTGCACCCTCTTCCCCAATCCACCATCCTTATCCAAAGCTCCCTCCCAGAGCCTGCACCTAGTACCCCCACCCCTTGGTCCAAGCCAGAGCCAGCACTCAGCCAGACTCCATCACAGAACCTGCACACCTCACCCCATCCTATACCTACATTTCCTGAGCCTGCACCCCAGATACCCACCTGTATCCAAGCTTCCCCAAAACTCCACCCCTCATTCCTCCTGCACCCAGATTCCCTACCAGAGACTACACCCCATACTCCCACCTGCTACCCAGCACCCCTTTCCCACCCAAATTACATCTCAGAGACTTAGGCAGGTAGTGGTGGAAGGAGAGTTTGAGTGGGGGAGGACTGCAGGCTTTGGGCATTGTTGGCACCACCAACATTTTGCAAACCTGCCACCCCTGCACCCGAATCCTCCCTGGAGGAAGGATGGGCACAAAGGCAGTGTGGAGCAACTGTTGCCAAGGCTGTTGAGCTGATTGAGAATTACTTGGTCACTGAGAGGTCAGATCTAAAACTCTGTAAATCAAAAAGCCCAGACAGCAAGGACAGACCATCTGGAGAAAGCCTACACCAAGCTGAGCCAGGAGCCTGATGATGACCCCCTCCCCATCAACAGCTGTCACCACAAACTCTGACTGGAGGCGACCAACCAGTCAGGACCTGACTTGTACAGAGGAAAACCTGTAATGAGGAGGACCCTCACCAGTGAGATTAGGCCCACCAGCTGAAGAAATAAGTTCAGGAGGGGTACTTTTGGCAGGATTTCTCATATATGGACTGCTATTATGGCTTGGGTGGCCAGCCCTCTGGCCCAGAAGAAGGACCCAGAGAAAATGTGAGCCCCACTCAGGTGAATGGCACTCCAGCAGTAGCATTGGTCAACTCTGGTTGTAGTCAAATTATTAGCTTTCAGCCCCCATGGTAATATTCATAATCTTTGCCCCTCTAATCACAGCTTATTAAGTTGGTCTTTTTGAAACAATGACTACTATATTATCAGCTCTTTTATTACTCATATTTTAGATGTTAATAAATAATTACTGTATTAGTACTAAAACCTGTCAAAAACTGTACAGTTAAAATAGCCTTTCATAGAACAAAAAAACACCTAAAAGCAACAAAAGAAACTACAGCGACTCAGCAACTATAAAATACTGTTATTAGAAATGTGCTGTATGATGGATGCCGAAACCTTCCACACTTGAAATACAAGGAAACAAACAATCTACTGGTAAGGAAAGATTAGTGATAATATCACTTCTAAATATACGGGAAGACACACAGCTTGGGCAGGAGGCAGCTCTGTGAGTTCTTTTTAAAAACAGATCAAAGTAAAATAAATCTTCTGCCACTTTTAAAAGAATAGTACAGCCACATTTATATGTATTTCTAAACCACATGAAATTGGTATTGTTGCTAGGAGAGATATAGCTAGCTAACATTTCCTTTTGTTTCCCCAAGCAGCTCAGGACCAAGGATGTGTCCAGTGACAGTCTCTGTTAGGTACTCTCCTGAAGAAGACTGGCAAAGAAAGAAGAGCTCTGACACAGATTCCAGATTACCCTCCAGTGAATGTTGGTAGTTAATGTTTTGTTTTTCAATTATCTTGGCCCTTATTCCATTGTTTAGCCAAGCTGCATGCTGTCCTTCTCCTTCTCCTTGAGTAACTGAAATTTTTGCAAGTAGAACTCAAGAAAACAAAGTATTTCAATACATTTTCTGCATCTGTGCTACTATTTGCCACATGACTTTTCTTCCTGCTCTCTCGTCATAGAATATTATATAGCAGCCTCTTGTGGCCCTGGAGTTTATAGCAGTTCAGTCCAAATACCAGTATTGTTCTCTGTAGACTTGTAGACTCTGTAGTTCTACAAGTTCTCTGTAGACTTCCTGAAAAAATGAGGAAGAATGTCTCTTGTGTAAGAGGGTTTTTTTGCGCAAAAAGGAGCCATCTATGCAGCTCCTTTTTGTGCAAAAGCCTCTTGCGCAAAAACGGCTGCTAATTAATTATGCAAATGAAGCGTGGTGATAGTCTACTCCGCACTTCATTTGCATAAGCTTTTGCAGAAGAAGGCTGCAGTATAGACGTAGCCTTAGGGTGTGTGAATTCTACACTAATGAGTAGCAGTGAGGTGACTGAATGTGTTCACTTCTCTTGATAAGTCATGCCTATAGTCTTGTAAGTCATGGCTATAGCAGTAGCTCCTGTTTGGAGCATCTGAGTGCTTTGGAAAATCCTGAAGGAATGTCCAGGTCCTTAACTACATCTTTTCTTCGCCCCTTGTACTCCTGCCTCTGTCTGGAAGAACTGAGTTAGCTAGAAGCTCTTGCTCAGGGAGTAACTAACAATAGGTAGCCTCATCCCCACCATCTTGGAAGGATGGCCCCAAGTCCTACCTCCAAGGCATCTGTTTGTAGAATGAATTCTTTCTTGAAATCTGTCTCTATGAGCACTGAATGACTGCAAAGGGCCAGCCTCAGGTCTGTGCAAGCTTTCACTGTCCTGTTCCACTTAACTATCTCTGGGCCCAAGCTCTTTTGATGTCTGTCAGAGGTGCTGCCCTTGTGGCGAAGTAAGGGATGAAATGGCAATAGTACCCCACAATCCCTAGGAACTTTCTGACTTGCTTCTTGTGGATTGGTCAGGGCCATTCCTGTGTTGCCTCTACTTTATTCCATTGGAGTTTTACCAGGCTCCTTCTGACACACAACCGAGATATCTGGCCTCGGCTAGCCCTATTGCACATTTGGATGAGTTAGCAGTGGGGCCAGTCTAAGGGCATCTAGCCCTGCTTCAACTTTCCCAAGGTGTGTCTGTCAGGGCTATGGATTACTATATTGTCTATATAGATGACACATACGAGGCATGGGGTTGAAGGAATCTGTCCATCAGCCATTGGAAAGTCATAGAGCTCCTATGGAGCCCCAAAAGGAGGATGGTATATTGGAAGAAGCCATCATGTGTAGAGAAGGTGTTTTCTTCCTTGATTCCCTCATCCAGTAGATCTATCAGTACCCTTTTGTCAAATCCAAGGTAGTCAAGTATCTGGCCTTCTCTCATTGATCCACCAGCTCATTGATACATGGTATTGGATAGGCATCAAATTGGGAAACTTCATTTAACTTCTAGGTAGGAGTCATTACAGAACCTCAGGGTATCATCAAGCTTTGCTGTAGGATTCCTCAGTCACCCTGAGTTCCAGCATCTTCCTTACTCCCACCCTAATTTCTTCTCTTTTTGCCTCTGTTATGTAATATGGTTTTATTATCACCCTTGCTCTGGGACAGGTGACAATGTCATGTTGGCTCAGCATTGTATGCCTTGGTGTGTGAAGAACATGTTTTAGTTCTGCTGGCTCATCTCTCAACGACATTATTTCTTCCAAAATTCATCTATAAGTTAATATTCTCTTTTGATCGCTGAATCCATAGGTATAGTAATAAACAGGAACTGTCTGTTTACTTTACATGGCTAACAGCTAACAAGATTAAGTAAACACATAGGCTGTGTCTACACTGCACCCCTTTTCCGGAAAAGGGATGCAGATGAGACAAGTCGGAATTGCAGATGAAGCGGGGGATTTAAATATCCCCCGCTTCATTTGTATAAACATGGCTGCCACTTTTTTTCCAGCTCGGGGCTTTGCTGGAGAAAAGCGCCAGTCTAGACGGGATCTTTCGGAAATTAAACCCTTTTCTGAAAGATCCCTTATTCCTCTTAAAATCAGGAATAAGGGATCTTTCGGAAAAGGGTTTATTTTCCGAAAGATCCTGTCTAGACTGGCGCTTTTCTCTGGCAAAGCCCCGAGCTGGAAAAAAGCGGCAGCCATGTTTATACAAATGTAGCGGGGATATTTAAATCCCCCACTTCATTTGCAATTCCGACTTGTCTCATCTGCATCCCTTTTCCGGAAAAGGGGTGCAGTGTAGACACAGCCATACAATTTATTAGGCTATGGCCACACAGGCAGTTGAAAGACAAAATAAATCTGTTAATACATAATCTCAATGGTACTTGTGGCAGTGTAACTATCCTGAGTAGAGGACCACCCTGGGTGCACCTGTTATCTTGACATTTTTGCCCAGCTGCTCCATTGCCTTATGCTGGAACGTGCTCTAATCCAAGGCATATAGTTTTTCCACCTGTTGGCATGGCCTGCTCTACTATTCCCCAGTGAAGATTGAAAGTAGAAGGTATTTTAGCTATCTAAGCATATCTGACACAAAGGAGCTGCAGAACTGGAGTAAATTCCTCTCTCTGTATCTGAGGTGGCAGGGGGAATCAATACAGATGAAATGTTTATTTGATGGGTTGTAATATGATTAGGACACATGTCCAATTCTTTACTGCAATTGATTTATAGATTAGGATTATGAAATTGAAAGTGGAGAGACTTTGGAACAAGAAGGGGAAAGTCAATTTGTACAGCTTCACAGGGTTCCATGCCATGTTTCAAACACAGAAAAAGAAACTTTATTTACCCAAAATAATTTAGAATCTACAGCACTTCAGGGTGTCCAGGTTTGGTCACCCCATAATTTTAGGTATTGTGGACACAGGTAAATAGGCTGCTAAATGGGATTTTTCAAAATAGACAGGAGAGTAACCAGCACGATTTAGATGTCTAAAAATTATTCATGGCCAAGACATAGTTAAATGATTAGGATTAAGTGGTCTTGAAACCAGAGTCCAATTGGTCGTTGACACTGCAGCTCAGCTGCAAAGGAGGTATAATCTGGGATAGGAAGCTTGAGGAGAGAGACAGAGAGGCAAGCAAGCGGGCAGAGAGAGCTAGTTTTATGTCCCTGAGAGTGGGATAGATGGTTATGTAGTATCTTGGGGGTCTCAGAGAAATAGTTTAGCATATTCCAACATCAGATTTGAGTTCCTGCTTATTGATAGCAAAGACTAGGTTCTCAGTATATAATACAACTGTAAAATATTGAAATTAATCAAACCAAACAATAAAACCTAGATAATAAGACTAAACCCCTATGCAAACAAGTAGATGTTGCAACCCTATAAAGAGTATCTGACCGAGTCTTGCACATATGGCCTGGGTGCTGGACCCAAATCCAGTTTGCTCTCTTATTTGACCTAGACCATGTAAATTGGATAAGGGCAAGCTGACACAGAGAATGGAGTGTGCCATAACAATAAACATGTTCAACTTGTAAAAATAGAAAATACAATAACTACAATGTTTATTGTAGTGGATTCAGTTCGGTATGTGGGCCATATTACTATTAATTCTAAAAGGTCTCTGAGACATAGAAGAGAGACTAGGCTCTACCCATGGACAGTTGTAGAGGAGACATATGCCCAGATGAATATAAACTAGACCATCAGAACCTTATTGTTTCCTCATGCTAATTTTTTCCTATCTCTTGAAAGACACTGACAGTTAAAAACAAAGACCCAAACCACCATTTGTTTCAGTCGCTTTTCCAAGTTTTCTTTTATATGTGAGTTTGTACTTGTGCCTGGGCTGATACAGAAGTCTGATGACATTTTTTATTGATTTAAGTTTCAAGAAATCTGTTTTGTTGTCACCATCATTTTGTGAAAGATGGCCAAACTAGCATCCTGTGCTGGCACTGACTAAAGAACATCTGTTCCATCCCTAGCTGTTGTGTCATCCAGCCGCTGTTTTTATGCTCTTTTATATGGCATGTATAGCAGATACTGATTGCACCATGTCTCAGAGGACTTAAATCTCTGCTGATACATCCTGTTCTCTTACAATACTGCTCTTCAAGGTGCAATGAACACTTAGATGGTCACTCACAGAAATGTGTAATTTTTCTTCTGGATCTTTGCTACTGACAAAAAATATTATACTATGGCTCATCTCTTTATGGATTAAAATAGTGCCTGGCTGCTGGAGTTTTACTTTACCATTCTAGAATTCAGATTATTGGTTTTCAAATATACCATGGTTCAAACTCATCTTTGAGTTAAATGATTTTTTAAATGACAATGTACATGAAATTAAAAAGATGTCCACGTTGTAAATTCTTTGGGGGTTAGGAATGGTGTCTTACCTCTGCATGCACACCACCTATCAGGTCAGGGCTACTATTCTGTTTGAGGACTCTGGGCAATACTAGCGTATAAATACTGTACATAATAATAGCTATAGGAGGAAGAGCACAGGCCAGATCAAGGCGGGGTGATATTCACTATTCCCTCCTTCACCCCTCTACTTTGCAGTTGCACACTGTTTCTCTGTGTTAGAGAAGGAATGAGAGGATGATAGGTAATGCATGCCAGATAACCACTTGCAGCAGCACAAGACAGGAGCCACACATGCGGCACCACCCAAGCTTCTGCTGCTACAAATTTCTGACTGTAAGTGCAAGGCACCAAGATACCTAAAGTAGAGCATCCACACGGACACTCCTCAAAGAACCTCAGTTACTGCACAAGGTGACTAGCCCTCTCTTTAACTCCTTATGTTGGTTTGCATTTGCTTTCAGTTCTTACCTTTCTCAAATTACTAAGAAAAAATTACACATAGCCTTCAAACTGTTCTTCTGCTAATGTTTGGATCAGCATTTATTTTATGGGGGTATTATTTGCAGGTCCATAATTAAGAATGGATTCATTCTTTTCATTTCCATCAGGGACTGGGCCTTTTTATTTTGTATGAAGAGTACAAGGTCTCTTCACCAAATTACTACAAAAAATATGAGAGTGAAGAGTGAGTCCAGCTTCTTAGCAGTACAAATAGGCATATTGTAGTTCTAGTGCACAGAGGAAGAGCAAATAAGTAAGAAAACTTTGCTTCCTATGCAGGCAGCCAATCAGTCCTTTTGTTTCGTCACAATGCAGAACTGACAGGGAAAAAGGTTATCCCCTTCCAAAGCTACACAGGAGCTTTTCAAAGGGGAAGGAGCTGAGAGCACACACTACACTTAGTCCCAGCTATGGTCCCACTGCACACTTGTCTGTCTCAGGTACAGACACCCCGGCATGGTGCACTTAGCCACATTCTGCCCCCAAATGGCTGAAGAACCACAATTTGGGCTTCTAGGCTCCATATTCTCTCTTTTCTAAAATGAGAAGTGTTGAATTGACCATTTAAGCCAGTGGTCTCCAACCTTTTAAAGTATGAGATCACTTTCTGAATTTAAGGGCAATCCAGGATCTACCTTAAACCCAAATACCTTTGCCCCACCTTCTTCGTGCCCCTTCTCCAAGGCCCCACCACTGCTCATTCCATCCTCCCTCCCTCCCCCATCCTTCCTCACTTTCATCAGGCAGGGGCAGAGGGTTGGGGCGCAGGCTTTGGTCTTGGGCTAAGGAATTTAGAGTGTGAGAGGGGCTCTGAGCTGAGCCTGTGGCAGGAGTTGGGCTGTAGGAGAGGGGGTGCAGGCTCTGTAAGGGAGTTTGGGTCTAGGGGGGCTCAGGGCTAGGGCAGGGACTTGGGGTGCAGGAGAGGGTATATGACTGGGACAGGGATTCAGGATACAGGCTCCAGCTGGACACTGATTACCATAGGTGGCTCCTGCGTGGTGGTGCAATGGGGCTAAGGTAGGCTCACCCCTGCCCTGGCCCTGCATCACTCTCAAAAGCAGCCAGCAAATTCCATCCCAAGTCCTGTTGTGCCTCCATCCCCATTCTGTGGAGGTAGAATACAAGGTGGGAAAGGGGAACAGTTCCAAGGCAAAGGGTAGGAGATGCACAGCAGTGGAGAGGGGGGCAGCTGAAGTGTTGAACTTGATACCTTCTTGGCCAAACCAATCAAAATCACCTGTCAGAGGCTCCAAGATCTACCAGTAGATCCCGATCTACTGGTTGGTGATCACTGACTTAAGCTATCATATTGGGCATTTCTCTCCCATAGGCTGTGTCTAGACTACATGCCTCTGTCGGCAGAGGCATGTAGATTAGACAGATCAGCAAAGGAAAATGAAGCCGCGATTTAAATGATCGCGGCTTCATTTACATTTACATGGCTGCCGCGCTGAGCCGACAAACAGCTGATCAGCTGTTTGTCGGCTCGCGCGCTAGTCTGGACGTTCCCCCTGTCAACATCAAAGCCCTTTGTCGGCAGCCCCGTTATTCCTCGTGGAATGAGGTTTACCGGGGCTGCCGACAAAGGGCTTTGATGTCGACAGGGGGAACGTCCAGACTAGCGCGCGAGCTGAGAAACAGCTGATCAGCTGTTTGTCGGCTCAGCGCGGCAGCCATGTAAATGTAAATGAAGCTGCGATCATTTAAATCGCGGCTTCATTTGCCTTTGCTGAACAAACAAATCTACATGCCTCTGCCGACAGAGGCATGTAGTTTAGACGTACCCATAGTGTGATAGCAGTGAGCAATAGAGATTATTGCTTTCTGTTTCACAGGAGTGAAAAGATTTTATATCACAAATTGGGTGAGTGAGGCCTAAAACAAAACCAGGTACAGTACTCTGATACATATGCTTGGCATAAGACAAATCTGTATGTATTACGTTTAGTATATTCTTTCATCCTAGCAATTCATTAACTGTAGACATTGTTACTCAATATATTAGATATTTTTGTCTCCCTAATTCAGCTTGTACCCTTATCTGCTCTGCCTTTAGATAACTTACTGATTTGAGACATCTTATAATTAGGGATATTGAAGAAAATTTGGAATAGTTACATGTATAAGCACCTGATATCTGAGTCATTAAGTACCCTAATCATCCAAATGTACAGCTTCAGTAGGATCATGTGATCACATCTGCAGTGTGTCATAATGCAGACATTCAATGTACGTGCAGGAAGAAGAGTATTAAGACAGGAGGAATAGATACTAAACTCCTAAATGAATTTCAAGTATATTCAGTTTAGCTGTTAGAAAATTAGTATTGATGTATTTGTGGTAAAATATCTGTTTTATTAGGCAAGGTGGACATGCAAGATATTCTGTACAATTTATAATTCATAATAAGTCCTTCTGTGGTTTATATCTATGCATGCAAATTAGCCTGGTTATAGTGAGCACCAAGTCTAAGATACAATTTCAACTGCTCTTGCTGTTTTTATATGTGTATTAAAATTATACATTTTACAGAATAAAATAATTATTTGAGATCATCTGATGCATTTTATATTGCAGATGATGTTCTCCTTATCTGAGTTGCACAAATACAGTCATATTAATACTATAATTATAATTTGGTTGCTTGGTTTAGAAAATAATTATTCTTGTTCACAGAGTACCAGGATTATCCAACAGATGTCACCAGTGCAGTGCTGTCCTCAGCTATAACATATGCATTACACTTAGAAATCTCACCAGAAAAAGAAAATTCAGATGTTATTTTTGTATTTTTGCCTAATTGCCTAAAATGTAAAGAGACTTTTAATGTCTAGCAAGTTATTACAACATTCTGTTCTCTTGTAGGTTATGGACACATACATTGATGGATGTAATATGTATGTTAATATTTTGTTTTAGAGCAATTATTTAACACAATTGAGTAAATAGAAGGAAATTGTATTTCAAAAAAGTGAAAGCAAATGAAATATCAAACATGGTTCAAAGTAAATTATTATTTTACATTTTACCTTGTCTTTGATACTCTACCAGAATTAAATCAACACATTACACTAGAATAAAAAACAGGACAGGTAAAAGAACTTGAGACAAATAATAAATATAACTTTTGTTTTCTCAGTCTTTTAATAACAAAAAGCAAAAGTTGTGGAAGCAAGTATCAATTTCAGCATGAGTTATCAGTCCACAACTTGGAGCAGATTCAAACACCAGTGAAATAAATGAAGAGACTCCCAAACCAGCAGACTTTGTATCGGGCCCTTTTGTGTGAATTGCAAGCTTTTTGGCTTCAGGCTGTCAAAGTTACATTTGTAATGCAGACATCTGATTCAGCATGGAGAGTGAGCCTTCCTGGTATGATCAATTCTTTAAATTAACTCAAGGAAGCAAATCAAGTTGTTGCTGCAGAAAACATGTCTTTCTATTCCCATTACAACTAAGAGCAGTTCAATAACAGATCAGCACTAAACATCATCTGCCCTAGGATGCAAGAGCTATGCAAGGCTGAATATGGTTTTCTTGTAACTTGAAGCACTGACTGAACAAAAGCCAGCTTCCTCTGTGTTGTCAGTTGGAGCATGACACTGGTGAGACAACAGGCCACTATAAGTGACTAGGTAAAGGCCACAGAACTTTTTAAGTAAAATATCTAACATGAAAATTCTGATTTTATGTGCCTACATAATAATCAGTCATGGTTAGGTTTTCATGAGGAGAGTCACAGGACAAGACCATGAGAAATACAAAGTTGCTGCTCTTGCTCCTTTATTGAAAATGTGGGGAATTATGCCCAGCCTCTACCTGCGAGTCTCTTCCATTCAGCATGCAGTCAGCCACTTCTACAAAACATCACCGGGGCCCTCCACTGATCTGGGGCTCTATGCAGGTTTGAATGATCATCTGACATTAAGCCAAGGAGAAAGCACATTATCCTCGCTTTGGTTTCCCTCACAGATTACAAAAGAAATATAATGTTGATCCAGCCTTTACTGGGGTTGTTTTTTTTTTGGTGATTGTGCCATGGAAGGCTTTTTTTCCTTTATAGGTCTAGCCACTCCCTGAAGTTTCCTCTAAGCTGCATGGCTGCCTATTAAGTCCCATTCAGGGGCTCAGGACTACAGTAGGGAAAGATGCCTCTCCCCAAGCCCCAAAGCTGCCACATCTGGGGGAAAGGCACCTCTACCCACCAGCCCCAATCCAGATGCCCCTCCTTTGACTCTCACCCAACCTAACCTGGACCTGCCCTGGCTTGGGGACAGGCACCCCTCCCTCAGCTGTGCCTGCTGGAGCTGCCGGGGCAGTAGAGATGCGCTTCTCAGCTTGTCTTGAGCTGCTGCGGTGAGAGAAGGCTGGGGAAAGTTCCCTCCCCCCGGGCAACCTGCACCCCAAACCTTCATCCTCAGCCCCACCCCAGAGCCCTCACCTCACACCCCAACCTCTCCTGCACCACAAGCCCCTCCTTCCCAGTTCCAACCCAATATCTGTACCTTTAACTGGAACCCTTCCCCCCTGCACCCCAGCCCAGAACCTCTCTCACACCAGCCCTCTCCCCACCATAGCACCCCGGGGCAGGGGGCCTGGTGCAGGATGGCAGCAGCAATCAGGTTCAGACCCCCCCCCCCCCCCAGGCCACCAGGTCTTCTGGGCCAGATTGCTCCAGCACATAAGTGGCTAGGGTTACCAGATAGTTTTAATAAAATAACAGACACACTTGATCTCAGATTGGGGAGGGGGGCTGGCTGGGAGGAGGTCGGGGGAGTGGGGCTGGCTGGGGGCAATTGGGGCGGGGGGAGAAATTGGCCGGCAGGAAGCAGGGCTGACCAGGAGGGAGTCAGGGGCAGCAGGGCTGTCGGGGGAGATCAGAAGGAGGGGGGATTGGGGGAACCAGCCAGCGGGAAGCAGGGCTGGCCGGGAGGGAGTTGGGGGGGAGCAGGGCTAGCCAGGGGGAACTGGCTGGCGGGGAGTGGGGCGGGAACGGCCGGAGGGGAGCGGGGCAGGCCTGGGCACACGCAGATCCCGGGGTACTGCCCAACCCATGCACAGTCCCAGCAGGGTCCACGGGTGAGTCCAGCCCCAGGGATTCCATCCCACCCTGTCCCCACCCCTCTCCTGTCTACTGTGTAGTTGTGTACTGCCTAGCTGGTGGACATGCTCACACAGTGTGCGCGTGTCTACCAGCCAGGCAGTACGCAACTTCATACTGATACTCATGATAATAATAAAACTGAGGGTATGTCTACACTAGCTCGTTAGTTCGAGCTAGGTAGGGTAATTAGGGCAAGCGGAGTTGCAAATGAAGCCCGGGATTTAAATATCCTGGGCTTCATTTGTATGTTCCCGGGCACCGCCATTTTTAAATCCCCCTTAGTCCAAACTCCATGCCCACGGCTACACGCGGCATGGAGTAGGTAGTTCGAATTAGAGATCCTAATTTGAACTACCGTTACTCCTGGTGGAATGAGGACTAACGGTAGTTCAAATTAGGATCTTTAATTCGAACTACCTACTCTGTGCTGCGTGTAGCCGTGGGCATGGAGTTCGGACTAAGGGGGATTTAAAAATGGCGGCACCCGGGAACATGTAAATGAAGCCCGGGATATTTAAATCCCAGGCTTCATTTGCAACTCCACTTGCCCTAATTACCTTACCTAGCTTGAACTAACGAGCTAGTGTAGACATACCCTTACTTAATTAGAAAATACCGGACATTTATTAGAGGGTAGTAAGATAAGTGATCTGCAAAAGGCTGTGTTTTAATTGGCACTCCAGTAGAGGAGAGGTGTCAAACCCTTGACTAAAGTCTCGGAATGACTGTCATGATGTGGAAAGTTAAGAAACTACACTGGTCCTGCATCTGATGCTGCCATGGCTGTTTCTCTCTGCAGCATTGATCATAAGCACTCTGTGTTGGTGAGTAAGGAGCTGAACGGAAGGGTTGGAAATAGCTGCAGCCCTGTTTCTTCTTGGGTTGTGGGACATACATGCCCAAAGTTTTTCGAGTTGCACAAGTGCGTGAGGGTATGCAGAGAGGTGTCAGTGGTCTCTGCAAATCGTTTCTGTCCCTCAAGTGGCAGATCCTCAACTGTGTTTTGATTTTCTGTAGGAAACCCCGAGATATGGAGTCAGGAGGTGCTATGCAGGTTGATGGCCATTGTCTGCCTGCTGTGGTGGCAGAGTCAAAAGATGTCTGAAATGCTGTCTTTGTTATAGGGGAGCACACAGCTATCTTGGTCATATATTTCCTCTGGCAGTTCTTCAATAAAAGGCAACATTATTTCAAATATTGTATGTATATTTTGCCAGAAGAGCAAAGTAGTTGGCAATGCAGAATGGAGGGAAGGCTGATGAGTAAGATTTCCTCCCCAAAAAATGTTACACCTTTTCTGGTCCTTATCATAGGGTATGTCTATACTACAGCACTATTTCGAATTATCTTAATTTGAAATAGTTAATTCAAATTAAGCTAATTTGAAATAACGCATCTATACACAAAAACTATTTCGAAATAGCACACCCACACTGAGTGGACCCTGAATCAAAGTTAAGGCTGGCCGGAACCAGTGTTGGCAGGGCATTAGGTTAGGACTTAGTGTGTGGGGCTGCTGCCTGAGGCTAACTGAGCTCCGTGCTTAAAGGGACCCTACCCCCACCCCAGACAGTTCTCAGGATTCCCTGCTTGCTTGTCTACTTCGATGAGGGACAGCAAAGCAGTCCTGACTTGGAGTACCCTGAATGCCCACACTTGGGACACCACAGCACTCGGCCACATGGAGCCAGAGCTGCCCCTGGGCATGCCGGTGCGTCTCGTGGGGTCGTTGCCATCAGCCCAGCTGCACTTGCTTCAAGCTGCCATCCGGGGGGGGGCGGGAGGAGGAAGGGTCTATCAGAGGGCTGTCAGGATCCAGGAGGCCCTGAGGGAGAGCATCCACCCCGAGGAGCCCTCAGAGCCTCCCCGGTCCTCTCCATCGGGGGCTCATGCCCCATTCATCCCTCACGCCCTTCCAGTTACCCCTCTCTAGCCCCCCTTCCTGATGTCAAGGAAAAGACACGTATGTTCAAAAATAGAAACTGGGTTTATTGAACAAAACTGGGGCGGTGGGAGGATGAACCTCTGGGGAGACTGCGAAAAGGAGGTGGGAGAGGGGAAGAGAGAGTGTGGGAGAGGAGAGGGGGAAACCTGGGAGGAGGGAGCTGGAAGGGGGAAGCAAGGGGAAGAAGGGAGAGGGGAAGCTCAGGGTTCAGGGTCTTGCCAGACCAACTTGACTGTCATTCTAATCTGCTCCTGGGTTCGCATGTGGCCTTTGGTGGCCAGGCCGGCAGCTATCCTGCCATAGACAGCCGCATTCCTCCGTCTAGTGCGAGGTTCGTGGACATTGGGGGCATCCCCCCCAAACCTGAATAAGGTCCATGATCTCCATCCTGGACCAGGAAGGCGCCTGACTTCTCCAGCCCCTGTCAGGCTCCTGGGAGCTGGCTTGCTGGCTCATGTTTTGGGGCCACTGGGTCAGGGGCCCGGGTAGCCACTGCTGGCTCTGGGCTGGCAGGCTTGGAGCTGGCACAGGCACTGTGGCCAGGGTCTACCCCTTTCATGGCTCCGGGGCTGGGGGAGAGGACAGTAAGTTTTCCTGGTTGTGCCCAGAGTGGCCACCAGGGCTCCCTGGGAAGGGCTGGTGGCCCCCTATTTCGAATGAAGTGTCTACACAGCACTTAATTTGAAATAGCTATTTTGAATTTGGTGTTACTCCATGTAGAATGAGGTTTACCAAATTCGAAATAAAGGCTCCACTATTTCAAATTTATTTTGAAATAGCGGGTTGCCTGTATAGACGCTATTAAAGTTAATTCAAAATAACTACTGTTATTTCAAATTAACTTTGTAGTGTGGACATATCCATAGGCTACATCTAGACTACATCCCTTTTTCGTAAAAGGGATGTAAATTAAACGTATCGCAATTGCTCATGAAGCGGGGATTTAAATTTCCCCCGCTTCATTAGCATAAAAATGGCTGCCACTTTTTTTCGGCACAGAGCTTTGCTGGAAAAAAGCGCCAGTCTAGACGCTGATCTTGCGGAAAATAAAGCCTTTTCCGAAAGATCCCTTATCCCTTAATTCATAGAGGTATAAGGGATCTTTCGGAAAAGGCTTTATTTTCTGCAAGATCCGCGTCTAGACTGGCGCTTTTTTCCAGCAAAGCTCCGTGCCGAAAAAAAGCGGCAGCCATTTTTATGCTAATGAAGCGGGGGAAATTTAAATTCCCGCTTCATTAGCAATTGCGATACATCTAATTTACATCCCTTTTACGAAAAAGGGATGTAGTCTAGACGTAGCCATAGAGGGTGTGTCTAGACTACATGCCTCTGTCGACGGAGGCATGTAGATTAGACAGATCAGTAGAGGGAAATGAAGCTGCAATTTAAATAATTGCGGCTTCATTTGAATTTAAATGGCTGCCTAGTTCTGCCGATCAGCTGTTTGTTGGCAGATCGGGGCAGTCTGGACGCGCCGCTGTCAACAAGGAAGCCTTTGTCGATTGGCGTAAGTAAACCTGGTTTCACGAGGCAGAATGGGGCCAGATTATTTTAGCTGTGTCCATAATGGCAGCCAAGATTGGCAAGACAATCATGGCTGAAGGGGATGTGTGTTGTATGTCTGTCAGTTTATGTTGGGTTTCTGGCAGTTCAGCCAGGGAAATGTCCAATGAGTTTGCCACTCTCTTAAAAATAGGCCCTGAAAAAACTTTAAATTGTTCCCCGTATGGGAGGTGAGGGCATGATTCTCTCATGTGGAGAGGGAAATGAAATGTGTATGGGGCTCATATTATCTCCTCCTGGGGTTTCCTCTATTTCCACGGTCTCATCGTAGTGAGATTCAGATGGAGGAGGGGCAGATGGTGAAGGCAGTTGTATGGCTGAAGAATGCTGGATGTTGGGCTCTATAAAAAGCCTAAGGGTCACAGTCGGACCATATAATGGGCATTGGAAAATGGTTGTCAGGTATGCCCTGGTCTCAAAGGTGGCTGTAGCTGTCAAGTCTGTTTAGTAGAGGAATGGTG
Source organism: Pelodiscus sinensis (assembly GCF_052426305.1). Lineage (NCBI taxonomy): Eukaryota > Metazoa > Chordata > Testudines > Trionychidae > Pelodiscus > Pelodiscus sinensis. Next base: position 177,926,977 of record NC_143054.1, on the reverse strand, counting down.
AGGCATATAACTAGTTACTTCTCCTCTTTGTCACTTGAAAATGGGAGGAACAGAACTGGCCCGAGTCATTATCCAACTTGTCCCTTAACATGTGAGGGTATTGTTGACATTGAAGAGCAGAGTTCCTGGTTCTCAGGTAATAGATTCACATGGGTGATGAGTGGCTGAGGTACCCTGAAGCTTGGTGCTGCAGTCAGTATGGGAGCAGTCACTGGCAGTGCTGGAAGCATGCAAGTCTGTGTCTGGGTAGTTCATATTGTGGATATAGAGGCTGGTGCAGCTTTTGCCAGGACTGCTGGTGTAGAGCTGTATAGTTTAGTTTTATCTCCTGCAGGGTGGCAGGGCATGGCTGTGCCAATGCCTTTGCCCCTTGGGATGTCTATGTGTTGGATGTACCTGGCCCCTCAGTCTCAAGTGGACTGGTGCCATTGGTAGTTGGATGGATTTTTTGCTCGGAGTCCATTTGAGGGTTGGCCTCTTTGAGGCAAGGAATGCAGCCTATGCTTGATCACCTTTTTCAGAGCAGGGTCCTTTGGAGTGGGTAGAAGAGATCCCTGATCTGAAACAGTTGCAGGAAATCACCAGTGAGGGGAAGTCAGAGACCCTGAGTCTGAGAATAACCTGAGTGATTTCTCCCTCAGGAAAAGTTTGAATTGAAGGTCTCTGCCTTTCAGGGATTGGGTAGGTAACACATAAAAATGCCTCCACTGTAAAAAGTTGTGTGTCTACCCCAAACAGCAGATACATTGGACATGGCCATCTGAAAAAAGGACTGAGAGCCTGCAGGTGAGGCATTTAAAGCTGGGGGAGCTCAGCATATTAAAGGGACCTAGTTCCAGGCCAGAGGAGTCAGATGTAGAGGGGTTGGAAAGTATCGGGGATTTTTAAAGGAGTTACTGAATAAGGAAATGGGGAAAATGAACAAGTCACCATCAACTTGAATTTAGTCAATTAATTTAAACAATTCAATCAGTCCCTCTTATCTGTGTTAATTGTGATGGCATCATTTACCAACTGTATTGGCTAGATATTGCAGATACCTCGCATGCAGCATTAATCTCTCCCCTAATAACAAATTCACAGATTAATTGCTTACATATGCTTAATGCATAATTGGCTAATAATTTACTTCTAGCAGCTTTAGTGTATTGAAATGACAATGCAATACACTGAAGAGCAATTGGCCTTCAATGTTGGCTAAATGTCCTGAGATACACTGACATAGAGCCTAAATGAAATTCAAGGAAACACACATAACCAAAAGGAGTAAGTATCCCCCTTCCTGGAGCACAGTGCTGGATTGAAATAAATGAGGGGTGGAGCAGTGATCAATAATACTGCAATTCTGTCAATGGGAGTATCATGAGGTCCTACAAATTAAATGGTTGAAAACTGTTTTCATCCTGCGGCAGCATCGTAAGAGAGTCAGTCTTTAGGTCTATCGAAACGATCAAATAAACGGCTCGGTAATACTGCAAATATTTGCTAACTAGCAGGTGAGGCTTGTCATTGACCAGGCAAAGTAATTTTGCATAAATTACACTTATAGGAAAGTTCAAGAAATTAAATGTGTAATAGAACTTATTAATATGCTTGCAAAAGGACGTAAAAGAACATTTTTAAATTTGTAGGATTTCAACTTGACATTGTTCATTTTATTGAATAATTCAACTTTATTATGCATGGTAATCAGCAACTCTTAAAGCTTCCATTATTCTTTCCATAACTAACTTGAATTATTTTGTGATTTGTAACAGTAAACCTTTTTTTAAAAAAAACAAAACAAAAAACTGTCAGTTGAACAGGCGACAATTTCAATTTTGTTAGCAAATATATTTTTATGAACCCTAATCATAATAGTGATGACTTTTTTCCAATTTAAAACAAAAATTATTTAAACATGTCACCCAGCATATTCTGGTGTAAAATGTAGTGCATGCAGCTAATTTAAGTGGCAGGGTTGTTTATGAATAATTTGGTAGCTATTCACGATGTATGACTTTATTTTGCATAACAAATCCACAAACACACACTTCAAAATATATAGTAGATAGTTGCTTTAATGTAAGGTGTGTTAGCACTGCTTTTCCCATAGCATAAGTTAGGTATAGGCAGAAAAGCTACCAGTATTTGACATCTGATATTTATATGTATAAACAAAGCTGTGATATGTGGATATTTAAGCAGGGTGACAGTTCATTTTGCCAGAAAAAACATTGTCCCAGCAATAATGGACCAATCCCATTCCTCTTACACTTATGGCTATTGACTTCCATCAAAAACTAGGGGGCTGCACTCCCTGCTTGCTATCCCCCTCTTTCTGGGGGCAGGTGTCTGGCCAGGGGAAGGGTGCAGGAGTGGGCTGGAGGCAGGGTGTCTAGCCAGGGGGAAGGATGCAAGAGCAAGCTGGGGTTAAGTGTCTGGCTGGTAGAAGGGGCAGGAGCAGGCTGGGGCTGCAGGGGTCTCAGCAGGATAGTGAGTGAGAGGGCTGGAAGTGCAGGGTCTCAGTTTGGGGGGAGTATGAGTGAACAGGTTGGGGGCGGGGGGTCTCGGCTGAGGAGGTGTGACAGGACTGGGGGCGTGGGGACAGCACATGGCTCCTGCCCCTCCGGAGCACCAGGGAGGGGGGTGGGCATGCAGCTCCTGGCCCACAGCACTGGGGAAGGGGCAGGGGAGGGAGGGAGAAGGCTGTGCAGCTGAGGGCAGAGTGGGATGCAGAGTGATGTGATGACATCACTCTGTTGTCCTGCAGGAATTTTTTTTTTTATATCTTTCTCTCTATAATTGGGACTAGGCATGTAAGAACGCAGAGTCTTTCTTTAACTTGAAAAATCAACTTTTTGTTTATATGCCTGCAAATTTTGTTCCTGCTCTTGTTACAAGTAATACCTAAGATTACAGTCACTGACAATCTAAAAAAGATGTTTCTTCTTTTTCCAATTTACTTACTCATGGCATTTTGCCTGTGTAGTCAACTGCAAATAATTGAACACATATATAATGTTATTTATTTATGTGAGTTGTCTCAAAGAAGCACATGAATACATCTACACATTTGATTGTTTGCAGCATCAGGAACATCAAGATTGGAGCATTTTGGTAGCACTACTTGATCAAGTAAAGTTAAGTAAATGTCTGAAAGATCAGGGCTTCCTCTCTCCCTTGAATAGACTCTTTGATGCATCAACCAAAGAGTAGAAAACTCTTTACGCATTTTTATACTTCAGGACATAATATTTAAAAGATTAATTAGAAAATCAAGTATTAGAATTTTTAAAAATTGATATTGACAGGGTCTCTTTACATCATCATCTAAACATTTTATTCTACGTCTCAATGCTACAATAAATATAACACTCTTTGAATATTTAAACATTAACAAATTAACCACCATATGGATCAGATTTGCAACAGAAGTGATTATTTACATTAAAGCGCACAGAGTTTTTTTTTACTATGACTTGGCAAAAAAGCACAAAAACCCAATATTTAGATAAATGTTGAGTGTTTTCTGAAGAGTTTTTAATGATTTCAAATAACTTCTCAACTTGTTTTGAAAACTCTGCTCCTATTTTGCACATTGTTTCTGCAGAGCACTGGCAGGGAATTCCAGTGGGGGTGGGGGATGGACAGCTGCAGAACACCTGGGGAAATGTGACTCACTTTTGTTATGGCAAGTATCACTAACAATTACCTTTTTAATAAGACAACTAAGGTAAACAATGTAGTTTCCACCTGCCATATTGCTCTCATTGGTAGAGATCAAAATTGCTTTGTTAGAGGCAGGCCCGCCAAAAGGGGAAAGTTGCCCCATGGCCTGGCAATTCAAAAGGGCTCGGGGCTCCCGGCAGTGGAGCAGTGGTAGCTGAAGCCCCAGATCAGTGTGCTCTGAGAGGCTCTGAGGGGTGTGTGGCATGCTTCAGGAGGCCCTGAGGACTGGGTGCCCCAGCCCTGCCCCTTTCAAGAGCACAGCGCCAGCCTACCTCCCCCACCACCTTGCCAGGAGCCTGGCAAATCTGTCAGCCCCCTGCTTTAAGGCAATGAATAAGAGGACAGCACTGAAGATGAAAAAAGGCTTGCTGCATATGAGCTATTAATGTAAAAATGTAATTTGAGGTTTACATTCTTTCACCTTCCTTTTGGGACATCTCTGATAGAGACAATGGCCTGGATTCTGTACTGTGCCTCACATTTCTACCACCTTTGTACTTCTCAATTACTACTTTGTACTTGGGGCCAACATAATGCCTGGGCAGCTTTAACTTATCATAAATTCTCCACAGTGGCCCATGGGCTGCCCTGCAACCCAGAATTCTGTGCTCTGGTCACTATGCCTCCTGCCAGAAGCTGGGAAAGAGGGACAGGGATGGATCGCTTGATGAATGCCTGTGCTGTTCATTCCCTCTGAAATATAATTGCTGGAAGACAGGATACTGGGTGAGATAAATCTTTGATCTGACTTAGTATGGTCATTCCTATGCCAGTAGCATGTCCCTTTCCATTCCCTCAACACTTCTCTATGATGAGGATGGTGTAGAGCTGTTACCTCTGCTCTACTGGGTTTCTCTTTATAGCCCAATGGTCACTGATATGTAACATGAATAGTCACACTTACTTTGTAACAATGCAACTTCCAAATAAAAACTGAATTGGAGCTTAAAAGCATACAAGAAGCTGATAGTGCTTCCCATCAGCAGTAGGCTTCAAGTAACTGCTGGAGAGCAGTGATTAAGAGGGACCACATTATCAGGACTCAACCAAATCCATTCATGTTACTAACATTAAACAAATCACAGCCACATTCAAAAATCAGCAACAGCCGGCAAAGTCACTAGAGTATGAAAACCTCAGCTAAGTATGAAAAAACCCACTCTGAATAGGAGTACAGATTTCAACACAAGCAATGAATAGCAACATAGTGAGAAACTACAATGACCCTCCTTCAACTGTCATATGTTAGGCATCTCTGCCCATCCCTCCTACCAGGGGGAGGCATAGCTCAGTGCTTGGGGCATCGGCCTGCTAAACCCAGAGTTGTGAGCTCAATCCTTGAGGGGGCCATTTAGGGATCTGGGGCAAATCTGTCAGGGATGATACTTGGTCCTGCCATGAAGGCAGAGGATGTGATTAGATGACCTTTCAAGGTCTCTTCTAGCTCTGTGAGCTAGGTATATCTCCAGCTCTTCTGCAGGCTTCCATAAATGCAAGTTAACCACCATCCTTAAACCAATCACTGCATTACAAAACGCTGCACCTCCATTATTCACTTATATAAGTTGTGTCTCATGGATATCACATCCTTTCAGGACTGATTCTTTCCTGCTGACTTTACCTTTGGATCCAGAAATCCATTTGGCTTACTTCTGGACTAGTGTGCAGCCCCACTAAAGATGTTGGGACCATGTGTGACTGAAGAAGTCTGTTCCCATAGAGTTAATTGAAGGATCAGAACATTAGACTGCCCAAGCCAAATTCTGATTTCAGCTACACCTGTGCAGCTGCATTGACACCAAAGTAGTAACATGAATCTAGCTGTGGTCAGAACTTGACCCCAGATGTTTATGTTGTGCTGGATTAAGGATAATTTCTTACCTGACAGTTCAGTTTTTCTTGGTCTCGTGTCACCCAGGACAGACTGTATTTTATCTTATTATGTATATGGAGACAAGATACCAAACTCATCTCTGCTGAGTACTCCAGTTCATTTTTATCTCTAGTAAGAAGACTGTTCAATTGCAGTAGACAGGCCAACGAAGTGGAAGTCAGGAGATCTGAGCCATATTCTGCTTGTCAATGATTCACTGTTTCCCCTTGAGCAAGTCACTATGGGCATTGTCTTTACTACCCACTGGATCATCAGGCAGAGATCAATCCAGTGGTTGGTGATTTATCATGTCTATTGACTGCTGAGTGCTCTCCCATTGACTCCAGTACTCTACCAAATGAACAGAATAAGGGGAGATGACAGGAGAGTACCAGATGGCAACTTATTGCAGTGAAGATACCACGGCAAGTAAATCTAAGTAAATCAACTTCAGCTACATTAGTCTATAGCTGAAGTTGCATAATTTAGATTGATGGCCTGTGGTAACGTAGACTAAGCCTAAATTGCAGTTTGATTTTCAGGGGTGCTGAATACCCACAGCTCTCTGTCAATTAAAATTTGTTCCAATCCCCTGTAATTTAGGTTTCTATTTACACTCAACCACCGCTTTGTTAGCTACTCTTGAAAACTAAAAGTGCTATAAACAAAAGACAGCCTGAAATCATGCATGCAAACAGTTTATTACAAAATGTATATTAAAGGACCTTACACTTTAAGACCTTCATCAGCAAAGTCATCAAATGTAAATAAATGCTTAAAAGGAAACACAAAGAAGAAAAACTTAGAACAATGTGATGCAAAAAAATTAACCATAAGCATCTGAATATACCATAAATCCTGTTTCTCCACATTGAGCAGAGAGGTATTTGATTAAAAATTGTCTTGTATCCGTCTGAGAGGACATTAGTCCCACCCATAAAATTATTAATTTCCATGGGTAAAGCACCTTTTCTCATTGTTTTGAATCCAAATTTCATCAGAAAGTAGTACATCCACTGAGGCCCTTATTTCTTTTATATTCTTTAACTGTGTTTAGGGGAACAGTTGAAGATGATGAATCCAAACTGTTCTTTGAAAAATTCTTCTTCCTAACAGCTACAACATTTTGGCTTAAAAGTTTTTGGTTTCAATGCTCATTTTCTTTCAAAGATTGAAGGACGGAAAAGTTACTTTTACAAGTATCTTAGGAGACAAATAGCATAAAGACAGGATACTCCATATGTTACAGCAGAGTCTAACAACACAGGAATACAGAGTAAAATAAATAAAATGTTAAGAAACCACAAATATCATCCTAAATTCTTAAATATAGATAGCCAGAAGTGATATGTTTTATCTGACAAGGCACCAAATCCTGAGGTGTTGGACTTATTACATAAGTATAATTTCAAAGTTACCCCCAGTAAAGTCAAACCCACATCCATTATAAACTGATAAACCATACCACCACATCCAACATGCACTCCCAAAACAGTGCTGAGTTCCTGGCAGTCATAGTTTTAATAAAAAAGTGACAAATATGATACTCTACAACCTTCCTGTATATTTTAATCAACCGAGAATAATATTTCATCATTTATTCTGACAGTAAATATTTGTGTTTTTTATTCAGTTTTACACATAGAAGACTGCTGGTGTTAGTTCCTATCCACGTGTTACTAATTTAAAACTAAAACGGTGCAATTTTATACCAGTAAAAACTCATGAGCATACATCTCAAAATTTAATGTATTGAAGAAATATTGAAAAAGAGAGAGAGAGAGAAATGGATTTACATGATTATCCCTGTAATTGAAAACTAGTGTAAGACACTGATATTCTATTACCTGCATGTTAAGATGATTTACGTTTGAAAACACCTTGCTGGGTGTTTTACATTAAACCTGTTTAACTGTGTACACTTACATTCACACTGCATTTTATTAATCCCAAAGATTTAAAAACTGATTCTTTGTTTTTCATGGAGCTCTTAAAAATTCTCCTCAAGTATCTGCTGGGATTTGTTGGAGTTAAGTCTTTTAACTGGGTGCTCTGAATGGCCTCCAACTTCATGAATATTCTTGATAACTGAGGAGATTATCAGTTTCTCACCAGAAAAGACGACGGAGAAAGCTAATGTCACACTGTATATATACACAGCTTGTAAATATTGACATACTGAGCTTTGGATCCAGATCTCAATTGCATTAGAAGTATGAATTCAATATTAAACACCTTTTAGACCACTTTTTTGTTTTGCTTTATACATTGTGTTGAACAGAGCCTTGAAAGGACTTTTACATTTAATTATGACTATCTATATTTAGAAAAAGGTTTGACAATGAGGAATATGAAATTAAACTAAATGGATCTTATAACATTTATGAGCATTAAATTACAGCCTGTCTGACTAAAAATGGTCAAATTGATTCCGCTGGATCTATTTTAACAAACAAATACTGTAGTATTTAATAAGAGAGCTATTCCTTATGTTTCCACTCCTCAATACCTTTCCCTTTCATCTCCCTTTCCCTCTGTGATGTACTTCCATGAGAATTATTCTATATGATTCAACACACAATAGAAATAAAATATTTATTTAAACTTATTAACTTCACTAGAAAGTATCATTTTGAATTACTTTTACTCATCTCTCAGAATTACTATTTGACAGGATCTGAAACGAAATAAAAAGCTACCAAGATGTTTAGTTTTAAAAGCATTTAATGACATAGCATATATTTAACAGATAGGGTAAAAGTCTTAGAGGTACAGTTCCATACAACTGAAAGCCAGTTCCAGTACTACTCTGACTAACAGGCCCAGTCATTGAAAGTTCATTCCTATTTAATGTAATTTTTGATTGTGCAGTAAGATGATTTTTTTTCATTACAATAGTTACAGTGACAGAGAAATGCACACTATGTATCAAATAGCAAGGTAATGTAGCAAAATTATAACACACAGTGCTGTAGCTGACAAGCAAGTAACCATTTGAGTAACATTACTTTTTTCCAGTAAATGCTTCAGTTCCACTTTTACACTTATCAATGATTTTAAAGGGTTTATTATACATCTAGTCTTCTTATACTTTGTACTAGAATTATCTGAAACATACAATATAATGCATTTCAGCAAAAAAAGAAATTTCAGATTATTTAAAACTGTATCAGTATGCTAAATCCTTCTTGTACACCAACATTCTTAACTGTTGTCCTTGATGCAGAAAAGCTTCACATTGTGTTAATAACTGATGCCAGGATACAAATAAGTTTGTCTGTAAGTTAATGCATATCTGCACTCTGTTACAGCAAAGATAATACACTATTTAAAGGTTAGACTTGTAATGGGAGGCTCTATTAGTCAAGACTCAGCATAACAATCTTAAATGGAAGTGAACATTTTTGAAAATTTGTACATTTGTCTTTGATGTGTATGATAAATTTGTAAGCACCGCTGCCTTGCATACCAACAGCACAGGATGTGGTTTCTTTTTCCAAGACAGCCTCACAAAATTGAGGAACAGTTTAAATATTAAGATCTAATCTACATTAACTCCATTAAAAAACAAAAAAAAAAACCCAACAACAAAAAAAACCTGGTCCTCCCTCTCATACAGAAGCTGCCCAATGCACCTCATACATTTGTAATGGGTTTTTTAATGCTCTATAAATAATAAAAATTAAATCATATTGAGGAACATTAGGCACAGAGAGTAATGTATTGGTTCTGAGCTTGCATGCTGGAATTCCACTGGAAAGGTCAGAAGTGCAGTGTGTAGAGATGGAATTCATTTCTTTTTGCCAAAAAGGCTGAATCTCTTTTCTTTGTCCTTCTCTTTGTCTTTCTCCCGCTTGCCAGGACTGGATTCGCTGGTTATTGTAACACTGGCTGGCAGGGTTTGGGCACGACTAGAAGCTGGAGTGCTTTGTGTGCTTACAGACACTTCAATTTTGTCAGAGGAGATAGCTGATGTGATGGCCTGAATCCATGTGTTCATTTCCTCCTTCAACAAGCATCGAATTTAAAATGTAGGAATCAACACGTTAGCTCATACTGTTCTCTATCATTCAAAAACATTTCAAAAAGGTAGTGAAGGCAGAAGTCGAAAATTAAAGAGAACCTGATCCCAACTCAGAAGTTAGCATCATTTTTTTCCCTCAATCGGGCTTTTCTTCAGGTGCCACTCATGTCATGCATTTGCACTTTGCAGATGCAAAAATCTGCACATGTGCTTCAAAAAAAATAAAATAAAAAACAAGAACACCTAAGCCCCGCATGGCCACAAGTATTAGAACTTGCGCCTTAAAAGTCACTATGTCTTGATGGGTTTCAAAGGAGCAAACTAGCAAGTACACAGACATGCACATGAAACAGAACACAGGGCTGAAAAGGTACCTCTTAATATTGAAACTATTTTTCTTTACTTAGCATATTTTACTATACCAGCATATGACAGTAATACTATTTAAATAAGAAAACAGGAAAAAAAAAAACTTACATCATCTTTGGCTTGGAAGAGGTACTCATTGCCGTCAGTTAGTCTGCAATGAAAAATCACCAACACATATTTTAGCTTAATACTACACGGGTCCAAATCTGCTTCGTTTTCACTAGCAAATAGTCCCATGAGGGTTAAATGAGACTATATGGCAAAGTAGTAAATAAACACAGACTTGTGAGAAGATGAATCTGCTAGCACCTGACCTGCACTCTACCCACTAACCCATGTGCCTTGGGACTACGACCAATATTTTCAGTTCTAAGAGTTGTCATTTAAGAACACAAACCATCAGTCCTGAAGTGCAGAACAGGCAATACTTAGTCATGGGCTAGTGACAGATTTAAGATTCAATCTCTCAATCTACTGGGGTTATAAATGGAAATTCTATACCAAGAGATATTAAACTTTAAAGCTGTGTTATTTTACATACAGAAAACGTATCATAGGTATAGTGTAGAGATAAAAACACATACTATTTTTTATTGATCTATACTGAAATGTCTCTACAGTCAGACTAATGGAAACTAAGGAGATAAATTAGTTCCAGAAGAATTTTATGAAACTTAAACACATATAGAAGGTTTTTTTTTTAAAACGTGTGGCATATGACGAATATGTGAAATTGTGCTATGGTATAAAGGTTCTAATGGCACTCGTGTGTGATGACCAGCATAACTCACTCATGCTTTTGCTTGTTTGCATTTCTATAATTTGCAAGAATAAACAGAAACAAATAATGCAGCCATCTGAGAAAGTTAAGCCTTGTGATATATTCTCTCACAGAGCTGATATAAACTAGCTGCTGTAACGTGACACTGACTTCAGTGGAGTTTCACCAGCGGAAGATCTGATCCTCTGTATGGGAAAGCATATGCCCTATATCCTCCCCCCTTCACACACACACAAGCTGGGAAATCCTTTTTTATCAATGCATGACTTATTTTGGAACAGGCACTTTGAGGCGTATGAGCTCAGATACATACACAATCCAGCTTTTAAATGTGTTTTTTATAAAAGACAATTTTGGACACCCACTCTCTACTTAAACAATGTAAGGTAAAAGCTAAAATTTTCGTAGCTTTAACAGTAGCCTACAAAATTCTGCAGCTAATTTCAAAGGGCTCAGACATTTGCAGGTGATAAGTCATCAAATGCCAAAACTGTTTATTACAGCTTATCTCTTACAATTTTTGACATGTTTATGTCATTCCTGTCCTGTCTGCAATTTCTGGAGGCACTTCAAAGGTAAAGCACAGCATATGCTAGCCATATCCTCTTCTGAGTTCATAGACAGAAATCACCCATGGGTCAAGCCCCTATCAAGTGCCTTGGCTTCTCTCCTGAATAAATGGAGCTATTCACCACAATGTATGCAAGATCAGGTACTTGTTCAGCACCTGATTTGGAACCATCCTGCAGAATGTCTGCAAGGGTCTTTTCATTTGCCTACAGATCACCCAGGTATTCACAACTGATGCCAACCTGGTGTGAGGGGAATGCATCAAGGACACAGAACAGTGCAAAGCACCAGGAACCTCAGGGAAAGGTATCAACATGTTGAAGGTCAGAGCTGTTAAACTAGCCCCAAAGAGGTTCCAGAACTACCTAAGAATATGAACGTGTTCTGGTCCAGTGGGACAATATGACCACTGTGGTTTACATAACATGAAAGGAGTAGAACTCTACATGCAGAAGCAATGGAGACAACGGAATGGGCAGTGAGAATTTTCCATTCTATAAAAGCAATACACGTGAAAAGAGCTAAACCAAAGGGCATGCTGGCTCAGCAGAGGCACAAACACCACCATAGAGTAGTACTAAATCAGAATGCTTTCATTTGGATTTTGCACAAGTTTGGTCTTCTGGTAATTATTCTGTTCACCAATCAAAAGAGGCTGAAGTATTTCACCAGGGAGCAGGCTAAACTCCTTCACAAGGCCTGATAAAGTCATTCATGTCCTTTTCACTTCTAGGAAACATGATCCAGAAGATGAGGGAAGAATAAGCAAAGGTGATAACCAGTGCAGAGCGAGGACTAACATACCCTGGTTCTCCAATTTGACAGAACTGAAATTGGCACCAACCAGTCAACAGTAGGCCCAGACATCCTTTACCAAGGCCTATTCCTCAATCCAGACTCAGAGGTTATGTCTAGATTACATCCCTCTGTCGGCAGAGGGATGTAAATTAGACATACCAACATCGCAAATGAAGCGGGGATTTAAATCCCCCGTGCTTCATTTGAATAAAAATGGCAGACGCGTTTTGCTGAGTCAGCAGTTTGTCGGCAAAAAGCGGCTGTCGAGACGGGGATCAGGTGACAAAGAAAGCCTTTGTTGCCCAATTCATTATGCCTCCTGCAAGGAGGTTTTCAGGATTGGGCGACAAAGGCTTTCTTTGTCGCCTGACCCCCGTCTCGACAGCCGCTTTTTGCCGACAAACTGCTGGACTTGGCAAAACGTGTCTGCCATTTTTATTCAAATGAAGTGCAAGGGATTTAAATCCCTGCTTCATTTGCGGTGTTGGTATTGTGAAAACAGGCTCTTTTCTGGCCAGGCCTCGTGCGCATAGCCTTCCTAGCCCAAGTTTACCTTCCCCTCAAACCAAAAATCCTGCACTATGTGACTTAGGATCAGTAAAACCAGGAATAAGACACCAGGCAGGTAAGGGTCATACAAAGTTCGCGCCACTCAAGGGCCATCTTACCCCTATCCCTTTCCCCCTCAGCCTGTCACTAGGCAGACAATCTGTCAAGCCTAATCACAACTAGGCGCGGGAAAGCTCTTGCTCTCTCTATAAAACAGCTACCCCTCCTGCAGGCAGTTGAGGGTTCCCGAACTCTTGAAAGGCAGAACACGAGCCAGGTTCCGAGGGCTGATCACCCGAGGACCCCCTCCCGCTCACCAAATCTTTTGCAGAGCATAACGAATAACGAATATGCTGTTGTCTCTTGTCTGTCTGATAAATGTGAGTATTGCTGTGTAAGTTAGTTAAAGGTTTGATAAATAATAGTGTTAAGAGTAAGTTAGTTAGAAATTGTTAAATAGTACAGTTAAGAGTTAAATAGATGTTAAACCTTATGAGTGAAATTAATGTAAATATAACTGATAAAAATCCCTGGGGTATTATTGATAATTACTTAGACTTAGAGAAACCCCAGGGCATTTTCCTCTATTGTATTGCAGTTTGTTTATTGTTACTGTTAATAGTTATCTGGCGTCCACGCATGTAAAAAGCTGATAAATAAAAAGTTATAGTTAAAAGCATTTTAATAAAAGTTAAAAAAAATATTCAATACAAGGTTGCCTGTTCTGCACCTCTCTGGGGCTAGCCACATTCTCGAACCTTCCATTTTACTTTCCACAGGTATGTCTAATTTAAATCCCTCTAGCAACAGAGGGATGTAATCTAGACATACCCAGAACGTCTACAGCTGACAGCATAGTTAATGAGGGGAAAACATTAACTGTGCTACCTCCGTCCTCCAGAGTGACTGGAAATCTACAACTCTCCAAGCTGGCTTCAATTGGAAATGCCTACTCTTCCATCTGGACTAGTTTAGCTCATAGTGGCAAGAGCATGACAAAAATCCCAAGGATCCTGCTATCCCAGTAATCCTGGATTTTCTTTTGGAAGACTGCCATGAAGTTCAGCCCAGCACCATAACACACCAGGTGCCAGTTATAAGTAATATCCTATAAGATCTTCTGGTTCCTTGACAAAAATATAATGAATCCAGGTTTGTCAGAGCAGACAGACTGGTTAAATCGTTCTTAAGTAGGATTTACCACTGGTATTAAATGCCCTAACCCCACATGCTTTTGAGCCACTGGCAGCAGTATCTTCATTCTATTTATCCATCAAAACCGGTCTTCAGGTAGCTCCAATGTCTGCTAAATGAATTTCTGAACTGGCATACAGGAACCCCACCATGTGTTCCTTGATGACAAGGCAGTGCTCAGAATCATTCTCTAAGCTGAATTCACCTTTCCACTCCTCACAGAAAGTCACCCTCCCTTCATTCTATCCTAATGCACAGCACCCAACAGAAAAGTTGTCTCACACCACGTTCTAAGAGCATCTGAAGATCTATATTAAACACACTGAATCAACAGAAGATTGGGCTCCTTGTTTGTCTCTCCATCTGAAGTGACAAGGGCTGAGAGCACTCAAACTGTCACCAGCTAGATCAGAGGTGGGCAAAAAGGGCCTCCGTGGGCCAGATCCAGCTCACCAAGCGGGTTGATCTGGCCCACAGAGGCCCCGCCGTTCCCACGCCCCCAGGCCAGTTAGGGCCTGGAGGCAGGAGAGCACAAAGCTTCCTCCCGCCCTGTGAGCAGTATGTAGAGCTTTGAAGCGCCACGTGCTGCTCGCAAGATGGGAGGAGATGTCACGTGCTCCCCCGCCCCAAGACCTGATTGGCCTGAAGAAGTGTGCAAAGTGCCATAAGCTCGTGCAGGGTGGGCGCAGAACAAGGGAAGCTTTGCACAGCTCCCCCACCTCAGGGCCAATCAGGACTTGGGGGTGGGGGAGTGCATGACGTCTCCTCCCGCCCTGCGAGCAGCACATGGCACATTGAAAGGCTGTGTGCTCCTTTCAGAGTGGGTGTAGGGCGGGAAGAGGCTTTGCATGCTCCTCCTGCCCCCAGGCCAATCAGGGCCGGGGGGGGGGGGGGGGGGGGTGAGGCCTCTTCCTGCCCTGCCAGGTGCATGGATGCTTAATGGAAAGGAGGTGCAAAGGGGCTTCCTCACCCCCAGACCAATTATGGCCTGGGGAAGCCCAGAAGCATTCTGGCCCCACCCCTTCTGGATTAGGACCTGCCCCTTCCGGGGTGGCCCGGGACCACTTCAAGCCCCTGGCCAAAAATTATTGCTCACTCGAGCTAGATGGAGCAAGCTATGCATTGTCGAGGCATACACTGTATCAGGGTCTCCTGCTCTAATCATCATCATGGACTTGCCATGAGATTGATGGTAACAGCATGGGTGGAAAGAGCTTATGCTTCCATTCAGAGATCTGCAGGGCAGCAGCGTGATCACTGGTTAAGACCTTTATCAAATGCTATAACATGGACACCTGCTAAAATACCTTAGATTTGACTGTGCCTCTGTAAGGAAGTAGCTTTCACTTCTTTATTGAAGTTAAACAGAAGTACCCAGTTATTCTACACTGGTAGCACCGATTCATCTTAACAGAACTTCATTGACTGCTCATCTAAGTAAGGATGGCAGACACACCCAAAATAATTAACTAAACTATCAGTGAAGCTGAACTTAAGTTTCTCTGTCAATTAAGAAATTAAAAAAAAAAAAATCCTGTGCAGTATGCTGAAGAGACAGTTTCCAGAGTCTGGATTGGCAGCTGAGTGCCCTCAGATCCCATCTTAATCAACAGAAAGAGAGGGCAGTCAGAATTGGGAACTGTGTGTCAGGGAAAGAATGTGCTCTACAATAAAACATTTTGTTTCCCAGAACGGTGCTCCAACAACCTTACCTTAGCTTGAACACGTGTTTCTTCTTTTTGTAATCAACTGCTATTTCACACGCTGCTTCTTTCAAGCTGACAGGGATCTCACTGTGGTAGGGAATGCCAGATGCTGCAGCCTTGGAATCTTTGTAGAAGCCCATCTCTTGGTTGTTTATAACACAATACACATTGTGCCAGGATCTTGAAGAAAGGGAAAGCAACCAGAGCAAGCTTAAGTCCAATTTTCTTCAATGAACCAGGAATCTGACTGGATCAAATACAACTATATATACTGATAAAATTAATTCACTCCATCGGGGGAGGCAGCAAAACATGCATCACCTTCATAACTGCAGGATGAAAATTCTCTCATGCAAGTGCTGTTTCAAGACAAAAGTACTACTCTGGTGCTAAATGGAACAGAGGTTTCTAGAGTGGGAGTACTGTTTGGAAAACAGGCAATTTACATACTTGAGAAAGAAACTACTTGACCTTTTAATAAGTATTTGTTCTTGTACAGGGATTTTTCACTGTGTTATAAAGTTATGGATGAACTGTATATACATTTGACTTTTAATGCATTCTGTAGCAGTAATTATCTTCTTCCATAACATAGTTGTAAAATTAAATACTAGCAGCAGTATATTATCCTTGAATATTATCCTTGAATATTAATATCCATGACTTATCTACACAGTTTAAATGCTTGACACATTCCTGTAGAACCTCAATTCTATGGAAAAGCTTTTTCCTCATCAATATTCAAAGCACAAAAATAGTTTTTCCATATGAGGTAAGATACCAGATGAGGGAAAAGATAGCCATTGCACTGTAATTCAAATCCTTGCCTCATGCCTGCTACTCAACATTTCACGCCTTGAGTAGAGGTAGGAAGTGAGGAGCTAGACCAAGATTCAGACATTTTACTTTCCAGGCAAATTAGACTTTTGGCTTTTCCAGTGCTTTCTTTCACAGTCATTTAGGACCAGATTTGGCTTCCTCACTAAGAATGCATCTACACTGCGCCCATAGCTAGAAATAAGCTATGCAATTTGAGCTGCACAAACTGCATAGCTTATTTTGAGTCAATTTCAAAATAGCTTACTTTGAAATTTGGCACTGTCTACACAGCACTTACTTAAAAATAAATTGCTGTTCCAAAATGTCCCTTACTCTTCGTGGAAAGAGGTTTACAGGGACATCAGAATAGTGAACCCATTATATTTTGAAATAACAGGTGTGCTCAAAAGACGCGGAATACCTATTTTGGGATACCTCTAGTATCCCAAAACAGTGCTGCGGTGTAGAAGTAGCCAAAGACAAAACTTTCAATGGGAATGTTCCCTGTATGGGGACAACAGAATAAGGCCAGGGGTACGCAGCGCCTATATGGAACCGCCCCTTCTGCCTGAGTCCCTGCCCCTTCCAAGGGCTGGAGCCGGCCCATGACCATTACCAAAATTAGTGAAGTGGCCCCCCTGCAAAAGTTATTGCCCTCCCCTGTTCTAGTACTACACGTGTACATTTTTCCTTTTGCTGTGAGCTTGTGATTGAGGTCCTACACGGGGACTCAGGAGATCTGGATTCAATTCCCAGATCTGCCATTGACTTCTTGCATGACTGTGGGCAAGTCACTTGATTTCGCTATACCTCAATTCCCTATCTATAAGGGGAGAACACACTAAAACTCCTTTCTCCATCCTTTTTCTTCCCTGTCTATTTAGCCTGCAATCTTTTAATGGTAGGTATCTTTTACCATGTGTTTGTGTATTGCCTAATACAATGAGGCGTTAAATGTTGACTGGGACCTCTTGGGGCTATGTAGTACAAATAAGGATGTTGAGTCATTTTTACAGTGTATCTGGAGGTAAAACTTATTTGCATTAAACGCTGGCTACTTTACCTGTTTGAGGCTTTTTTGTTGTGTGTTTCCCATTCATGCTTACGATGCAAGAGTCCCTCCATCTGAGCTGAAGGAGTCTCTTGTGTTTTGGCTGGTAGTGTAGCTGCAGTCTGAGCCTGAATGGCGGTCTTGGCTTTGCGGTCAGCAGTTGGGGAAGGAACAGGACTAGACTCCTTTGAACTTGTTCTTTGTTCTGCAGCTCCATTGACCATTTCATTTGTTTCCACATTGTCTGCCATCTAGGAACAGTGGAACAAACATTCAGCTGCAGGCAACACGACGCTACAACATCTCAATTTTCTATTTTGCACAATGTGGCTGAGTGTAAACTTTGCCTATAAAGTGAGACAGTTCAGTAAAATCACTTTCACACTCTGATGGAGACACAGAAGGCCAAGGAAATTAGAAGGTATGAATGGATTAGTACCCATTTACAGATAAAAAAAACCAGGAAAAATAAAAGGAGCTAAACATCAGTGTGAGTTTTACTGCACTTTGTTCTGCTAATAAATTCGTATTCTTTTATATACGGTCAATATTAAAATTGATAAAAAAGGAGAGCATTTTCTCCCATTGCTAACTACTCAAAGACTTGCAACAGTAATAATCACACTTCTGTAAACGGAGGAATAATGAAAGTTAAGACATCAGCCACCTTACATATATTTATAATTTTACTGTTGTAAGTTTAATATAAATTATAAACATGTATTAAATTTTAAAGAAACCGAAAATAAAAGCAGAATTGTCCAGGAGCATTCACAAAAACACAACTTTTAAAAAGTATGTTGCAAAATCGGTTCGTTTCTGTAAATGCTCTCTCCCCCCGTACCCCAGATAGCACAATATAATCAAAACATGCAGAAATTAGGAAGATTACACCATGCATTTCATGTCCATCATCCATTTGGATTTGGATCATAAAGACAGGGAAAATGTGAGAGGTCAAATGTCAATTTATCAAAGTCTGTTACAGACTTCATTATTAGCTGGATTGGATTTATGTTAAAGGAACTAGAAACCACCACAGTCATTCAACATCACACAGCTATTTACCCCCAAACAAAGACAGAACCAAGGCCTTGCCCATCACTTGCTTTGTTGATCGCGTTGCCTGCTGCACTGTGTTCGAGATAGCCTAGAGAGCAGCCAAGTTTCCAGCAGCTCTGACTGGTCAAGCTGGCGACGTCTTCAGGAGCCATTCATCCAAAAATCATTTAAATTGGAATCCTAATGGCTAGTGTACTTTTGCAGTGCAGCTTACTTCCAGTTTTATTTTTTCCTGTATCATTACTTTGACATGTAGAGCCCTTGGTAGCAGCCCAGAGGTTACACACTGAGTATCCGATACTGTTATTAGCAAGTTACTAAAGCTCATTGCTGCCAATGCTCTAGTAGATTACAAACATTCTGTACCATTTTTATGCAAGTAAGTATTTGCAAATGGCACAATAATTACAGACATTCCCACTGTTGCACAGGGTCTGAACAAGTCAAAAGCAGCAGAATTATTAGGCAACGAACTATAAATTAGAGCTCCCTTTGCTAGAACTTTTCATGCCTGTCATCTGTGAATTATTACATCTTTGACCACTGTACTTCATATACTGAACTCTAGAAAAATTCAATTATAATCTTGTTAGGAATATGGGAAGGATTGGTTAACTGCCTTTAAGCAAACTAAATTTCCAAAGTATAGACATTACACCACTGAAATAGGGAAAGAATCATAACTCACATTAAATTCCAGGCATAATCAACCCTATAAATTTAATTTTTTGGGAACAGTGCCCCTTGAAAATGTCTATCATAGATTATGGTTCTATCTATTTCCTGTCGATATTTTTACAACTTTAGGCTATGACTACACTATGAGCTAGGGATAAGATTCTCAGTTCCCATATACACACCCATGCTAGTTTAATGAAAGCTGGCATGAGTGTAAGTAATAGTGTAGCTATTGTGCATGGGCAGGGATAATATGGCCAGGCTGTGCTGAGTGTGTACCCGCCGTTTCAGACTGGTTTGTACTCAGTAGAGCTAAGCTATGTGGCTGCTCACTGTGCTACCCTAGCTACGCTACTATTTCTACACTGAAACAGCACAAGTATATGTAAGCAAGCTGGGAATCACACCCCTGGTTTCTAGAGCAGAGGTGGCCTTTGTAAAGCAGTGGCAGAATTTACTCTGCAAGCTGTGTGAAATTTAGGCCATTAACAGCTGTCACTTTATCAAAATAGCAAAATAAAACAAAAGATGCTACAGGAAAAAAGACTGATGGAGGATTACCCTAATGCTGCCAGCACAGTTACCAGGAAATTGATATTATAACAAAAAAATAAAAATAAAAAAAAAATCAAGCTAATATCTTGCGTCATGTTAAAAAAACCCTGAAGCAAAAAGCTACTTGACTACTGACAGCTCAATTACTGTTCCTGAATTGATAGATCTTTGCAGTGAGACTAAGATGTTTAAGTCAATAGCACTGAGTATGTATATGAACTGTATGTTACAGTGGATGACGGTAACTTAAATACTTGCCAATAGCCTTATATAGCTATATAAAACTACCTATGAGCTAGCCTCCATATTTGCACATTTCAACCTATGAGAATAATCACAAATATGGAGAGACCTATAGTGAGTATATATGGGTAAAACAGGCAAGTTTTTCATCTAGTTAGAATGTTTTTATGGGAGAGATAAAAATGTAACTGCTGTGATTTGCGAACTTGTTGTTTTAAATGCTAACTAACCATTTTAATTACATAATCAGTCCCTAAACTTCTACTTCCACATCCATTGAAGCTATTGATTGCAATTACTGGATTGAAAACAAAACCCAAAAGCAACTAAAACACTGAAGTTATGCTATGACTATGAAAAGCTCTCTGGATGCTCTTCAATGGAAATTTTTACAGCATAATTTATTTTGTGTGTTATCCACAGCAAACAGAAGACAAGCAAAATAAATCTACACATGGACCACAAATATTTATACCAAGTATGTGCCATGAAAATAAGAAAAAAAAAAAAAGAGGAGCTAAATAAATTTTAATGGAAACATGCTTTAAGCATGCAGGAACAACACAACAAAGGACACACATTAATAGCAAACTATACTGTTACAACAAAAAAAACAGTTAACGCACATGAATACATTTTTCTTCTTTGTTACTGTTTATGGGAGGTTAGCCGCAAGTACTTCAGTGGCTAGCTAATATTCATGAGGTATTTAAATCACAACTGTGACATGCAACATGACAGCTGGTGACATTAGAAACACCCTTTGATTTTCAAAGTGCATGAAGCAATATTACATTCAGATCATCAACTTGGATCTCTGCACCACAACTCAAATAAGAGACATTCTTGTCTTCTTCAAATACAAATACAATACAGCCTATGAACTATTCTGGCAAAGATATAATTTTGAGATCTTAGGCCAAAAAATGGAGGCCATAATTAAAATATAAAAATATTATCCTCCCTTAGTGTCTGGCATTATGATTTTACTGGTTTCTCTTAACAGCAAAGCAAAACAAATATACATAATCCTAATAATATCAACTAAAAATTATTATCTACCTAAATGAATTATTTGTAGCCAGAATGCATGTAAAGGCTTCCTGGTCTGCTAAGTCTGAAACAGCAGCTATGCTTTAAGAGTAGTATAATACTTTTAAAGGCACAGAGACCCAACAATGGTGAATAGAATCCACCAGAACATTTACGTATGTTTCAATACAGAAATTTAAAAAGTATTAAGAAGCTAATATGATGTTATCCTGACAAAAGAAAAAAGAGACATGCATCATGAAATGGAAAGATAAGTTATTATAAAAGTACAATTGTTGGAGAACAGTCCAGTCACTTTTGCTAAGATACTTTTCTGAATTCTAAATTTTGATCAACAGCAGCTTAGATCAATTCTGTTACAAACAGCAAAACTGGTGTATGTTTGATGTATTGCAACATGTGGTTCATTAAATTATAGGCTAGAAAGCTCTCATTAAGAGATCAACATGCAGATGGTGAAAATTAATATAAGGATGTTATTAAAAGATTCCATGATAAAGAACAAAAACAAAATAAAAGTTAAATAAGAGGTTATGGTAACAACCATGAAGACGCTCTATGCAGAAATTCTGTGATGCTACTGCAGGCCCATTCTCAAATTCCTCATCACATTTACCTGTGGCATCACTTTGCAAATCTCTGGTATTTAAAACAATCTATTTTTCACCATTCTAATATTAAAGGTGAACTGAAATGCTTTATTAGAAAAAGGAACAACAGAAAAACTGGTACCCCAGAATGTTTACAGAATATAGGTATTGAACCAAAAGTATCAGAGTTAGATATCTGAAACATGAACTGCTGAAATGCATTTCTGCCAAAATCTGAATTCAGAGTGTGGCAGACACTGCATCCTATATTGATCATAGTGATATGATTATCACATAAGTATGATGCATGTTGTACAAGACAGCTCATGTGAGGTGTCACTAGAAAAGTTATCATTTGCCAAATATTATCCTATTTGTGGGCATGTATTGTTTTTTGTATCTTAAGTTATGTTTATTGAATATGTATCTGTATTTTAAATGTGCTTTACTCTAGGTAATTCCTACAACTAACCTTTCAGGTACAACAGTGAAGTAGCAAGACAGCACTAACGGCTCATCAACAAAGACAATGGACCATGGAAGAGCTTAGCCCTCCTGTGAATGTTTCAGTCAGCCTAGGAATAATGACTGCCTGACTCAGCAAGTCATAGAAGTGAATGTGACCAGGCCACATGACATTGAACTCCATTCTGGAACTTTCATTTTTCTACAAACTGGGCTGGGAACTTAGCTTGGAACACAGGATTTCCACTTCTATGGAAAAACCATGTAAGTTGGGGAGTGACATCATCTGAGGGCCTCACTCCTCACACAAGAGAATACCTATAAACACTTGAGGAACAAAGACTGAACTGGGGGAAATGCTGGTCCCCGTGCTAAAGGAATTTCTAGCTTCGTATAATCAACCAGAGTGAGAAATTGCTAATTCAAATCCAGTCTCTGCTATATATTATTCATACAGTATCTCTAAATCTCTGCAATGTCCAAGGAATGCATCTGATTTTCTGAAAAATTTTTTGGAAAAGCAGATGCTTTTTTTTGGGTATCCCTGTAAGCCTCATTTTGCGAGGAAGAAGGTATGTTCCAAAAGAGGGTTTCTTCCCGACATTTAGCCCCGTGTAGATGAATCAAATGTCAAAAAAGCCTCTTTCAGAAGAAAAACAGAAAAAGATACGTAAATTACAGTTTGCGTACCTTTTTCTGACTTTTCTTTGTAATGTAGCCATAGCCATAATATGCTTTTTTTTTTTTTAATTTGCTAGGTAATCTGGTTTGGATCTATTTGCTATCACTTAAAAATCTATCCTTCTGTAGTTAAAAAAAAATCTCAGAGGGGTAACTGTTAGTCTCTAAGGTGCTGCAGGACTACTTGTTGCTTTTAACGTTACAGACTAACAAAAATATATATAGTATGATGAGCTTTCGTGGGCAAAATCCACTTCAGTTGAACTGGAGTCAGATTTTGCCTGTGAAAGCTCATGATACTATATATATTTTTGTTAGTCTCGAAGATGCCACAGGACTACTCGTTTCTTCTGTAGTTAATAAACTTATGTTTTATCTTAACCATAGCGTTTTGATTGAAGTGTTTGGGAAAATCTCAGCTCTGTTAAGTAAAGGCTGTTGCAACTCTCTCCCACATAGAGAAGGAAGCAAATACATTAATGAGCTTGCATTGTTCAGATCTATGTGCAGTGCAAGATGGTATAATTCTGGGGTTACTCTCCAGCAAGGGTGCAAGGCTAGCAGCTGGGAAACTGTCCTTGAGTGGTTTAGGTAAAGCACTCAGGTAGCTCAGTTGAGTCTGTGGCACCACTTGCTGTTGTGTTGTGTGATAAGGCCAGGAGAGGCTGGCTGAGTTACAGGCAGGGCGGTGTAAGAAGGGCCAGCCCACCTGTATGGTTTGGGAGCAAGGCAGTTCCCACAGCTTCCAGACTGCGCCCTGGGGTGACAAATTCTCACTTAGGGTTTTGCACTTCTACTGTGAAAATGATAACATAGCCTAGGGGCCCCTCACTTAAGGTCACTGTCAGCACCATACAGCTCAGGTCCAAAGACATAACAAGGAGCAACAGCATGTTTTTCAGCACTCTGTGTGCTAGAG
The DNA here is from genome assembly GCF_052426305.1 of Pelodiscus sinensis. Classification (NCBI taxonomy): domain Eukaryota; kingdom Metazoa; phylum Chordata; order Testudines; family Trionychidae; genus Pelodiscus; species Pelodiscus sinensis. The sequence continues at coordinate 177,903,286 of NC_143054.1, read as the reverse complement.
AAATTCAAGTGACAAACCAATTTTTTACTATTCTGTTATAAATAAATGTATTTATTGGTATTTTTAAAGTCTGCGCATATGAGGCTAGCTCCTGCTTGCCTTATTTATATGTAAACCCTCATTGACTTCACTTGGATATTGCCTGTTGGTAAAGATTGCTCAACATGAAAGAAACAACAAATATTTAGCCTATATTTAGTTAAATATTTGGAGTCTTATACAGTTGTGTGTATTTTTTTTTAAGAAAGCATTGCAGCTCCTTTTTCAGAGTTGGTATCTGCTCTCAGTTACATAATACCTAGGGTGTATCTCTTTTAATCAATGGAGTTTCTATTAGGTATGGGAACTACTAGTTGACTATCAGATTATCCAATAAGCATTTGCTTGTCAACACACTAGTTGACCCGTCTCCCCCCACCTCTATCAGAAAGAGGTGGCAAGGGGATGCTTCAAAGGGGCAGTGCCGTGTGGAGCCTTCTGGCCAAACCCTGGGCTCTATGTGGCGCTGATGCTTTGAAACGCTGCATGCAGTCCCCACTACACTTCAAAGGCGGAGGTACCCTTATAGACTAATTGAATAGTCAATACTAATTGCATCAACTATTCGATTAGACAATTAATCTAAAATTTAACATCCTTACTTTCCATAGTGTAAGCTGAGCAGAAGGGAGAGAAGAATCTGGCCCTAAATAGTTACCCAGTAAGACCGAAACTATTTAATACGGATTTAGTATAAAAAAAATCCAGTTGCTAATTTTTAGCCTTCCTAGATTCTGTTTTTTTTAATCTTCAGGAAAAGAGTTCATTCTGTGTGAAATGTTACACAACTAAGTACTAGGCTTTTGGTTTTAGTAGCTATTACTCTTTTCTCCCTCACAGCTCGCATTGCCAAGCTCATTTGCATGTATTATCTTCTGCCTTGTAAATAATTCACTTGCTAATGCAGCTAATTTAATAATGTTGCCATGCTGAAACCAGTCAGTATAACTGAACGTGTCATACCTGTCAGATTTTAGTTTTTTTCTTCAGTATGATGTAATCTCATTAAGTCTCAATTATTCATCTAAAAGATGGTTTAGCTGTAAAGTCTTAATGATATTAATGACATGAAAAACTCACAATAAGTAACATGAAATAAAAGTGTCACTCTAAGTCAACTGAGTGTCAGTGAAGAGATTCAAATAAAAAAGGATTAACGTGAATAAATATATATCCAAGAGGGCTACCAACTGGATGGGAGAAGAGAAAAGCAGGGGAAAATGAAGCCAGAAGCTTAAAACCAATAAAATACTGAATAAAGAAGATTTTCACTTCAATTGGTTTGGTGTATCACAGTCCAGACCATGGCCTGTCATTGGCTGTCCTTCTGCTATTAAAGCTTTTGTAGTTTTGGTAGGTTTGGGAGCGGTAACTAACCCGTGGAGACTCCTGATCTGATGGTAAGCCATTTTGGGAAGTCTGTTCTCCTTTTGTACCATCCCTGTTGGGAGACAAGAGACACAAAAAAAAAAAAAAAAAAAAAAACACATTGCATGAAATTCTAGAACATCACAAAACCTTACTCACAAAAACCAGACATTCCTACTGAATCTTGTGCACTGTAGAAATAGAAGAAATCGTTATAGAAACACCTGCATGGCCTATGATTTACATCAATTTTTACAAATGTTTGTGCATTGAGTTCTGTGGGTTACTCATAACATGTAATAACGTGAATGAGGGCAGAATCTGGCCCGGAGTCTTTACGTAACAACAACCCGACTAATATTCTGTCCTCGTCACAGAGACAATAATTACCATGTGTGTGAGACTTAAATTGTAACTATAGTTGGTGCACCTTGAACAACTTCTTCACATATTGTACAGTTCTAGAAAGTTTTATCCATATGTCCTTATGCTGATAATGAAACCAATCTGTCCACTGATGTCCGTGCATGAGTGGTGGGTATCACAGAGGGGAGGCCCTGTGTGGCTTTGCCCAGGCTCTGATGCCCAGGCCCCCTCCTGCTTCTTGCTGGCAACTCTGTGGCTCTTACCCTGTGGCTGGGGCCTCAGGCTGTGGCTTAGGAGCCTACACACCTCTCCAGGGCTGCAGGTCCTTGGGTGGCCTTTGTCTGGGTACCAGCAATGTAGGAGGAGGGGGCCTCTAGTGGGGGAAAGGAGCAGTGCCTTGAGTAGAAGGGGAGGGCCAGGCCAGGGACAAGCTACCCTCTGCCAGCGAGCCATATGCTGCCCATGCTTCAGTGGGTTTGGTTCACAGTGTGTCAGCCTATGAAAGTGAGCCAAGCTCCCTGTGGGCTCATGTAGATTTTCAGTGACTAGCTGAATGAAAGCGCACTGTTGTCAGCATTAAAATCTCCTGTTTGTGGGCCTTCTTTCCTACATTCAGACTTCCTCCTCATTCTCTGATTCAAAGATTGTTTGAGCAGCTGATTGAGGACAATTGTTTTCATTAAGTCATACAGATGGGAGTTCTAATCCTGCTCCGTGGAAAATATAAATGTGTACTAAGCACAACGTCTATCCCATTTCTTTCATTTGGTTTGCTGGCAACTCAGACGACACCACAGCTTAAGTTCTCCCTGAACTTGGCTATTCTTAAGGTTCTTTGCTCCCAACCAGTAGTGTTCTCTGCCTCAGAGTGACAATCCTGCCCCTCCTGCATCTTGGCAGCAGTTAACAAAACACACTTTCTACTCTCTCTCCTATATCTTTATGCAGAGTTCAGGCAAATGGCTCAAGAGGGAAGCAGGGCTCCTTTGAGCAGGGTGCTAACACCGACTACTATAATCTGCAACACAGCATTTAGCAGACTTCAATTTAGGGAACGAACGAACGAACGAACACACACACACAGCCTCTGTTGGTCTGAGCTTACCATTGTTGTGAATCTGCATCTTCTGGAACTTTTGGGCTTGGCTCTGGAGAAGGAGGCTGCCTCTTTCTTTCCTCTTCCTCTTGCTGTCGACGTACTTCCAGTAATTCCAGCTAGGGAGGGTAAATATTGGAGAAAGGTAATGACTCACAGCTCAGCTGTTTTTAAGAAGCATTTCTAGAAAATTCCTATAAAACTCAGGATTTGGCTGATTCAATAAATTTTAATGATGTAACAAAACTTTTGGGCATAATCCAAAAGGTATTTTCACCCTGCAGCCCATGTAAAGGAGGGCATGCAGTATCATGGCCCTAAATACTAATTCCTACACCAGCAACTAATGGAGCCTTTCCTCAGTAATTTACTGTTTGTGTTCTACCTTCAAAACACACACAACACATTAAATATACAGAAAATATCCCCAACTGTTAAAGCCTTGGCAAGTACTGCAATCTATAGGTTAAGCAGCTAGAGGGGCCCTTAGTTCTGGAACATGCTTTCTTCACCCTCATCTCACCCGGGAGAATGGATTAGCCTATGTAACACATTGGAGCTCTCTGGGGGCAGGTGGAATGCAGTTAGCTAAGGGAGGTATTAGCATTAGTAGGAGAGACTCTTTAGTGTCTAAGTGACAAGATCAATTTGATTTAATAAACTGAATAAAACTTGGGAAAGTGGCCAAGAAAGCAGACCTTCGGGGACTTAAAGATACTCACTGTAGTCAATCTTTCCAGTGCTGAAAATCTCTCATCCCAAGTAGCTGCAGACTTTTCAAATGCTTCATGCCGCTTAATTAACTTTTCCACTTCATCCACACTTTGGCCTATCTCACGACTGGACAGGTATGGCTCCTGTCCCAGGAGCCAGGCCTCAGCCACACTAGCATCTCTTGAGAACTGATGTACTTCCAGAACTGAGTAAAAATATATGGCAGTCAGTGCTCAATGGCATCAAAAGTGGCACAGTGTAGTCAGGTATCTGAGTTCTTTTTTTAAAGGGGTGGGGTAGGGTGATTTAAGTGTCTTGGGATAAATGTATCTCTGAACTAAGTTAACTGAATTGAATGCACTTATACTAAAAAGTAATTTTGATGTTCTAAGTTTGTTGAGGTAGTTTGAGCAATGTTTATATTGAGATGCAAAAGACAAATAATCTCCTAGCTATGGGCTTGACCCAGCTCCTGTAGCAGTAAATGAGAGTTTTGCGGAGTCCAGTGGGAATTCAACTGGGGTCTACTCCAGTAGCACTGTGAAGTGAGGCTTGTGTCTCAGGAACCTACGTAGTGGTCGAATTATGCAAAGACATGTCTTTGGTGAAAGTATCAATGCATTAACCATGCATTAGTAAGATAACACATTGCTGTCTGGGCTTTCTACTGCATGGACGTGATGTTATGGTACTATGGTTATTGACTATTTATCTTTGATATAAAAAAATAAATGGGCTTATAAGTTCAAAAATGCATGGTTTATGAACCAATCCACTCCCAAACATGTAGACTATTATGTGAGAGAACACAGGTGAATACATTGCACATATGTGCAGCATGCTTGGAATGCCCTTTCAAATGCTTTTTTGTTACTGCAGAAACCCAATAAACAAACTGTAGAAAATAAAATGAAAATAATTACATCCATAGTGTATTGTGTATTTAGTCAGTCTGAGGTCCAATTCTGCCCTCATTAAAGTCCATGGCAAAATGCCCATTTGATCTTCGATGCTGTAGGATTGGGCCCTTGATAGCCATTACCCATTTGCTGTACCACTGGCAGTAGAAAATGTTACTGTTGATTCCAGTGTGAACTCAACTCCAACCAGCAAGAGATAAAAGATAAGTACTTGTGTGCTCTTGCAGTAGACAAAGATATAAATGCAGAAAGTTACCGTTCACTCTACTAATGAGCAATTTAAATGTATCCTTACTCAGTCTCAGCCATTCCCATCTGTCTTCCCATTTGTCAATCATTTCTTTTCTCTTCTCTGTCAACTGCAACAACTTTTCCTTGATCTGAGTTTAAGAAAATGGACCAATGTTATATAAGCATCAAATAACTCAACATCACCAATCGTGCTGTATAGGCTGTTACCACAAACAAAAGGCGCTGACTTTCACAAATAGGATACATGGTGCCAAACTGTCAGTGGGGAAGTTGAATTTTAAGTTAATGGAGATGGGTGCAGTTGCTTTCTGCTGAGAGAAACCCGGGGTGAGGGCACACGGATGTTCTGAATCTTAACAGTAAATGCAATTAAAATGCATCATTTGTTTGATTTAATAATAACACTTAACAACACACTACAACATATAGATTAATTCGTAAGAAATAGAATAGGACATGGCTGATTTTTGCCAATCCAATCTGACTGATGCACCCATACTGCACATCCTCCACTTGTTTCTAGCAGATAGTGGACATTACGTAATCCACGGGCACTACTACATACCAGTAGCAGTCTATTGAGACAACTGTCAATCCACTGACACACCTCCACGAACTCTACATTGAGAACAGTGGTTGGAAAAGCTTCTCTAATTGCTCATTAAAGGTCTCCTTGAGGAGACTGCACTGTGTTTACCTAATGCTGACTCAGAAATCATTAGCCCCCTGGATGCACAGTAGCTTTGCTGTAAAATAACACCCCCCCCCCCAAAAAGGGGACAGTGAAGAAGTTTCTGCATCTTTCCTTAGGCTTGGGGCCTCCCTGTATCACAAATAGACCAGGATAAATTGGAAATAAAATCCAGAGTTAAAGCACCAGGGAGTAGTGGTGCTGAAACTGTTTTTAGGGAGGGGCTACTAAGTTGCACCCCCTTTTACTTCTGTCAGTGCCCCTTACTGCCCCAGACTTGGGCTACAGTTGGGGGTGACTGTGGAGCCCTAGTTAGAGGGCCTGAAGCTGAGTGGTCAAGATCTCGGGGTCTGCAGCAGAACCCCAGGTCCAATGACTGGGACCCTGGGCAGCAGCAGGGCTAGCAGTCAGGACCTTGAGACTAGTGGCTAAGATCCCAGATGCAAACTATCAGATCGCTCCCCGGTGCAGGGTCTGCAGTGGGGACACCAGATCCAAAAACCTGCACCCATCTTTCCCACACCTATTCTAAGGAGTCAGAGATTTTAGCCTTCTTATTTTAGAACAGGACACTTTTTGCCTTAATATTCCACCGCCCACTAGCTAGATATTGTTTTTCGCCCTGTGAAGCACAAAACCTCTCCTAATTCCTTCTTCAAGTAGCCTCTGTAATACATCATTCCCCTTGGTTTTGACAAGACTCAAGGCTATCCATGTTGCTGGTAAGTTTCTTCATCCCATCTGTTCACATCAGAACTCAGAGTGTCACTTTTGCATGTTATTTGGTCTGAAAGTTCAGTTTGGGAGCCAAAGTAGGGCTCTAATCCTGAACCCCTACATGGATACACAATGTGGTACCACTGAACTGAACCTAGACTAGCAATAATACAGTAATCTCACCAATGCAAGTGCAATGGACCCAAAGTAATGCAGTCATTATAAATGAACACTCACTAATCAGCAGATTATACAATGCAAACCTTCTCTAACTGAAACAAAATCCATAGTTCAGCTGCACTGCAGCTCTTGTACAGTCCCCAAGTGTAATACCTCCTCTGATGCATAGTGTTTCCTTGCCAGTAGAGATTTGCCAAGCTCAATGCATGTAGTAAAGCTGTCGTTACGGGCGTCAATTTCTGCTTTGATACCCTGATGATTGTTCATTAGTAATTCAACCGACGAAACATCCCTAAAACAAGAAATCATGGTTTAGAAATGTATATTACAAAATTAACAGCACCACATAATTTCTCTTTTAAACAAATAATGCAGAACATAAATGCACAAATCGAGAATTTATTAATTCCCAGTTTGTTGTTATACAAAGGAGGCAAGACTGTACCCAGCGCAATGTGCACGACTGGGGACAAGATACCAGGAGCACCCTCCTTATACAACTATGTTGTGGTCCGTACTAAGAGCAGGTACTGTGTGAAGTCAGTGCTGCTATTAGCACTTGCCTCTCCACTGCCTCTTCTCCAAACGTGGCACCATGGCCATGCCACACCCTGGAGTGCCACGGCAACAGTGGTTCCTGGCGCCTGCACTGTGGCTGTGCCATATAGGCACAAGGAATCTAAATGTGGTTTCCATTAAATCCAACAAGAAAAAGCCAAGAATTTCCATTAAGCAGATATTAATTGATACACAAGCAAGTATGATTTGTCTTATTGAAATCAACAGGCTGAAAGGCTCATTATAAAAGAGAAGGCACAAAGGACTGATGATGGATCGATATGGCTAGAGGTGGGGGGTTTTAACCTATTCACCTATTTATTTTCTTTAAACAAACAAAAAAACAAACAAAAAAAGCAATAAGTTGCCTAAGAAGGAACAATTTTGATCTGAAACAGACATGAAGTGACCAAAGATCCATGGTAACTCTTTAATCCTATGCTATAATCAAGAGGCTTCATGAGAAAGAGTTGTAATTAATTGTTCAGCTATGCCAGAAGGACAGGAAACCTTGGATGTGATTTAAATAGGCCCTAAAGTTTCTAAATATCAGTCACATTACCTTGGCTTCTCTTGGGCCTCAATCTGCCGGATAACATCTTCCATCCAGAGCATGAGATCACGAACCATGCTGAAGAAACGAAATTTATCCCCTGTATCCACCAATCTAACCCTGCGTCCCTCGCAGGCATCCAGCAATGCTTTCCATGCTTCTAGGACTTCATTCTCTCGCTTCTGGATGTCATCAGCTTTGTCTCCGGCATAGGCAGCCTGAAGGCGAGCAGCGTCCTCCTGCAGCTGTCTCACCTAATTTGTTTAAAAAACAAACAAGAAGCATCTCAGCTCCTGTGTGCTTTTTAATCAAAACAATCCAAGAGTAAGGGGATTTTAGATGCTAATTTATATGTTTTGAGTTGCTCCTTAAAGTCTTTTCTAAGTTGCATTTTCAGAGTTGGTACTTTGCATTGTGAAAGCCTCCCTCTTGGTGTCCTGTCAGCCTTTCATTTTAGAACGCTCTCATACCTAGAGAAGCAGAGACTTTTTGTTAACAAGCCTCAGAAGAAACGCACATAAATTTCACCTTTGCCTGCATCTTGTGTGATCATTTGCACCAGTGCAAATTTATTAATAGATTTTAAAAGGTAGAAGGGATGATTATGGTCAAGTCTGACCTGCATAACACAGGTCAAAGAATTTCATCCAGTAATTTCATCCATCTCAAGTCTCTACTACAAAGGCAGATTTTTCAGATGTCAAATCATTCTTGCAAAACTCTGTTCTAACTTTCCAGCATCCATCTGGAAGAACTACACACTGTATTCCAGTAATGGCCTCACTAATGCAGTATACAGAAGTAAGATATCTTGCTACTCCTTACCCTATATTACCTTGCATATGCTTCTAAGGACTGGGGATATAAAATTCCAGTGTATCAGATAACTGGTTAAATGTTAAACTCACTGCTCCAGCCCCCTAGCTCGTGGGGCTGTGTTGGCTCCCAGCATATTTAATATGCCTGTCTTAAGAAAGCACATTTTAATTGTAGTTTTAACAGTTTAGATTCTTTAAATGTTTAATTAATTAAACTCTTTGACAGTTACTTCATTTTTTTAACCCTATTAATCTTTATATTGTGCAAGTGTAAGTATAGAACGTGTAATAAAATCAAAATGAGCTCACTGTGTCCATCATATGAATAGATTTCTGAATTTTAGGAGTAAAGTGCTTGGCTTTGGCCTAAGTCTGCCCTTGGAGTTTCACCATTTTAAATCTCATGTACAATTTCCAGAAACAATCACGAGAAGCAATATTGGTGAAGTTATAATATCTAACTACATTACAAAAATGGTTATATTGGTAGACTAAATGCATTTAAAGATCGATGGTCTTTATCAGTCTCTGCAAACAAGAATACCAAGCATGAGAATATTATGAGAGGATTTAAGGAATTTCTCATCTCCCCCCCGCCCCCCACCACCTCCCCATACACCACTTAGAATACTTGTCCCTTCTACTGTATGGCATATTTTGTGCACAGTTCACAAAGGGAACAAATCTGGACACTGGAGAATAGAAACTTTCAGTGGTGTTTTTTAAGCACAATTAGTACTAACTTCCTTCAGATTGGCTATGTCTAGACTGGCCAGTTTTTCCGGAAAATCAGCCACTTTTACGGAAAAACTTGCCAGCTGTCTATACTGGTGGCTTGAATTTCCGCAAAAGCATTGACTTCCTACTGTAAGAAATCAGTGCTTCTTGCAGAAATACTATTCTGCTCCCGTTCAGGCAAAAGTCCCTTTTGAGCAAACCTTTTGCACAAAAGGGCCAGTGTAGACAGCTCAGATTTTTTTTTCCGCAAAAAAGCACCGATCGCGAAAATGGCCATCGGGGCTTTTTTTGCAGAAAAGTGCGTCTAGTTTGGCACGGATGCTTTTCTGCAAAAAGTGCTTTTGCAGAAAAGTGTCCGTGCCAATCTAGATGCTCTGTTCCAAAAATGCTTTTAACGGAAAACTTTTCCGTTAAAAACATTTCCGGAAAATCATGCCAATCTAGACGCAGCCATTGTGTTAAGAGTATTGATGCACAAAAAACTTGTTAGATTTAATACCAGATTAATACCTCACTGGAATTGCTTAAAAATAGGTGCTCTCTTTAATGTGAGTTAATTTTTTTTCTTTCTAATTTATTTTCCAACTGCATAAACTAGACATGGAAAGCTGGCACCACAATAGATGCCTATCTGAAAGAGGTTCTCTGGGAAGTCAAATTGAGCTACCTACCAATCCAACCATTCTTCCTTTAATGTATGGTTTTATATTAGTGTGCAGCACGGTATTAATGGGAAATGTATAGCTAATGCCTTCAGCTAGGGTTGACAATCTTATCTACATTGCCTCTCACCATAAGCAATATAAAAGCCCTTTATGATTTCTTTTCTAATCAAGGGCAGCAGATGACAAATTTTCGGCAAAAAAAATTATCTGTACAGTGTATATATAGAAGACTGTGGCCTGCTACATTGATTTCTATGTTAGATACTCAGAAGGCTACACAATGGAGAAGCCAAATTACAAATGCAAGTAGTAAAAGAAGCCATTTAAAGAGCAACCCACACTCCTGTCTCAGCCACGTGGTGGCAGATGTTTGACATCATCCCAGATTCCTAAATTCAGACACACTCTGAGAAGTTGCTTGCGTAATACTCACCTGGGTGCCCAAAGCCTGAATATCATGTTCAAATGTTGTGTGCATCCTCTGTAGTGTTTCCACTGTATTCTGGTCTCTACCCAGTTCCTCAGGCAGTTTCTTGTGTTTATCTTGAATACGTCCAAAGATCTCCTTGGCATCATGGTAAAATTTGTGCAGTTCGTAAGAGGCTGCTAAAATCTGTGTTCTTGTGTCAATGAGCTCCAAGAGATCAGCCCACGCCTCATTGAGACCATCCTTCCATTCTGCAATGGTAGCTGCATCAGAATGTCCAGAATTGATGAGCTCATCTGCCATGTGGTTGACAGTATCAACGCGCTCCTGCCCAATGTTTCCAGTGTCACGGGCAAATTCGCGGAATCGCTCTTGTAGCATCTGAAATGTGAGCAAACACCTGTGAGGCAGCAGTGCCAAAGCTATTTTATTTTTTTAGCCACGTATTTCATTTGGGATTACCGATATAGTGCACATGTGATGAGGAACACATGACTATTTGAAATAAATTGTCTAAGATCATCAGGAATATTATACTGGCAATATAATTTACAAGCAGGAATCTGAAGTAGTTTATTATTACTGTAGGAATGCCAGAGTGCATCACTTACGTTGTAGTAAAGATACAACCGCCTCAAAACTACAATCCATATCAAATAAGCAAAACCTGTTATTGATTTATATTACCCAGCTAGTGCATACAACTCCCAGAAGAAAAAAAATTAGATGCATCTTCAGCCATAACTTACTGTAACATGTTCATAATCCTGTCCCAGCTCGTGAGATCCTGCCACCACCTCCCTCTCAGCAATCCACTGCTCCAAGTCATCCACTTCACGGTTCAGCTGGAATAGCCTGTGTCTCTCATCTAGTTTGCCCCTCCTCTCTTCAGCTAGATCCTTCAGGCCTGCATACAGCTTATCCACCTTGGACTGGCGCATACTAATGCGCTCGCTGAAAAAAAATCCCCAAGAAGAGCAGAGTCACTACTGATTAAGACAAACAAATATACATCCCTCCATCAAGGGACCAAAAAACTTAAGAGGAAAAATTACTGTTAAGATATTTAGCCCACAGAACATGTATCTCTGAAGTGACTAAAACTTAGTCTGTATAAATTCAGACCAGATCCTTAGTTGGCGCAGCTCCATTAAAGTCAATGGAGTGATGCCAATTAAACCAATCCAGGACCGGATCCACCATGCAAATATAGACCACATTCACAGACCGTAGAAAATGTATATATGAACAAAGATCTCAATCTGCTGAGGTTAAGCGTGCACAATGGACTTGTCCCAGGACTGAGAGAAAGGACCTGGGCTGCTACTCCCTTAGTTCTGGCAGTCAGAATTTCCTTCAGGGCTGAAAATTCATGGTTAACAACACTAACAGATTTCTTCAAGTCTAAGGCTCCATAATCAAAAGGAAAGTCATACCATTTCCACTTACCAGATCTCTTGTATTTATTTCCTATGAGCTGCATAACCCCTTTCAAAATTGCCCCTCTGCCACATGTACACGTTACTGCAATATTCAATCAGTTGAGCCATAAGGGCTCTAAACTGACAGCTAGTGAATGTTGGAGTTATGCAGCACACGTCCTTACAACAGAGATGGATACTGTCACCTGCAGGACTCCCAGCTCCAGCCAAACTATGGGTAGGTTAAATAAATTTGTCTTATAGCCAACATATTGGCTATGGAGAATTCTAATAAAGGGCATTCAACTATTTGGAGCCATCTTTGGACCAGCCAAACAATTCCCTATTTCCTTCATTCTGTGGGTCACATTTCTTCAGGTATTAACCTTCTGTCTTTATGAAGACTTCCCTCCCTCTCAGGCTGTGTCCAGACTCGGGGTTTTTTCGGGAAAAGTAGCCTTTTTCCGAAAAAACTTCACCTGCGTCTAGACTGCAGCCGCGTTCTTTCGAAATTAAATCGAAAGAACGTGGCTTTTCTTTCGACGGCGGTAAACCTCATTTCACGAGGAAGAACGCCTTCTTTCGAAAGTGCTTTTCAAAAGAAGGCGTTCTTGAATGTAAATAGGGCTTCTTCGAAAGAGAGCATCCAGACTCACTGGGTGCTTTCTTTCGAAAAAGCGGCTTGCTCTTTCGAAAGTTCCGCGTGCAGTCTAGACGCTCTCTTTCGAAAGAGGCTCTTTTGAAAGTATCTTTCGAAAGAGCCTCTTTCGAAAGAGGCTTGCAGTCTAGACATAGCCCCAGAGACAGGCCAAATGTGGAAGAGTTGGAAATCTCTTGTACCACAAGGCCTATTACAAAGTACAAGACACCAGAATATCCTAATATAGCTTTATGAGCATGGTGCTTTTTCATGTGTGTTAAGAGTGAAAAGCTGGAAGGATAAGCATAGATACACTGCACAGCGAATCAACATGGGAAATGTAAGTGTGTATTTGTATAAGCAAGCCACGCCCTAGAGTGAGTGGCTCTAGCTATGGAGAGGGGATGGCTAATACAGACAAGAGATGCATAGATTCTGCACAAGCCTTAACATTCTCCAGAGACAAGTGTCTGTCTTCCCTAGAAAGTAAAGCTGCCTTTCTTCACCAGAAACCTTAGAGGGGGTGGTAGCACTTCCATCAGGGGGCACTTCCCTTGACATGCAAAAGTGAAGGGGCTTGGGTGAATCTGGGAGGAAAGAAAGAGTATCTGGACACTCCTCCCCTATCAGTGCAGTATAACTGGATTCCTTTTTTCCACAGGAATGCACATGGAAGTGTGGTGGTTAATGTACCAGCCTATGCAACATTGCCCAACATGCGCAGTAGTAGTCGGTAATCAGTGGTTGTGTACACTGATCCTGATCAGAATAGCAGCAAACTATGCCTTGCAACCTGGTGCACTGGTTCTCCCTGTGAAATTCCACCCTGCCAAGCATGTACCAAGAGATACCTCTCCTGTTGTCTGGCTAGGACAGAACTACAACCCATTGTGGACATTTTCTGGAGTTACTTACAATTTGCCTTACTCTTGGTCTGTCATGGCACATAAACGAAGGATGTAACTGTCAAAGGCAGTTTAAAAAAAAAAAAATCAGCTGAAAGGAAATACTAACCTTTCCGGGTGATTGTCTGCCACCAAAGTTCTGCTTGTCTTGGAAAGCTGGTGCACTGTCTCAGCATAGTCTTCTACTGCCTGTTCCAAAATCTGGTGTTTCTTCAGCATGGACACCGCACTCTGTTCATCCTGCAGCAGGGAAAGAACAGTAGAGTCAGGTCCTCCCCTTCAAAGAAATACTCCACACTGGGAAGCTCTCCAGGTTGAGTGGAGTGAAATATGAGCAATCAACGTGGCAGCCATGTAAGAGATTTACAAAGGGTTGCTCAAGTGCAACCCGAAGAAAAGTTGTTCTGACTATGAAATATAAATATTAGTGAAATCTATGGAAAAGGCTGTCCATGCACAGTGACAAAACAAGTGAAAGAATGAATACAATAACCCCTCTGGGATCCAGAGTAAGATTAAATTGTTGTGGATCTAGCGTGTTGAATTTCCTTGACTGTAAGGAGCTTTGTCCTTTTTAGAACACTAATGATATGCAGGGCCCAGAACAGAAAAGACTTTCGACATATTACACCCTCTGTCAAAAATAGGAAATTCTAAGGATCCTGGAAAAAAGACTCCCCAAAAATGCCTGGAGTACTTTTAATCAAAAAACTTGCAATATGCCTATTCCAGAAGTTTACTATCCTATAGCTGACAAGCTTGTCTTAATATCTAAATCTCTTTTTCTGCAGATTCAGCCCATGACTTCTTGGCTTAACTTCAGTTGCTCTCCATGTTCACTGATCACCAACCTCTTTACAATAGCTCTTAACATATATGAAAACTTACCAGTTTTCTTTTCTCAAGACTAAACATGCCCAGGTTTTTAAAATCTTTCCTCATAGGTCAGATTTTCTAAAAATTATAGCATTTTCATTGCTCTTCTCTGGACTCTCCCCAATTTACCCACGTTTCTTGAAGTGCGGCACCCAGAACTGGACACTATTATCTCCTATAGCTGACATCCATCATTCTAGTTAATATACCCCTAGCTCTGATACTAGACTTTTCCACAACCGCATAATCCCGTTGACTCATTCCGTCTAAGATCTACTGTAGAAGCAATGTTCCCTCCAGTTTTTCCATGTACGTGCAGAATATATTTTGTTAGATGCACTGAGACACGTGTTGATGTGCACAACCAATAGATACACAAGCTGCCAGCTGTGGGTGCTCTGCTAATCAGCTGGACAGCATGTGAATCTCTCAAGTGGTCATCCAAGTGCACAGCTTACCAGGGAACAATGTCTTACTGATTGTAATCCCAGATCCTTTTCAGCAATATTACGCTAGCCAGTCATTCCCTATTTTTTAGTTGGGCACTTGATTTTTCCTTCCTAAGTGAAGGATTTTGCACTTGTCTATACTGAATTTCATCTTGTTGATTTCAGACCAGTTCTCCAATTGTCAAGTTCATTTTGAATTCTAATCCTGGTCTCCCAAGTGCTTGCAACCCCTTCCAACTTGGTGCCACTGTAAGTTTTAGAAGCATACTCTCCACTCCATTGTCGAAGCTGTTAATGAAAATATTGAATAGTAATGGACCCAAGACAGACCCCTATGAGATCTTCCCGGTTTGACAGCAAACCATTGTTGACCACTTATGCAGCCACTTTATAATAATTTCATTTAGACTATGTCAAAAGCCTGTCTAAAAATCAAGATGCTGCATGTCTACAGCTTCTCCCCTCTTTCCCATCCACTAGGCTAGTAACCTTGTCAAAGAAAGAACTCGGGCTGGTTTGGCGTGATACATTCTTGACAAATCCATGTTGGCTATTTCTTATTATCCTCTAGGTAATTAGAGTTTGTTTGTTTGTTGAACTATGTCACCTTCTACTCTAATAGTAAAAACCAAACCTGTTTCACTGAAGCTATTCACCTTGGCTTTCTCTTCTGACATCATATACAGTTCCTGCTCGCTCATCCATGCCTCAGCCTCTGCAGCATCAAAGTAGTACTGCTGTGCTTTGTGAGACTCTTCCAGGCGCTTATGGCGTTTCTCCGTCTCCTCAATTAGGAGACTCCACAGCTGTTGCAAGTCTGCAAGTCTCTGCTGAAGTGCTTCAGCATTAAGGCTGCTCTCCGTAATGACGTTTTGGCTCCTCTCAAAAATATCATCGATACGAGGCTGGTGTCCTTGGATTTCCTTCTGAAGTGTCTACATGGGAAAGCAACACATTAATTAGAAATAGTAGCTGAACAAATTCTTGCAAAAGGAGGATCCCAGGCAGGGGTGCTGCCTAAGGTAGACGGGTAGCAGGCACAGTGTGGACAAACTATGGCTGCCCCCTGCATGAGTACACTGCAGGAAAAGGCTCCCTGAGTTCTCAGTCTCCAGTGCATGTGCACTACAGCATCCATAATTTAGCCCTAAGCTTTTACTGCAAACACACTCAATCCAAGTAGAGCCTCAAACATTTTCCCCAGAAGATACGTGGCACTATTAATGAACAGTTCTAACAGCAGCTATTTACCTGATTTTTCTTTATTAGTAGTTGTACTGTCTGGAGGTTATGCCCATGATCAACAGATGTTGCTATAGGCATCCTCTCTCCAACCCACAGCTGAAAGAGAAATTACAAAAAAAAAAAACAACCATGAAACATAGCAATCCATGATATTGATAGAAGAGCCCAAGGCTGAGAATGATGCCTTGGGGAACATAATGGTTTAACGTGCTAGTGAAATATTAATTCAGATAAGTGCCCTTGATAGGGCTGAACATTTTCAGCACCTGGACAATGATTTGTACTCACAATTTCATCCTCCACATCCCGGTTGAACTGGTGGACCTCTTTGGAGGCCAGCAGATTTGTCTTCCTTTCAGTCAAAGGTTCCAGTAGCTCCAAAAATTTCTTCTGTACTATAAGGCGTTTCCCATCTACCTCATCAGGACTCTTGCCCTCCTGACTTAATGCCTGGGCCTGGCTTTGCAATTCCTCTATCTCCTTCTTACGAACATCCATTTGGTTCTCAAGCATCTAAGTGGGGGGAAGTGCCAAGAGAACTTGAAAAAACTGGGCACTCATATATATGCAGTTTGTAAGATTAAAAAAAATATCATTAGCATCATAAATCCTGGGAAAGAAGAAAGGATGAATTACAGTAACTAGGAATTCACCATATTAATAATGATGCTGGCAAGTTCTGAGGCTACAGGACAGGAAGTAGACTGGAGTCATTTCTTGGGAGGCAGTACCAGTACATTTCTCCTGTTTTGACCCAGGGAAAGAGGTGCACGGAAGTAGATTCACTGCTGAATTGCTGGACTCAGCATCACTGAAGACAAGGGAATTGTGCCTGCTTCCAGCAGTGCATCTGCTTCCCAGTTCTTGCTGTTTTACTAGTTGCTCACAACTTAACTACTCCAAAACTGTTTAATGCAACAGCAGATGCAGCATCACTTCAGCCACTGCTGTAATTTCTGGGAATCAGGGAGCCACTCACTAGTGGGCTGTGGAGGGCAGTCAATCACTGAAGGATCCCCCAAAGAAGGAAATCATCAACAGGAGAGGAAAAACTAGGGAGGAAGAGGACAGCTTGCACTGAGACCATGTCTACACAACAGCCAAAGATCAGCTTAAGGTATGCAATTCCAGCTACATTAAAAAAAAAAAAAAAAAAATGTAGCTGGCGTTGATGAACCTTAAGCTGAGCATCAGTGCCATCTTCACAGCGAAAGGTCAACAGGAGGAACCCTCCCGTTGACTTCCCCTACTCCTCATGAGGAGTAGGAGTTCCTACGCCACTGGGGGCGCTCTCAGTGTCCCATTTAGCGGGTCTTTACTGGACGAGCTAAATCAAATGCTGGACAATCAACTGCTGCAGTGTTGATATTCTCCAAACTCTAGTTGTGGTCTGAATGATGAGAAGATAGGGTATTTAATGACTGCTGCTTTCCCTTAAAAGAAGAAGGGACAAATTAAGTCTTAATCTAAACTGAAAGGGTCCTTTATCTGTTCCTTTGTATACTTATATGCTTGCAAGTGCTCTTCTATCTACTCTATTCTAGACTCATGGCTCAGTTAGTTTACCTGTTGTTTTTTTAAGAGGATGTTGACACTGGTGAGATCTTTTCCATAGTCATCAGACTGTATCTGACATTCCAAGCTGTTCAGCCATTTATCCAAATCAGCACAACTCTGGGTGAAAAGCTCAGCCTTATTTGCATCAAAGAGTCGCTGAGCCTTGGTTTGGGTAGTAGATTCGAGCTCCTCCCACATTTGATGCAGACCTGTCAGCTTTTCTTTCACTACAGTTTCAGTCTCTGGTTTCTCTGCAACGAGCTGCATCCCTTCCTGAAAAGCACATAGGAAACAGTGACATGTTGTTAGGCAAGAGCACTAAAGGTCTGTTTATTAAATTAGTCTCTTCAGCAGATGTCAGGATTTCTTATTCTTTGGCGGCTTTACCTACACATTTCTATCAAAATTACACCTCAGTTGTTCTTTCCAGCTCCAGGGTCCCTCCACTTCCAAAAAGAGCAAAGTTCCTCTACACAAGGGGTGCGTCTATACTGTACCTCGAAATAAGCTATGCAATTTGAGCTACGCAAATTGTGGAGCTTATTTTGAGTTAATTTTGAAATTGCTTATTTAGAAATCTGGCGCTATCTACGCAGCCCTTATTTCAAAATAAACTGCTATTCCGAAATGTCCCTTACGCCTCATGGAATGAAGTTTACAGGGATATCAGATACCTTAGGTATCCCAAAATAGCGCTGCAATGTAGATGTAGCCAAAGTCTGGAAGAGTGGAAAGTGCTGGCTGCATATTTAGCTCTTCTCCTTCATTTACGCCCTTTTCATTTGAGGTTCTATGGGACGTGCTCATCCACAAACGTGTGGGACAAAGTGCAGCAACTTATTGCAAAACAAGCCTGCCATAACTTGTGCAGGATGTTCATGATACTGTGAAATACTTCCTATGGGGGAACTGGGAGACCAAGGGTAATGATGGCAGAAGGAATACAGTGCAGTATGGATGTGTTATCAAGATGCACAGAATGGGTGTTGTCAGGCAACTTTGTAGGGGCAAGGAGACTCTAACTATACCTCACCTCCCCAGGCTCCCTCCTAAATCACCAGCTTTAAGATGTTAAATGCCTACCCTCTCTTATATACTAGTTCTCCTTCCAATGAGAACAACAGCAGGTAGGGAAGCAGCCACCCTATAACTAAGGAAAACACCAGAGAATGCTTGGATTTAAAAAAAAAATACTTCATTAGAAAAAATGTTCTCCAGTTTGAGAGACATATTGTCTATTTAAAAGTATGCTTATATCCCTAGAATTGGTAACTTCTCTCAAAACAGAACAAACATTGTAATGATGATCTCCATACATCACACTGCACATTTAATACAAAACAAATCCGATAAGAACACAATGTTCTGCAACTGTGTTTTAACATACAACTTTGGTGCAGGTATTTTATCCTTTGTTGCAATCTGGCTTTTAGGAGCAGAAGATGGAAACACACAAGCATTGCTAAAAAGGTACTGCTGTTGGTGAGAACCTTATTTCAGTTATCCCAATGAAAACTATCACTGTTTGCAAAGCACAGAAAAGCCACTAATGGGATACAGAGTGCCAAATGGGGAAGGAAACAAGCAATTATGCTAACTTACAGTGAACAAAAACCCACTGTCAAAGATAAAGATGAGAATTTCTTAATGTTCCAGCATGCCTTCTTTAAACAAGAAAGCAGAAAAAAAGAGTGCAGCACATTAAAGCCATTAAAATCACTTGATCTAGCTTGATGGAGATGTTAATTGTTTGTGAAACAGACTGAGCTTTAACATCCCACATTGGGCTTGTTTTCTGATTAGAACTGTGATTTTACACTAACAATAGTGACAGGCAGAATGACACCATAAGGTTATATCGTTATTTTCTTTCTATGATCTGCACAGTAACTGTGTACAGTTTATAAATCAGGTTCTGTACTTTCCAACCCTGGGATCTGAAAATCAACTTGTGTCTTCCTCCTTACATCATCACAAGACAGACAGATTTAGCCAATTAGACTGAACTGGCAGGCTGACTGGTTCATGAACTATAAAAACCTGGATATCTTATAACTGACAGAAAATATCAAATAGATTAGATTGAGGAGAACTAGAACAGAATGGACAGGATTAAACAGAGGATGAAACAGACAAAGAAGGCTACATATAGATAAAACTGGACAGGCTTGCTTTTCACAACTCTACTTGGTCAGCATTGGTAAGTTGTTTGGTCTAACTGAACAGATGACTCAAAGACAATAAGGGTATCATCTGTTGATGAAAAGTCACATGCTCAGGCATTTCTCTGAAGACCACCATAATTTCAAAAGAGAGAAAGTCTATAAAATGTTTTTAAATTTACCTTTTCAATTTTCTCCAGCCATTCTTTGTTGCTTGCAAGTTCTGCCATAAACGCCTGGTGTTTTAGCCACTTACTGTGCAGATTCCTTGCTTCGTCATAAGACATATCCTGGGCTGTAAGCATCTTTTCATTGATCCAGAGTGACAGCTGAAAAAATAGAGAAAAGAACATGACTTTTTGAGACTTCTTAAAATTGTCTACAGCAAGAAATCAGAGATGGGTAGAAAATTTGAGGGTATTCAGAAGCAGGTTTTAGGCTGGCCCATTCCCAAAATCTGGGAGTTGTTTGAAGCCAGGATTCTGGCCTGAGGCCATCTCTATTCAATGTAAACATCCACAATATACAAATAACCAAACACATGTATTCTACATATATATGCCTACTCTAAAGCCAGAACTTGATAGACTACCTTTGATTCTAATGAGCTGTGGCTCTATCCCAATGCGCCTAATACTTGTAGCAGATCATAACTCTTCTGTCTTTCAGACTGTACTTGATTGAGACATGGGGAAACTGTGGCAGATACACAATTATATATATATATATATAATAAAAAACATTGATCAAGCCCATCTTTGGCTATGCTGATTACCAAACAACCAAATATTGTACAACTCTTATCAGCTGGGCTTTAATTGGGCCCTTAACTAATTGGCCTGCTTGTCTTTTGGCAGTGTTAGAAACAAGACCAAACATTCAAAAGTTATGAATACTGAGCTCACCTAGCCCCTCCAGCGGGCATACTTGTGGTTCAGGAGTGGAAGTTCACCTTTGTGCTTATCTTAATAATGTGTTTGGCACTTCTATATTATGTTTGTTAGCACCATATAGATACCACACAGAGACAGACAGAAGTACAATTTCAGGGCAATGTATGAAAACTTGCATGGCTGCTCCTCTTTCTTGAATGTATATAGATTGCTCCATCCACAAAGATAAACAGAAGGTGGAACAGAAGATGAATTCTGGCCCCTTCTAAACGTCCTTTACAGGAGAGCCTCACCATCTTCCTTGCCAGTTTACATCCCCCCTCCAAGTCCCTTTCATGAAGATTCAACATCTCAAGCATTTTAACATAGGGTATTAAAAGTGACCATCAAATATATTATTGACACTACTACAGATGACATTCCTCCATACAGCAATAAAGGGCCCAACCTTCTCTCCACTGAAGTCAACTACAAAGCTCCCCCTGAGTTCAATGGGATTGGAGTCTGGCACAAGTGTTCTAGTTATTAGTAACATTGACAGTATTTTTCCTCTATTTCTCTGTGGCAAACGTCTGACCCACATGCTACCAACACAGTCTTAATGATTCTTACACCCCTGACCTGCATTAGGATATCGTAATGTGGACTTTTCACCTATGTGGAATTCCACTGACTTCAATATGACTTTACACAACTGCGGAGATCTACATTAGTAAATCTGCATTGAATCAGAAATTTTATCCCTAGACCCATATCAAAGCCGCATTTTACAAAGAAGTTTTTGTGGGAACTTCACATTAGGTCTATGTCACTCATATATGAATATTTATACACAATTTATTTACATTGGTCTCAATTAGAGTTGTTCCTCTGCCTAATTTTCACTAGGTTCTTCAATACTCAAAAGCTATTTCTTTTATTTTTAAAATGCCATTTCCAAATATTCATTAAACTAATTCCTGTAATTCAAACAAAACCAACATTCCATACCCTTTCATATAAATCAGTTCACTACTACCTTTTGCTTTGATTTTCCTGGTATATCAACAATGAGAATTTTTATATCAAAATTGAAGGGGACAAGTATATTTTTAAAAATATCCTGTTTGACAATAGCAGAGGTAGACATAAACAACAAAAACAATTCTTGCTGCTAGCACTTAAAACACACCCCCACCCACCCACCCAGCCACACCCACCCACCCCCACCCACCTCCCTTTCCTCTGTTGAAGCTCACATCTGAGTGGTCTCAATGATACATGTAAAATAAATTATGAAGAACTACAGCACAGAACACTTGCAAAAACTTGTGGGAAGATGCAGTTTTAGAGCCACCACCCTAAAGGAAAACATGTCAACGAACCTAAGCTTTGTTACTAACAAGGCTACTTCTGCAATATGTACCACCCTACAGATAGGTTAGGGTAATGGAATAAACCAGTAAAATTTGCCAGAACACCACTTCTGAGTTTTTGGGTAACAGCCACCATTTACAAGTCAACAGTTTTAAAAGGGCATTAAAGAGTAAATCACTGTAAAAATCCTCATCTGATCTTTGTATTGAATCGAACTAAAAAACAAGGCTCATCTTAACACTGATATTACTGGTCTTGGGGGGGATTACAGTTCTAACAAGAATACTTGCAGGTAACATATGGACGCTGGAGGTTTAACAGTCAGAGTTCACATTAAGAAGTAAATTATAGTCATGCAATATACAGTTTAGTAATCTGGCCAATATACAGTACTCCTAAATTATTATGGGACAGCTACAACTCCACTACGCCATGGTAGGGGAGAGTCTTGCATTTTATCATGAAAGGAGTCAGGATCGCAGTCATGCTCAGCACTTTTGGAAGAGGATTCAGAGTCAGGTTGACTATTAATAAAGGTATAACTCAGGTGCCTAAATAACTCAGAGTTCCAGTCTTCACTCCTTAGTTATTTGGACCCAACTCTAAATTAGTGATTATACACATACATTTCCTGAGAAGAGAGAGGTGTATTACAGGTCTTGTAATTACCCTGCTTGCCTCCTGTTTGTCTGTTTTCTCTCCATGGTAATATTAACCCCATCTTGAAGTGCTTCACAGAGGAAGCTACTGTTATCTGTGCTTTACAGATGGGATAAACTGAGGCATGTCAAAGTGAAGTGTCATACAGCCAGTGCCAGTCAGATTTCTGACTTCCGACTTCCAGTTCCCTGTCTACCTCTTCTGACATCACAAAGGAGCTCCAACAAGGATTTTTAGGCATCAGCATTAAGTTTGCCTTTGAAACCAGCAGAGATGAACAAGATGGTTCAGTGGCAGTTCATTTTCAGAAATAATGTCTCGGGGGGGGGGGGGAGGGGGGGGGGGGGAGTTGTATGTAGTCCAGCAAGGCTAAAACTGTGTCCCACTGAGATCAATGGGAGTTTTGTCATTGGCTTCAGTGAAACCGGGATTTGGTCCTTAATAGCAATTGGAGCTGGATACTAGACATATAGCTGATATATGTCTAGTCAAATGTTATGAGACACCGATAGCACGTGTGTCTCATAGAAGTTTCCACCATTGATCCTTAGGAAGCCAAAGCACCCTGGGAAATAAAATCATTTTGCTTACACTTCCCAGACACTATAAATGTGCAAATTGCCAAAGCTTATCTGGAAGTGCAAGGTTCATAAACATCTGAAACGTATGAGCAAGCCTGCTGGCAGTGAATGAACAGATGGAACATGTCTAACGTGCAATCCAGGCAAAACCTTCTTTTACTCTGGCTAAAGAGAAATCAGATCAGAAAATGCTTTCTTAAGAACTTTCTTAGGTTATTGTTGGCAGTGATGGAATAGGATCCGTCTGTAAATGGGAGTGTGCACAGAAGATAAGGGATCAATTGGGGATACTGGGAGATAAAAGCAGAGGACTAGGGATCAGATCAGGTCTCCTAACCCATTCTTAGCCCCAATGTTGTGAACAATGTAAAGCAGCATCACTTCACTGAAGGCTTTGTAAGGCAGTGTATTTCAGGACGACACAAACCTCAGGAGCATGGGATATGGTGTGTAAAAGCTGAACTATTCCTGTACTGTGTTGTCTTCTCTGACCCTGACAGACTCCATTCATTGAAGAAGGGTGTGCAAGGTGAGAGGGAGGAATAGCTCTGTCTCCTATCCAGCCTTCAGGGATGGCTTGTGCTCTAGGGGAGCTCAGATGGAGTGGTCATTGCATTCCAGTGAGCACAGAACTTGCAACTGTACTTGGCTCCTTGCATCTTTTCATTACTCACGTTCTAATAGGCTGAATTCTAATGTAAAATCCAAATTCCTACTGGCCAGGAGTAGGTTTAGAATCTAAAGAGCACATTAACAGTCACACAAAGACCAGAGAACCAGCTGGATCTTTGTTATTAACAACACTCTGTGGGAGGGAGAACAAACTGCCAGTTCCAGCAGAATTTTTGCAAATGTGTAGTTTTTATTAATGGGGTAATACTATTTGAGCCAAATTCATGGCTATATAAAGCAAATGCCACTCCACTCTGGACTTGCATAAATGTAATTGCACTGCTTTTGATAAACATCATCTGCGCAGGTTATGAATGATATTTTATAGGTTTTTCCAATAGAATTACCAATTTTGTTATTGTACAATGCCATTTTAGTGGCTGTGTTCGGCATTATGTGTTTGAGTGGTATAGCTGACAAAACTGAAGTTTGAAAATTTAAAAAACACAGCTATTTATACTCAACCACCTCATTGATGGTCTCAGGTTTGCACAGTTAATTTTAATGTATATTGTCAGTGATTTATGAAATAACCTGATAATCACTAGACTAATTCCACATTAAGAAAAAGATTATTTCCAACTTTAAATATTACCTGCAGTACAAATGGTACATATCTCACTATAGGAAATCTTAAAACATTTCTGTCCAGAATTGCTGAAATACTTTCCAATTATAATAAACAAACAATCAGCTAAAACACTTAATCTTAGCCAAAAGGCCAAGAAACTAATCACAGAAAAACTATCTATTGTATTCCTACTCTGCCCGTATTTGTTACCCATGTGGCTTGGCAGCTACAAGAGATTAGAAAAAAGAACAGAGGGTAAGCCATATTTCAGGACACACAATAGACAGGTGAAACAATTCTCAGTACAGAAACCCAGTGCTAATCCATTCCATATTGCATGACTAAACTTAACCACTGCTTCAAGGTTAGCAACTTTTTAACCTCTCTTTACCTTAATCTGATGGACAAGAACAGAGACTACGATGTAGCACCCCAATAACAGAACAGAAGGCATTACCCTCACTCTCAGGTGTCTGGATTGTCTTGATATATACCAACCAAATGTGCATTTAAGGCCTGATCCTGTGAAATTCTGAGAGACCTCAGCTCCCACTAAACACAAGTTGAGATACTCATTACACTGCAGGTTGAGGTCCTTACAGATTACAGTCAAGTGACAACATACCTCCTGGCAGTCCTGAAGAAACTTCTGAAGATCTCTGTTGTCTTTCAACCTCATCAGAAGCTCACTGGCTGCCTCACGATTCTTCCTATGTCTATTTAAAAAACAACAAATACGTACTTTTAAAGAAAACTAACATTTTATCATTTTTTGCAGCACGTATGTAATATCTGTTATGAATGTGTGTGTGCTAGCAGCCCCCCTTTATTGCCTTTCAAGACATTATTAAGGCTTGTTACTGAATGTGCTTATTTAAATTTCCTAGTCATTTTTTGACCTGCTTTGGATTAGCGTTAACACACAAAGCCAAATTCTGAAGTCAGTCAGATTTTGAGTGTTGCTGAGTATAAAATTTGGCCCACTAGTTTTTAGATAACATGAATATTAAGTCTCTAACAAAATCATAAAAAAAAAGCCTTGATTAAATCTCACATTACTTAATACAAAGCACATACTACATGCTCTAAGGATCGTTAATGCATCTTTCACTTTGAATCAGCACCATTAGACCTTTTGCTACTGAGCCATGCTGCAATGGTTTCTACAATCCACAAAATGTAATGGTTTAAGAAAAAAATTATGGTGGCCACACCTACATATTCTAGCAAATGGAAGCTTTATATCTTCAGAAACATTATTTACTTGAGAAAAAGGTTTAAGATCAAACTTGGTTTAGAAAAAAAGGAAGAACTTAATTTCTCCCTTATAACTGCATTTTCCCACAGGAGGATTGGGTTGACTTCCTCTGGGTTGGAATGGAGGCCTGAAAAAATTTGGTAGATGATCTGGCCATGAGTAAGTTTTTCATGGAAAGACCCTATTCTCAGTTACTCACAACTACTTATCTGCAAATGGCCCTATACATTTCTTAATTAATTCCCAAGGTATTTCAGACAAGATTTTGTTCTCATAGCACTTCAGTTGGGTTTCTTTTCTGAGACGTCTCTTTTGAGAGGGAAATGGGTTAAATGGGAATATCAATTTAATTTGACACGCAGAAGTTGAGAGAAGAGTTCCCACTTTGTTATGTATAGTGTAGGATTCATTAATGTTTTACTGTATAAGCTGCTAGGGTGACAAGACAGGCACACATTTTTAAGTCAAAACAAAAAGGAATAAATGAGGAAATGAATTCACAGGGTGATCCTATTAGATAAAAGTTATTGCCAAGAGTGAAATAAATTTTAAACATTAAACAGAACTTACAAGGAACTAACTTGAATTGAGTTAAATGTGAAAAGCTCTCAAGGCAGGAGATTCTGGCGTTAAACAAAACAAGAGAGTGACAGAGCCACTAACATCAAAGACTTTCCCTGAAAAGACCATCTGAATATCAAGCGAATGATGATATAATTATTTTCTCATCATCATAAGCAGCTCAGGAGATCTGTTACTAGTTTAAATCCCAAAGGTCACTCGATAGTCTAAGATTATCTCGAGTGAGAAGAAAGGATTAGGATCTTCTGCAACTTCACTTAAAGAAAAAAAAAAGAGAGCAGGACAAACCAGTGTTAGTCTCAGATTAAACAGTGAATGGAAGACTAATTCAGAGAAAGATAAATTAATTCTGTAAGTAGTGACTATCCAATGGATAGGAGATATGGAATGGGTTAGAAGATCTTGGTTACTTAAAAAAAAACCTCAAGGATGGATTCTCATTGCATAGGGGTCTCATTTCTGCAATGACATCAAATGCCTGAAAGTGAAAAGGTGCTGAGTACGAGTCACATGGGTGGTCATGGCTAGTGGTTGGAGCAGGAGTCAGAGGACAGATGTTAGAGCCAAGGGTCAGACCCAAAGTCAGGAACTGAAGCAGAGGGTAAGAACTGGGTCACCAGGAGCAAGGCAAGGCAAGGCACAGCACTGGGGTCAAGACTAGAACAAAGGAGGAGAAAGGCTAAGAACAAGCAGGAGCTATTGCATCCATGCACAAGTGTTTCAGGCAACTTTTGGGCTTACAATCCCATGTTCTGGCTCTTCTAAAGAGGCAGTGTAGCCTACTACAGGCCAGCTGCAATTATCAGATTGCCTGAAAATTGGCACAACTGCAGTAACTCCTGATGCAAGTATCCTCAATTCCTACAGAATTAAGGGTGCTCGGTCCCTTTCAAGATGCACTCAACACTTTCCTATGTGTGGCTCTTAAAAAGGGGGAGGTGTCACAACTTTATTAGCTAAGATTCCATAGATACATTAAAAGCTGATGCTCTATTATCTCTTTGTGCTCTAGTTTATAGTCTTGGGAGGGGGGGGGGGGGAAATCTAGATAAAGGGCCAATTCCTCTCATTTATACCAGTGTGATCCAACTGAAGGAAGACAGTGTTGGCAAGGTGAAACTGGGAAAACAGTTGGGTCCAAATAACTAAGGAGTGAAGGCTGGAACTCTGAGTTTAGGGTAGGCGCCAAGTTATACCTTTATCAATAGTCAATTCTGACTCTGAATCCTCTTCCAAAAGTGCTGAGCATGACTGCGATCCTGACTCATTTCATGATAAAATGCAAGACTCTCGCCTACCATGGGTGCTGCTGGGTTGTAGCAGTCCCATAATAATTTAGGAGTACTGTATATTGGCCAGATTACTAACAGCGGAGTTGTAGCAGTCCCATAATAATTTAGGAGTACTGTATATTGGCCAGATTACTAAATTGTATATTGCATGAATATAATGGGCTAACTTAATAGATGTCTGACTGAAAAAATAAATAGGAGGGAGAAAGAATGGCTTGAGGCAAGCCGCTCTTGAAAATACTTGAGAGCTCTTAAGGGACAGTGCTATAACCACGGGTTTGAGAATAATGGCTCAATCTCCTGCTGAGCCTTTAGGACTGGTTTAGTCAGACAGACCAAAGCCTGGAACTAGAGAATAAAAATAAAGCAGATCATTAAAAGGGACCCTCTGTCAAGAGAGGAGGGTAGCTGTTCAAGGGAACCAGAGTGAGACAGGACAGATGGAGATGTCCCCCCATGCTTAGATCACCATCACAGGATATTAGGTAAGATAGATGTGTGTGTGTTTTTATTTTCAAAATATTTTACCTCAAAAAGCTTTGTTCCGGCTGTTAAAAAAACGAAACCAAAAAACAATACTTTGTTTTAGGAAGTTTCTGTGGTCACAGTGTGCCACTGGTCAGACACATGAAGGGAAGAACCAAAAGTGCCTGAGCTCAGTTACCTGAAGGTGAGAATTGTTGATACATGGTACTGTAAACCCCCAGGCCCTAAGAGAGGGAAAAATCTGACATTTTATGATAAGATAGGCCTCATGCATTTACCTGCTGGGCTGCACTTAAGAGACCTCCCTGGTCCAGCACCCTTAGGACCTGACTGGTCCCAAATGAGGGAGTTTCTTGGACCATGGGAGGTCAATATTGCCCCTCTGCTGATGAACTCCAGGCTCTCCTAGAGAGTCTGTAAGCAGACCCCGCAGGATTCCTCTCCCAGACGCAGTGCGCGCCTGTCGCCAGGTTCCTGGCTCCGGGGCCACTCCCACACTGCCTTAGGCTGCCTGGGGCTGCTACTGCCCCAGGGCTGCCAGGCCACTGGCCCTCCACTGCCTGAGGCCAGCTCCAGCTGTCAGGCTCCTGGCTTTGTTCCCTGCGCCTAGGGCATTCTGGTCCAGCAACATCTGTGGTCTTGCCAGACCACGGATGTTAGACCAGAGACTCCAGGATCAGAGAGGTTCAACCTGTAGCCCTGTAACCAGAACACATGGTTTTCTAGTCATGTTAATGCTGCTTCTAAGAACAAGAACAATCAAAATCTACTGCCTCCATGAGGGTCAAGCCAATATATGTTTGCTACTCAGAGTGTTAAATGCTCTTATTAACAGGCTAAATCATTTTCTGAAGAGGATTCAACATTTACACATTTAAAAAAATGGAAGGCTGAAGAAACTCTTTTTAAAAACTCTTGCATATATGCCCAATAAATGTGTTCATAAATATGTTCATATTTATTACTTTTATTGCAATAGTACAGAGATATCCCATCAAAATGCCCCCCTCCTCTCATGGTATCAGGTAATGATCCCAAGAGCTTAGTTTCTTTTTTGTAGGGGAATGCTGAAGGGTGTGAAATAGGAATGGTGGAGATGTTATCATGTATCTGAATGAAATTACCCAGGAGTGTGTTAAAAGGTTGCTTCTTGTTCTATACGTAGGTACCTAAGAACTCTAATGAGTCAGAAAAATGGATAAACAAAGTCACAGTAGTTCAACTGTCAACGTGTGGGTTTCAGAGAACCCGAGCAGGAATAGAAACTGAAACATCATTAAAGCAAGTCTGTTGAACAGATGTGGAAGTAACTGCCTGCTAAGAGATATGCTCTGACATTCCTGTTTGTATCAGTAAAGCTTATGCTGTTCAATGTCTCTCTCATGGGAGGTGCAACTCTTCCACTGACAAGAGTAAAAAAAACTCCTCTCTTCCCTGACAACTTCTTCCAAGATTGTTGTTACTTAGCCACTTTGCCTGTAGGATTTTCATGACTGTAAAACCTTAGCAAAAAACAGTTCTATTGTGGCATGCTGGTGTTTTAAAACTACAACTTATTTTCAGAAATAAGAGGGTCATTAGCTACTTAACCAGATTAGATGAGGCTCTACCTCCTTCCAGCAGAAAATAGCCAAAGTCAAAAGTTATTTTACTACAAAGAACTCATCATCTTATTCTTGCCAATTATTAAGCAACATCATGGATTTGAACTTCGTTTAGGTCCATTGTTGTACAACACGGAGCCTGATTGGGAGATAAACCAAGAGGCATTCTTTAAACCCATTCTCAACACCCAAAACTTATACTTTGTTCTTGGAGGCTTATTACCTCTAAAAACTTAACTGCAATTGCACACATTTCCTGAATAGTAACATTGGGTGGTTTTTGCAGGCTCGGTGGGTAGCCGTGTTAGTTTGTAACTTTAAGGAACAACAAGTACAGGCAGTCCCCGAGTTACGCGGATCCGACTTATCCGACTGGTCCTGCCGCCCGCCTCCTCCGGGGAGAGAAAAGCTGCTCCCCGTCTCCCTGGTCTGCTGGGGGAGCCAGCAGACCAGGGAGACGGGGAGCAAAGCGGCGGAGGACCCGGGGCTGGACCCGCGGCGCTTCCAGCTGATCAAAGCCGCGGAGGACCCGGGCCGGACTGCGGCGCTGATCTGGAAGTGCCGCAGTCCGGCCCGGGTCCTCCGCCGCTTTGCTCCGCATCTCCCTGGTCTGCTGGGGGGGGGGGGGGAACGCAGCTAGTGCCCCCCCCCCCCCCCCAGCAGACCAGGGAGACGTGGAGCAAAGCCCGGGGCCTGTGGTAGAGCAGGTCGGGCGTTGCCGGTTGGTCCCGCAACACCGCTCCTTGGCGCTACTGGACCAATCCGGCAGCACCCAAGCTGCTCTGCCCCAGGCGTCCCCAAGTCAGCCGCTGCTGAAACTGATCAGCGGCTGACTACAGGAAGCCCGAGGCAGAGTTGCTCTGCCCCGGGCTTCCTGGAATCAGCTGCTGATCAGTTTCAGCAGTAGCTGACTTGGGGACGCCTGGGGTTCTTAAGTTGAATTTGTATGTAAGTCGGAACTGGTGTCCAGATTCAGCCGCTGTTGAAACTGATCAGTTTCAGCAGTGGCTGAATCTGGATGCCAGTTCCGACTTACATACAGATTCAACTTAAGAACAAACCTACAGTCCCTATCTTGTACGTAACCCGGGGACTGCCTGTAGTCCTGTAGCATCTTAGAGATGAACAAAATAAATATATAATATCATGAGCTTTTGTGGACAAAAGCCACTTTTTGACGTCTCTAAGGTGCTACTGGACTAAATGTGGTCATGTAAAACAGGTCATGTAATGTCATTTTAAAAGCTGTAATTCACTGAATCTGTATATCTTATTTTTGTACATATATGATTCTTGTATGTGAAGTTAGAAATATGAAGTGTGAATCTATTTTTAATTCTAAATGTACTAATGAAGGCTATTAGTGATACTTTAGGAACTTAATGGCTCAGTGATCAAGTCAACAACCTGAAAATGGTTTTGTTTTTCTGATAAACCAAGCTGTGGTCCTACAGACACATGTGACTAGGGATGTAAGCGACTAGTCGACTATCTGATAAGCCTATGCATATCGGATAGTCTCTCTCTACTATCAGAGAGAGGCAGCAATGGGAAGAGCAGGAGCCGGTGCTGGGGGGAGCTGGCTTAAAAGCCAGTTCCCCCAGCACCATCTCCGTGGCGGTGGTAGTGTGCAGTGAGGAACTGGCAGCACTTCTGCCTTTGAAATGTAGCAAGAGCAAGATTCTTGCTATATTTCAAAAGCAGAAGCAACGTGGGAGCAGGGGGCAAAAAAGGGACTCAAGAAGTCCCCCGCTGGCCTCTTGCGTGCTTTGCTTTTGAAATGTACAGGAGCCCCGCCCCCCTCCCCGCCCCCCCTCGCCCGCGGAGGGGAGGCTGCTAGAGTCCCCTGCTGGCCCCGTGTTCCTCACAGTGCTTCTGCTTCTGAAACGTAGCAAGATCCAGCAAGACTCTTGCTACATTTCAAAGGTGGAGATGCCCTTATAGACTAATTGAATAGTCTATGCAAATTGCATCAACTATTCGATTAGTTGATTAATCTAAATTTAACATCCTTACATGTGACCATGCCAGCTGATGCTGGAACCCATTTTGGATCTGGTACTTTTCCAGTCAAGGTGAGAAAAATCTGAACTGAGCACAAAGAATTCCCACCTTGGGCAAATGGGATACGAAAGGAGGGAAGGGGAGGAACTAAACACAAGGGCTGTGTCTAGACTGGCAAGTTTTTCCGCAAAATCACATGATTTTGCGGAAAAACTTGCCAGCTGTCTACACTGGCCATTAGTATTTCCGCAAAAACACTGACGATCTTACATGAGATCGTCAGTGTTCTTGCGGAAATTCAGTGCTGCTCTCGTTCGAGCAAAAGCCCTCTTGCGCAAATCATTTGCGCAAGAGGGCCAGTGTAAACAGCACAGTACTGTTTTCCGCAAAAAGGCCCCAATCGCAAAAATGGCGATCGGGGCTTTTTTGCAGAAAACCGCGTCTAGATTGGCCACAGACGCTTTCCGCAAAAAGTGCTTTTGCAGAAAAGCATCCTGCCAATCTAGACGTGCTTTTCCGAAAAAGCTTTTAAAAGTTTCTTAGTCTATTGGGAATTGATGGCATGTTTTGCTTATTTTGGATTAGCAATTTACTCTGATCTGTTTTCCCATGCAATCACTTAAATCCTACTTTTTATACCTAATAAAAACACTTTTGTTTATTATCAAGCCTGGTGTAAATAACGGTTACATGGTTGGTGGGGAGGGGAAGCAACTATTGTGCATCTCTCTTTCATTGATAAAGAGAGCTGACCTTATGAGCGGTCTCGGTGTAAAATTTTTATACAGAATAGGACAAATACATTAAGAGTTTTGGTCCCTTTTGGGGGTTGGTTGTGGGTGCTCCCAATGGCCCAATAGCTGAGCCCTCCCAGAGTTGTGCTGGTTCAGCATCTATGTTGCTCTGCTGTGTGGAAGGGGCAGTTACCCCAACTTCGTGTGTGTCTTGGCTGGGAGCGACCAGAGTTTCTGGCCCAGTGGGGATGATAGGGGGCTCAGTGGCTTGATCAGCACACCAGATGACAACCCCATTGGGACCCTGGTGATCCACCCAGTCACGCTGTTATTGCCTTCCATAATTATACAGAGTCTTCTAGGAAAAGTTTGATAGTCTCTCATACAGCAGATATTTGTACAATGCAGACATGTGTTCAGGGCATGTCCATTCTAGGGGCCACACTGCTTTGTATCTCAGTTTGGGTTCTATGCTGGAGGAGTGGGAAGTACTATAGAGTCAGCACACTCAGGACTTGGAATGAAACTGAGCCTTAGGTCACTTTGAAGTGATCCCATCTTTCTAGGGCTTGGAGCACCATTGCTAGGGTCTAAAGGGAGCTATAGCAACTCTATCCTGGTCCAACAGAGGATCACCCGAACATGTAGGACATAAAGGAATCCTCATCAAGAGATCCTCAGGAATCACTGGTAACAAATATTCTGCCCTTCTCTGTGAGGCAATCTTGGTGAGCCATAACTAAGGCAGAATGAACACAGTCTAGAGGCATTGGCTTTACCCAGACAGAGGAGAAGGCAAATGGCTAAACGCAATATCCTACTGAGTTCATCCTTAGAGAAGAGCAATTGGCTATTTCTGAGCATCTCTGAAGGAGAAAACTATGTCATCAGGGCAAAATGAGTATTAGGTATAAGGATCTAACAGTTCTATATAAGCAAATTGTTACTATAGTGCTTTGTGATGATCTAAGGAAAAAAAGTGCAAAGGCATTAGGCTCATTCCCATCAAAATTAACCCTCAATTTAGATAATAAGTGCTTAAAATCTTCAGCTGACACGTCCATGCAATAAGGACAAAGAAATAGCCTGTCTCGGGATGAGAAACACATTTTTACCAATGCTTTTTAAATTTGATTTTACAAAAAGGAACAGGGAACCTCCTTTATATCCTGGGAATCATGATCAAAGCCAAGTGGGTAAGAACGGTACAATTTTGCTTGCAATCCAGAGGAGCCACCTTCCTTCTTTGGAGAAAGACATGAATACATTAAGTTAGTCAGGTCAAAGCAAGGAAACTTTAGACCTGTGCAATCAGGGAAGGCTAGTTCTACGGTTCTCTCAATTCATAGTATGAACAATTATGAATGCTCTGATAGAATGACAGAGTAACCCTCTCACAGCCAAATCCTATTGGCTCACTATTTCAAATGTCTCCTGAAGGAGGCAGAAGTCATATTTGATTACAATGAGCCCATCACATTTCTGAAGCATTCTGGTTCCTACTATTTTCATAAAACAAAGAAAATATTTCATATTAGGGATTTCTAATATGTCTTTTACTTTAATCCATTTACAAGAAAACTGGATTAACACAGACAGAGGCTAATTCTCAGGTCAGCTTTGCACTGGTGTAACTACGGATTCCTGGTTTGCTCCGATATAAGAGAGAGACACAAACTCATTTTCCAACTTAATTATTTGCTCCCAGGAGTTGGGATTTTCTATGTCTCAGTAGCAATCCAACAGGCACCAGTGCTTTATGCTAAGAAAGCTCCATAATCCAATGGATAAAGATAAACTCAGAAAAGAAATAAAGTTTTGGGTGAGCAGGCTGGAAGTTTGAAGCACAACAGTCACCAAAAATCTTAGCAAACCTTACCTGTCATCAATAGAATCCACTTTCTCTTGGATCTTGTCAGAGTTAATGTTCCCATCACTAACAAGCCTCCTGCCTGTTTCTACAACTGCATTGAGCTTTTCCTCATTGGCATCCATTGTGGTCATGAAATCCTCCTGTTTTTTAATAGCAGCTTCTGCTCCTTCCAAGGTGGTGGGCATTTCAGTATGGGCCAAAACATATTCCTTTTGTTTAAAAAACAAGACAAAAAGCATTAGATGTGTTCACCGCTGTCTGCTTGACAGAGAAAGCTTCCCCATGCTGCGAATGAGTGTTTGCGCCATGTATTGGTAGATACCAAGTTGATGCAAAAAAAGTTCTTACAAAAATAATCTACTTAACTTATCTGCAACAAGATCTTTTAGGCAACTACAGTAAGTGGTGCCAATTTATGTGAGATTAATACAAGGAACTAAAGTACTGCCCACTTACCTGGTTATTAAGAAATGCTTCGGCTTGCTTAGTGTCTCTGAGAAACAGCTGGTAAGCGTGAGACTGTGAAAGGAGGTTTTGCCTATTCTCCCACATTTTGTGTAGCTCATTCCACCCAGTGTCCAAAGCCTGCAGGCGCTGGCGTAAGAACATATACTGTGCATCAGTTTGTCCTTGGGTTACCATCTCACCCATGTCTCTCATTTTCTGGTAGTCTTCCTCATAATTGTTGATTTCGTTCTTAATATTCTCATGCTGAGTGAGCAGCTTTTCAGCCTCAGTCAGCGTGTTGGGCATATCTTCTGAAGCAATTGCAGTCTGGGTTCTGGATAGCCAGGACTGGAAGTCATCCAGATCACGCAAAAACTGCTGTAGTTTGCTTGCCTCTCCAAGGGATTCTTCACGGTTCTTGAGGGTGGTTTTCATCTCTTCCCACACATCACTGATCTCTGCTAGCCTCAACAGGATGGCTTGAGCTTGGTCAGGATGTTCAGATTCCAACTTTTCAGCCTCTTTCTGAAGGTCACTTAGCTTGGCCTCAATAGCGACCAAATCACGTTCCATACCCGTCAACTTCCTCTGAAGGGCCATTACTCCAGTCAGATCATTGCCCAAATCTTGGGTGGATTCAATTACTTTGGTCTTTTCTCTGATCCAGGATTTGGTTTCATTACACTCAAGATGGTAATTCTGGATACTTAGAGCAGATATCAGAGCATCTTTCTTTCGGTCTACCAGTTCCCTGAACTGGCTCCATCTGAAAAGGGGGAGGAGAGAAAAGTGGAGAAACTGAGGGTGATATACAATAATGGTAAAGTCTAATGTCAACATTTCTGAATGAGGAAAATTGCTGCAGTAAGCTTGTTGAACTTTTAAATAACCTCTTTTTGTTTTTTTGTTCTTTTTTGTCCTCCCCCTCCTGCAGCGAGCTACAGTGTATACTAGAAAACACCAGACAGCCATGAACTGGGTCTCAATATTTTAACTTTTTGCAGGATCAAATATTTTCTGCAGGTTACACTCAAATTCTCTGGATTTTCTGCATGACATGAATGCACTTGAGGACTAAAACTAAACTAACAGCAAGTTTGTAGAGTATACTGTACAAGTTTATTTTTATGAACAAAATATTTAGTACAGTAAGTCTCCATATTCTCCGATTTATAGCTAAAATACTAAGGGTCAAATTCAGAGTCCACTGATTTCAAGGGAAAACTATGGCTTTGAATCATGCCCTAAAAGAGAATCAGATTTAAAAAGACTACAAGGCTAGATCAGAACTATATTCGTTTTACTTGGTGAAAATCAGACCCTGACAGCTTCAAAACACACACATAAAATAGACAGAAACACAAAAGAAAAAATGCTAATAATCTCCTCTACTTTCTATGGGTCATTGGTCATTAACCCACCTTGTATTGAGTTTGTCCTGCTGAGCCTTGATCTCCTTTTCACTTGGATGACCACTATGCATCAGCTGCCTAGCAATTTGGTTTACCACTGCAACACGGGATGCCTGATTGTTCATTTCTGGTTCTAAGCTTTCAAATCTGAAAAAAAGATCATAAAAGCATTGGGTGACCCTCAGTCAAAGACAAGTTGAGACAGACAATTAAGTCTTAAATGAGAGATACGGGTAGCTGATATACAACAGCACTACCTCACAATTCTATTCTCACCTGTGCTGGATCACTTCCAGGTCTTCGAGCTTCTCTGGAATCTGCATATTGTTAAGCCACTGCTCCTTTTCATCAATCCAAAGTTCACAAGCATCTGCTTCACTGAACATCTTATACAGAGCCAGGGTATCTTGCAGAGCCTGTTTACGGAGCCGTGTCAGTTCTGCAACCTCTTTGTATCTTTCCTCTATTCCAGACAACCTGCCTTGCACATCTGGAGATTCGGCATGTTCCTGTGGCAGAGCTTTTGCTTGCTCATGCAGTGAGTCAATGGTGGGCCTATAATTTGCAATCTCTTCTGCAACATCTTTGTGTTTCTTGACCAAGGACTGAGTAGAATATTCATCATGCCCAACATCATTGCTGGAGACAATTCGGAGGATGTCCAACATCCATGCATCAATATCATCAGCATCAGCTTGGAACTGATGAAGGAGAGAAGCTTCCTCCAGGCGTTTCTTCCTAATGGCAGATAGCAGCTCCAGGTTAGCCCACTGCTCTCGCATATCCTTAATTCTCTCTCTAATTTTCTCAGACCCAAAGTGCTCCTCAGCAACCATGTCTTCACCTTCTTTTATTGCCTGCTGGAAGTTGCCACTACGGCCACTCATTTCATCTTCAAATGCCTTATGCTTGCTCAGGAGACGGATAATGCTAGTTAGGTCCTTCCCATAGTCATCAGATGACAAGATCTGCTCCTTTTCTCTGATCCAGCCCTCTTCTTCAGCCATTTCCCAAAAGAATTTCCACAGACGCCTTGATTCTTCCAAGCGAGCTTGGCGTTCAGCTGCTAACTGGCATAGTTCTTGGTAACAAAACTCCATATGAGCTACACGATCTCTGATAACTTGTGGATCACATGGTTTGTAACCTGTTGACACAGAAACATATTAGATTTCACTATTACTTACTTTTACCTTTACATTTAAGACTTAATACCTGCTTAGTAGATGACCAGTATAAAGCAACAGAGTTCAGTAAAAGACCAGAGTTTCTGGGAATACTGGTCAAACCCCATTCTAAGTTATTTGTGTGTAAATTCCAAGTAGTCTCAGTTCAAATAAATTACTTTGTATTTACCTTGCTGAACTCAAAAGCAAAATTGCAGTACACAAAATGGGCAAGTTTTACTTGTGGTATTTAGTGAAATTCTTCTGGATTTACATTAATGTGAATGAGATCAGAATCCAATCCAATAACTTAAATTTTAACCATTACAAAGACATGAAATGGGAAATCATATGGCAAAAGGAATGACTGGTAAAAAGTCACAACAGCTGCTAATTACTAGCAGGAAATGCCATGTAAAATACAGTGCCATGATAGTAACTGGCTAGATTCACCACTGACATGACTAAATCCAACTTGAATCAATGGAGTTGGGCCCACTTATGCTGCTGAATTTGTATTATGTGTATTATATGACTAATGAACCTTAGTAAATGTGACCAAAATGTCTTTTCAAAACCTACTATACAAGTAAAACGATGACTTACCTTCTCCATCTGTGGCAAATTTCTGAGCAGATGCATTGACCCCTCGCACTCTTTCAGCTTGAATGGCAATATCTGCCTCCACTAGCGCATGTTTCTGTAACAGGTCCTCGACACCTAACAAATGCTTGCCGTAGTCTTGAGAGAGCAAAAGCACCTGCTCAAAGAAAGCATGTAAAAAGTGCTGTTTGTAATCACTGTTAAAACTATCTTCTTCATGCCCCTCCCAGAGCCCAGAACAAAAGATTCTCATCCCAGTTCAACTGGCCACATGACTCTCCTTTGAGACTCCAGGCATCAGGGAGTATTTTCATGACTGGGTTCTCATTTTTTTTTAAATTTATTTAGCCAGTAAAGCACTTGTATCACACATAAGTGTGGTTGAGTAATATTTACACGAGAGGGGCCAAGTTCTGCTCGTGAGTGATGCTAGTAATTTACATAGAGCCATTATAAATTTACACTGGTGACAATATATTTGGGACAATATTTTCCTCCTGTTTTCAAAACTCTGACACACAAAAAAGGCCATCTTGTACTGGGGAGGGTGCAGAGCTGTACTGCCATGGGAAGCTCTGAGAGACATTCTGCCTACCTTAGTTCCTAGGCACTGCACACGGCTAGTGCAGCCCAATAGATGGTGCGGTTTCATTCTTCTACATAGCCAGCTAGGTCTACCAGCTGCCAGGTTAGGCAGAAGAGATGGAGCCACGGCCCTGTTCTCCTCCACAGCTCAAAAAGACAGTTTGCATGTTCTTTTGAGCACAACAGTTGCAAGTCTTCTCAGCCCTCATGAGAGTTACACAACTGAGAGAGGGGGGCCCTTTTCTCCTTCAACCCACATGTGCACCCCATAAAGGGTCTGGCCTGGAACAAGTATTGTACTGAATGTAAATTCACCTTCTTCAGACAGAGACAAGCCAGAATAAACTGTTCCTTTGTCTAGAAAGTGAGAGACTTAGGATTTTTTTTTGAAACAGTTTAATTTTATATTTTAAAGAGCCCAGCATTGTGTTTCAAGAAGTGAATTGATGTACGTGAATGGGGAACTCCTGTTTTTGAACTTGTGGTTATGGAGACATTACGTTTAAAACAAACATAATTTAAACAGATAAAGGACATGCACAATCTCTAAGCAGCAGCAGTTTCCTGCCATCATCTTATCTTTGTGACATTTACCTTCATTTCATCCATCCAGTCCATAATGTAAAGCATTTCCTGGAATATCTTTTGCAGGCCAAGGTTCATCTCCAGTCTTTGTCTCCGTGCCCTGAGCAGCTCCAGCAGGTACTCCCACAAGCGTATAACATTGTCTTTTCTTGCAGTGATGCGTTTGATATCATGGTAATTCTCAGCCTCAAGTTCCTTTGCAACAGCAACTACTGCCTGGACTCGTTCTTCGTATGCTGCAATGTCTGTTTCAATGGCCTCGTGCTTTTTAGTAGCAGCCTCCACGGCAGGAAGGTCGAAACCAAAGTTATCCTGTAAAATGCACAGAATTCATTTTAGTAATCCCCGGGTCTCAGAAAGGCTATTGCTCAAACAAAGCTGTATATTGTTACTTTTGCTAGCAAGTGTGGGGCTTCAAAAGACGCTGAAAATATATTAATTGATAAAAATAGCAGATATAGTACCGGCTGGATTTCCCTGGTCTGGCACCCTCCAGACCTGAAGGACGGAGTTTGCTGGACCGGGGGAGGTCCCTCTGCTGACCGACTCTGGGCTCTCTGAGGGTCTGTCAGCACATTGCTGGGGCTCCACGACCAGCCTGGGAGCCTCTGGGGCTCTCTGATCCAGCTGTCCTTTTCTGGGGCTCTCATGTCCAGCAACATCTGTGAGCCTGCCCAGACCACGGATGTCACCAGACCAGAGAGTCCCAGACCAGAGAAGTTCAACCTGTAATGGCCAATTCATGGTTTTCCCCATGTAACATGGGGACCTACTAGCATTTTCTATCTGTAATGTCAATGAATCAAATTCATCCTTGGTAGGAAAAAGTTAATGGCTAGTGAATTCAGTGGAATTACACCTTTCCATGGAAACGGGGAATATTAGGGAGATATTCCTGCATGGTTTTAGAATACAGACTTGCCTAATTAGTTCAGAGGGAGTCTAAACACACTTCACAAACTAAGTCACCTAACAAAGGAAGGAACATATATCGTGCATAGGAACTAGATCCCTCAATTATTCATGGTAATAATTTTAGTCATACAAATAATTCTGAAAGCACCACCTGAGAAACCAGACGTTGATTTTCACTCAGCCAAGTTTCTCTCATAGCTGCCTTGCGATCAAATCTGCGTGCAAGTTGTTCCAGTTTCTCTTGTCTTATGAGCTCATTTCGCAGTGCCAGTTCTCTTTCATGTTCAGCTTTTTCCAGTCTTTCCCAGGCCTGAAGAGATGAAAGAACACATCATAGTTTTAAAGAACTTTGAGGAATCTCATCAACTTTGCATGAAATCAATACCATGGACCAAAATTAATTGCCGATGTAAATTCATTGTGGCCAAAGCAGTTATGTAAAGGATTAATTTGGCCCACAGTGTTTAGTGAAAGAGCACAAGACTATCAGCTTCATACCCAGTTCTGTGAGCGTGTGGCTAAGGCAAACTACTTAAACTTTCAGTTCCTCGATTTACCTCTCTATGAACTGGGTATTAAACCTGCCTGCCTCACTGGAGTGTTGCAAGGACCTTTATTTGCTTTACATCTATTTTCTTTAAGCAAAACAATAGGTTTGAATTTGTACATGTAAGTGCATATAAACTTTCCCCAAAAAAGCTAAAATCTTTCCCTTTTAAAGAGAAAATATGGATTCACCTGTTCTTTCTTCCAAATCATTCCTGCATATAGATCTTTAAAGTCTGACTTTTAAAATAAGAGCAAAACATGGGTTCTATTTCTTTTGTTGTGGGAGACCTTTTTAAAAAGAGTAAAAAGCTATTTGTGTACATTAAACAACTGCCATAAAAATTACACATTAAAAAATTCAAACTAATAGGCCTTACAGAGCCTTCTAATTTTTTAAAAAAATACCCCCAATTAACCAGACACTACCATAGATTCCTCTAGTCTAAATCCTAAAAGATGTGACTTTGGTTTCAGGCAAAGTATTTTAGGCATTCACAGGCATAGGAACTAACAAACAGGGGAGTTGTGGAGTTTACTGCTCTCCAGGAGGCAGAGTGAAGCGCAGACACCAGCAACAGCTGCTCTGGGAATTCCAAATATGATAAAAAGCAAATTAGGGAAGCTCAGGGTTAGAAATCATGTGTTATCCCCACAAGATCTTGTCAGACCTGTTGATGTTCAGCCAGCTGTACCAGAGTAACAGCTAGCTGGGTAAACTCTGACTTGGAACCAGCAAAATTGTTCCCGGAGTCTTCACATAGATCTTTCCTTTCCCTAACTCTCACATAATGGACATTAAGACAGAAAAGCTTAGGGGGCAAATCTTGTTCCCTGTTCTGTGGCCAAGGAAGACCCTTGATTCTGCATTAGCTGCCTGCAGGAGGCTTTGATGACTGGTACAGTTCATTGGAAAAATGTGGGGAAAATAATCTCTAACTGTTGTTGTTCTTGCCTGTCAAAGGGCATGCCTACGAAGCAACCAGGAGGTGCCAGCCATCCAAGTAAATCCCACTCAACCTCTTGTACTGGGGTAGCTAGCCCCAGCTGCTGTGGCCACATTACTATTTTTCACATGCCATCTTGAGCTAGTGCATATCTGGCTACCCACACCGGGAAGAATGACTACAGATCCTCCACAGACTACCCAGTGAGTTCTTGGGGAGTGGGACTAGCGAGAAGGAAAAGGCCAATGGATCTACAGCTGTCACAACACCAGTCACCTTTCCCCCCAGCAGAGGGAGCACATGCAAGTGTTGTAAATGCTGTTGCTAACAGTAGTAGTTACCAAGTGTGGCCTGCAGGAAATACCATTCCACCCCCTCAACCCTTTCGGATCCCCTAAGTCTAGGGTTGTAGGCGTGAGGAACAGTTTTCTCCCTAGCAAGCTGGAACTGAGATTAAAAGAAAAGAAACATTTGAGATGCTCATGAGGAGCTGAAAAAAGTGTTTATGCTTTCACCTTGTTAATGTCGGAGATGAGTTTGCCCTCTCGTGGCATGTACACTTTCTGATTGTTAGCTCTCATTTTGCTTTGGATGGTGAAAAGCAGTACTTCTAAGTTTCCTTTTTCTGTAAATCTAGACAAAAATGCCCAAAAGAAAAACATGGTTAAAATGAATATTTCATCACTTCTAAGGCACTAACGTGTGTTTTCTTACAGGACAGACATTGTCCATAGCTCAGCAATACAATCAGTCCTTTTTTTCTGTTTCATTCTATGTGAGAGCAGGAAGGACACGAGAAATGCCCACGAGAACCAACTCGTTCAAAAGGCACAATGACTAGACAAAGTCAGCCAGTTTGTGCTTATATATTTAAATCCCTCCGAGAGCAGGGGAGAGATTTTTTTTATTTCATGAACTGACCTAATTAATCTACTGACACAGGAATTTATGTTTAGATCCAAAGTCCATTGAAGTCAATGAGACTCTTTTGAAGCAGGCCTTTAGAGCACTTCCTAGAAAATACATTCCCTTTATAAACACTATGAAACCCACAGCAATAGTAATGTTTCTGGATGGTGATTATTATTAATGAAAGTTGCATTAACGGATGATAAATATATTTATAGGGTCATAATGTTGTATGGCAGTTTACAAAACTAAACTGGCTTAGTTCCTTGTTACATCAGCTTTTAGCTATCAAAGTTGTTTTATAAAACCAGAGACACTCACTCTTCATCTAGGATAAACAATGAAATCCTATTATTAGCTGTGTGTATGTATTATAATGCTGACATGCATAAATGGTGGCATTATTGTCTGATAATGATATGCTATTGCTCCTTGTAGTACATTACTATGAGTAGTTGTTGAGAGGCGGTATCTCCTGGTATCTGAGATCTTGCAAATGGCACAATATTTACTTGTTCTACTGTGTGTGTGGATGAGTGAGAGGGAACAAGTCACTGTTGAGTGAAAAAGATCAATACTAAGTAGAAACAGGATGCCAGAGATTTTTAAGCTATTTTCTTAAAATGAGGATTAATATTAAAAAAAAAAAAAAAAAAAAAAAAAAAAAGGAAGAAGCAGAGTGAGTTTACTTGGGTGGTTTCTCCACTGTGCGGTAAGTGTTGAATGCCTGTAGCTGCTGTTGCACACCAACCAGGGAGTTGGCAAATTTGCGATTGTTCAGGATGATAATGGTTTGTTCAATCCACTCGAGGAGGTCAGAAGCCAGTGATTCATATTTTTCTATCATTTTCTCTGTTTCAATAGCATTGTCAAGCACCTGTAACAAGCAGGAAAAAAAAAAAAAAAAAAAAAAACACACAAGGCCAGACCAGTTTAGACACATTTCCATCCTACATCTTCAAAAGAGACTGTGCAGGGGACTTAGCTTACAAATCAACTGCTAATTCCTGAATGCAACGGGGGAGAGGGTATAGGATAACTGAGGGGTGGGTACCATGTACAGCTCCCTAGTGAATTCCCATGATTGCAGGCAAATTGAGGGGCAGAGTGTGGGACCTAATTGAGAAAGGATTCAGTCTGGCTCAACTGCAAGGATGGTGGGAGAGAAAGCATGTGTGCTTTATAAACAAAGGGTACTCCTCAAAGCTGCAAAGAGTGAAAGAGAAAGATAAACTCTTGGGAAGTGGGGAACAGTTAGGCTGTGTCCAGACTCAGGGTTTTTTTCAGGAAAAGTAGCCTTTTTTCGAAAAAAACTTCACCTGCGTCTAGACTGCAGCCGCGTTCTTTCGAAATTAAATTGAAAGAACGCGGCTTTTCTTTCGACGGCGGTAAACCTCATTTCACGAGGAAGAACGCCTTCTTTCGAAAGAAGGCGTTCTTGAATGTAAATAGGGCTTCTTCGAAAGAGAGCATCCAGACTCACTGGGTGCTTTCTTTCGAAAAAGCGGCTTGCTCTTTCGAAAGTTCTGCGTGCAGTCTAGACGCTCTCTTTCGAAAGAGCCTCTTTCGAAAGAGGCTTGCAGTCTAGACATAGCCCAAAAGGGCAGGGGAAAGAAACATCTAGGTAAAAGTTAATAAGCAAAATAAAATATCAGCTAAATGGCTTTTATTAAGATATGGATGGAAATATCAGGGAAGATTAACCACTTCTTATATTCTGTAGGAACTTCTAGTGTTAGCTTTTAATCTTGAATGTGAACATATACAATGGGCTGAAGAGCTCCATAGAAATAAATATTTTAGTTGACTGCATCACATATAAAATCTTAGCTTGCAAACCTTTCCAATACGTTTTCCTTCAACAGCTAAAGCTTTCATCTTAGAAAAGTAGTGGTAATATGTCACCACATAGGTGATAATTGACTTTTCATCAGGATGGTCAACACTGATATCTGAAAACCAAATAAGAGTTACTTTAGTATACTGTGGGCTATGTGGTTTGAAACAGTAACATACAGTGTAGTGGATTGTCAGCACATGACACAAAGATGTGGGTTCAGTGGCCTTTCAGCTTCCCACATTTTATCTGATGTCTAGCCTTCTGTGCTTAAACTAAAATACATTCAATGGTTCCAAGTTAGTCTCAAATTCTTTGGTAGTGACAGGTATAAAACACCATCATTACTAAGTGCTGTATTTAGTCTCAGAGAGGTAGCTGTGTTAGTCTGTAATTTTAAAAAAAGTGAAAAATGTAACTTAAGAGAAAGTGTCTCATCTGAGGAAGTGGGTTTTGCCCACGAAAGCTCATGATAATATAATGTTTTGTTAGTCTCTAAAGTGCTACAGAACTACTCGTTGCTATATTCTGTGTTAGGGTTAGAGAATGTAAACTCTCCTTGAAGTACAGAACTGGGAATCATAACTTTTTGATTCTATTCCAAAAGTCTATGTGAGATTGATAGTTACCTATTTTCACGGGAGTGTTGTGAGGCATAAAATCTATCAAATACTTAGAAAGATGGTGTTACGATAGTGTTAAGAGTATTAGACATGAAATTCCAACCTTCAGAACCACGGAGTTGCAGACAGCCACCCACAATCATATCTAGAATTCACTAGGGCAAGCAAACCTAGCTGGATATTTGTTCAAAAGAATCCTTTAATGAGTGCAGATGGAGAGTAAATT
Organism: Pelodiscus sinensis; assembly: GCF_052426305.1. NCBI lineage: Eukaryota > Metazoa > Chordata > Testudines > Trionychidae > Pelodiscus > Pelodiscus sinensis. The sequence continues at coordinate 177,858,562 of NC_143054.1, read as the reverse complement.
CTTTCCTATCAGTGCAGAAATTCTGATTTATTGAAAAGTCAGCAAGAAGAAACTTGCCCAGTGACAACATGATCTTTACCTTCCCTGTGACAATAAAGCTCCCTATTCTAATATTACCTTCACTTAAAACTACATACCACACATGAACATAATACTTGCTAGTTGGCTGAAAAATGCAGCTAACAGTTCTATGAAGAATGTGTCCTGTATGCTTAGAGAGAAAGTTCTACCATACAGATGATAGAGATGCTTCTTCACTGGGATTTCTGGGGCAGCATGGTGATCTACTTGCAGTAAAACATTACCACATGAGAGAATGAGAACTCAAGTCCTGTGAACCTGGACTGGGACTGAAGGTGCCTTGCAGAGGTGGACATCTCCAACACTGCTCTGATCTCTTACCTACTCCTCAGAAAAAAATGCAGGGAGTGGTAAAGATCAGAAGAGTGTAGCATCCAGTGGCCCTTCCAACACAAAAGGCTGCCACAAAACATCACCTCGAGGGAGGGAAGGGTGTAAAGGGGAATGACATTCCTCCCCACACAGCCAGTCAACTACTGTAAATGTAGGAATTCTTACCCTCTGGGTCCAAAAGCTTAGTGAGACCAAGGTGTTGCTCTGCCAGGTTAAAAGCATTCTGCAGATTGTAGTGTGCATTTGATTTCTTCAGCTTGTCAAAGTCAATCAGATCAGGCCTAAAGAATAAGAAAAACAGTTGATTTCACTCAATACACAAGCATGTTACTTTAAAATGAATGAATAAAAATAAATCCAAGGCACCCAAAATAGCAGTAGAGACATATGGAGTCAAGTTCACCAGAGATAAATTTGGACCAGTTTCTGACACCTTCACATGCATTGTCCAGTACTTTAATTCTTAAGCACCCTGTCAGTGGGATTCTGAAGGAATAAAGTGCTGTGCAGCACGTGCCAGGGTGGCACAATCTGGCCTCTTGAAAAAAAACAGGGATAATTTACCATGAATTAATGTGACCTAAAGTGAAGAAAAGTGAGTAACCGACAGATAGGGTTGTGCAGCCTTTACTCACATTCGTGAGCACTCACTTGTGCAAGTAGTCACCAATGTGAGTACTAGTGGCATAGATTCTCAAACTGAGGGTTGGGCTCCTCTGGAGCTCGTGAGGTTATTATATAGGGGGTCATGAGCTGTAAGCCTCCACCCCAAACCCAGCTTTATTTCCAGCATTAATAATGGTGTTAAATCTATAAAAAACACATTTTTAACTTGGGGGGGGGGGGGGTAAATCACTCTCTGTGGCTTGCTATGTGAAAGGGTTCACCAGTAAAAAAGTTTGAGAACCCTTGGTTTAGACCCTAATGAACATTTAACTTGGGGCCAAATTCTGCCACCTTACTAAGGCAGCGTATCACCATAGTCCACAAGTAGCCCACCTGAATTCAAGGGTGCTAGTTAGCACAAGAAAGGCTAGCACATGCTAAGCCGTAATTGCCTATTTAGGTATGGCATTGACACTGCCAAGCAGCTAGTCAGTCCAGGCCTGGGGGTGTGGAGGGGGTTCAAAAGGGCACAGGGCTCCAGGCCACCACTGGTGTAACTGACAGCAGCAGGGGCCAGAGCACTGGGGCCTTTAAATTGCTGTGGAAGCCCAGCATGGCACACTCCAGGCAGCTCTGAAGGGGGGGGAGGGATGTATAGGGGAAGAGGTGGAGCTGCAGGCTGGCTACTGCCAGCTCCGCCCCTTCAAAAAGCCTGGCGCTGCCACTGCTGCCAACCCTAACCCCCCACCACCCAGGGACCGGGCAATTCTATTGGACCCTCTGAGTCTAGCACATATAAAAGATTCATTCTTCTGTAGCCATTTTGATGTGCAACTACCACTTGGGAAGAGATGTGAAGACATATCTGATTATTTTGTTTATCTTTTGGCCATGGGACTCTAATATTCTTGCAACACATCTTCAGCTCCCACAGATTTAAAAACCAATACAGCAAATACCATACTACACAGCGGTGAATACACAGCAACAGTTTCCTCTTTCTAAAATCTGAAAAGAATGTTCCAAGGACATACCTGTGTTTATGGATTAGTGCGTTGAAAGCCATCCCATCCCTCCAGCTAGTTGTAAAGTTGTGTATGTTGACATTGGGATAACTGACACAACAAAAACCAGAAAGAGTATAATCAATATAGCATTCCTGCTCTGGCTTTGCACATTACATCAGTGAAAGCTGGTTGTAGCAGTGACAATTACACAGGGCTGGCCGTACCATGAGGCAAACGGAGGCAGCTGCCTCAGGTGCCAGACTGTGGGAGGGTGGGGGTGGGGCACCACTAGGACCCAGAGTGTAGAAAATTGTGTCTGCTGCTGGTGCATATGTATTCTCTCTGCTCTAGATGCAGAGAGATGGTGGAATGCTGTGCTGGAGGAAGGAGGGCACAAGAGACATAACAGGCAAGCAGGCGAAAAGGTGGCATGGGGGCCTAATTTGAGCTCCCCACCTCAGGTGCCAAAATGTTGTGGGCCCTGCAATTACAACCTTTCTAGTCCTGCACACTCCAGCAACCTCAGTGTCTGGCATGATTTTAGCCAGCCAGATGCCCACTTATTCATGAGTGTGGCCAAGTTTCCCCACAGTCCCATAAAATTTGTTTACAGCCACCAGTCCTGGCTCTCAGTGTTCTGTGCTGTTATTTAGTTCTAATTTACCCCTCGATGTCTCCTAAGAGCCCAGTAAGCAGTGGATGTGTTGGTAATGCTGCTAGACTATAATGACCTCCTGTGGTCCTGCAAATTCTCTGGTTCAGCACTGGTACGGTCCAGAGGGTGCCGAACAAGAGGTTTGACTTGTATTACAGTTTCATAATCACAATGACTGTTTTCTATTCATGTCAGTAGCAAGGAAAAAGAGCATCTCTGTTTTTCTAAAAGAAAGGTTATACTTTCTACATGTGTGATGATAACTTTAAAAAGTTAGGGATGTTGTTTTAATCTTTGGTGCTCAGTCTTCAATGTGTATCATTCCAATCTCTTCAAGTCTCAAGTCACTTGTTGACTCAACTCAGCTGATATTATTTTGAGGTACTTAAAATCTTCTTACTATATAGTTTAGAGATGCACCCCGGTCTGTCTCTCTTAGTCCATTTGTTCAAGAACTACTTCTTAAGGGTAAGAGCTAGGGCTACCAAATTTGGTATGCAGCTTCTTCTCATAACTTGAAGCAAGGTCAGGTTGCAGCAGGCCTTGTCCAGCCCAAGCATTGCCTTGCCTGTGGCATAGTGTGGTGGTCCTGGCCCAGTCAGAACAGCCCCCCTTGCAAGGTGGCGGGCTTGGCTGGGCCAGAGCAGCTTCCCACTCCTGGCATGGTGGGCCCAGCTAGGCTCACTGCCTGCAGAATCCTGGTTAAATGCAATGTTTAACTGGTTAACTTTTTAAAAGGGGATTTTATATCCCTAAATAATGCTTCAATTTGCTATACATTAAAGTTTCATGAAGAGAACAAGCAGTGGATTTCTATAAATAATACATAGCCAGTTAAGAGCAAGGCGGCTACTAAAGGTTTTTCGGAAATACTTTTGATTATGTAATCCCTCTTTCTGAATGTGAAAAATCAAAGCCTTAACTGCCTAACAAATTCAAACCTGCACTAAATAACATATGTGGCTACTGCAGAGGCAGCGGGACACCAAGAAGTCTGTTTCAGAGAAGCAGTAACGGTGTTCCCATTGATACACTTTTTCTCTGCTGCCCTCAAAAGATATTCTGTGGGCCAAATCCACTGAAGTTTAGCATACAGCACAAGACATTACGTAGGCTGAATTCCATTGCACAATGCGGAATTCTTATTTTTAAAAAGACAGACTATCTTTGCAGTTTAGGAGATTTGCTGGCAGACTTGAACTGCAGACCGCAGAATTATACCATTCTTGAGACTAAACTGAGTATCTTTGTTTCATTAAGTCCTTTTGGCCAACCAACACCATCCAAAAAAAAAAAGAAAATAAAAAAATCCCAACTCCCCCACCGCAAAAAGTAACCCCACAACAGAAGTGAAAATTATATTATTTAAATGTTAAGAATTTTCTGAGATTCCATTTAGAAAGCAAGATTCAGATAAGTTCTTTGGGCTCTAAAGATACTCTAGGAAAAGATACAGAACATCCTATTCAACAAACACTCAAACTCAAAAGGATTGCATCCATTTTCAACTATCTAAGACTTGGCCTTCTTCCACAGAAGTCAAAGGGAAGGGACTCTGACTTTCACAGAAACAGATCTCTATTCCTAGTTCATATTCCAAAACAAAATTTAAAGTAACAGCAGCCCAGGATTATAAATCAGAGTCCTGTCAATCTTACAACAATAAACCAATGATCCATGATCAGAACACTATTGTTTAGTGGGGCATCCCAGGCTAGCGAGTGGGCTGTATGAGTGGCCCTGCATCTTAGTGGGATACAAGATTCATAACCAAAATGGTTTCCCATGATAGGGTAGTTTTGCTAACTGTGCTTGTGTACCTAGAATTTGCGGGGTGTGCCAACTGAACCATAGCAGCACTTTGATTGGATGCAGAGGGAGGGAGTGCATGGCTCTCACAGTCAATGTTTTGTGCAATCAGCACGCACGTCACTCCACATGTGTGTCACTTTAGTAACACCAATAGGAAACCTAAAATGTCTTGCAAGCCACACACAGAACCCTGATGGGCTGCAGGTTGCTCACCAGAATGGCCCAAAACTACACTGAAAACATTGAAGAACTTTGCCCAAGTCTTCTCTAACAGTTAAAATGAAAGTTATCAATGACTTCACACAAAAATTTAAGGGAAAAATCTGGAAGCCAACGTCCCACTAAAGAGTCATCAAAATTTCACAGTATGACTAGAAAGGGGGTGCTGAGCCAGAAGCCTTTCCTGAATTCTAGGTGCTAAATATCAGAATCTAAGAACACATAAAAGAAACATAAGCAAGCCAGAATTTACTGACTTGTAAATATAAGCGTTTTATATCAATCTGAGCATTTCTGTTGATTACCTTGTCTAAATTCAATCCATTTAAGAAAATAAGTATTTACACATTTACAATTTCAATACAACCTCAGAATGCTGTACGAATTTTTCAGATAATCTTTTAATCCACACTCACCCAGCTGTCTTCATCTGGCACCACAGGAGCAAGGCATCCTTAGCAGATTTCTTCTCTTTGTTGTCTTCAGTTTCGACACTGATATCTTGGATCTAGGATTCACAAACCAGTTGTAATTAAATCAATTTGTCATTTCTGAGCCATATTAATACCAGAGCAAAAGCAATATAGAAACCAAGGAACAGCAAAGCAGAAGAGCAGCAGTGCACAAGTCATTTATGTAGATTTACTTAGAACAAAAATCAGATGAACAGCTTTCTTTGCCTTTAATTCACTGTAAGATTTTTTTTTTTTTTTTTTTTTTAAAGAGTCCATGGACAAATAATTTAAGATTCTCCTGAAATATCCGGTTTGAATTGTCAAAACAAATCTTTTTTTATACAGAACATGGCCTAACGTGGCAAGTTTTTCTGTGCCTCCTGCAATGTGCTAAGTACCCCTCTGCCTACAGCCTGGGCTCATCATCTTGTGAGATGGAAGCCTTAGGGACAGATCCTGGTTCCTTAGAAGACAAAATGCTTTTGCCAAAGAGTTCAGTGGAATTGTAGTTTTGGCTTTAAAAAGCAACACAACCAAACATGCTGAAATCTACAATTTTATTCACTTTTAAATAAAGATAGTAATCTAGGGCAAATATTTTATTCCAAAAATTTAGACTTCCTAGATATATTGCAAAGCTATATATTTTATATAGACTAGGGCTCCAACCACCATTGAAGTCAATAAAGACTCTCACTTACTTCAATGGAAGTTAGATCATTCCCTTTCTTATTACGGGAAGGAAAAAAAACCAAAAAACACAACAGCAATGAAGCTTGGCACATTGGCTGGCTGAATTTATTATTACAGATGTCTAGAAAAGGGCTACCAGGTCTTTTCTAACCAGACCCTTCGGTTACATATAACGTGTTCAGACATTAATCACTCTACTACATTTGCCTCTTTTTAATTTTCTTTACAGGTAGGTCCTAGGTTCCACATCGACAGCTTTGGGGCCAGCCTTGCTAACACTTGCATATCCAAAATGTCCAGTGACTTCAAGAAATTTTCAGTGTGAAAAGAAAACACTGCACCATCCCATGTGTCTTTGAGTAGGAGTGTCTATATTTTAACAGGTCAAAGGCAAACAAAATATCTACCATAAGTAGGACCTGAGGCTTTCAGACAGGAAAAAAAAGTCACAATACACAAGAATTAATTTTATTTTTGATCCAGCCATAGCATCACTTATTATATGCTAAAGGGACATCAGATGCACATGCAAGCAATGGCAAGCTTGCAAAAGCATCTTGTTACAGGTTGCACCTCCCTTAACCAGGACTCTCTCATCTGACAACATCCATGCTCTGCCATGACCATCGATGCTCATGGATAAGAGAATCCCAGAACAGGAGGGCCAGCAGCTGGGAGTCCCACGAGTCTGGTGATGGCAGAGCCACAGCAGCAAGGACAGCAGCAGTGCTGGGGCAACCCTGGTGCTGGTGGAGCGCTGTCTGGGCTACCTGCTGCCCAGCAGCAGGCCGGCACCATGACTGCCCAGGAGGGGAAGACTGGCTGGGGCTGCATCAGCCCAGACAGCAGCAGGGCCATAAAATCCTGGGTGGCAGTAGCAAGTGCACAGCTACCTGGGAGGCTGAGGCAGCATAATTAGGGCTGCCTGTCTCCTGGCAGCAGGGCCGAGGCTGCAGCAGTATGACAGAAGCAGCACAGTTGGGGACATGTGCCACCTGGCAGCGGGGCTGGGGATGTAGTTGCCCGGGAGAGGAAACCTGGCCCTGGCCGCAGCAGCCCAGTAGAAGCAATGCCGCGTGCCACCTGGGAGGTAGCAGAGCCAGGGCTGGGGCTGGCAAGCAGGCAGTCTGACCAGGCCAAAGAAAACAGTATAGGGGAGGGACCATGGGCCACTGTCAGGGGACCTCCCGTTGTCTGTCAAATTCCCTCATCCAGGACCAGTCAGGTCCTAAGGTCCAACCTGTACTAGTTTATCCTACAGAAGTCAGCATGAAACTATTTTTTGAAGCTAAGGACTTCATATCAGGGTAACTGTAGAGCAAAGAACTGAAAAACCAGTGAATAGTCTTGCAGCATTTTGGAGACTAACAAAAAATGCAGATATGGGTACAACCCAATGAAGAGAAATTTAACAATATAAGCTTTCCCTTACATGTAAGGGACAGATGGGAATAGCACTGTGACCGCCATAACAATTAATTGGGACTTAGCTGCTATTTCAGACCAGTTTAAAAGCTAGAGACCTTTACTTTCGAAAATTAATTTCTACTCCGAGTGGAATACTCCACTGTATCTTATAAATATTCAAACAACCAATATTCCCACTCATTACTTAAAACCATACAAACAAAGCAATAAAAAGGTTAAATGATTACTATTTTAAATAATTTTGTGGCTGTCGAGAGTAGAAAGATAAGAGAAATAAGCATTACACATTTACATTATGGGTTAAGACTAAACTGAAATCTCTGCAAATCAATTGCAGTGATTTTCAGTGTTTATTTCATTTTTATTATTAAGGTATTTCTGTGTGTGATATATAGTTTATTTTGTTCTCTGAGCCTTATATTTATCTATGTTTAAAAAACAGTATCTGAATGAGAGAGAGAAAACTCTAGGCTGACAGTTCTCATTCACTTCCTGCAACAGATAAATAGCACAACTTAGGGCATGTCTTCATTATGGACTGGATTGATGGGCAGTGATCAATCCAGCGGGGGTTGACTCATCACATCTGCACATGATAAATCAACCATCGAGCACTCCCCCATAGACTCTGGTACTCCACCAAAACACGAAGAGTAAGCAAGTCAATGGGAGAGCATCAGATCTTGACTTACCGCTGTGAAGACACAGCAGTAACCAAACCTAAATACACTGACTTCTGCTACCTTATTCACTTAGCTGAAGTTGCTTAACTTAGGTTGACAGCCCACAGTAATATAGACAAGGTCTTAGGCATCAATCATGCAAGCTGCTGTCAATTTCTGTAAGCTCCTGAGAGGTCCTGCTGAATACCAAGTACTCTCAGCTCCCCTTCAAGTCATGTGACCAAGGGGCACTTGGCATTTCTCGGGAGTTCCCCAGAAACTTGGAGGATCGGGCTCACTGAGAATAAACATGTAGCACACAAAAATAAAATTTGTTTACCTGGAATCTCAGAATAATGGTCCAAATAAGGCCAAGAGTCAACCTGTGATTCCCATCCACAATATCATGGGATCCCATGTTTTCTAGATGCACTCTTTGTTCCTTAAGAAACTGGAGGGCTTTATCAACATTCTCCAAACAATGGATGCGCATCCTTCCCTTGGTTGGTTTGGGCTACCAAGCAAAACACAAAGAAAAATGATATTACTGAGAAACATATTTTTCTAGTTTCAGTCTAAACAAGTGCAGTTATCTACATTTTCCATGCTCAGTCTGGCGATATTATGTATTTGCTCTCCAGATGGGATTTTTAATGCCGACAACAAAATTAAAAAACACAATTCATGATCTGTGGTCAAATACCATTTATGGGACACAGTGTCATCTCAGGCTTGGACCCAGAATAACCCCTTTCAATATGAGGCAAGCACTGCTTCCTTGAGAGAATGGGGTTATTTACTTCTTTCTTCAAATTGTTTTCCCTTGTAAAACTCATTTTTAAAATGATAGTATTGCTTTGTGGTTCTCTCTGGATGAAACGTGTCCAAACAATTCAGAGAACCAGTGCATCCTCTCACAACCAATGTCATCTGCTTATGGAACCAAACTGACATAGGTTACCACACCCATAGAGGACTGAGGATCATTTGGCTGATTTAATGGATGAAACTGAACACACGCTGAGAACATGATCAAGTCTCGGATGCAAAAGTAAAGGAAATTTCATTCTAACTCCCAATCACCATCTTGAATCTGCTACCTTCTTTTGCTAACTGGAAGACTAATGATTTTCCTGGTATGTTGTACTGACACATGCCTTTGTCTACTAAGCATCCTAAATTTGTTTTTAAAGTAATATTTGCTGCATTGGGAAACATATTAAATAAACAAACTCAGCAGTGCATGAACACAAAAAGAAATTGTTAACTCTAAAGGACATGTTCTGCCAATATTTAACTCTTTTAAAGGCAGCTTAGATTTGGTCCCTAAATAAATTGATGAGGCACCACGAAAAAGAAGTTTCACAAATGTTTTTCCACCTTTAAAGTAGTACAGATTTTTATCAAAACAGCAGAACACTTATTCCAACTAATTTATTTAAAAGAAAAAAAAAAACAACCAGCAGCAACATGAAAGTAATGTTTGTTTCTTAATCAAGACCCAATGTCACATGAACTTCAGGTATAAAACAGAATAAAATTAAATAAACTTGGTTCTGTAGATAAACATAATAGTTGATTATGTTAAGTGCTCAATGAAATATCTTTGAGGGAATTCAGCCAAAATGCTAAATCACACTGTTTTCTTTGTTTTAGTCAGCGAATATAATTAACTGGCCACTGAAACAACTCAGGCAAAATCCTTTCTTCGGGTTGTACTCAAGAGAGACAGAAGGTCCCAGCTAGAGCTCTCTTATGTATCCTAGGAACACCAGCCTTAACAACATGAGTAATAAACATGAAATGCTTTGCTAGAAAAATATTCTTAAGAACATCGAAGCGTCAACAGTTTCACTTCAAATTTCTACGACCACAAGTTCTCTTTTGGGGATGGAGTGGCCTTAGTCAGCATTAATTCTGATCCTGGATGTAAATTTCCAAGGCGTTGATTCTCATGTGCATGCCAGCTATTTTACACTACCCTGACTGTGTAATAGGGCCTCAAGTAGGCAGAGATTACATTTCCACACACTGTCAGAGCAGAGCAGAGCAGAGAGGCTTTGGCATATACACAAGAGCTCACATTAACAGGTTTACACAAGGTACATGCAGACCTTATTGAGAAGCTTCCACAAAAATCATATACTGGTGTATCTGGAAGATTTTTAATAGGTAATTAAGGACCAACAGCTATTCTCATTCAACTGAAGAAGAATCAGATCATTTACCCAAAACGGGAACAGGGCTGGATCCTAAGGTCTCAAAATAATTAGAGGGAAAATATCTAATTTGCCCATAGCAATAGAAATTTCTAAATCAAAACACCACTCACTGAGGATGTTTTACAAAACAAATTCATTTGAGACTTGTTTGTTCCCAAGCTACACTTGAGCACATATCCCAAAAATAAATACAGGAAATACAACCTTCAAAGAAAGCTCATTATAGGCAAGATTTTTTGATCCCTATATTTGAAATTTCATGTGTAATACAAGATGATGTAATAAGTCTGAATGAGTTACACCCAGAGGACCACTCGGATTAATTAAACAGACAAATTCCATAGTGTCCAAGTGACTTCAAGTGCACTTTCTGACTGGCAGGGTTTCATCCCAGGTTGTCACAGATGTCTGCCAGTTTAATCTCAGTTACAGAGAGTTCCTGGTGGAAAGTCCACCAGGAAGCTGGTCACAGAAGAAGAAAGCATCCATTATCTCTTATTCATCAGAGAGTATTTAGCTCATTCAAATCTTTTTTCATAAAATAGCATCATATCTTGTGTCAGTGGTAGGGTTACTAGGTAGTCATAAAAAAAATACCGGACATACTTCATGGGGGGAGGGGGAGGAGGGACCGGCCGGGAGGGGAGCGGTGCTGGCCGGGGGGGGGAGCGGGAGACCAGGAAGAGGAGGAGGGGAGAACTGGCTGCTGGAAGCAGGGTGCAGCAGGGGTGGCCAGAGAAGATCCAGAGCAGGAACCGGCCAGCGGGAGGCAGAGCTGGCAGCAGGGGACAGGGGGTAGAGATGGGACGGGGGGACAACGATGACACATGACACTGGCCGGGGAAGATCAGGAGGAGAAGTCGGGGAGAATCAACCAACCGGCTGGATAGGAGGGGGCAGGGGAGCGAATCAGCCGGCGGGGAGCAGGACTGACCCGGGCTGTGCAGATCTCAGGGCGCTCCCGTCCCACTCAAGTCAGTCCGGCTGCAGCTCCACCACACGCTTTACCAGTGCGCGCAGGAGCATGGCCCGGGCTGCTCCCCCTCCTCCTCACATGCAACCAGGGCTCCTAGCACTGATTCAACCCTGCCTCCCAGTCACTCCCCCCGGCGCCCAGCCAGAAAACCAGGAAATACCAGACATTGCACATGTCCGGTATTTTCTGGATTTTTTTTTTTATCGGGCAGAAGGCCCAAAAACTGGACTATCCGGTAGAAAACTGGACACCTGGCAACCCTAGTGGATGGGTGGGGATGTCACATCTCCCAGAGATACACAGAAAGCTTAAGAAAGCGGTCTTCACAAGATATCCAAGGCTTTGTGCCAGATTCACATAGGATCACTCACTGGTGTAAACTACATCTCTAAGAGCCAGCCTGATCTCTTACACAAGAAAGCGTATTTTTACTACATGGAGAAGCAGCCATTCTTTTCTACCCTGCCTGATGGACTTTCCAACATTGGCATAAACTGGCATAAGCACCTAATTGAAATGTGTTGCATTTCCAGCTAGTGAGAACACATTCCTATCTTACAGTGAAATCCTTTCCACTCCACCAGTAACTAGGGAGGACGTTAAAGTACAACTATTAGAATTAAATGTTTTAAATCTTCAGGACTGGACAACTTGCGCAAAAAAAGATACAAGGAGGAGGTGAGCATCTCATAGCGCTATTACTGCGGATATCTTGGAACACTGGGCAAGTTCCATATGACAGATGAGGCTTCCCCGTTACAGTTAACCAGTATGAGGAGCAGCCTTCCACCCACCATACGCAGGGGCCCTCATCTAGGACGGGGGGGGAGGGGCGCTCCAGTCCACTTGGGCTGGAGTGGTCCCCCACACATTTAATCAGTTAACCAGCTAACCAATTAAATGGAATTGTACATCCCTACTACCAGTGCCTACATGGGGAGGAGATTTCTCACAGAAAAGTGGCCTTTAATCTAGCAGGAAAAGTCATGCCAAGATCCAATAGTTGGAAGCTGAAGCTGGATAAAGTACAAATTTTGAACAGCGTCAATAAGTTAAGGGTTGGATGTATTATTAAGAGAGAGATGCTTTGGCTCAAACAGAAATTATGAGCTTCATATGGAGTTTATCAAGTGGGGTTCGTTAGCCTGAGTTATATCAAAGTTTCATCTCTCTCTCTCTCTCTTTTCCCGCCCCCCACCCCATCTCTCTCTAGAAAAACCTTTTCCTGAAGGACAACAGAGTGCTGGCATCATCATTCTGCATCCCATCACCTGCACCTCGTGGCCTCTCCCCTGTGCTCGGGGTGCTGTGGGAGCTGCATGGCCTTTCCCTTCCCACCTCTGCGGTGCTGGGGGTGGGAAGGAGCCATGGAAGCCACGTGGTCACATCCCCCACTTCAGTGCTCAGCTTCCTGCAGGGAGGTGGGGAAGAGAAAGACCCAAGGCGCCACACTGCATGTGACCTGTAGGGAAGAGCATGTGCTGCTGTGGGGAGGTGAGCTGCCAGGATGCTCTGGCTGTCCCGGGGGATGGGGGGGAAGGGTGCTGCAAAGTGTGCCTCTGAAGTTAAGTTGCACCCCCATGAGAGCTCCCCAACCAGCCCAGCCACTTGCACTGAGACTCTTGGCCTTTCTGGATTTATTGTTAGTTGAGAACATAATTGACATGTTTGACTGGATGTGTCCTGTGCACATAATCAAGAAAAATCCAAATACCCTTAAATCTTCCCTTTTCTAGTAGAATACATGACAGAATTCACCATTCAGAATTTACTTAAGTGGCTTGACCTTTGAGCTTTCAGAGATTCTGAAGTACGTATTGACCATCTAAATTCTGAGCTAAATTCTGTTTTATGCAACATACAACACTTAAGTCTTATTTCTCTGTTTAGGGTAATGGTCACCAACCAGTAGGTCAGGATCTACTGGTAGATCTTGGAGCCTCTGACAGGTGATTCTGACTGGTTTGACTAGGAGACTCAAGTGCTGGCACTTCAGCTGCCTCTCCCCACACTGCCTTGCTGATCCTGCCCAGAGCCTCAGAGCTACCCCCTCAGAGGCTCCCGCTTGTTGTGCAGGGTGGGGAAGGCAGAGGCAGGGGGGTGCTAATGTCACTCTCTCCTGCTCCCCTGTACCCCACTTCACAGAGTGAGGAGGGTGGGGCCTTGAAGAAGGGGAGGGACAGGGGTATTTGGGTGTGATGTAGATCCTAGACTGACAAATTCAGAAAGTGATCTTGTCCTTAAAAAGGTTGGAGACCACTGGTTTAGGAGAAGCTGAATAACAGTAAGTGGAACCAAAATTACTATTGTTTTTTCATCTTGACTGGATTCTCTCTCTCTGCTCAGTGGGACTATAGAACGCTGTCTTGCTGCTTCTAAAACTCTTGGCACATTCAATATTTCAAGTAATAAGATCTACACAGAAACTGGGACTTGAAATCATGTCTACTGAAGACGGCAAGGAGGAGTACAATATTTAATGAAGGTAGCAGTGTGATCCCAGAAATTACAGACCAGGAAGTCTGACCTTCAGGTAAACAGGATGCAATAATTAAAGAGTTACTATAATTTAAGTTATTTTGGGTGTCCTAATTTTGTTGTTCCCAACCTGAGATGCCTCACAGGTTTTCAGAGGGTTGAATGTCAGCAGCACTTCAGGAAAAATTAGGCCTTTCATGTTTAAATTTGTGCAAAGGTTGATGCACCCAAAATCAGCACCCCCTTTTGGAAAATTTATGCCTTAATGACTTACCAAACGGTAAAACACTTAAGCTAAATCTACACTGTAGCCTTCTTCCGCAAAAGCTTATGCAAATGAAGCGCAGAGTGAAATATTGCCACGCTTTAGTTGCATAATTAATTAGCAACTGCTTTTGTGCAACAGGCTTTTGCGAAAAGAGGAGCTGTGTAGACCGCTCCTTTTTGTGCAAAAAACGCCCTCTTGCACAAGAGCCATTCTGCCTCATTTTTTTTAGGAAGAACGGCTCTTGTGCAAAAGGGGGGTTTTGCGCAAAAAGCAGCCGTCTACACAACTCCTTTTTGCGCAAAAACCTCTTGAACAAAAGCGGCTAATCAATTATGTAAATGAAGTGTGGCAATATTCCACTCTGCGCTTCATTTGCATAAGCTTTTGCGGAAGAATGCTGCAGTGTAGACATAGCCTAAGTCTTTGATGGGAATGGAATTGAACTATGCTCTTCTGCTTCACAAGTTAACCACTGGTCTGTCTTTCCACTGAATTACCGTACTTTAGCGAATTTAACCTGCGGGTTATATTCGTTTTTACATACCTCTCCCCTTCCCCCGGCCGGAGTATACTCAGGTGCAGGGTATACAGATTTTTTTTTTTTTTTTTAAACTCACCAGGTGGTGAGTTCTCCATTGCCTCTTCCTGTGGCTGCGTAGCCACCAGCCTCCAGGCAGGGGAGCGCTCATCTCTGGGTTCCTGCACAGCCATAGGAAGGGGCGGGGGAGCACTCATCCCCCTGCCCCTTCCTGCGGCTGCGCAGGAACCAGGCGGTGAGCGCTCCTTCGCCCGGAGGCTGGTGGTTCCTGCTCCCCCACCCCTTCCTGCGGCAGAACCTGTCGGATGAGCTCTCCCCCGCCTGGAGGCTGCGCTGGAACCTAGGACGGTGAGTGCAAACCCTCCCTCCCGACCCCGCAAATATACCCCCAGAAAATATACCTGACATAGAAAAGTCTTGTATACCCTGCGGGTTATATTCATGCGTGGGGTATACTAATTTTTTTTTACTCAAATAGAAAAAACCGTGGGGTATATTCCGGTGTGGGGTATAGTCGCTAAATTATGGTATTCTTTTCTGTTGCTGGAGGAGGGCTAGAATTTGTAACACAAGTGTAAGATTGTTATATATTTTATTGAAAGAATACATTAAAGTTTTTAAAATAGTATATCTAAGATAGCTTCTGTCTTGTTATCCCAATTGTCTTGACTTTCTAGGTTTGCTCTCGATAAGTTTTTTTGAGCAAAGATTATCTCAAGATCTGTCTTGTATAGCACTAAAATGTATGGTCAGTGAATAAAAAAAAAGGTAATTACAAAGAGTAACAATTTCAGCAAATACGCCACATTACACAGTCAGAATAATATATTGTTCATTAAGCATAACTGTCTGAAGGTTTCATGATTTACCTTATCTATAACCATGTTTGCAGTGGAAGGCATGCAAGAATGTGCTGTTTAAACAAAGGTGGCTGTACTCACATTCTACAGTGATAACGCTAAAATAAGAATTTGTAATGTTGCCAACCACTAATACGCAATTTTAATGGTGATGTAACCACAGAGGTAAGTCTCACAAATTGTAGCCCTCATCCTGAAACATGGAAAAATAATAGTTCAGTGGAAGAATAGACCAGTGGTTAGGAAACTGTCTTTGGATGCAGGAGCATACTGCTGGCTTGGTTCCATTATGCCCAATATTACAGCATATGTTAATTGAATACATCAATTTTTTTCAAACCTTAGTGAGGAAAAAAAAAACCACACAGATGAAGTTGCATGGCTGGTCTTAGTTTCTCAGAAAGTGATATGGAACATCAAAACTCACTTTAGCACAACTAACTAAACTGAAATTAAGGGGTAGAACTGCGTCAAAGGCTTTGCAATCTTGATACCTAAAATAAGTCTAAGTTTTACAATGAAGACCAACTCTAATCTCATTTACACCAGTGTAATTTAAAAAAATTATACTGTATCTGGAATAAGCACTTTTTGCACTGAGTACATCAAACATGAATACTACATTAAAATAAATTATTCAGTATAAAGACATTTATTGAGTAAAATTAATACATGCATACTAAGTATGTCTAATCCTAATATAGAATATCAGGACAGGGTACATGTATGCATCTAGGAGTTTATATAATTAAAACAATATTTGGAAATCACTGTATTAAGTTTTGCTTTATTAACACAACATTGTGGGGCACGAGACCAACTCACTATGTAGGGTCTTAGCCCATGTGGCTTCCATTAATAAAATCAGGTGATGACACTTGATTATGCAGTTGCAACCTCATGTAGTCTTGGGTGGCAGCGGAAGACCTGTATTCCTTTGATAAGACTGTTTTAACAGCAGAGACATCATTAAATGATTATGTGGGAAAAGCAGTGCCCCACCATTCCCCAAAATATACTTCCAATAGTCATACACTTCCACAGCACCACTTCTTAACACCAAAGTTTCATTACACAGATGCTAGACAAGTCAATAGCTTCCCTCATTTACTGTTAATGAAAATGAGAACTGCTGAGGAAAAAGATTTCATTCAGAGAGTTCTAGTTCGTTTATTTTATATAAACAAACACCCCCCTACACACACCCCTACACACCCCCAACAGCCATAGCATGTTCAGCACCTTCATTGATTCCAATGGGATTTGAGGCTGTTTAGGACCTTCCTGATACTGCACAGTAACTCAATGACAGACAAGATGCTAAAGTTCTAACTCCTACTAAAGACATTGGCATTCTTTCTAATGGGAACTAAATCAAGCCTTCACTTACGGTAATACAATACAAATTCATAAGAAGAGATTTCTTAAAAATATGGGTGAAATCCTGACCCCACTGATGTTAATGGGAATTTTGCTACGGACTTCAATGAAGCCAGGATTTCACCCATGGTTTTAGTGACGAGATGACAAAAAGAATATAAAGATACAGATACTTACAAGTCTCTCTCCTGAAAGAACTTCCAGCAGTTTGATAAGCATCCGTCCATCACGAAGATCAGTATATAAATCAGTAATTCTACATGATACACGTGCCAAATGTGAATTAACCCACTTTGTGAAAGTCTTCTTCTGAACTGCCTCTCGTTCATCTAGGCAAAGAAATAATACAGGATTATTCGAAACAAATCAAAGCTTATACACAGATATAAAAAGATGTTCAAACTCATGTTCCAATATATTCAAATAAAGAGACTTGCTAGTGTCTCCAGAGGAGTTATTTTAGTAATCAGGACATTTCACAGAAAATCCAACTTTCTTATTTTATGGTAATTTCTGATGAAGTTAGGAGATCTGATTTCATTGGGAAATCTGCCTTAGCAATGTCAGAGAAGTCAATCTGGAATATGGACTTCAGGATTTGGCATCAGAAGCTGTTTCTTAAAGACATGACTATGTGATGTGTAAGAGAAGAGAGTTTGTGGATCACCACATTGCCCTGTGCTTTGCTAATCCTGGTTATCTTGCAGCTTTTAGATAATAGGCCAACTTCTGCTCTTGATTACACTGGTGTAAACTCAGAGTGACTTTGCTGAAATACATAGTTACTCAGGATTAACATTCGTGTGACAGCAGAAATGTATCTAATGTACTTCACTTATACCCTCCTCCCCAATAGTATTTATTTTAGGACATAAATATTTGTTTAAATATTTGAATAAGAGAAGGATTGTTTTAAAATGTCAAGAGTGAAACTGACCTGGATTTACATAAAACCATAGGAGAGACAAGATTTGGTTTGATTTTGATTTTTGGGAGGGAGGAATACACATAGTAGGCATTTTCATAACTGTTTATACAGATAACTGTTGTCAAAAAAAAAAAAAAAAAACCCAACACCATAGCTCATTTAATGTGCATGCTCACTATAGATAACTAATTCAGAAACTCTTAAAAAGTAGCCTGCTGAGTATCAAATGGCTTTTAGCCAGAAAATGCTGCATCACTTGGTCACTCAGGGTGCTAACTGACTTCAATAGGCTTTGGATCAGGACCTTTTTTATATATATCAAGCCTTACACTATGAAAAGAAACCCAGTGATTTCACTGGATTCTGGAAGAGTGACAGGCACAACATGTCAAAATTAAGTGTCCAAATTGGGTTCCTAAATCCATATGCAGGCTCCCTAAATAAGAGGCTTGATTTCAATGGCACTGAGCATCAGCTACTCTCATTGACTTCACTGGGATTTCTGGGTACTCAGCGCTTTTGGTAATCAGGCCACTCGGATTTAGAAACCACATTGAAGGGCCCTCAAAAACACTGACTACATTATTTTAGCTATATATGAAATGTTTTTGGAAACATGGGAGGGGGGGATGGTTGAATTTTCACACAGAACGGAATCTATTGTTTTCTATACTCCCTGGCCTTTAAGTATTTCACTGCAATAGCTCAGTCCCTCCTATGTATTTCTGAATTTATTCTTGCAGTGCATTATGAGGAGGCTAATACATTGGAACTGACCCTCAGAGAGATTTAAATCATACCAATGAGTTTTCAACAGGTCAACGAGCCCATGTTACAGTTTGCAGTGGCTCTCGCTTAATGAAGTGCAGTATTACACGGGCATGACAACACACCAGGAAGTTAGCAGTAACTGAGGCATGCAAGGCGTGCCTTCTGATACCCTGATAATAAACCAACCCTAGTTTATTACATGCTGCAGACCTTTGCTTTCTACTCCTGATTATGTTGCAACTTTTTCCCACAAAATGCTCAATGCTTTGAGACAACATATTTCATTCCAATTATTATTGCAACATCTGACAATGTCACCAATACAAAGCCAAGATATATATGGTTAATAAGCAGTGTGAACAGGATGTGGGCCTTTTCATTAGAAAGCACAGACTCTGTTCCAGCAATGCAATACTACAAAAACAAATATTAAAAAAGATAAAGCCTCCCATACCCAAGCTGCTCCTTGTTTCCAACAGCAATTTGCTCAATCTTGCCCCAAACGAAAAAATAACCGTATCTCTCACTAGTGGAAATGCTAATCTATACAAATAGTAATTTAAATATACTCTCTGCTAATCTTAAGCATACTAGTCAGAAATATTTATAGTGCAACTCCTTAGCTGCATGCCCATGCTTTAAGTAAAGAGTGATTCTTTTTAACTAGTCACACAGAACAGTTAAAGAACTGGCAACAATTTATATCTATTGAAAAAATTTTCAGCAATAATTACCACTTCTCCCTTCTCCATGAAGCTTACAAAAAGCTCGCTGTGATTCAAATGTCTCCAAGAACACTACATAATGTGTATCCAACTACTAAAATTTCTATATGGTAATGTAACATTAAGAAATGCCTGTTATATTTACAGAGGAGATGGATACAGATGAAATACAAACGGCAAGTTTGATGTTTAAAGCATTATAGCTTCTAGAAAGCTGTGAAGTCTAGTTACCAAGCTATCTGTAATGAAATCTATTCAAATAAAGACATGATCATCAGCCATTCTCCAGTCCTCCTTACAGTGCAGATAACATATAATGGGTGGTAAAGCAAATCAGCAGATACCGTGTTGTTTTAGCAGCTAGGAATTGAGGAGTTAGACATAGGGTCTAATCAGGGAAAGGTAAAACAGACTATGGATGTTATATGAAAAAACAAGGGGATACACGGGGCCAGATACTCAGCTAGGGTAAACCTGTGTTTACTACAGCTTCAATCAAGCTATTTACCTCTGCTGGTGATCTGGCCCAAATCTGGGGAAGGAACACAACTGCATGGGTCAAACAACAATGTATTCCATTCCCAGGAAGCCCCTCTATTTCCTTAAGCAGTGACTCCCACCCTTTTCACATGAAGCCCTACTACCACTCTGACAGGGCAGTCCTCCTCTCACAGTGTGTCTTCCAGTCATGTTCAATACCAATGCATCTCCTCTCATTGTACCTATGCACTTTCTCGGTCTTGTTCTTTGTGGTCTCCATTACTTCCTTTGGATCAGCAGAAGTTGTTTTCTGATTCTTTACTTTTTTACCTATCTGTGTCTTGTTTGTCTCCCACCTCCATTTCTCCCCACCCCAGGGAGGATGCAGGGAGGGGGAAAGGAAAGAGGTTCCCTCTTCCTCTCCCCACTGTGGAAATGGAAACAATACAAATTCTAGTCACTGCACCTGTGATGTTTTCAGTCATGAAACCTCTTTCACTCTAATTTCCATACTCTAAGTCTTACATCTGCCCAATCCTTGTACATTCTAGTTATTTGTTATAGCCCATTATCAGGGTGGGAATGGGTTGTTGGTGGTGTATTTCTGTCTTTCTTCCTGCTTACCAATTATCCATGTAAGCTGTGTGCTTGTGCAGCCACTCAGGAGAGATTCCAATGCTGCCCAGCAGACTAGCAGAGCACCTACAGCTAGGTTTTGTGTTTCTTTTGGCAGAGCACATTTGGACATGCCTCAGTGCACATAGAAAAAAATATTCCACACAGGAGGAAACCTTGCTGCTTACTATGACTGAACAGCAAGGATAGAATACATACATTTTCCTTTGGGGAGGTCAAATTACTGACTGGCCAAATGTGTCTTCTCCCCTGCATGGAAAAATCTCTGCTTGATAGTAAATAGCTGGGCTCCCACACAGCCTTGTGGCATGCCACTGACTGTCAGCTCTTCTTCAATATTCTGCTTGACATTTCACAATGGATGGCAGATTTTTGCAATTGATTTCACCATCACCTTCAAACTGATAAACTGCAAGAACACTTGTTGTTAAAACATGCCCAGAATCAAACAAAGGACATCTATTTTATTTGCCCATATATTTTAACATCAGGAAATGCATCTACAGCTTAGAAAAATGTGACAAACACGGAAAATAACTAACTGATGCTTATATTATATATATTTACATAAAAGCAAAGTAAACTAATGGCAATACACATTAGTAACTAATTACATGCATTACAGTCACTTGTACCTTGTAAGATTATATTAATATGAAGGATATTTATCAAAAAATATCACATCTTTAAAAAGATATTTTTAGATTTTGCAAAGTCTAATAAAAGCCAGAGGAGATGGGTGGAGCTGCCAATGTCTTGCAGCTTGTGAAAACATTTGTTTCCTCAGGGGTAAAGACAAATGTGCATCATGCAAAACATGCACAGCTGGAAAACGGAAGTAGCTCTTAAACAGCTGTATTGATAATATAGACTTCAGCTTATCTGGATGCAACATTAGGAAGGAAATTTCCTTTGGACGGAAACCCCTCTGACAATATGATTAGCAAGTCAACTTGCAGATCATGGTTCGTGCTTGTGATTTATTGAGACTGACTTGGTTAGTTGCTTAGTAAATAATCAGGAGTTAGGTAATAAACTTTCCTTGACAAACACTCTTCCTTTATAATAGAAGGCAACATTCTGAAATATGGAGGGTGGGATTTTCAAAGATTCCAAAGAAATTTGGGTGCCCAAGCCTCATTAAAATTTAAGGGATTGTAAGATTCTGGATAAAATCCACGAACCACAGATTGCTATAGATTATACCAGTGCTATCCTATGATTCAATTAACTCAAAGAGTTTACACGAATAGAATGGAGAAATTTGCTCAGGAGATGTGAAGTGCAAACATCCAGCCAACACCCACTGGTATGGTAGCAAAGGAGGTGTTTATGATTACTATAACAGGTCAGACAACTCACCAACACCACATTCCACAGGCCTCTTTCCTCTGATTCCACTAAGGAATACCAAAAGAAGCTACCCTATGAAACTCCCTGCTATAACTCGAGACCAAATCTATACAAATATACCCCAAATAGGAATATTCCTATCTGTTACTCAAGATCCACAAACCTGGAAATCCCGTACATACCATCATCTCAGGTATCAGCACACTTGCAGCAGGATTATCCAGTTACGTTGATGGTCTCCTCAGACTTTATGCTACCAGTACTCCTAGCTACCTTCGAGACACCACTGACTTCTTGAGGAAGCTACAGAACACCAGCAATATCCCTGAAAAACACCACCTTGGCCACTACGGATGTATAAGCTGTACACCAATATTCCACACAGTGGATTACTAGCTTTCAGGAACACCAATCCCAATGGCACCACAGCACACCTAGTGGCTGAGCTATATGACTTTGTTCTCACCCATGACTATTCCCAATTTGGGGACAATTTATAACTTCAAGTCAGTGGCACTGCAATGAGCACCTGCATGTCCCCACAGTATGCCAACATTTTTATAGCTGACCTCAAGTAACATTCTCAGCTCTCGTCCAGTGTTCCCTCTAAGCTGCAAGGCAGCACAGCTCTACAAGTGATTAATCAGCCCTACCCAGTCAGTCAGTCTGACTAGGTAGGGCTGATGATTCACCTGTGATGCTGTGCTGCTACGCAGCTTAGAGCAAACACTGTTCTTGTCTCCCAGCACATTTCCTCTACTTGCGCTACATTGATGACATCTTCACCATATGGACCCCTGGGAAGGAGACCCTTGAAGAATTCTACAGAGATTTCAACAACTTTCTCTCCACCATCAACCTTAGCCTGGACCAGTTCACACAAGAGATCTGCTCCCTTGACACTACAGTACAATTAAAGGATGGACACATTGCCACCACCTTATACTGGAAACCAACTGAGAGTTATTCTTACCTACAGGACTAACTTCCATCCAGGACACCTCACACGACCAATTGTTTACAGCCAGGTGCTAAGATACAACTGGATTTGCTCCAATCCCACAGACAGACAGAGACAAACACCCACAAGCTCTTTATTAGGCATTCTTAAAACTTCAATACTCACCTGGGAAGTGAAGAAACAGATTTACAGAGACAGAAGAGCGCCCAGGAATCTGCTTCTTCAAGACAGGCCCAACAAACAAAATAACACCACCACTAGTCATCACCTACAGCCACTAGCTTAAACCTCTTCAGCGCGCATCACTGACAATCTACAACCTATCCTGGAAAACATTCCCTCACTCACAGGCCTTGGGAGACAGGCCAATGCTTGCTTACAGACAACCCCGTAACCTGAAGCAAATTCTTTCCAGAAGCCACACATCACACCTGACACACACTCACCCAAGAACCTACTGCAATAAACCCCGCTGCCAACTCTGTCCAAACATCTATACAAGTGACACTCTCTCAGACATAAACACACAAGCCACAACATCAGGGGCTCATACAACTGTACCTCCTCTAATGTGATCTATGCCATCAAGTGCCAGCAATGCCCCTTGGCCATCTATATTGGCCAAACGGGGTGGTCTCTACGACAAAGGATTAATTACACAAATCAGATACTCATGCCCCGTTGAATTGGCCGATTCAAACATATTAACTGGTTACCCAATTACAGAGGAGGGCAGGCGGGGTAGGGAGTCGCTCCAACCCAGCTGGAGTAGCCCTCCCACCAACCACTGGGCTGGAGCAGCCTCCCCCACACCACCATCACAGGAAAAGGCTGTTCTCCTATGGGATGGGAGCAGCTCCCTGCCCATGGCATCCCTAAATGAAACACATCAACCTTGACTTAATTAGCTTCATTAACACTGATCCTACAATCAAGAGAGAACTTCTTTTAGTGCTACATACACCCCAGATCATGCAATTTCCATTCCAACTCACCTGGAGTGGGTTTTACCCGGGAAAGCTCATTTCCTAAAAAATGTGTTATGTCCTAAGGTGCCCAACTGCTCATTGTTTTTAAAATACATTAGCGTTCCCTTTTTTAAAAGCAACGGGCTTTGCTCGGAACACACTAAACTGCTGACTAATTGAAACACAAAAACTTTATTTTAAATTGGTGAATTTAAATGTAGTGATCTAGAAGG
Organism: Pelodiscus sinensis; assembly: GCF_052426305.1. NCBI lineage: Eukaryota > Metazoa > Chordata > Testudines > Trionychidae > Pelodiscus > Pelodiscus sinensis. Next base: position 177,834,834 of record NC_143054.1, on the reverse strand, counting down.
ATTACTTTATCAAGGCTTAAGAATATACAGGTTGAACCTCCCAAATCTGGGACTCTTTGGTATGGCAACATCTGAGATCCAGCAAGGCCACAGAAGCGGGAGCCAATCAAGAGAATGTTGGGCCCCAGCAGCAGTTAGGCAGAGGAACCCTGGCTTCAGTGGGGCCAGGTGGCATCAGGGAGTCTTTACCCTGGCTAGAAAACCCTCCACATTAGTGAGGTCGGGTGGCTGGAGAGCCCCTAGGAGCACAGTCAGTGGTGGCCGGGCAGCCCCAGCTTAGGAATCCTAGCAACTCTCTAGCAGCAGCGGGGCTGGGATGGCCTGGCAGCCCTGACTGGGAAACGCTCAGCAGCAGTGGCCTGGGAGCACTGGCTGGGGAGCACAGATAGCGGGGCAAGATGGCAGCGGGGGAATCCCTGGTGGCAGCCCTGGCTGAGGAACCCCAGGTAACTTCTGGTGGCAGCAGGGCCGGACCACAACAACAGAACAGTCAGCAGCCAGGTGGCCCAAGATCCAGGAATCCCTGAGGAACCCCCGGAGGTCATGGAGCTGGTGGCATCAGGGCGGCCCTGGCTGGGGAACTCCCAGCATTAGCGGGGCAGTGGTAGGGCAGGGCATCCCAGCCTTCAGAGCTCCAGGGTGAGGAGCTGGCTGCAGGACAGCCAGCAGGGGAACATTGACCTCCCCTGATCCGGCAAACTCCCTGGTCCAGTACAGCTCAAGTCCCAAGGGTGCCAGACCAGGGAGGTCCAACCTGTATTTAAAATATGAAATCAGCTTAGAAATATGATGGAGAAAATGCAAAACAGAAGGGCTACGTCTACACTGGCCCCTTTTCCGGAAGGGGCATGGTAATTTTTGAGATCGTAATAGGGAAATCCGCGGGGGGATTTAAATATCCCCCGCGGCATTTAAATAAAAATGTCCACCGCTTTTTTCCGGCTTTTAGAAAAGCCGGTAGAGAGCGTCTACACTGGCCCCGATCCTCTGGAAAAAGCACCCTTTTCCGGAGGATCTTATTCCTACTTTGAATAAGATCCTCCGGAAAAGGGCGCTTTTTCCGGAGGATCGGGGCCAGTGTAGACGCTCTTTTCTGGCTTTTCTAAAAGCCGGAAAAAAGCGGTGGACATTTTTATTTAAATGCCGCGGGGGATATTTAAATCCCCCGCGGATTTCCCTATTACGACCTCTGAAATTAACATGCCCCTTCCGGAAAAGGGGCCAATGTAGACGAGCCCAAGGACTGCATCACGTATTCCATAATATTGAATGTTGTATTCAGCAGGACAACTGACTTTCCTTTACGACAAAGTTTTTGCAAATAAATCTGACAAGTTGCAGGTTATAATAAAAAACAAAACAAAACACACACCTATGACTCACATTTTTTATTCCCAAGTTTAGTACTTTTAATTAAGTACCTTATTCATATCCAGTCTTCACAATTTGGCAGGCAGTGGAAAACATGCTCCATTTTCTTTAGAAAGAAATTTTAGAAGAACACCCGTCATCCCACCCCATGTCATTTGCTACATGTGGGTTCAGGGATCTGGCTGGAATGGGTGAGCAGAGAGATGGAGACAGCGAGAAAAGAGTGCAGCAGAAAGGAGGGTGCAGGGCAGCTTGCCTACCCGAACAGCAGCTTCACCACCCATGGTGTACTGTATGTTGTACACAATCATAGACCTGTGCAATACTTTAGCCAGGACATAAGATATCTTCCTTCCTAACTGTGGAGGCAGCAGTTTCTTCATATTTAAATATTTTTACAAGCTGAAAGCAAAGTTACTCACCTTGGTGCAGTAACTGTCGTTCTTCGAGATGTATGTCCCCATGGGTGCTCCACTGTAGGTGTTGGGCTTGCCCCGGCACCGCAGAACGGAGATTTTTCTAATAGCAGTACCTGGCTGGACCACATGTCATGGTGTTCGCGCTCTTTTGTGTGAGTGCGCGGTCCAGCCCCTGTCAGTTCCTCGAGGCAGCCTCGGAATCTGGAAGACAAAGAAAAAAGGACTCCGAAGCGGGGAAGAGGGCGGGTAGTGGAGCACCCACGGGGACACACATCTCAAAGAACAACAGTTACTGCACCGAGGTGAGTAACTTTGCTTTCTTCTTCCAGTGATGTCCCCATGGGTGCTCCACTGTAGGTGACCTAACAGCAGTACTCCACTGAGCAGAAAGGATGGAAAAACGGAGTCCCTATTTATGTGCTGAAGAGAGCAGTGCTGACATCACCATGGTATCTCAACGCGTCCTTTGATGTATAGTGTAATGTTTTATAAAGGTGTCCTGTGAGGACCAGGTGGCTGCTCTGCATATGTCCTTAAGGGGGAACGCCCTTGAGGAAGGCCATTGAAGCCACTATTGCTCTTGTGGAATGGGCTTGGGGCTGTGTCGGAAGCGGAATACGCTTGGAGGCGTCGGCCTCAGTTATACAGTGGTTATAAGTTTTGAGATGCGCTGGGATGATATTGGGTGTCCTTTCGCTCTCTCAGCCAGAGATAGAATCAATCAGTTCTTCTGAAAGGTCTCGTGGCGTTCTATGTAAAAGGCAAGAGCTCTTCAAATGTCAAGTGTATGAAGGACCGCTTCACATGGGGTGGCGTGAGGTTTCGGGTGAAAAGATGGGAGGACAATTGGTTGAGGATACCTTCACGATATATGCTGGGTGAAGTCTTAGGACTATACTATCCTTATTGAAGATGGCAACTCCTCCATATGCTATAAGAGCTAATAATTCACCAACCCTACGTGCTGACATAAGGTCAAGAAGAAAAAGTACTTTCATGGTTAATGTCTGAAGCAGTAGGGTAGCAAGCGGCTCAAAAAGTGGAGTAGTTAATGCTTTGAGTACAACGTCTAAGTTCCACAGTGAAGGAACAGGCTTACGGGGAGGGCTTAAGTTCATGAGGCCATTCATGAATCTTTTCGTGGTTGGGTGGGCAAAGAGGGAGGTGCCTGCAATAGGTTGTCTGAATGCAAAAATGGCTGCTAGATGGACTCAGAGAGGCTAATGACAGCCCTGTGTGTTTTAGGTGAAGCAAGTAATCAAGGATAATGTGGAGAGGAGTGGATTCGGGAATCACTTGCTGTATGGCACACCAGGAGACGAACCAGTCATCACGATCCACCACGGGTATTATAGCAGCGTCAGCATCTTGAATTGTTGCTTGCATAGAAATCTGTTCAAACAGTGGAGATCTAATATTGGTCACCATCCCCCTGACTTTGAGTAAGAAAATAATGGGAATAAAAGCCCTTGCCCGTGAACTCGTCCGGGACCGGTTCTACCGCCCCTAAGGAGAGCAGACGGTAGACTTCGATGGGTAGCAGGGCTTCGTGAGATGGGTCCCTGAAGAGGGATGGGCTGGGGCGAGGGGGATGGGGGTGGGGCGAGGAAGGGGATGGTATAACTTGATTGAATTATTTCCAATACCCATTTGTCCACGGTGATTGTGGCCCACTGGTGATAAAATGGCCTTAAATGTTGGTGAAAGAGGAGGGTGTGGTGACTGCTGCTGCTGTAGGAGACTGTCTGCGTACCCCCCCACCAAGGCATCAAACCTGCTGTTTCTTATTTGATGGGGTCTGCATACGGTTACCCATGTTTCAGCATCTTTGAGACCTTTGACGTGGGCATAGGTGGTCAAAGGTTCTTTGTTGCTGTTGTTGCCACTGTTGTCTGATATATGGGTAGTTGTACCATGGCTGGTAAGGAGTACATCGACGTCTCCTATACAGGGGAGGGGGGGGAAATATACATATACCCAATGTCCAAAGGGTTGTGCGCAAGTCCTTGGAAGATTGTAATACGCTATCAGTCTTTTCAGCGAACAGCTTGTCCCTACCGAATGGTAGGTCTTCAACTTTATTTTGTAGGTCCTTCGGGACTACCGCCGTGGCCATGGAATGGGCTGGTGTATCTGGAGGGCCATTCTCGCCGACGTCTAGCCCTCTGGCACAACTGGTCCATCAGTGGGGTCAACTTTGAAAATGTGTCAAATACATGATTGGAGAGGTGTGCAGTGTAGCTGGCGATTCTAAGCACAAGCGTTGCGGATGTGTAGACTTTTCGTGTCCTTGTCTGAAGAGGCATGTTTGTATTGCGGTGTTATAAACCTCTCATGGGCCGCATCCACTATTAGAGTTGGGCTGGGGGTCTGTGATGAGAAATTCCCTACTCTTGGGAGGCACAAAGTACTTTATCAGCTTTCTTGCTGGCCGGTGGTACAGATGCTGGGGTTTGTCAGATTTCTTCGGTGACTTCCAATATAGCTTCGTCTAGGGGGCTAGCTAGCCTGGATCTATACTGTGGCTGGAGATTTTTAAGACTACGATGCTGTTTGTCCTTTATTTCATGCAGCAGTATCTCTTTGCTATTTGCAACTCATTTGAAGAGTTCTTGGAACTGCCGGCGGTCATCCAGTGGGGAAACGTCCCCAGGAATGACAGCTTCATCAGGGGAAGAAGAGCAGTCAATACCTCTGGTGGATGCTCCTCTGTGGGAAGAGGGGTGTCATCCGGTCCCAATGGAAGCTGATGCGGAGATGTCGGTTGTCCCATTGGAGTAGGAGGAGCTGGAGTCAGTGACTGTCTAGGAGACACAGTCACAACATGACCTTCCATGCGATCTAGACCTATATTGGTATGAATACCTACTACATGAAACACGGTGGTAACTGTCATCATGGTGGTAAAGTTTGTCCAGTGATGAATGCCTATCAGAGTAAGTAGGTCAGACACGTTCCCAATGATGATTGAGGAGGAGGAGGAGGAAGAGGAGGAGGAGAGTGGGTGTAGGAGGCTCTAGAAGAAGTCAGAGAGGTGGAAAAGTGACGGTAGTGGTGTTGCTGGTGGTCCCTGTATGATGCTAGGAAGGGGGATGGTAGCCATTGTGGAGAGTATGGTGATCAGTGGTGGTGACCGCGGTAAGGTCTCGGGGATCACGGTGCCAGTGGAGAAGGAGTCGGCACTGGTGAGAAAACCAGAGATAGGGTACAACTTCAGCATGGAGGAGTGCTCAGTGCCAGGGCATGCGGCTCAAGGCCGCCGGTGTGCGGAGTTGGTGCCACTGGTGTCGGTGCCGAATCTTTGGGTGTTGCATGGCAGTCTGAACCAGTAAAGGCCACCGGTGCTGATGTTGTTGCTCCCGGTGCCGATGATGCTCTCGGTACTGAAGTGTCAGTCGGTGCCAGCGGTTTGGTAGTGGGTGGTACTGAGACAACCCTCGGTGCCACTGTTGGTGCCACTTGTGCTGGTTTCTTGATTTTCGGTGCCGTGGATGTCTTTGAACATGGTTTCACGGTGCCTGAAGCGCCGGGTTTATCCCCTATGCTAACTATCGTTTTAACAAGAAGGATCTCATGACAAGGAGGGAAGTTGAGGAGAGCAGTTCACTCCGTCTGCAACCTGAGACGGTCGAGAGGAACTGGCAGGGGCCGGCCTGTGCACTCACACAAAAGAACGCAAACGCTGCAACATGCCACCGCGTATGCGCAGTCCAGCTGGGTACTGCTATCAGAAAAATCTCCATTCTGCGGCGCTGGGGCAAGCCTGGCACCTACAAAGGAGCACCCACAGGGATATCACTCGAAGAAGAACATAAAATGTCTGTAGATTAAAGTTGGGTTTTTTTAAACACTGTAAAGAAATATGTGCTTCTCATCAAAGTCTGCTAAAATACATCTCTTTGAAGATCAAATATAGGCTTCTGGCTTTTGCTTATAATATTTAATATCCACAACTTTCTAGAAATCAGAATTCAGATCAACAATGAAGACAGGAAAACAGAACTTTAGTTCTCAGGTCAGTGGTTACTCTATTCTTGGATTTTCAGGATGCAGAACATTACTCTGGTCTAATGTTTTTACAAAGATAGGAATTAAGCTGCCATTAACAGAGGATTTCACAAATTCCAACCATTCCAGAACATCCTCCTGTTAAGGAGCATGCCTGAGAAAACAATAGATAGTCTGGTAGCACTTTAGAGACTAACAAAACATGTAGATGGTATCATGAGCTTCTGTGGGCACAGCCCACTTCTTCAGATGACTGGAGTGTTTGAAGTCCAGAACCAAGAATAAATAAAGGAAGGAGGGAGGAGGGAGTTGAGGAAAAAAATTGAAGGGGAAGGGAGAAGAGAAGAGGACATTGGGTAGAAAGTTTCAAAGGGATAGCCGAGCCAGTCTGAAACAGGAAAAACTTAAACAAATAGTCTACTAACACCTTAAAGACTACATAGTTAAAAGAGGCGGATAAGAATCATTAGTTTGCCCAAGAAATGGAAGAGTACTAACACCAGAGGAATATGGAAGTGCCTATCGACTAGTTGAAATTCCATCGACTACTCAATTAACCACTATTTAACATCCTTAGTCTTCTCTGGCTCCAGGGGACTCACTGCAGGCAGAGGTACTCCAGCCTGGCCGGAGTGGCCCCCGCCCACCTACCCCTATTTTAATCAGTTAACCTGCTAAATGTAATGTTTAACCAGTGAACTAATTAAATGGGATTTTATATCCCTAGACAGCTGCCTTGTGACCTGTTTTACTGCCCAGAATCTCTGCAGTACTCTTGTGGCCCTCCCCCCACAACTTACCCACTATACCAGGAAGTGTGGAGGGAGGCCAGACTTCCAAAGTTCCTGGGTAATCGTCTTACAGCTAGAACTGAAATTTTAGGCGCTTTGTGAGGCCAAAAGAAAGCCAGCATGGGGTGAGGCTCTCATTCAGTATCTTTAACATGAACTAAAGCTGTACAATAATTCTGAGATGGAACTAAAATGTGTCCTTTAAACCACAGGTTCTCAAATCAGGAGAATAAAAGACAAGTGTGCACAAAGGGTACTCATGTAGTTAAAAAAAACCTGTAAACAACTAATAGTCTTGGCAGCACCTTAGAGATGAACAAATAACGCAGATGATATCATAGCTTTCATGTACAACCCATTTCTTGAGATGCTCATGATATGATCTACATTTTTTGTTGGTCTCTAAGGTGCTGCAAGACTATTAGTTGTTTTAAAGTTTTCCAGTTACAGACTAACACGGCTACCCCGCCGAAGCTCATCTAGTTAAGTGTTTCTCAACCTGGCTTGCTACTCCCAGGGTAGATGCAAGTACAAGCAAGGGTGAGGGGGTGGTAAACAGGGCAACTGCCCAGGGCCTCATGCTACAGGGGGCTCTGTGAAGCTAAGTTACATGTTTCAGCCAGGAGAGGGGATGCAGGACCCAGGCTTCAGCCTGCCACCCAGGGCTTCAGAAAAGGGTCAAGTGAAAACAGGCTCAAGTATAGGACAATGTAGCACTTTAAAGACTAACAAGATGGTTTATTAGATGATGAGCTTTCGTGGGCCAGACCCACTTCCTCAGATCAAATAGTGGAAGAAAGTAGTCTACTATTCTTTCTTCCACTATTTGATCTGAGGAAGTGGGTCTGGCCCACGAAAGCTCATCATCTAATAAACCATCTTGTTAGTCTTTAAAGTGCTACATTGTCCTGCATTTTGCTTCAACTACCCCAGACTAACACGGCTACATTTCTATCACTAGGCTCAAGTATAACACTGAAATGCAAGATCCAAAATACATCAGAAGGAGCTTCTCTCAGGACACACAATGGATCCTGGCACATGGGAAAGCACGCAATCCCCTAAAGTGAACTTTGGGTAGATTTTTTTCTGGTTGTGGTTAGGGATGTAATAGTGTAGTCGATTAACTGATTAACCTATAAAGCAAAAGCTTATAGGATAATGCTATATAGACAACTCGCATTACACCCCTCTCCTACCTTGCCAGGAAATTTTGTAGCAGGCAGGCAGCCCGGCTCAGTCCTGGCTTGCGACAGGTCTGGGACCTACCCCTGCTGCCACTCTGCATTTAAAGTGTATTAGGACCAGGTGGGCAGGCAGCCTGGCTCAGTTCTGGCTCACATGGGGTCCAGAAACTCAGACCCCCTCCTCCTCCAGAGAGGGGCTGCAACAAGCAGCTAGTCTGCAAGAGAGCTGGTTTTTAAACTGCCTCCCCATAGGCGTGCACAGGGGGTGTGCCCAGGCACACCCTAATGTCTCAAAAAAAAAGTGGCTTTGTGTTTTAATTTAATTGCATGATACACTCTTTTAGTTTTAAAGTATGGATTGTTGTATTATGCAATAAGCGCCAAACTGCGTAATATAGATGTTGTAGAAATGTATAGAAAGCCCGCATTCACTCTCAGCATGTCCTTTATGTTTGAGTATTCAATAAATGTTCGCCTTTAAAAAAAATAAAAAATAAAACATAAAAAATAAAATTCCCAGGGTGCACACCCTAATGAAATGTGGGCCAGCTCCTGCCTGGCACCCAGCGCCTTTGATACAGCTCCTTGGGAGTGGAGCTGGAGTGCAGTGGCTGCTGGCCCCGCCCCCCAGGAACTATAGAATACTTGACTAACCGAAAAGAATTTGTGAGGTTACTCGACTATTCAATTAACTGATATTTAGCATCCCTAGTTAGGGTGAAGGAGAGAACAAGGACATAGTTCGGTCGTCTGGTCATCCCCAGAGAGACACAAGGAAGCAATTAGTTACTGCTTTTGTTCCTGGCCCTAGCGTGCAATGTACATTGTGGTACAGGTTGGACCTCTCTGGTCCGGCACTCTAGTGACGTGACCAATCCTCAAAGAGGGGAATTGCCAGACCAGGGAACAGGTCCAAGGCAGGACACTGGGAGCAGGCCAGTGGATGGTGAATACTCAGCAGCGTGAAAACATGGGGCCCAAGGCATTTGCCTTGCTCGCCTTGCCCTAGGGCTGGGCCTGCCAGGGAAGGTCCCTCCCCAATGGTCTACGCTGCCCTGCTGTCCCCAAGCTAGGGCTACAGCCTGACTTTGCTGCTGCCCCACCCGCCCAGGGCTCTCTAGCAGTATTCCCTCTAAACTGTGCTGCAGCACAGCTTCACAAGTGATTAATCAGCTCCACCCACTCAATCAGCACAGAGCCCTGAGCCTTTGACTAGATGGGGCCACACAGCTTAGAGGGAACGCTGCTCTCTAGCTGCCACCAGAGTGCCACAGCCAGAGCCGGAGCTCCCCAGCCACTGGAAACAGAATTCCCTGCCCTGTCCCCCTACCTCCCTGTTCCTGGGCTCTGTGGTCCAGGAACATCTGTGGTCCACCAGGGGTACTGGTGGACTAAAAAGAGTTCCGGTTTAGGAGGTACAAGCTCCAGTAGATGCCACTTGTGCTGTCGTGCTCATGCCCTTACAGAAGGGCCAGGGATTAATCAGGAGCCATGAAGTGCAAACTCCCCCAAGATGTTGTTGTCTTTTTACGGGCCTCATAGCACACCTCAGTGCTATATAGACAAATATGATTGTTACCATTAAAAGCAGAGAGAATAAAGTTCATGAACATATGTCACCTGCTCTAAAACATGAAACTAATTCAAACCAAAATCAAGTGGGTTATTCTAATGAAGACTAATTTAAAATGTTTAGTACCCACCAAAAGGGGAAGAGAGTCATCAAGTGGTAATTAAGATTACCAGGCACTATTAGAAAAATGCCACTATTATGAACACAAAAATACAGCTTTGCCTAATGCATTTTAGAATTGTAACCGTTTTTATCCTCTTTAAGAACAAGGCAAATAAAACTGGACAACAAAGTTTCTTGTCTTCTAGCATTACAGAACGCTGGTTTTCCATCTGCTGACAAGATGTTGAGACTGAAATTATAGACTGATACAAGTATAAAAGAAGGGTATTTATCCTGGAAGCCAAAATCTTCAATAGAGACACATGAAAGCTACAAAATAAAAATGAAATGAAGAAATTCAAACTGAGCATTCCAAGGCTGACAACATTATTTCATGTATGTGCCATATTTAATACCACTGGATGAACTTCTAAAATAATGGCCATCTGCTTTATTTTTACTTCAAATCTCTCAAGTAGTTTAACACATCAAAGTGGCTCCAACTGGTGTTTTCAATGTAAAACGAATGCACTCAGTGGAGAATTAACACCATTTAACACCTTAGGTGACACACCTGTAAATCTGTATTGTATGCCTGGGCTTAGTTTTAAAGCACATAATGTGCCCTGCTGACTTCAGAAAGATTGATCACATGACTGAAGTTAAGCACAGACAATCATTTGCAGGAATGAGGCAAAGTCAAATTTTTCCTAGCTCCAGAAGTTATATCCTGGGGGGAAAAAATATTACCAGGACATACACAACCAGCATAGGCACAGACTCTATGGGTACTCTAGGGCACTTGTTTTCATCTTTTTTTCTCATGACCCAGTTATAGAAAATTGTTGATGCCTGTGACCAAATTTATTTTGACTAGAGTGCGGGCTCCAGGGTGGGGCTGAGGATGAGAGCTTTGGAGTGTAAGAAGGGACTCTGGCTTTTGGGAAGGGGGACCAGGGCTGGAGCAGGAGGGCCCTACCTTGAGCGGCTCTCGGTCAGCGGTGCAACGGGGATGGTTAGGCAGCTTCCTGCCTCTCTTGGCACCACGGACAGTGTTGCCCCCCAGAAGCAGCCAGCAGCAGGTTCCCAGCCCATGGGAATGAGGAGCTAGTGCTCAGGGCAGAGCCTTGTGTGCTTGTCCTCTCATCCCTACCTAGGGACAGGGCCTGCTGCTGGCTGTTGTGTGGTGCGGCACAGTCTGTGGTGCCAGGACAGGCAAGCAGCCTGCCTTAGCACCCCCTCTGGTCACCTAGAGCAATGAGACCCAGTACCTGACATTACACCACCTGGGTCACGACCCACAGTTTGAAAGCCATTGCTCTAGGGCTAGAGCACCCATGGAAAAAAGGAGATCAGCTCTTCCCTCTCCAGTGCCTCTTCACACCACAATCTGCTGTTCAGTGGCATGTAGGAGACACTGTGGGGTGGGGGAAAGCAGGGGCAGGAAGAGGCATGGGCGGGGAAAGCCAGAGTGGGAGAGGTTGGGGGGGGGAGCCTTGGGGGAAGAGATGGAGCAGTGGTTGAGCACCCCCTAAGAAAACAACACCTATGGTGAACAGTATGCAACAGAACAGACAAATAGCCTGAGCAGAATAATCAAGGAGCTTCTGACTGCTGTATAACTCAGTCAATCCTGCATGTACTAACAGAATAAAATATCTTAGTGCTGTACAAGTACACAAAATCAGTATAATTTGATCCTGGGTGTTTAAGTCTGTCGGGGGGAAAATGTAAATGCAATCAAACCAGAGACACTGTCTTATTAAAAGGAATCTGGAAAAAGATCGTAAGATATTGTCTATGAAACTCCCACAAAAGCCCAATGAAAATGACTTAAGGTCACAGCAGTGTTCTGAACTACACATAGCCTTGTGTGGCCTCTGCAGCTTCCTTCAAAAACATCCTTTACTGGCAGGAAAGGGCCAAAAACATCCTTTCCTTTGCAGGGTAGGGCAAAAAAGTTTTTCCACAAAAAAATCTTCCCCTCACACACTAGACGTTAAAGGGGGCAGTGATAGTTCTGTGAACAGCCTAGGTAGGCAGCTCTTGTGGTACTACCTTACCCTATCTCTACTACCTGTTATTTCCCTCCTGTCTAGCAAACCAAATATTGCAAATATATGTTTTTTTAATAAACCTATTTCTCTGTTTGGAGAAGGCCAGATAAGAAGTTTTGAATTCTGGAGGGTATTTTGGGGGCAGGGAATTATGTAAAGCCTCCTTTCCATGCCACTTCTTTTCTTTTGGTCTTCCCCTGTTCCCCCCTCAGATGCATTACCAATGGTTCCCCACTCCCTCATCTCAATGATGAACTCAGGGCTCAGACATGTTTGAGACAGTGCCAAGACGCAACTAACTGCCCAATTATTACTGATTCAGCTGTGTGCACGTACTGGTGCACAAGAGAACCTGAGGTGCTCCATGATCTCAGAGCTCCAAGATCATCATGTCAAGATGCTTTGGATTATGAAGTACACAACTGTCCACTGGATTATAATTTCTAACACAGAAAAGTAGGTAGGGGTGTTTTGACTCAGTGCAGCCTCATGTTCATCATTAAAGGCAGGGAACGGAGTACATACTAACATGGTAGACAGATGCTCACATTTCAATCATGGATGCAGTTAATCTTTTGGAAATATAAAATCAAGTTGTATAGTCATTTTCAGTTAAATTATATATTTTTACTATTAGATTAACTATTTTAAAATCAACAAGCATTTATTTAAGTATCATTTTGGGATTAATAATATTTTCAATTAAATAGGCTGTTAAATAGCCTTGACCATGATTTGTTCAGTTCATTCAATTTCAAAGGTCACAAAATAAATTATCTCTGAGTGTTACAGGATATACTGCTCTGTACAGTTTGATTACCAAAGAAAAGCAGTAACAAATAAGGTAATAATGCTGGATATCAGCATTTGCTATTATTTGGACCTAAAAGAGTCCAAAGATCTCCCTCGACTAAAGCAGAATGAATATTGCCAATAAAAAATGTCTAGATTACAGCAAAAGTTATTTGCACTAACTGAAGGAACATATGGATTATTTATAACATAAGGCGGTTTCTTACAAAGATATATAAAATTAATATTTAATAAGATTTGAGGCAGATTATTAATAAGAAACATTAAGAGGAAAACATTGTTCTCCACTGGCCTACAGCGAGCCCCCCATTAGTCCCAATATTCACATAGCTCAATTATTGTGAACTGAGGAGCCCTCTATCTGTGAGTAATTTGGTAAATGCTCCAGAAGAACCAGAATTAAAAAAAAAAAAAAAAAAAGAGACCCACTGTACATTACTTCCCAACGTCAATGTCTCTATGAACCAGGATATTAAAAAAAAAAAAAAAAAAAGACAGCTAAACAAAACTTTATTTACAATTTCTTCATTTCAGGAGGCATCACCTCCTTGAATCTCCTCTAGAAGCCACTCTCCAGGGCAAGGGTGGGGAACCTAAGGACTGGGGGCCAGATACAACCCCCGGCTTGTCTGGATCCAGCCCCTGAGGTTAGAGCTCTCTCCCCTCCCCCAGGGCTGGAGCACACAAAATCCACTAGGCTCTGGTGTGCAAAGGAAATAAGGGGAGTGTCTTGAAAGTTTGGGTTTTGTTTTTGTTTGTTCGTTCCACTTGTGTGCAGCCTCCAACTGATTTTTGTGAGTCAGTGGCCCCTGATCCAAAAAAGGTTTCCCACCCCAGCACCAGGCAATAATTGAAGTTGAGTTTCAATATTCATTCTAATCTCACTTCAGATTTTTCTTTTTGATACAAAATTTCCATGCTTGGTCCCCGCCCAACAATGATTTTTATTTACCTATTTGAATTTGTTTGATTTTGAGCAGGATGAGTGGGGATGTGTAAGCAAATGCACTTCAACTTTTTGACTTGTGGGAGGAGGAAGGAAATAGCCTTAGCCTTCTCCTGTAGGAAATATAATTATTTACTCAGATAATTAACTCCAAAATGGCTGAAGAGAGACGCTAAAGTTCTAGTATCTAAACTTAACTTGGTCTATAGATCTCATTGAGATTTAAAAGATAAGGCAAATTTGAAAGAAATGTGTTCAATAATTATGATGTTTCAAAGACTTGAAATACACAGGTATAGTTAAACTTTTCTAACCTTTTAAATGGCCTCTGATTAAGGATGTTATAGTCTAGCGATGGAGTTTTTAAACTTCACAGGTTGAAAAACTTCAGGTCAAGGAATTAATTTATGGAAAGCAGAATTAATGAAAATGATGGCTCCAGTTTAAACTGTCTGAACTGAATCCACAATGCATATAGGTACATACACACGTATACAAAGTAAAAAGAAAATTCATTCAATATAATAGCTGAAAAATTAGAAAATCAAATAGGCTGATAGACTTCCTCCGCTCTGAATATACACTTATAGGCATATGTTTTCAAAAGTGTATGTATGCATTCTGTGTGTGCTCATTGTCTGATGCACACACACAAATCAGGGATTTTCATGTGCACACATACCTCAGGCATGTGAAAAATGCTCTGTGCATACACTTTTGAAAAAATGGCCCACAGTAGCTTGCAACAGCTGCTGGGAAACTGCAGTTCAAACTTGGCAACACCAGCTAACCAGAAATCCATGTTTATTTATGTAAAGTTGAGAAAAGCCATTTTGATATTAAGTAATTCACAGAGACATACTGAAACTATGCTATCAAAGGTTAGAGTGGAACACATTCACGGAATTCAGATGAGAAGGATCAAATGCATCCATTTAGCCAACCCACTGCAGGCATCATCCAATAGTGTTATTTTACTCACTTTGTCCCAAATTAAATTTCCTCCTCCCACTCCCACAACTCAGAAGGTTGAAGTGAATTTGCTGACATATCCCCACTCATCCTTCTTAGGGGGCTGGGGAATATGACATTAAAAGCAGTTAAAGAAACTAATCTTATTTAAACTTAAAAAACAATGGTCCTGTAGCACCTTAGAGACTAACACAAATATATAAATAGTATCACAAGCTTTCGTGGCACAACCCACTTCTTCAGATGACAAATAGTCTTATTTAGTCTTCGGGGGGGAGGGGCGGGAGATTTGACTGCAGCCTTTAACTATCTGAAGGGGGTTTCCAAAGAGGATGGAGCCAATCTATTCCCAGTCATGGTGTAGGACTGAACAATGGCCTCAAGTTGCAGTGCAAGAGATCCAGGTTAGGAGGAAAGTCTATTTATTTGTACCCTGGACTCCTTAACACCATTCATCTGAAGTGGGTTGTGCCTATGAAAGCTCATGATACCATCCACATTTTTTGTTAGTCTCTAAAGGTGTGTCTACACTCGCACCCTCTTTCGAGAGAGGTATGCAAATGAAGACATTCAAAATGGCAAACGAAGCATGGGATATTTAAATCCCGGCTTCATTTGCCATTTAGAATGTCTTCATTTGCATCCCCCTCTCGAAAGAGGGTGCAAGTGTAGACATACCCTATGGTGCTGCAGGACTATTAGTTGTTTTTTAAATTATTTCAGTAGGAGAGTGGTGAAGCACTGGAGTGGGTTACCTAGGGAGGTAGTGGACTCTCCATCCTTAGAGGTTTTTAAGGCGATGATGACAAAGCTCTGGCTGGGATAATTTTGTTAGGGTTGGTCCTGAGCTGTCTTCCAACCCTAATCGTCTATGAAATTCTGCAGTGTGGAAGTGGCATTTCACCACTGGTAGATTCTGGTTTTAAAGCCAGCATAGATAGTATGAAGAGAACCCTCACCACATTACTTACGCTCCCTACCTGCTAAGGGACAGACGTAACCTGGGGAAAAAGGAAATGGGCAAACTTCCTTATACTCCAGTAATTGCCATCAGCTCTCCTGGGGTTATTGGCTAATGCAATTTAGAACAGACTTCAGGAAATGCAACTCACAACTGGCTCTGGATTGTGAGAATGCATACCACTCTTGAGCTGGGCCAGAGTCAAGAATTTGCTGCCCTTTTTCTAATGAGAATTAAAATAAAACTGTCTATTTAAAAAACATGTAGATTTTTTTAAAGTCATGTTTGTATTTTCCCCCCTCTCTCTCCTTCTCACTTATTATTGTTAAGATATTTTTTGCCTTAAAATCTGAATGAAAAACCCTTCCAAGAATTATTTTCTTTTCTGTAAGAAGAGACATCCTAGAGTCAAACACACTTTTAAAATGGACTTATAAATAATAATTTTGAAAGTAAAAGTAATGTGCTAAATCCTAGTACCCTGATTTTCAGAACTGAGTACCCCCAGTTTCTATAGATAAAACAAACTTTGCACAGGTGCAAATAACTATACAAGCAACAAGACAACTGAAAACTAATCTGATTAAGTGAGTTTTACCCTTGAAAGCTCATGATTCTATATATTTTGGTTAGTCTCTAAGGTGCCACAGGACTACTCATTATTTTTAAAGTTATAGACTAACACAGCTACTCCTCTAAGACAATTGAGAATCAGGCCTCATCAACCCAATAACCTTCTGCCCTCCTCTCTGCAAGGTGCATATTAGTTATTTAATTGAAGTCAATACACTCACCTCCATATAAAACATGAGTAACTGAATCAGATCCAACATGTTACTGCTGAGACTACATGACCAAATTCTGGCTTGATTTATGCCCTGTGGTTTATCATCACTGAAGTTAATAAAATTGTGTTTGGTTAAATTCTGTACAATATAACTGGACTCCATACACACTCTTTTGAGAAAAATTCTCCTAGATTAGATGAAGTTTTTATATCCTAGTTACAAACTCCCATCAGACACCACGAGAGAGAGAGACACACACACACACACACTTCAGTGATATAGAAGTTACAACAGATGTAAGGGAGAAACACACCACTTTTCCATCTCACAATGTCAACTCTTATAACATTCATCTAAGCAAAAGCTGTGGTCAGTCACATCCAGATACAGCTACAATATGATATTAGAGGCGCCTGGATTATCACCACACCTGTGAAAATGGCAAGATTAAAAAATAAAAAATAAAAGATACTCAGGTAGCAACTAGAGACCTGCTCGGAGATCGTGCTAAAGCTGCTCAAAGAACATTTTTTCCCTTTGTGCTGAAAGCAACACAAACCTTCCTTTTTTGGATGAGGCAACGTACACGGAGAGCAATGTACATCAGACACTCAAATCCTGAATAAATGAAGCACTGGGGAAAGGGGGAACTGACAGGAACAAATTTATCCCACAGAGAGGTGTGCAGTCTCCACCACAGCTGGAATTATAGTCTATATTGTCACTTATGCATGGTGTTAGAGACTCACTGGATTCATTTAAACACTTCTATGGCTTCTCTTCTGGCTCATGCCCCTTTCCAAATTCTGCACTAGTGCTTGTGAGACTGGCACAGAGACCACCTCTTCATAGCCACTCTATTGGCAGCTCACTCAGGTCTAGGCAGCCCCACTATGCTTAGTTGATGCAGGTCCTTATGCTCATGATGCTTTTCCTTCATTCAAGAGAACCCAGGATACTTAAAACCAGAAGCAGCTTAAGCCAACATTATTGGGGTCTCTGATGAGCAATTATAGTGTAAAAGTAAAAAGTTCAACATGAAACTAACATCTGGAATTCTTGATATACCTCCCTTATTTACTCAAAGTTTAATTTAATTGCCGTACCATAATGAGTACTAGTCATGTCAAACTGTAGTCAGTCAAAGGGCAGATGCACGTAATCACTTTTGTTGCAATGGCAGAGAGTCTAAAGAGCTGAAAGAGATGTTTGTACCCAGAAAACTAATGGTCTCCTCATTAACAGAATACTCTGCCTACCCTGGAAATTATCATTGCTCTGAGAGATAATCACTTAGAGACAAAAACAGCAGGTCTCCCAACTACGTGCGGAGATTAAGGCACATAAGAGGACTCTTATGTGCAGGGGAAAAAAAAAAACTATGGGCATATTGTCTCTTCCCTTTTTCTTCTCCTGTAATTCAGTCATACTTGAGAGCTGGCAGCATTACCAGCTTAAAAAGAGTCACAAAGAAGGCTGCTGTACTTTAGGGGGAAAGAGACCAACTTACCGTATCAATGCAAAGAAGCCGCAACCAAAGGTAGGTAGGTGATTTAAGAAGAGCAGCTAGCTGGAGGCCTGAATCACTAAGGACCTGGCCCATGGTTTCTCATCTCCATACATTGGTGTTGCTCCATTAGCTTCAAAATGAGCTACCTCAATTTACACCTAACAACAGCTAAGAAGATGGTTTTAGGAGTCAGATGATACAATCCCCTTGTAATTATGTTAGGCTTATTCTACTTAAACATCTTTCTATAACCAGGCATTTTCCTGCAAAAGTCTGTGCAGTCAGAATTTTGTTTTGTTAGGATGATGATCTGCAGAGAAACTCAATCTCTATATAACTCAAATAGCACAAAGTAAAAATCTTTGTATGGTATTGTATTCATCCAGGACTCTCCATTGTTCAGGATTAGGATGCAAGTTTAAGGCAGATGACCTCTGTAACCCTGCTGCTGGCGAACATTTTACAGTATCTCATTGGTATGTAGTCCTCTTTGCAACTGAAGTCATTTTCATGCTATTAAAAATCAAATTAATTAGAAACCATTGACTTGCCATTTTTACAGGTGCCTGTCCCAGATATATTTTTCAAATAAAGATATTTGGGATCTTTCTTTTTAGAGAACGATTAGCACAATTCTTGTGGAAAACCCAAGAATCATAATTTTTGATTCTCCAGTTAAAGGACATCTACATAACAGACAGCTAACTGATCATGTTTAGGGAACTGATATACACACTTATGGCCTACTACAGAATCCTGTACCGTTCTTTAATAAAAGTGTGTTTTATTCAGTCAAATCATTACATAAAGCTGGTGAAATGTAAGTTTGCCTTGTATTAACTGTAATGTCTGGGTTTTATGTGATTTCCTCCTCCTATTTTCTATGAATAACACAAATGTAAGTAAGCACTGAAATTATCTGGATTTCCTGCCACATCATTTTAGGATTAAAAGGCAACTCACTATGCCGGATTTTTCATAAGACCTTTTAAAAATCATTAATACAGCCTCTAAACTGCACCATAATTACTATGTGCCTGTTTAAATGAACTGTTCCCTTTAAAACTGAAGGGCTTTAGTTTTGTTTTTTTCAAAGAAAAACACAGTGAGGCATTCAGCATATCTATGGAGACTGGTTAATATTAGTTTGGCTACAGTAGTTTTCTTTCACAAAGGACACTCTCAGCTCAGGATACCCTAGTTCCAGCAGCCACTGTACAAGGCCCTTTGTATTAATGAGAATTCTCACTGCCATCGTGACCTTAAATTCTACATCAAAAGTCACAAGCATGAGTGATCATCATTATCCATCTTGCATTCCCTCAGCAGAGAGAAACAGAAGAGTTTTGGTATACAAGTCTTCAGCAGCCCTGGACATTTTTAGACTGTCCTGAAATGTCATTTTTAATGACACTTAGTATGGGCTCGGGGGCTGCAATGGTGTAAAAAGAGGGAAATAACACTGCCCACTGATGCTAACTATATTCACTATGTGAAATAACATGGATTGTTAACAATACAAGCTGGAGAAAAATCTAAGACTCCCCAAACATCTGCACACTCATGCAACTTGATGGGAGACCGTGCTCTCTGAGGAATTGATTTGTAGCTCACGAAAGCGTATGCTCTAATACGGGGCAGATGACTGTTTTGCGGGGCCCCGGGCAGTGTAACTCCGCGGGCCCCCCCCCCCCCTTTGCCACGGCGCATGCGCAGGGCTTTTTTAAGCGTGGGGCCCGGGGCGGCCGCCCCGTTCACCCTGCCCTATATCCGCTCGTGCTCTAATACCCTAATAAATTTGTTAGTCTTTAAAGTGCCATCGGACTCCTTGTTGTTAGTGCTCTCTGTTTTTACATGCTATTTCACAGTTTTCTTCTTGCAATAATGAATTTAGAACTTGTTAACAATACAAGATTAATAGTAATGCAGAGTAATCAACAGTTTCCTAATTCGGTCCATTAATGGCCTTTAACCCCGACCTTGAAAAAACACTAACCAACTTCAGAGCTTTTCACCTCGTACTCATTTAATAACATTGTTGCTTAATGTTCTGGAATGGATTGTTACCTGGCAGGGCCCTAGATTAAATCCCAAACATTCTTGCTCCACCACCCTCTTCAATTCTTTTCTTCCATCATCTCTTACTACGGCTTCTAACTCTAAAGAAGCTGATGCTACTGTTTCGTTGAATAACTTTCAGCATACAGTGTTTGATCATTTTAATATTGGAAAATTTTTCAATACCATGCACTAACGAATAACATATTTAGTAGCTTCAGAGGGGAAGCTGAGTTAGTCTGCAATGGGAAAAACTTAAACAGCAAATAGTCTAGCAGCCCCTTAAAGATTAACAAAACATGTAGATGGTATCATGAGCTTTCATGGGCACAACCCACATCTTCAGATATTTAGTACCCTTCTACACAACTTGAAGAGGAACAAAACCATTCTGAAGTGCTAGTAATTAAATAACCATGCACCGTCTTGACTTGGACCAGCACAAGGAAAAAATACTGCATCTTCGTATGTTAAATTTAGTTCTGAACATCTGTGGTACATATTATTAAACGTAACACTATGTCTGAACTAAAATGTAAGAGAAGAGCAGTTGAGTGCAGGAAACATGGCTTCTGTGAATGAGGTTGTTCTTCCTCTAACACTCTCCTGATCCTTTGTTTGGACACATTTTCATTGTTTAGGGTACAAGTTTAATAGCTGAGAGAGCAAGAGAGACAGAATTTTTAAAAAAAATTAAAAATCAGAAAACATGTTAGAACGGAGGAGGTTACAGTCCGCAGGTCATATCCAGACCATTCTGTCCAGCGCCCTGAGCTCCTGCCCTGGGACACTAGCCCCCAACTCCTCCCCAGGTGTCTCTTCTCCCCTGGAGCCTCAGCTCATCCAGCGCCTGTACTCCAGGCAGCACAGTCAGGGGGTGAGGAGAAGAGAAGGTCCCCAGGGGTTCAGCAGGGAGCAGAGCGAGTTGGATAGGAGGCAGTGGGTCTGAGGAGAGGGCAGTCAGAGAAGGAAAGAGCAAGGGTTGGATAGGAGGTGGGAGGTCCCAGAGGGTGGGGAGCAGAGAGGGTTGGACAGAAGGCAAGGAGTGGCAGGGGGGAGCGCATCAGGCAGGGCACAGGAAGGTTGGATGTGGGAATGAGCTGGTCCGTGCCTGGCTGTTTGGGAAGGCATGGCCTCTCCTAGAGTTTTCTATCCGGCTCTCCATTAAATTTCTGAACTTCCTTATGGCACTCCAGCCAAAAAGTTTGCCCTTTCCTGCTTTATCATTTTGCCTCCCTCTATCACTACCATTATCTTCATGTGATCTATGTAGAGTTCACTCCTGCTGCAACTGAAGTCCAAACTGTCTTGAGTGGGAACATGATATAACCCTGAGATAAAAAACCTGTTTGGAAGAGAAACCATCTTCCTAAATACCTTGAATGCGGCTTGCTGACTAACTACATTTGATGAAGAAACTAAATTTAAGTTATCCATAGACTATACAAAGGACTAAATCCTCAGATGCTGTAAATCAGTCTAGTTCCACTGAAATCAACAGAACAATCAATGCAGAGTGATACCAGCTGCAGCACATTTTCTTTTCCAACCTACAGAACAGGAAGGCCTTCCCAAATCCCACCTAAATCAGTAGAAATTCAATTCAAACCCCTAGTGCTCAAAGACTGGCTTATGGCTACATATGAAACAATTCTGCACTGCAAGACCACCAAATCTGAACCAAAAACAGCCTTTCAGCAATATAGTGCTCCATATCCTTAAGTCAATATTTACCCAAAAAAAAAAAAAAAAAAAAAAGTAGTTATCTAGCCCTGATGGTTAAAAAACAAATAAATTCCAAATATTAACCATACACAGACTGAAGAGAACAATCTGTGTAAGCTTGAAATAGCAACACCAAATATTGTGAATTTCACCAGTTACCTCAATGGTGTGTGGAGTCTTGAAATCTAAAGACAATTTAATGTTGGCCTTTTAAATTAATCTACCTTTGAACATCTGAGCAGAAATCTCTCACTAATGGGTACATATCAGTCTTACTGCTTCTTATAGCTCTTCTCAGTTGCCTAAAACCCAGCTCTCAAAGCCTCTAGCCTTTCCTTGATGACTTCTTTAACAGATGCACACATCTAAAAACCCCATGCGGTACACTGAAAATTAAAAATGTTTGGTCAGAGTTAATTCAATGTAATATGAAATTAAAAATCCCAAGGAATATTGCATTGATACTGTTAATTTTTATCTTTAATTAATTAAAAGGCTTCTGCTTCTTAATTTGTATGAAGCGGTCCCATTAATTCCAGCCTGCAGCAATGGAGAGTCTCAGAATCCAGGTCCCTTGAGGCAGAATTTAGGAGACAAGTAAACAGTCTTGTCTATGTGTTATTCTACAACATCTTCTATAATGCAAGTGAAAGCTTTCATTTCTGTAAACAGTTTATAACTTGTAAGGCAATTACAAGCCACTCTGCCTCATGGTGCTGCTCAGCATCAGTTTTACATTACACCTTGGTACAAAACTGACAAAAGGAGACACAAGAATGGTTTAAATTTCACCAGCTTAATGTTAAGAATGGACAAGAATCCAGGACAAATCCCAGCAGGTGTTGTGCTGGGAAGTCAGCTGTAATGAAAATCTTGGATGCTCTAAATACAACCCATAGCACAGCCATTTCCTGTGCATTAAATCCCCAAATTAGACACTCAGTTAAGTAACAGGTTTGTTTTCTAAAGCCTTTTCTTTCAACAATTGCACATACATAAAATATTTCCAATGAATTCCTAAGCATAGGAAACTTTCAATAATATTCAATTACCAGCTTCTAAGCCTTCTGAAACAATCACACCAGAACAAGTCTAGTGTTTGCATGTGTTTGGAGAATTATTTTTAATGGGAGGAATACAATCAAGATTCTCACAGAAATAAACACTCAAACCACATTATTAGAGCAGATTAAGTAAAGATTTGTGAATCCACAAACCATTTTCATCCATCTAGCTGTACCCATCCATCTAGTGGACAATCTGTGTTAGCATGTCCACTTAAAACCAAATTGTCCCTGGACAGACATGGGTGGCTTGTGGAGGATTGAGATGTGGGAAGAATTTTGACTACAGAACATGAATATATTTGCTATTCAAATTGGACTGAAATAAAATTGAGTGGCATTTTATTTTAAATTAAATACACCCTCCCACCCTTCTGCCTCACCTCTCGTAACAATCAGCATGACAACAATGGCTGATAGCTAGGTTAGTCTACATTCAGTAGGGGCCCATTAGTAATCACTTGCTCTAGCTATGCAGACCATTGTTAAAGAATTGCATCATTTTTTTTAAAACCGGAATACATGCGCAGAAGAAAAAATTGTTTGTCTAAGGGTATGGCCACACTGCAGTACAAAACCCTCCATACAGCCCCAGCTGCCCTGAGTCAGCTATCTTGGACTTGGTCTGCAAGATTATAGAACAGACCTTCATGCTTGGGATCTGCTAAATCTCAGAGTCCAAGCTTCAGCTCAATTTTACAGCCCTTCAGCTTGAGCCCTGCAAGACTTCCCTGGGCCAGCCATGGCTGTTACTATCCTGCATCCATAATATAGGATTAGGCACCAGGGTCTCTCCCACATATTCAGAGAGTCTGGTTGTAGCAGAATGCTGCTGTTGCATTGCCCAGGGATGGGGAAGAGTTTTTAAAAATCTCTCACAAAACTTACATAAACTTTGAGCAGTTTCCTCAGCTCCATGGTATTCCTGATGTGGACAGGGAGAGTGACATGGGGATGAGGCTCTCAATAATTACACTGATTCATCAGCTATCTGCTCTCGTAAAGAAGGGCCAGAGGAGAACATGTATAGATCATGGATCAGCTTTGCTGTTGTTCCATGGCCTGGATGGAATCAAATCTATGTACCTAGATAATATAATAATGGGGACATTATATGAGTGCCTTCAGTTTTTTAAAAATGGAAACAATATTTTTCCTCTTCCTTCCTGCCAACCATGAACTCTCTACACCAAGCCTGGCTACTCTGGTTTTCTGCAGATGTAAGATTTACATCCATAGCAATATCCTTCAGTATAACTCCTATCAGAATAAGATTTGCTGCACAGAACACAAATCACAGTCAAATGATCACAGTTCACTTTTATAGTGCAATGTATTCAAGTTTACTTTTCCAGTACAGTATTTAGTAAAGAGGACTAAACTTACTTTATCATGTTTGCTTGTCACCCTTATCACTTAAAAGTATAACTTTGACTTCTTCCTCAGTAAAAAAGTTTTTGTAAAAAGTTATAAATGTAGTCCAAGGTGAAACTTCACCATATTTCTCTATGAATGAATCTTGCTAATTCTCACTATAGGGAATCTACTGTAAGACTCAGCCCAAAATGAAAACTTTCGCCGCATTGCTATTTTGAAGATTCCTCTGAACCTAACTTCAGGATTGGCGAATGAGTGTGTCCTGTTACATCTTAGACCATGGGAGCTCACATGTGAAAATACATTAATCAACTCCTAGGTCAGAAGATCACAATGGTCCCTTCTAGTAGGGATGTAATTGGTTAATTAAGGTGGGGAGCCCCTGCCTGGAGCCCCCTGCAGACAGGGGTTGTACCAGACATGCTGGGCCCACCGCAGACAGGGGCTGCTCTGGGCATCTGGACAGCTGCTGTCCACTGTGGGCCCCACAGGGCTGAAGCAACCCCCTACACATGGCAGGCAGGGAGCTGCTCCAGCAGTTAACTGGAACTGATAAACATCAACCATTAAGGGTGTTGCTTACCGATTACCCTTTCACAACCCTGTCATCTACTCTGACTTCCTGTGTATCACAGCCCATAGAACTTCTCCCAAAATAAATCTGAAAGCATATTTTTACTTACATACTGGAATCAAGTCATCCTTTAACCTTCTCTTTGTTAAGATAAATAGAATACTCAGGGAGTTCAACACTATAATGCAAGTTTTCAAATCCTTAACTCATTCTCTGAACCCTCTCCAGTTTATCAACATTCTTCTTGAATTGTTGACAGTAGAAATGGACAAAGTATTCTAGCAGTCAGTAGCCAACTCTCTCAAAACACGGAAAAAAAAACCCACCAACAATGGGATCCAGCACAGCCTTCAAGGTGCAAACGCTTCCTTTGGGAAAATGCCTTTGGGAAAATGTTCTGATGTGTTTTCATGGACCATGACCAATGGCAGGACACCAACATCCAGGTCTAATGACAACTGTTGTTCCCAGACTCCTTTATGGAATCAAAACCTGGGTGTCCTACCGACACCATCTCCAGAGTCTGGAGAGGTACCATCAACGATGCCTCTGGAAGACTCTTTGCATCAAGAGGCAAGATCGCTGCACTAATGCCAGAATCCTTGCTGAATCTAATGTCAACAGCATTGAAACAATGCTTCTCATGCACAAATTTCACTTGGCTGGAGACCATGTGCAGATGCCAGACTCTCACCTCCCAAAACAAGCCCTCTACTCTCAGCTCATCTATGGTGGTCAGAGGAACCACTACAAAGACACACTGAAAGCGTATCTGAAGAAAACTCATGTGGACACGGGTACCTAGAGAGAACCACCAGCCATTCAGAACAGCTGGCAGTTCTCTCTGGGGGGAAAAGACTTTGTGTGCTCCCCCACCCCCAGACCAAACAGGGTCTGTGGGCAGGAAAGCATGGAAGTGTCCTGGCCCTGGACACTTCTGCAGCAGCCTGGGGTCACATAAAAAATGTTTGAAGTGGCCCCCGGTCAAAAATTATTGCCCACCCCTGTGTTAACTGGTGGACGTTGGAGCAGCCTCCGTCTATGGCAGGCACAGGAGCCCCTGCCTATGACAGCGGGACCTACTCTAACCCACTCAGGCTAGAGCAGCCCCCTTGGCCACACACCCCTCTTTAATCAGTTAAACAGTATGTTTAATCATCAATTAGCCAAACAGGATATTAAATCCCTAAGATGATCTAGCCTTTCTATCGAGCATTTCTATCAGTAAAGAGACAAGTTTTCAAGCCACACAGAGTGTAGACTTGAAGAGCACTGAGTGG
Source organism: Pelodiscus sinensis (assembly GCF_052426305.1). NCBI lineage: Eukaryota > Metazoa > Chordata > Testudines > Trionychidae > Pelodiscus > Pelodiscus sinensis. The sequence continues at coordinate 177,809,258 of NC_143054.1, read as the reverse complement.
CTCAAAAGCTTGTCTCTCACCAACAGAAGATGGCCAATAAAAAAATTAACTCACCAAACCTATGTCCTAATATCCTGAGACTGACCGAGCTACAACTACACTGCATACAATGTGCTCCTTATTTAAATGTGTAATGCCATCTGTACCATTAGCAGCAGTTTAACACGGTTTCTATTCCGGATTGGCATCCTTTCACAAACAAGGGGAAGGGTTCAGTGAGTCTCAGCCTGTTGTGGGCCACGTATGCAACTCTCTCTGTACTATGTGGGCTACATCCCCACAACATATAAACTACCTGTATGAACCTGAGGATGTCACATGGGCCACAGCTGTGTACTGATGGGGCTACAAATGGCACACTGGCCATGAGTCGAGAATCACGGGGTTAGTAGGTCTCAATTCGCTGACTGGCACTGTCCACTACCAGCTCCTGCTTGATTTTGCCTACTGATGGAAATGGCTTGCAGGGATGTGGTGACTAATGTGAGAAAGCAATTACTTGGAGTGAGTGGAGAAACATTTGCAGGGTGGGTGTTGCCACACAGAAGGAATGCCATTGATTTCTAAAACAAACAAGGAATGGCCCTGCAGCACCTTAGAGACTAACAAAAAATGTAGACAGATAGATAGTATCATGAGCCTTTGTGGGCACCACTCACTTGTTCAGATGAAGAAGTGGGTTGTGCCCATGAAAGCTCATGATACTATCTATCTACATTTTGTGTTAGTCTCTAAGGTACTGCAGGGCCATTCATTGTTTAAGTTTTTTTTAAAGTGTATTCATATCCCAAAATAGCGCTGCAGTATAAATGTAGCCTGGCTGTATCTGCAGCTTTGTACTGGGCCTGGATACTTGCTCCATTTATACCCTAACATTTCCTATCAGGGGCTAGAGTGCACTAGATTTGAACAGAACCTTGTTAGGATCTAGTGCAGAAGGGCAGATCCAAGGCCAAAACAAAAACCCTTTAGGATTATTATGAAAAATCAGGGGAGGGAGGGGCCAGGTTCAGGGTGGGAGAGAGTTCAATGGAACTTATGTAGTACTGCTTCGGTTAGCAGGGCAGTGAGTCCCAACTCAGAACAGCTATAAAATGTGAGACTCCTGATAAAACCCCAAAATAAAACAAAAACAGCAAACCTTCAATTGTGCTGTTCCTTAGAGCCTGCAGGATACAACCATTATTATTTGCTTATGCATCTTTTGTGATGGGAAAGAACAAATATTATGCAAGTGTAATTCACAAAAGTATACTTCTTCAACTCACTGCTTTCCTGGCTTAGGCCAGAAGCATGAGAACTGCCACACTAGTGCACAGAACCCGCAATATTTTGAACTGAGTATATTATATAGCCAGCTTGGAGGAAAGCATCAGTTTAGCATGTTATATCAACTGCAAAATAATTTTTTTAAATATGTTCCATATAAAGAGCCTTTAAGAATGAGGAAAGATCATCAATGTTAGCAGTACTGTTCTGCCCCCACCTCCTCCTTTGCAACACAGTATTTGGTGTTATTGTTTGGCATTTCATGGAGTATTTAGTGCATGATTTAAGGCATTTCCTGTAGTTTAGTCCCACCCTGAACAAGATCAGTGTCAGCACTGTTTTTTCAAGCAACCCTCCCCTCTGCACCACGAATAAACAACCTTTTGTTATGAGCAGTCTGCTGTGAAACCCCTCCCTACACCTTGTGAAAAACTCTGGGTTTTTAACTGTCCATTCTTTAGAGGAAATTGCAATAAGGAGACTGTTACAGTGACTTGATTTCTGAAGTCAGCCTCTTTCAACAGGATGTAAACAGACATGGATTCCTGAAATGTTATAACTTAAAATGATAAAGCCTGTTTTGTTAGGACACCTAATTTAACCAGAAAAAGAAAGGCACGAGTCAGTGTATTTTCCCCTATTACACAAATTCAGCTGGCTCTTTTTTAAAGTAGTTACTGCAGTTCATGATTTGATAGATGAGTAAAGCTAAGATTTTTTATGTATTTGCTCATGTGTAAATTTAGATATTTGATTTTCAGGCTCTACCCACGGAATGTCTAGTTTGAAATGTCATTTTATCTCTTCAGATCCAGTTTGCAGTCATAACTGTGAGCTAACTTACAAAATAAACAAACTACTATGAATGAACTTTTTTCCCCCTCTTTAAGCCAACAAATAAAAATATTCTTTGTGCTAACCACAGTTCTTCCTCCCGCTCTGACAGGAACCACAGGACCACACTCGTGGCACAGAGAAGGGTAAAATAAGAAACATGTCCCAGTGGGGTTGAACTTCCCTGCACTTGGACTGCTCTGGGAATATTTACTAAGTCACATGGATCTGCAAAGTGAAGAAGATTTGGGGTTTGATTACGATTTTTTTCAAATCATATTTTTACAATATGAGCATTTCATTGGTCCCTGAGATATGCTAGACCCAGAAGAACATTAGAATTTGTACTGCCATATAGAATAGTGATAGAAATGTAGCCGTGTTAAAGTGCTACATTGTCCTGCATTTTGCTTCTACTGCCATATAAAGAGAGATGCTGAGCCTGTTTCTATTCCTTTACCCGGATAATAATCTGGATTTCCATTACAGCTCAGATTCTGCAATGCTTTCTATAGGGCACAAGAATGTTTCTAGGGGGGGAAAAAAACCCACTTTCCCAGTCTCACACGAAGTCGAAATTAAACAGGCATTAACATACACTCCCTTCCCTCCAAAAAGTAAGATAACTAAGTTGCAGAGAGAACAGGATTGTCATAATGCGTGAGTTTCCTTGTACTACAGATTCTGAGGATTTGCTATTTGAGCAAACATGCGCCTTGGAGAAGAGTGACCATTCTTGATTTGAAAATACCAGATTACATTTTACAAGGAGGTGCTGTGAGGAATCAGAAGTAGTTCCTGAACTGCTAACTGCACCATAGCTAAATTAAGATTCCATATTAAACACCATATTCACCATTATAATTTGCAGAGGGGTTTCGACCAAAAAGACCACTCCCTGCCTGCACCCACACTTTCCTATTGTTCTAAATGTTTGGCTCTCTTGTTATCTACAAAGCTGAACATGTCCACATGCAAGCCTTGTCTCACTGCAGTCCCAGATTAACAGAGGATTTACACTATTTCTTAAAAGAACACAAAGCTTTGCATTATAGCAGCACTCTTGGCCTCCGCATGTTACAGTAGCATCAGAACCAGCTCATGCTAATATGTTTACAGGCATCATATCATAGCAACACTTAAGAAAAAGGCATAGGCACAGGCTTACCTTGTAGCTGCTTGAATCTTCCTTCTAACTGATTATAGTTGTATGGCACCTGAGCGGCATAACCCGGGGACAATGGCCCTGGCATACTGGTTGATTTTTGTAATTCCATTTACAACTCAGTGATATGTCAAACTGCAGCATAAACCCCCCGCAGGTTCCTCCACCATACATGCAAGCAAATCCCTGCTTTCTCAGAAGGCTGGGGGGGGAGACGCCACCAGGGAAAATGCTCTAGCTGAACCTTAAGTAAATAACAGCTTCGGTTCAAAATCCAGTAGTGTAGGTTGATGGTAAGTTGCCAATAACACATTCAAACTTAAACCATCACGGTTTGTTTCTTTCTCCCCACTATACGGAGCCGCCAGTGCTTCAAGGTGGTTTAAGTTACAAGCCGAAGGCTATTGCAATTCAACTATGAAATAAAAGCAAGTTTCAGCTTCAAACCAAAGAAAAAGCAGCATGGAGCCATCCTCTGCCCTCCTTTCCAAAGCTTCCAGGAGCAGCAGCGCACACCTCAAACCTTTCTGCTGGTTTGTAATATAATCAGTAGCCACTCACTGTGTACTTAGTGGTGATGTCACTTGATTAGCATAAGGCATTGAAGAGGCAAGGAAGGCTGTACCAAGGGTAAGGGGGGAGGGTGCAGGGGAAGGGCTAAAAGGATCCTGAAACATTCAGCCAGCTTTTGCAATCCGAAGCACTCGATGGAATGTATACACTACAATCCCTTAAGTGAAAAGCTGAAAGCACGAATCTCCTCCTGGACTTTTTCAGAGCATCTAGGCTACTCTAGAGACAATGGTATCTTCCTAAACAAAGCTGGTGGAATTACAATCTTTTGTTAAGAGCCTCATGTAACGGAAAAGTCTCAGATTACTATCACTTGAAAAGGAGAGCACTCTTCTTCATTTATCTTCAAGACTGTTCACTTGAGAAAGCAATGCTGACCTACGAGAAGACCACTAGGCAAAGGCAACATTTAAAAATATGGACTGTGCTAGGGACAAATACCTTTCTAAAAATGCGATTTAAACCACAATTCCTTTCCATTCATTTTATTTTAACTGAAGATGCTAAACATCTTGATACCTCTTGAGTGTGGGTTTCTGCCTGCTCAGTTATATGTATTATTGTGTGACTAATGATTTTCCAAGATATGCATTGGGAGGAGAAAACAGGGTGTGTGCACATGTTTTGGGGAGGGAGAGTTAATGTAAATGAAGATGCCTTTCCTCTCTGATCCCTGATCCCTACTCCCTGACTGGAACCTTTTAACACTGCCATAATGAAAATCAACAACAGTAATGCGAGAAATATCAAAACTCAAATGCTCTTCAATTATATTAGACAACATGCTTCAGGTTTTTTTCTTCAGAAGCATCCTTCACAGTGCTTCCCTTTCAATAATATAAATTCACAGAGCTCAGTTCCAGTTTCAAATGCCCAGTATAGACTCTTCTTTGCCTTTTTTTTAAAAAAATGCTGATGTTTGCACAAGCATTTTCTCTTATTTCTCACATTTCCAAATTCCTTTCCATCTGAGTCAATGCTCCCTTCCCCTCCCACTCCAATTTCTTAATATTTCAAAATGTTGCCTTTGTTTGTCACTGCAATTTCACCATTTTTAGTCAAACAGTACTTGTGAAGACACTTTCTGTAGGAGTAACACAGTCTACTCACAGAGTACTGCAGCTCTCCTCCTACTCCTACTTATGAACAAATTCAAGATGTCCTATCAGAGATACCTGTGAACAAGTGTGCAAAGGAATTGATTCTGAACGGGTGCAGTACTGCTACTGACAAAAAGTGTGAAGGGGTTCAGCACCTCCCAGAAGAAACTCAAAGCAGGATTTCAAATATCCCCTTTCACATAGGACCAAAATTCCATTGATAGTTAAAAGCACTTGTGCACCTAGGCTCTTGACTACACTTGAAAGTTTTGCTGCATTTTAAGTACTCTGGCACAGATAAAACAGGAAAACACCCTTAATACTGCTGCAGTTATACTGATAAAAAATGTTAAAGCCTATCTGGTGATTTGGGTTCGCCAAAGGGAAACATAATTACCCTGGTTAATGTGCCTAATACCAGTAGAGCTGCACCCTTGCCAGTGTATTCATGTCTGTAAAACATTTTACTGTAGACCAAGCCTGAATCACTTAGGTGCTTCTGAAGATCCCACCTGCACTCTTCTGAGCACCATATGTGCTTGTGGCACTAATACTAGAATTGAAATGGACTACTCAACATTAGTAACTAAATAATAGCTATGTAAACTAATGTTAAGTGCAATCAAATATCATGTCCTAGGGCATTGTCTAGAAGGGTCAGGTAAGATTTTTCACCTCATTTGCAGCATTGCACAATGGCTGGGTGTAACTGTGTTTACACATGTGGGTGGATGTATAAAATCAGTGGGGACAGAAAGGGTTCAAGGAAATCTGCACATTCTTCTAAAACATCAGGTATTGGTCACTGCTGGAGGCAGGATACTCTTCTTGGTAGAACAAGGCTCTAATCCTAGCATGGCAAATCCATGTTCCTACTAAAACCTTCCCCTGATAATCTTTGTACAACCAGCTGTCTCTGAAATGCACAGAAAGCAACATGAAATCTACATAGTGCATTTGCAGCCTTCTGATCTCCAATAAGGGGAGGGGAAGTGTACTAAGCATACAAATTCCACAACAGGGCCATAATTAACAAGAATAATGTTTGGAATCGAAATGAGCTGAGCTGTGATGTTCAGGTATGGGTCTGAGCTTTCCCAAAGGTGAAGAGGGTTTGGATCTGATGTGCCAGTACATGCCCCTCTCTATCTTGCAGAATTATTTTTTGTAATTTTTCTCCTACAATGGTTAACCTTCTGGCTGTAAAGTCTGACCTGTGTAATATTGATATGAAAACCTTTTCCTACAGTAACAGGTAAAGCAGTGCACACACCTATGGGCATATCAACTCAGTTACATCAGTCCCACCCTTAGAAAAGTGTTGCTATGCAAGTCTAGATTATAACACTATAGCAGACACAATTAGTAACACAGCTGGCATATGCTTAAAATGAAAAAATATCTGAATAATATCACTAAAATAATACACTACTCAAACAAAATGCAAACTTTTAAACTTTGGATAGTCCCCTATGGGTCTGAATATTGAATTTGATAAATTTGAATTGATGAATATCTTAAGTCCTTGGAATAGACGTAGAAGGCACTGCAAGATTCTCTCTCAACTGTACTGTTCAATATTTAATAGGAATATGTCTGCAATACACCAAATGGAATTGCTACATAATTTTCGATGAAGGGCCCTGATGTCTTGTATTTATTTTGATGCTGGTAATCATGACCGTGATGTTAATAGAAATATCTCACACACTGAATTGTTTCTATTTATTAGTCTATTTATTATTTTTTTGCATAATTTAATGAAATAAATATAATTATTAAATACAAGGCACAAATTAACCATTTGTTATCAAGATCAAATATTAGTGTGAATTCAGATTGAATTTGGTTTTATATAATGATCTGAAGAATGGGGTAAACAGTGAGGCGGAAAAATTTGCAGATGTTATAAAACAGTTCAAGATAAGTCCAGAGCAGAGAGTGAAGAACAGGACTTTAACAGGGTTCAAAAAAGAACAAGGAAAATTCATGGAGGCTTGGTCCATCAATGGCTATTATTAGGGTGGGTAGTAATGGTGTCCCTAGCCTCTGTTTGTCAGAAGCTGGGAATGGGTGATGGAATGGATCACTCAATGGTTACCTGTTCTGTTCATTCCTTCTGGGTCATCTGGCATTGGCCACTGTCAGGAGACAGGATACTGGGCTAGATGGACCTTTGGTCTGACCTAGTATGGCCGTTCTTATGTTCATAATCCCCTACACCACTATATCTGAAAACCCAGCACAAAATATGAAGCAGTACTATAGAATGCCAGAAGCCATCTCATGGTTAAGGTTAAAGCCAGCTTCCTATTATGAACCTGGGACCAGATTCTGTTCCATCCCCCACTGCGTGAAAGGGAGCAAATACAGCAGATGTAGAGCTGGCAGGCTCTGTGCCACTCCACCACCCCACAAAGGGGTGTCGTGAGAACAGGAAGAAGCGTTGTGTTTGGACAATTTATTCAGTTGAGCTTCCTGTGTGCTGTGAATAAAACACAGTGGTAGACTAGGGAGGACATCTTGGTGCTTTTTTTCTGTGAATCTTGCCCCTACTGAAGTTGCCATCTAGTTTGCTCGCCATGTGGACAGCCTGTCTGATCTCTGAGTGATTAGATGTGACAGTTTTACATAATGATCAGATCAGCTACTTTGGGTGGCACTGATTACCAGGTAATGCTGACTCAGCTGCTGAATTATAATTTATGCTTTGCTGGGCTCAATGGGTTCATTTTAAAGGTTCCACTTTACACTTTGGTGATATTACAATGGAAAGAATAAAGCAAATGGGTTCTGTCTATTTTCCTGAAGCTCTCTACCAGATATAACAAGAGCTCTCACATACGGGAATCCTGCCAGTTCCCATTTTTGCTCTAGTAATATAAATCCTAATATGTTTATTTGCTATTGACTCCAGAACTAAGGTCAATCTAGTATTTAGTTTACTGCAGTTATGTGGCAATAGTCTGAAAGTATCACAAGGTTCTCATGTGCACCACACCCTTGGGATATTTTTCATTTTCAGACTTCTCTTCGGTTGTTCATTTTACTAGGCCAAGAAGCCTTATCAATATTAATTATGTGATATTTTATGGAGGAGTACAATTGTCATCATAATTAAGATTAAAGATATCCTCTGAGTATAGGCCCAACTTTAAAGCAATTCAAATTGAAATGAAATTTTACATCATATCTCATCATTGGTTAGAAATTTTTGGTAAGCTTGGGGCATATCACATGCTAAGATTCAGATATATAGCGTGGTTTTTTTTAAGATATTAACTAAGTTGCAGATTTTTCTCATACTTTTTTGGCTCAGCACCTGTCTGAAACAGAATGTATCATACTCATGCATCACCTGGATTCATGCTTTGTAAATTGCACATAGCGTGACTGGAGATTTATGACTAAAGCCTTTATGGGAGACAAAAAGGTCGGATATTGTAATAATGAGAAAGTGGAGACATCTCGGGGCAGGAGACTATCTGGGACAGAATAGGAGGACATACCCTGCATGGATTTCAAGATTAGCCAGTTTCTTCAGGCAATTTGTAAAGTCTTCCCAGACAGCTATACCTCAGAGAATTCTTAAACTTAAAAAAAAAAACTAAAGACATTTCTATCCAAAAAATGAGCTAAAGATGAACAAATGTATCACTTTCTTTGGCCAAAAACAAAAACTCCTTAGGAAAATTCTGTCATTTTCTCAAAAAACATAAAATTAACAAATCTGGAAAATCCAAGGGAAAGTTCCAGTTTATAACTCTCCTCCAAAAAGCATTTTGCTGCATGCACAATTAATATTTCAATCACACCTTTCAATCTGACTCTTTAGTGCCAGCCTGGGAACAACCAGTAACTCTAAACCCTAAAACAATTATAACCATCCATGATACAAAGTCATTAGGATTCAAATAAAATATTAACTTTTTCTGTGGACACTTATGAAGTTAGCTTTTCTAATGGATAGTTAAGGGACAAAGAGTTCAGGAAAAAATTTCTAGTTTTGACCATCCTTAAAAGATATTTATTTTCTATCACCCTGTATTTAAAGCCAGAGAGGCAATACAAAAGTTATCCTTAGCCGTTTTAAAATTATAAAATAAACTAGAAGAAGATGTACCCAGCATTGCTCTGATCCTTTAGGGCAGGGGGCTGGTGGTGTGGGGTATGCAGGAGTCAGAGCAGAGACTTGGGCATGTGGGGGGCTCAAGGTAGGGGACTGGAGGTGAAGGAGTCAGGGTTGGGGGTGAGGAGGGGCTCAGGGTTGGGGTGGAGAATGCATGAGTCAGGGCATGAGTTGGGGGGACCAGGGCAGGAATGGGGGACTAAGGGTAGAAATGTGGGGTATGCATGAGACAAGGCAGAAGTTTGGGAATTATGGGGGATTCAGGGCAGGATGTAGGAGTCAGGGGAGGAGGTTGGGAGGTGTGGGTAGGCTCAGGGCAGGGGTGGGGGTGCAGGAGTCAGGGCAGGGAGTAGGGGTGGCCAGTAGTTTCTCCCTAGGCCTCAGACAGTGAGGCCTCAGACAGTGGGGGGGGGGCACACTGGACAGCTGGCTGGTGGCTATTCCCTGGGGGTTGCCTGGGGCAATGGGGGTCGCGCTGCCCAGCTGGTTGGCAGCTCCTCCCCAGGACCAGCCTAAGGCTGTGGGAGCCATGTTGCACCCTGCTGGTTGATGGCATCTTCCCAGGGCTGGGACTCTGGTTGACCCCCTGTGATCATTCTGGGGTATAACTGTCCCCCCACGCTTGTAGTCACTGTGTTGTCATTCCTGAGTATAACTGTCCTTGCTATTAGAGCCCTCCCTTGCCCTTTGTTGAGAAACAATCAGATTCTAGTCACATCCCATTGTCGTGGCACAACCAGACCCTGACCTTGCTTAAAGTTACAATAAGAGAAAGCTGCACACCAAATTTGGTGGTTGTAGCTGTTACCATTTAAAAGGAATTCTTGAACAAACAGATTCACAGATGGAAGCACAGATAGACACACACACAGACAGAAACTCTCTCAACTATACAGTACATGCATTCTTTGCACTGTTGTGTTCTGAAATAGTGCAGTGAAACTATAACAATATGAAAGGTAATTCTCGTTGTGGAGAGAAGCAGTATGCAAGCTACAGCTTACAATAATTACAGACCTTCTAGTTAATCATCATCCCTGTCTTACCTTTTTACTAATATTTGCAGTTGTAAATTCTCTCGCACATAACTAACTAGAGAGAATCTGAAAGGTAAGAAAGGATGATTTATTAATCTAAAACGCCATCCAAGCCACATTACAGTTGCTACACCCCCAAAAAGGGCAAAGGTTGAACACACCCATGTTGTACAACAGCAAAAACTAAAGACTATAGGACACATTTTACTCTTCTTCAAAGCAGTGTAAATCTAGAATAACTCCACTAGCTTTACTCAAGTCACTCCAAGTTTAAACCAGCACAAATGAGATCAGAATCAGCACAAGAAAGAAGCAGCTGATTTTGCCACAGATAATGAAACTTGGAGTGCAGTATCTCAAAAATAACTATATGTGTTACATTTAACTATATATGTAACATTAAAACTTTAACTCTCCAGAGTTAGTTGTTTCCCTCCAATTTGTATCCAATACAGTGGAGAAGAGAAGGAAGAATCAAACACACAATATCATAAAAACTATACACTAACCTCAATTATCTGTCTGCTTCTGCAGTTATTAGCAATAATATATTGTAACCAATAAATTCATAAATTAATTTATAAAAATGTCATTTTCACATGTTTTCACACAATTCCTTAGCTCCTATTCTGATGTATCAGAAGAAAACAAAATAAATATGACATATTTGATGATGAAATTTTCCATTTATGGGAAGAATGTAAGTACTAATGTTTGACTTTTAGTTAATATAGACTAAATTAGACCAATAGACTAATATAGACCCATTCTCCCAACTAATTACCCTTAATCAGAGTTTGCTTTCTATAGAGCTTTGAAGTTTATTTTCTTTGTTTGTTTTGATTCAGCCATACAGTCTTGAGGCTTTTTTTCCTGGGTCAAATCAAACACTGTCCCAATGAACTCTAGTGTCTGAACTGAGACCATGGTTGACTTCTGTTTGTTTATCAACAGATCCTGTGCCTGGTGACACTGCCAAGTTTGACTTACGGTTAGCTGATTCCAGCTACGTATGTAACTGGGAGTTCCATACTTAAGCCGAGCTGCTGGGTTAGTGTAGAGCTAGCCTGAGTTTTAGATACAAAGCACACTGCCACCTTCAAGTGAACCTGCAAATTTCATGCGGTTTGATAATGAAGTTGGGGACAGAAGCTATACAAAACATTTGATAAACTTTTTGACAAATGTGGTCTCAGTATCAATTTTCCAATGAAATATTATCACCCACCTTGTCTCTCTAAAGAAATCAAGTCAGTTGCAACTGGTTTCAGATTCCCCTAAGAACAATTTGCACAGCTCCAGTATCAGTGGAAGAGTTGATGTTACCATTGTAGCAGAAAGTCCTTGTTAATGTTAGCAACAGAACACTTGCTGGCATCATTGGGAAAGGAAAGCTATATAAGTCACTGATTTTAAAAACACGGATGTTTTACAAATCTACTGAAATCCAATTGTGAGGTTGTTGGGTTTTTTAAATTTTATCACCTTTACTCTGTTGACTCAGGAAGGAAAGAAAACATCTCTGGAGTATTAGTGTCAATTATACAAGGAATACTGGGCATGGAAATGAACTGGACTTTGAAGCGTGGATCATAAGAAGATAGGAAAATGTCTATTTAGTGATGATAAGGTTATTTTCTTTGTTTTGTTGTTTGGTGCTTCTCTGTGCTAAGTCCATGTGCCCCCTCCCCTCCCCTGTACTTTAAGCTGTGTCCCAGGGATGCAATTTTCTTATGTTTTTAAATTGTTCTTTTCTCAGTTGCTTTAAAACACCTAACAAGCAGCTATGCTTTATCAAGTATATAATTTCATTTTGTTTAATAAAATCAACTTTTGAAGGTGATGATTTGATTCTTGTGTCCTGAAAGGTAAGGAGGTCTGTGTATGCATGTCTAAGACTGAAAGGTCAGCTATCAGAGTTGACAGTTTGTTTTCTCTTTTTTCCAAGCTCTCTTGTGGTAAAAGAGCTTGGGGGTACCCCTCGTGAAGAAGTTCCAAGTGCTTCTTCCTGGGTTCAAGAAGAAAGGGGTTTTTCACTTGGTGGTGGCAGCCTATTTCCCAAAGCCAGGAAATCTGTGATCTTGGGAAGCTTTTAAGCAGATGGCTATTAGAGACAAGGTATTTTAAGGTCTCTTGTGAGCCCCCCACCTTCCTTACTTGGAGTGCCAGAGTGAGGAACAGCCTTGACATATGGGGTATGTCTAGACTACATGGCTCCATCGACGGAGCCATGTAGATGAGTTTACGAGACATAGGAAAATGAAGCAGCGATTTAAATAATCGCCGCTTCATTTACATCAAAATGGCCTCCGTGCTGTGCTGATCAGCCGTTTGGCGGCACAGCGGGGCAGTCTGGATACACCGCGGTCGACAAGGGAAGCCTTTGTTGACCGCTCCGGTATGCCTCATGAACCTCCTAGCAGGGTCTCTTGGGAGATGTCTATGAACAGGGATGCCAAGGAAGGTTGGAGGAAGAGAAATAAACGGAAGTGTACAACTCTGAGAGGACCCACTGCTCTGACGTTACAGAAGCCCAGGCAGGGAGGAAAGGGAGCAGGCAATTAGAGAAAAACTGGGAAGCAGGATTATGGACACAGGTTGGAAGGTCACCCTGGAGCACATCCTCAAAATGCCTGCTTCCCACTCTGCTGGTTGCAGGTAGAGCTCAAATTAGCAGAGGATGTTGGCTGGTGGCTTTGGTGGCATGTATATCCCTTGAGCAATCTGATTGAGGCTGACTGCCCAACCTCTGGGACTGTGGCAGCTTAAACCACTTCCTTGCTGGCCCCAGGGTGTAGAGGTCCAGGGTCAACAGGATTGTCGTGAAGACCTTTAGGCCATGCAGTTTTGTATATATTCAAAGAACAGTGTAAGTCTATGAAATAGAAGTTCCTGGATTGACTGCTGAACCTCCACAGAAAGGCCTAAAAATTGCAACCAGGATGCTCTCCTCATGGAGATAATTGAAACTATGGTTCTAGCTGCAAGGTCTTCCCTTAGTGTGGCCACGCTATTTAAAAGTTATTATTTTGGGAGTTAATATTTCTAAATAAGTTATTTTGAAATAATTTCCTAGTGTAGACATGCTCTATGGTTCTAGCATCTATATTTAGGGTTGCTCAACAAAGAAGCCCTGCATTGCTAGGGAGTGTCCTACCAACTGTCAACTTGTTGCAAATGCATTGTCTCTATCTTCTATATTTCTCCAGTTCTCATCTCTTCTCATACTTCCTCCCGCTTTTTACCTTCTCACCATGAATTTCTTTTCCTCAGATTCTCATTCAGGGCACCTTAGTCTTACACCTTTCCATTTCCAAATTGTTCTGAAATGTGATTTGTCCTTTTCATATGTGTTCATTTTTTTTAATTGTATCCTTTCGTATATATGGTTGTGACTATTTTCTTCCACTATTTGATCTGAGGAAGTGGGTCTGGCCCACGAAAGCTCATCATCTAATAAACCATCTTGTTAGTCTTTAAAGTGCTACATAGTCCTGTATTTTGTTTCAGCTACACCAGACTAACACGGCTACATTTCTATCACCTTTCCAGGCTACTTCCTCACAGAAAATCCTCTGAGTCCCTCTTGGCTGTGGTCAGCGAGGCTAGGTCTAGACTGCAGGCTTCTTTTGGAAGAAGCTTTTCCGGAAGAGATCTTCCAAAAAAACTTCTTCCGAAAGAGAGAGTCCGCACTGCCAAAGCGCATCAAAAAAGCAATCTTCTTTTTCGAAAGATAGCGTCCACCCTGAATGGACACTATCTCGCATTTAAGCTGTGATTACTATGGATGGAGTGGCCACCAGGGCACCTGTGCTTTTTCTTCTTTCCTCTTCTTTCGAAAGGCTTCTTCCTCATAGGAAGAGGCTTACCATTGTCAGAAAAACATGTCTGTTCTTTTGATTTTTTTTTTCAAAAGAACACGATTGCAGTGTGGACATCAGTGAAATTTTTTTGGAAAAACCACTGTTTTTCCAAAAAAACCCTGTAATGTAGACATAGCCTGAGCTAATGGAGCAATTCTTTCATATTTCCAGATTCACTGCTTCCTCACTTGTTTTTCTCACTGATAGAGAGAATATGCATGAACACCGCAGAAGCAAATCTGGACAAGAAGAGACAAGCAGTGTTCATTCCCAGCAGAAGATGCTTAGCAGCACTGGCAGGTGCACGGGCCCTGCAGCATTCACAGCTTTTGGTGTGAAAGCAAAGGTGAAAAAACCCTCATTCAGCACTCAACCAGCTCAGTTAATAGCACAATAAATACTTCAACCTGACATGAAATTTCATATTTATATTGTGCCTCCCATCCTGAAGGATTCCAAAATACTTCACACAGACTGAATAGTCTAAATGTAGAGCGAGAGAAGGAGGACATTCCTGCTAAGGACAAAGGCAAACTGGAAGAGCCATGAGGTCTCTGAAGTCCATGCAGAGCCAAGAGCACTAGGGTTCATCAGTTTTAACAACAGAAGGGACCACACTGGGATCCCCTAGCCTGACCTGCTGCGTAACATGGAATAAAGAATTTCACCCCATTATTCTTCCACTTAAAGATTATTCTTCACTGCTATAAAGTGAACATGATTGAGTCCAATCAATTACAGTTAAGACTTGGTTTCAAGACTCCAAGTGATGATGAATTTCCCACTTTCCTTGCTAAGCTATCCCTACGTTTGATTACCCTCAGTATAGAAATTTACTCATTTGATTTTTGTTTTTCATTTTTCAGCCACTGGATCCTGTTATGCTTTTGTAAGGGCAATCTTATCTATCATTTGTCATCTAGCATAAATCTGCCTTGTGTTAGGTCTTAAAGGTCACAATCAAACTGCCTCTGAGTAGTCTCTTGAGTCTGACTGCAAGGTGTGTTTTCTATACCATTGTTGTAGCTCTTCTCTGAACCCACTTCAGAAAGACCAAAACAGAATAATTTTCTTGGCACTTTAGTTGATGCTGAAAAGTGAAGGCTGAGTCAAATGCGTGGTGTCAGGGGGGGGTCTCACTAATCTTTCTTTCTGAAGTTATTAGACATTAAGGAACATTTTAAGAAGTCCTGTGTATTGAATTGTACTCTGAAATAAGCTTTGCTGGACATTATTTATATAACAGGGGTATCCAAGCAACAAAAAGGAGAAACTCAAAGCATGTTGAGTTTTGGCTCCATAAATACAGACGCCTGGCTAGTTAGAAACTGAAAGACAAGAGAACATTTTCTTCTATATACAAAGAATTTGCAGAAGATTTCTCTTAAATTATTGGCTCATGGCTAGATTTTGAAATGCGCGTAGCCCTATGGGCCAAATTCATCCCTGATGGAAGTCAGTCTCTTTTTAAAATTCTACCATTATTGGTATGTGGACAACTATTAACAAGAAATCAGGTGACACCATTATTGGTGTGTGGACAACTATTAACAAGAAATCAGGTGACACCCCTTCCCAACCTACCATTATCCTCATGGAATGAGGAGTAACGGTAGTTCGGACTAGGAAGCCTGGTCCGAACTACCTAGTCCATGCCGCGTGTAGCCGCGCGGCACGGGGTTCAAATGAGCCAGGATTTAAAAATGGCGGCACCCGGCTTATGCAAATGAAGCCTGGGAAATTCAAATCCCGGGCTTCATTTGCAAGTGCGGTATGCCTACATTACCCTCCTAGTTCGAACTAGGAGGGTAGTGTAGACATACCCTTAGTCCCCATAAGAAAGCGAACCACCATGGGGTTAGTGAAAACTGATTGTCCCGATTTCCCAGGCTGAAATAGCTGTCAGGTGGACCCTAATGGATGAGAGAAAAAGGCCCTTTTGTTTGAAATCCAGCAAATAGTCCAGATAAGAGGGAAGTGGGAGCCAGAGAGGGAGCTAGGCAGCTTTCCTTGCACCAGCACAAGAACCTCTTCCACTTAACCAGGTAAGAGGCTCTAGTGGACAGCTTCCTACTTCCCAATAGCACCTCCCTAACTGCCTGTGGAGGAGCTATAGTTGGTTTAGCCATGGAGCTACCACGCCATGAGGTGTAGTGAAGGAAGTCCAGATGCAAAAGCCTGCCACCATTGGGTAAGTTCTGGTGAAGAGGTAGAGCTCTCAGAGCCTCCACTGGTAGATCCATCAGTGTTGTATGCCAATGCTGGCAGAGTTACAAAGGGGCCAGAAGATTACTCAATCTCTTTCCCTGCAAACTTTGAGGAAGCCCCTGTGACGGGCTATGCAGAAGTCCCAGAAGAGGAAAGCTTTGCAACAGAAGGCAAAGAATCCACCCTACTTGTCCATATAGATCATGGCAGTGATATTCTCTTTCAGAACTGGACAGAGCCACATGCTGTCACTTGCAGAGGGACATGGAAGGTCTGTCAGGCTGGATGAACTGCTTTGAGCTCCTTGACATTGATATGCAAAGGCACTTCATCTGCTGGCCTTATATGCACTAGGGATGTGAATGGGTAACCAGTTAACCAGGTACCCAATAAGCATCACAGGCCAGGGTAGTGCTTTACCGGGTAACGGTTAACCAGCACCCAGGAGTAGTAGCCCCCTGCTGGACCCACTGCATCACAGGCCAGGGTGGGAGCGGTAGTTCCATGCAGAGCCAGCAGCCAAGAGCAGCAGCCCTGCACAGGACTGTGAGCAGGAGTACCATGGGCTGGGGGCTGCTCCAGCCGGTCTGTCGTGGACCTCCGCCCACCTCCCCTTTAATCAGTTAAACATTAGGTTTAACCATTTAACTATTTAACCAAGTAAACAGGATTGTACAACCCTAGTGTGCACAGGTTGCACCCTCCACCCCAAGAATGACACATCCGTGACTACGGCCGATGAAGGCTGGGCTGGAGAGAAGGGGAAGCCCTCACAAACTACCTGAAGATTCAAGCACCATCGCAGGGAGCCGCGTGCTTGTGGCAGTACTGTGACTACAAGGTCCAAGCTGTCCTGACCATGGCAGTAAGTGGAGGCTAGCCATGGTTGCAGTTGTCTGAGCCTCAGTCTAGAATGCCTGGCTATGTAAGTGCAGACTGCCATGGGCCCCAGGAGACCCAGGCACCCCCTTGCAGTCACTGTGGGGTACCTCAAAGTGACTGAATAATCTGCATCATGGCCTTGAACCTGGATTCCGCCAGGAAAGCTCATGCTTGTGTTGAGTCTAGAACTGCTCCATAAACTCTATTCTCTGGGCTGGAATTAGAGCTGACTTCTCTAAATTGATGAGCAGTCTGGCTTTTCTGAAGTCCACGGTCTGTATTTTGCTGTTCTCCTTTTTTCCTTTGGTCAGGATCCTGAACTCAACCATCTCATGATCACTGCTGGCCAGCTTGCCACCCACATCTACTTCCCCTACCAATTCATCCCCGTTTGTGAGCAGCAGGTCAAGCTCAACATGGCCCCTGGTTGGTTCCTTCACCACTTGAACCAGGAAGTTGCAGGCCCATAGTCAGCAGTGCTGCTTCCAGCTGTTTTGCAGCATGTTCCTGTCTATAGGCTCTTTGGCTACCAAGCAGCTTAGAGTCCTTGTATAGGGAGTAGCCTCTTTCCACTGTTCTGTGTCTCTTGGGCATCACCGGATGATGTGGCTCTCCCTTTCAGTGTGGTGCCAGAGATTGCCGGTGCTGGGACTCTTTAGTCAAGTTCTTCCTTTGCACCATTTCCCACATCAACGGTGGAGCACTCCAAACTAATAAGCTCAGGCCTGGATGGTCCACTGCTGCGGGTTTTAGCATGGCTTTCATCACGAACTGCTTGAAAGCCTTGCAAATCCTGCAGCGCTCAGAATGATGTGTTATCCCAAGACACCTTAGGCAGAAGTCATGAGGATCAATGCTGAGCATTGGCTTATGGCAGACAATGCAAGCTTTAAACCCCTGAGCTTGCTGCATGCCCCGCAGCCTTCGACAGAAGACTATCCCGAGCACTCAAACTTGCTGTGAACTAATCTACCTACCAACTATTCTAACCTAACTATCTATGACTAATTGAACACTTGAATGAAATTATAGGGCTACGCTACACTGGCATGATTTTCCAAAAATGCTTTTAACGAAAACCTTTTCCGTTAAAAGCATTTTCGGAAAAGCGCGTCTAGATTGGCCACGGACGCTTTTCCACAAAAAAGCCCCAATTGCCATTTTCACGATCAGGGCTTTTTTGCGGAAAACAGTACTGTGCTGTCTACACTGGCCCTTTTGCGCAAAAGTCTTTCGGAAAAAGACTTTTGCCCAAACGGGAGCAGCATAGTATTTCCGGAAAAGCACTGACGATCTTACTTGAGATCGTCAGTGCTTTTCCGGAAATTCAAGCGGCCAGTGTAGACAGCTGGCAAGTTTTTCCGGAAAAGCAGCTGATTTTCCGGAAAAACTTGCCAGTCTAGACACAGCCCAGGAGTAAAGGGAGCACTTGCATGCAAGTAATTGCAGTTTCAATGCCACCAGGGACAGTGGGAGGAGAGGGGAGGAAGGGTCGACAGGATTATTTATTGAATACCATAAAGGCACCACTCCAGGCTCTACAGATAACCCAACGGAAGATAGTAAGAGAAAAAGTGCCTGATGTCTGTGCACACAGCGTTCACACACACCTGATTGGATTTAACGTGAACAAGCACTTGAAGAACTATTTTTATAGGTGGGGGCTGCTGAGAACCATTGAAACATACTGTGAACCCTGTATATAATGGAAACCAGTTCAAGGGACAGGATGGGGCAGCACCTCCAGCACGCCCGGTTCCAGCACCTATGCACTAGCATCCATCTTGTCCTCTGTAACAGATTTCGCATTTATCATGAGCACTTTTCCTTTTTTCTTGTGCATCTTGGTGCCCAGAAGTATTTTAGTTCCCTGCATAAATAATATCTGGCCTTCTTTACTGCTTTTAAGAGCCTGTCTCTACTCCACGGATGCAGAAAGCTACAGCCCATTTAACTTAGCAATACAGGCAGCCAAAAGCACATCTCCATAGTGCTCTACTCTCTTCAGATGCCCTTGTGATAAGCAGTTGATGAAAACAAAGACAGACAGGACAGAGCTGTACTGCACCAATCAGGGAGTCCAATGGCACCGTTCTTTTCTCACTTACAGCAATGTAAATCAAGAATCACTCCACTGAAATTAATGCAGTTACCATGAGAAACATTGTGTAAGAAAATCGAATCAGCTCCATAGGCTCACTGACTTTTCTGTTACCTCATGGGAATTTCATATGAAAAAAAAATCATCATAATCATCCACGTTTATACTCAGTTTCCAGCAGCTTCCAGCCTCCTTTCCATTGTGCAAAGATGGCTCTCTGTCACCTAACTGATGAGCTTTTCAGTTTCCAGCTTTTCCTTTGCTTTCTCCGATGCGCTACACTTACTTTTGAAAAGTTTCCATTTGGCTAAACCAACAAGTTTAGAGACCACTCTGTCCTCAGCTGAATCATAGGAGTATGCAGTTCATCCCTCTCTGTGCTTAAAGACTGATGCATGCATGGAGCTTTCTCTGTGACACTAAGTGGGGGAAATATGGTGCCTGCCCTCCAGGCCTAGAGCTCAATATACAAGAATTAACTGTCTCAGCTCCTGGGAAGATATTGTGTTCTCCCTTATCCATTTCTTAGAAGCTATTGCCAGCCTCAGTAGAGCTTAATTGGATGCATAAAATGGTCATGGTTTTCAGAGTTTCCGGCACATGCTGCCAGCAACTGCTCACAGTCTGTATTACTCCCAAGATGCAGAACCAAGATGCAGAATGAGTCTATTCTGACAGTTGCACTTGTCATACCGTGGCAATCTGTGTGCTGTTTGCAAAGTTATTAACTTGCCATCAAACAATCAGGTTCCTTAACTAACACATCACAGCATTTGATAATTTTAATTACTACACGTAGGACCTCCCTGGTCCGGCACCCTTGGGAGCTGAGCAGTCCCAAACCATAGAGTTTTCTGGAGCAGAGGAAGTCAAGGCTCCTCTCCCTGCTTTCAGCCATGCTCCCCTGCCAGCCCTGCTGCACCCATCCCTGCCAGGGCTGCATTCCTGTCTGGGGATGGGGCTGTGATCCAGGCCCCACATCTCTGGCCTGGCTAGGGCTGCACTTCTCGCTGTGCTGAACCCGGCTGGGGTTGCACTCATTACTGTGCTGTGCCGGCTATGGCCGGGGCTGCACTCGTGGGAGCCACTGGTGCTGCTGCCTCCAGCCTGGTTGGGGCTAAACTCACTGCTGTACCAGCTTGGCCAGGGCTACGCTCTCAGGCGCTGGCCCCACTGCCTGCAACCCCACTGGGGCTGCACTCCCCATCAACAGCCCCAGCTGGGGCTCTGCTCTCCACACCAGCCTGCTCTTACATTACACCTGCACCTACTGAGACTACGTCTAAACTGCAGGCTTCTTACGCAAGAAGCCTTTTGCACAAGAGTTTTTGTGTAAAAACTTCTTGCACAAGAGCACGTCCACACCTCAAAGTGCATCGCAAAAGTGATGTGCTTTTGCACAAGAGAGCATCCACACTGCTGGACACTCTTGCGCAAGAAAGCTCTGATTGCCATTCATGGTATGTCTACACTTGCACCCTCTTTCGAGAGAGGGATGCAAATGAAGACATTCGAAATTGCAAATTAAGCCTGGGATTTAAATATCCTGCACTTCATTTGCAATTTCGAATGTCTTCATTTGCATCCCTCTCTCGAAAGAGGGTGCAAGTGTAGATATATCCTCACAGAATAACCATCAGAGCACTTGTGCATTTTCCCATAGGGTTTTCTTGCACAAGAAACCCTTCTGGAGCATCCACACTTGCCTTTTTGCACAATAGCTGTAGTACAAAAGGGAGTTATGCCTCGCAGAAGGAGGTTTACCTACATTGGCAAAAGCCCTCTGTTCTGCCGTTTTACTGCTGATTTACTTGCGCAAAAGTGCATTGGAGGTGTGGATGCTCCGCAGGGCTTTTGCGCAAAAACCTTGCAGTGTAGATGTAGCCTGAGACACAACGGGGCCACAATAAATACCTGTGTTTATGCCATACCACAACCATGCTTTTCTTCTGAGTTTAACAATGCTATACCTATTGCTTGTGCCCCAAACTATATTTAATAAATTTGTTCCAAAAATAGTATCATTTGTACTATTTGATAGATCCATGTGTGCCACCCTGTACCTCAAAGAAGCACCCTGGAACCTCCATATTCACCTGTGCCATAGAATTATGACATATTTCATGCAAAGCATGCCATGTAAGATATCATATGAAAGGTCATGATCTGCTGAGACTCACTGCTCTGCTCAAATGTATATATCAAGTGTGTGGATCAAGTTATGAGATTTTGCTGAAATATGTTGTAAATTTGAGAGTGTCTACCGCTAGCTCCCCAGTGACAACACGGGTGGTGATCCCCACCCAGAAAGGTGATAAATGCTTGTTAATCAGCAGGAGAATTATAAACAATGGATTTACAATACCATTAGAGAGTTCCACAAACATCACACACTGGGGAATTGCTCAACTCCATGACTCAGCGAAGTCTACTAGGACAAGTCTGGGCTTGTGTAGTCCAGGGACATGGACTGCCTTGGCCTTTCTCCTCCCACAGCCCCACTGGAAGCAACCAAAATGCTGGGAAGACAAAGACGTCTGCTGAGGAGATCTGTCCCAGGCTTAAAAGGAGAAGCTTGTGAATTAAGGACGGAAACATCCAGTGGGGAGAGAAAACTGTTTGATCCAAATACTGCCTAGTTTGATAAAGTTTAAAATTTAGACTGGATACTTATATTTTATTTTCTTTGCTAACTATCTCTGACCTATTGCGCCTACCAAATAATCACTTAAATCTATCTGTACTTAATAAACCTGTTTTCTATTTTACCTAAAATAGGGGGTTGGTTGAAGTCTTTGAAAATCTCAGTTCAGTTTACAAAAGCTTGTGTTTGTCCTCTCCACATCGAGGGCAGGGTGGATTGGGTAATACATTTACAGTGGCCAGGCTTCTGACCAGTACCAGAGGATAGTTCTGAGGTGCAAGGCTAGAGAGCTGCGAAGGAATGGGCTGGTGCATTTCTCTGTGCGATTCTTGAGTGGCTCAGGGAACATGCATACAGTCTCCACATACTATTGCGCCAAGTAATAACAGTGCCTGGAGGGGTTCAATGCTTGTCACTAGAATCATGAGAGATAGTTCAGACTGGAGAGTTGAGTGGCACTGCAATACCCCAGTTTTGGGTTTTACCCCGGGGATCCCATCACATCACATATATAATTTTCTTCTGCACAAGCCTGTCAAGACTTTTTAAAAGGGGGGGGGGGGGGGGAGGAGGAATAAAATAAGGCAAAAATAAACAATTTTACTACTTGCCTGTGAATTTGTTTTTTAAATTATCTCAGTAACCTTAAAATCAAATAAATGATGTACTGCTTTAAAGATAGGGGTTAAGCTTTAACAATTGTTATGATCAACGCATATTGCTCACCACAGGCGGCCATATACAAGCATGGCAGTTGATGTACAAAAAAGTAACAGTGTCTCTTCTGTCACACTCCTCTCAATGCCCCATTAGAGGCTAGAATTTTATCACTGATTTTCAGGACTAGAGCGTATCACTCATTTTTACTCCAGCTTACTTACTTCTATGCTGGTTGCAGTAGGCATTAGTTCCAAGGCTGGAGAGTCCTACCTGTGTCATGCCAGGTCTACACTAGAAAAGATCTCCTGGTATCTCTGTACTGGTACAAATATATCAACAAATCCTCCCAGCATAGATACAGTTTATAAGTGGCAATGAAAGGCTTTTGCTGAAACAGCATAGATTGTTTCCCCAACATAAATAAGCTATACCAGCAAAACAACTTATGCCGATATAACTGAATCTACGACCCTGTCTACACTACCACAGACCATTGAGGCTAAGTTATGCAACTTCAGCTACGTGAATAATATAGCTTAAGTCGACGTTCTTAGGTCTGCATACTGCAATATCTTCACTATGATAAATCGACAGCTGACACTCTCCTATCGACTCTGCTTTCTCTTCTCATTTTGGTGGAGTATGGCTGTCAATGGTAAAGAGCACTTGGCAGTCGATTTATTGCATCTGCTGCATCAACTGCTGCCTATCAATCCAGCATGTAGTAAGCCTACATTAGAGAGTTTGCCAATATAGAAATGTTGGGGGTAAAAGAAACCATACCCATAACTGACTCTACTGTACCAGAAGAAGTTTTTAGTTTAGAGTTGGCCTTACTAACTGACCATAAAGCTGTGGTTAACCAAAATTGAGCAACTGCTTCTATTTTCTTCTCTCTTTCTCTCTCTCTCTTTCTCCTCCCCTGCAAGACTATGTGAAATTTCCTCAACCTCGTGTAATAAAATTTAGAAATTCCAAAATTGATTTAATTTTAATGGGCAACATGTTAAATGACTAGCAAAGAACTGTAAATTACTATCCTGCTGATACAGCATAATACTAACAAACACACTTGATGGGATATCACTGTGGCCCTTTTGTTCAAATCAGGAATAATCCAGGAAGTGGCAGCGATATGGTTGTCTTGTAAGAGGAAGAACATTACAAGACAACCATATCGAGAAATTGGAAAGGGTACAGAGAAGAGCGACAAGAATGATTAAAGGCCTAGAGAACATGACCTATGAAGCCAGGCTTCATGAACTGGGCTTGTTTAGTTTGGAAAAAAGAAGATTAAGGGGGGGGACATGATAGCTGTTTTCAAATATCTAAAAGGGTGTCACAAGGAGGAAGGAGAAAATTTGTTCCTCTTGGTTTCTGAGGACAGGACAAGGAGTAATGGGCTTAAAGTGCAGCAGGGGAGGTTTAGATTGGACATTAGGAAAAAATTCCTAACTGTCAGGGTGGTCAAATATTGGAATAAATTGCCAAGGGAGGTGGTGGAATCTCCCTCTCTGGAGATATTTAAGAACAGGTTAGATAGACATCTGTCAGGGATGGTGTAGACGGAGCTTGGTCCTGCCTTGAGGGCGGGGGGCTGGACTCGATGACCTCTCGAGGTCCCTTCCAGTCCTATTATTCTATGATTATCTGCTTTGCTACATGTCTGCTATTCACCAAATGGCTGTGGATGGATGGAAATGATTATGTATGGCAATACAATGTATCTTCTCTCTTAGTCTGAGAGGTCTAAATTTTCAAAGGATCCATTTATTTTAGACGTCCATGTCCTATATCTCTAACTTTCAGAGATGCTAAGAACTCACAATACTAAATGAATCAATAAGTACAATGAGTGATCAATCCCTCTGAAAAATCAAACCTGGACTGTCTGAAGATGGGCAACAAAAATTAATGAATACTTTTGACCATGGAGTCTTGAGTTGGCACTGTTATAGTGCTATCATCTAGGAAAGATAATGTACTGGGAAAAATGGAAGAAAAAGAAACAGCACAGGATTTTAAGTAGGCTTATGAGGATCTCAGCAACCAGAAATGGATCATATGCATTTCCTTTCTTTTCCATTTTCCTGGCTGGATTATGCATTGCTACAGTAAATACATCAGAAAGACTTATACTTGTCCCTTTACAAGTAGTAAACAGTTCATTCTAAAGGACCAATGGGAGTATCCTCTTGATTCCAATTTTAGTCCCAGGCTGTGTCTACACTGGGCCACTTATTCCGGAAAATCAGCCGCTTTTCCGGAATAAGCTGCGAGCTGTCTACACTGGCTGCTTGAATTTCCAGAAAAGCAACAATGCTCTACTGTACAAAATCAGCCACTATTCCGGAAAAACTATTCTGCTCCCGCTCGGGCATAAGTCCTTATTCCGGAACACTGTTCCGGAAAAGGGCCAGTGTAGACAGCCCAGTATTCTTTTCCGGAAAAAAGCCCCAATCACGAAAATGGTGATCGGGGCTCTTTTCCGGAAAAGTGCGTCTACATTGGCCCTTTTCCGGAAAGGGCTTTTCCGGAAAAGCAGCCTGCCAATGTAGACGCTCCTTTTCCGGAAAAACTGAAAACGGAATAGTATTCCGTTTTAAGCAGTTCCGGAAATTCATGCCAGTGTAGACGTAGCCCCATTGTTTTAGCTGGGTTTTAAGACTGCAATAATTTTAGGTACTAATGAAATAATGGGACTACATGTGAGAGATGATGACAAGATTTATTCCTTAAAAAACTTAGGTTAGCTGACACATTTAAAATAGCTATACATTTGTGTATTGCCATGAAATTGTACTTTTTATTCAGCGTTATCTTCAGTACTTGAGTGGCCCTGAACATTCCAACTAACTGAAAAAGAGGTTCATCTGCTAATGCAATCCTGTGGGTTTTATGTTTCTGTTTTGTATCAAGTGAATCCTTCAGATGTCCTTTATACCTGACATCCATTCTTCTGTGAAGTCTTGAATGCTTCTATATTATTTAGAAGTCTCCCTATACTTCAGGCTCCACTCCCCTTAAATACTTCTTTTTAAAATCAATGTATTTAGTTTTATTAGGTCCCAGATATCTTAACAAACAGAGGTACATGAGATTTTAGAAGAGGTTAATCTCAGTAGTAAATTTTAACAGCTCAAACGAGCCTTTTTAGTTTTGATGGGGTACAGAATTTACATCATTGCTTTATATTCCTTTGTTACTCATTTTGGACCTAATGCTTAATTCCAACGGTATATTTTTATTGAGTACTTCACACGCTGAAGGGGCAGAAACTTTGGTACTAGATGAGATATGT
This sequence comes from Pelodiscus sinensis, assembly GCF_052426305.1. Taxonomy (NCBI): domain Eukaryota; kingdom Metazoa; phylum Chordata; order Testudines; family Trionychidae; genus Pelodiscus; species Pelodiscus sinensis. The sequence continues at coordinate 177,783,492 of NC_143054.1, read as the reverse complement.
TAGTCCTGGGTTTCTGCAATCTTTCAAAGAAAGCCCATTTGTTTTTGTCCTAAACTAAACTATTTCAAGAGCCACAACACACACAAAGCTAACTGCACACATACATAAATATGGCATGCTCGGGGTAGGGGGAGCAGGGCTAGGGGTACAAGAAGGGGTGTGGGGTGCTGGCTCCAGGAGGGCGTGGGGCTTCCTGCCAAGTGGCACTTTCCAGGAGTGGCTCCTTGTTTGCAGTACAGCAGTGCTAAAGCAGGCTTCCTGCCTTCCCCACCCCACTCTGCTCCCAGAAGATGTTCTTAGGGATGGGGAGTGGGTGGCACATGGCTCTGTGTGCCGCCTCTCTCTGCCAGAACCACCCCCTCAGCTCCCATTGGTCACAGTTCCCTGTTCCTGGCCAATTGGAAATGAAGGGATGGTGACTGGCAGCATCCACGTGCAGTCTTCTTCCCCTCCCTCCCTGCCATAGGATTGCTCTGGCTGCTTAGCAGCAGCTCTGCTCCACTTCCGGAGCTCCGAGTGACTGGGAGAGGGGGCAGGCTGCTGACCCTCTCTGCCAGACAGATAGCAAGGACAAACAAGTATATGCCTAAAAAAAAAGGTAAACAGTAACTCGATAAGAGAATTTCAGTCTTTCCCATGGTTGATCTGGAGCTGTGTACTGTACAGTGTTTTATCAATATGACTAAATACTCTTGAGTAATAAGTAAAAATGCCTACCACAATGTAATCTGTCAGTGCATGAGGTTCTTTGGGAACCTAGATAACACATGTGGGTAGTCCAAATTCAGGCTCAACTATTGTGGCCAAATGCTACAACGAATCTACCCACATAGGGCAGACTCACTTTGTAGCTACCCAGAACATCTCCAGTATGATTTTTTGTTGTCTCTAAACCTAAAATCCCAATATTAACAAAGAAAAATACAAGAACAGAATGAGCTCTTTGAAAACTTCATTTCCTACAATTTTCTTATGGATGCAACTCAAGTTGTTCACAATGAACAATGAGCCATGCATGGCTTGGGTCTTGTTTGTCTGAAAGACCACTTCTATTCCCATGCACAACCATGATGCGTAAGGTCAGATGAAGCTGCTAACACTCCCCCCTAAGTATGAATGCTTGATAGGCTGGGGACTGAATGTCCTAAGTGGAGCATTCTTGATCCTGGAATTCCCCTCCCTTGATGATCTTCATAATCCCCTCTGAGATTGCCTGAAAACAGCTTTGCAGTGTTCCATTCACCTGTTAAAATTAAATTGCAGGATCTAACATATGCATTACCATAGAAGGAAGGGCACAAGCTTGAACTCAGCTAAAAAAACTAAAGAGACAAGCCTCTTTGGCTTTGTCTACACCAGTGTTTCTCAACCTTTTTTTATAAAGTACCCCTTTTAAAAAAATATATATATATATATATATATATATTTATATATATATAAGTACCCCCAGTACCTACAGTTTTCAGACACACCATTTTTTTCTGCCATTGCAACACATTTATTTAAACAACTTAATTGTAGCGGGGTGGGCGATGAAATTTTTGGGTGTAAAAAGTACAAAAATAATAAAGTGCTGTAAAACTTAAAACAAAAAATCAGTTTTCTCCAAATTTCAGTTGTGTTGATGTACCCCCCAGACTTCTCTCAAGTACTCCAAAGGGTAGTTGTACCACTGGTTGTGAAACACTGCTCTACACTACATGGTTTCTAGTGACATGGCCATGTCAATGCAGCCATTTCACTAAAAGTTGGGCAGCAAAAACAACCTTTTTCTGCACAAAATAACCTTCTACCTCCTCATCTGGCATTTGCTTTGTCCGCAGGAAAGTACTGTTTATACTAGCACTTGCTGAGGCAGAGCTTTTGTCATTCATGGTTGGGTTTTTCAAGCACCTGAGAACAATAAAAAGCTTTGTTGCTCAATTGCCAGTGCAGACAAAGCCTTCCATTCCAAAAATTATGAAGTTCCTCCTTCCTGAGTCTTACAGCTGAGTCTTAGACCTCCTACTTACTCAGGTAAACCAGAGGGACAAAGGCTAACATTTAAAATGTGGAGTGAGGTGAACAGCTTTAGTCAAGCCAATTTGAAATATCTGAGCTAATTCTTTATCAACATCTCTTGAACAATGGAATATTTTGGAGGAGGCAAACTTTTCTTAACCACCACTTCACAAGAATGTGCTATAATATCATGGACAGATGGCATTTGAACAAGCAGGATTATTCACACTGGCTACAGATGCACGAGTTGTGCAGTTTCTAATGCCAGCAGCAGTGCCACTCTTTACTATCATTACCTATGCGGGTGCATAAAGAATCAGGATCTGTCCTGTAAGACTAATGCACGATTTGTGATACCCAATAGACTGTTTGATGATAGGGCAGGATAACAGGGACATGGAGATATGAATTTTATAAAGAACACTATATAAACAGGAGAAAATTCCACAGACTTACAATGTATCTCACTGAACCTGCACTCAAATGTTTGTAGCAACCATAGCTATTTAACAATTTTAGAACAGGAGTTCTCAAACTTCATTGCATCATGACCCCCTACTGGCAACAAAAATTACTCTAAAACCTTAGGAGGGGATACTGAAGCCTAAGCCCACCCAAACCCTTCTGCCTCAGGTGGGGGGGGACCAAAACTCAAGCCCCACCACTCCAGATGGGGAAGACATGGGGCAAAGCCAAAGCCCAAGAAGAGCTTCCTTCAGCCCCAGACAGGGGCCTGTAACCTGTGCCCTGCCACTGAAGGGTAAAGCCCAAGGGTTTTATCTATGATCCCAAGCAATGGGGCTCCTCCCTGTCCACCTGGTGAGATGGAAGGAAAGATCATCCATCAGGCAGAGAAGCAGGAAATGCATTTGGAAAAGTGCTTGCCTGGAGTACTGGTTCAGACTATAAATATAACCTTTGGTTTTAAATAGAAGTATTTTTAAGCAGGGCTACACCAGTGGAAGGAGCCAAGTCTCTGGCTATGGCTATGCTACAGATTAAGTCAAAATAAGTGATGCTGTTCAGGGGTGTAAATTAGGCACCCACTTGGGCAACATAATTTATGCTGACAGAAGCTCTTATGTGGATAGTGCTGTTTCAGTAGGAGAGCCTTCTTCGGGGTGGATTAATTAAATCAATGGGAGAGTTCTCTCCCATCAGCTTAATGCAGCTACACAGATGCATGCAGCTGTGCCACTGTAAACTCATGTAGCAATAGCTTCTGTGCCACAAGGCACCCACAATGCCAACTATAAAAGGAAAAAAGGTAAAAATGTATACACTTATAACAATAGCGAGCAATGCCTGAAAAACCTAATCAATTCCTCTACATGAGAAGTGACTATCTATAGTTCCATACCAAATCCATAGTAGATTCTCTGTTTTTTAAACTGTTGTCTCTCTTAAATTATCTGAATTATTTAAGCACCTACTTCTATGTCCTTTAAGAGATTGTTTCATGTTTATTATTTATTACTCAGATAAGGTGAGTAATAAGGTGTGTGATCTAGCTGCTACGGAAGTCAGTGAAGCACCTGACGTCAACAGGAGCTATATCAGGTGCCTAATTCTTACTAATAATATTTGTAACAAAAATAACATCAAATCTACTGGATAAAAGTAAAACACCAAATATTTTAAATAGGTAATAGTAAAATGCAATTTGCTCCTCATGTAATGTCAAACTTTAAACATCACAGGGCCTGATTCTAGTCTTACACTAGAGTCACTGCTGATTTGCGTCAGTATGCTTATATCACAATCAGGCCCTAACTTTTTTTTTAATTAGCTAAAAAGAACTGCACCATTACAGGGCAGACATTTAACCTACAACTTTAATTTGCACTGTGCTGATGGTATCTGTGATTTTCAATTAAAAATACAGGTCTTCTGAAAGTAACAAAGTTTAGGATTAGGACCCAGTCCTTCATCCCTTCCATGAGTAGTTGCTCTTAAATTCAACAGGTTAATCACATGAATAAGAGCTTCAAGATTTGGCCTTTATTTAACTGCATGAATGATTTCATATTCCTGTCACCCAGCTCTAAGCCTGAAAACGCAAGATAGTCAGGCTAGGTCTACACTACAAAGATAAATCGGAAAAAGAAACATAATTTGTGATACACAAATTGTGTATCTTTTTCTGATTTACTTCAGGAAGAGGCTTTTCCGAAATTTGGCACATCGACATGGCACCAAATTTCAGAAAAAAGCCCTCTTTTGACACATCCCTTATTCCTCATAAAATGAGATTTACAGGGATGGCAAAAGAGCAAGTCCACATTTTCGGAAAAACAGATGCACACCTTGGAGGCGGCATTGGAGGATCCAGGAAAAGTACTACAGTGTAGATGTAGCCTTAGAAACATCAAGGTGTTGTGAGCCATCAACTCCCACTGACTTCACTAGGTAGGGTTTGGAGACTCAGCAAATTGCAGCATTGGAGTTTTGTCCTTATGAATGAAAGAAGATAGTACTTATCCCTTGCCAAAGTAAATTTTATAAATAAAATATTTTAATACATTAACAATTGTTGTATGTGTAACTGCTCTTCTAATCAAAATTCCAATAATCAGAAACCTCAGCACATTTTGAGCTATTTTCCCTCCTCACAGTATGTCCCACACTACTGAGGTATTTTGTTCAGAGGTCAGGAATGTGGACATGCTACCATGTGATCCAGGAAATCATTTATAGAATGCATAAAAATTACTTTGCAGTACAGTGCCTCAGAGCTAAGGAAGCATGACATAATATCTCTGCCACTCAAACATGTTTGGTTAATGTGCAATCTTTCATATGCAATAATCACATGCCTTTAAACAAAAAATAAAGAGTCAAATACAATTTGCATGAAGATCAGAACGTAACTAGAAAGGAAATTATATGGATTTTAGAAACTTTATAACTTTAGATAATGGCATATCTTTGTCAGAACTTACTAATGATTGTGAAAGCCTCAAAATATAGCATTTGTCCATTTAAGAACATCTTGAGTGTTTTAAACCTTGCCAAATGAAAAGACTGTGAAAATTATACCGTCCTTCAGATTCCTTTAAGATCTAGAAATTAATATTGTGTACTGTGTTGTACATCATAGAACCATGAATCAAAATAATTTGAATATGCAGCCAAAATTTTAAAAACTGTGAAGATTCCCATCTGATGCATGTAACTGAAGCAGTTCTGATTTCTAGACTTATTTCCATAGCAGATGAATCAAAACATTCATTCAAATTTAGTCAGAAGTTATATTCTAGATAAGAAGGACATGTTCATGATCTACCAAAGACTAACTACCTTTTAAAAAAATGTAAATCACAGTGGCTAAGTGACATTTCATAACAGTTTATTCAGAAAGGCAATAAGTATGGTAGTATGAGAAAACATTTACTACTGCACTCTCTGTCTGGACTCTGACGAACAGAACCTGCTGTGTCCATTTTGATAAAGAAACTGAACCAAAACTATTATCAGTTACTGTAATATAAATCTGGAATGACTCTACTGATTTCACTGGAGTAACTCCTGATTCATACTGGTGTAACTGACAATAAAATTTGGCTTTCTGTTGTCTTGTTTTTAATCAATTAAGTCCGTATTTCTCAAAACTAATCTCTGTACACTGGAAATAGGAACTTACTGTGAATTGCAGGACAAGTTCATACACTCATTGAAGTACTCTGGGAAAAAGGGATAAAAACCTTCTATTTCAATACTACTATGTGTGAAAAACTAAGTGTGTGTATATATTATCACCAAGACAATGATTAGACATTACACTTCAAAGCGTACATATAACATTAATCAGACAACATAATCTAGTCAAATAACCACACTGATGTGGACAAGTTAAGTCCCTCCTTTTCAAAGAATTCAAATCATTCAAGGAAACTTACTCAGGCTGCCTGAGAAATTTCACTTTCAGATTCTGGGAAAGTTTTTAACCCACAGTAGAGATTTTAGAAAACTGACTAGAGCAGTCAATGAATGAGGCACTTAGTATCCTGAAGGTGAATTAAGGAGCCTCTTTTCTTTGTTTGGACTTAATAAGGTAACAAACAGGTCAGCTGGACCAAAAAGAAGCTACTCACAATCTGCTGTACAGATTCAGATTTATAGCAGACCAACTTTTCTAGCTTGTTCCAAGGACAGTACAGTACACGAGCTCTTCAAATTTAGTCCAGTACTACATTTACACGTTAAGCCATCTATACTGAGGAAATGGTGAAACTATAACAATATTTTATTTTATCAGCAGTGACCAAAAGCACATTATATAAAGTGAGGTGTAGTATCATCTAGTTAGCACGTTCTTGTCCTACTCGTCAGGCTAGCTGGAGGTTGTATTGCTCCCACTGTAGCTTATATGGGCTGATTTTGAGGGAAAACTGTTCTGACGTGGGCCTGGCTGTGCTTTATTTGCACTAGAACTTGCCAGAGCTGAGCCCCAGCACCTCCAGGTTTGGCTCTTCATAGCCTGGGCACCTCTGCGCTTGTTGCATCAGTTACAAATGTAAAAAAATTGCTTGAGCCCCAGCACCTCTGTGCGACACATTAAGCATGGGTCTGGTTCACACATGGCAAAGAATGACTGTAGCTCCAAGTGGGATCCACTGCTGAGGCATGTCACAGGAGTCTACACTGGTAGAATTTTCCTCCTTAGGTAGCACTACATAGGGATGTTAAATTTAGATTAATTGGCTAATCGAATAGTCAATGCAATTTGTAGCGACTATTCAATCAGTTGATAAGGGTGCCTCAGCCTTTGAAATGTAGCAACGGCCTATGGCTGCTGCTACACTTCAAAGGCAAAAGGGCTGCAGAGAGCACAAGGCCAGTAGGGGACTCAAGCAGTCCCCCACTGGCCCCGTGCTCCCCGCAGCTTTTCAAAGCAGCAGCGCTGCACAGAGTCCAGGGTCAGCTGCCACTTTGAAGCATGCCCTCTTCTTCCCACTCCCTTGCTGCCTTTTTCTGATAAAGGCAGCAAGTGGGGGGAGCAACTAGTCAACTAATGTGTCGGCTATTCAATAAGCATTTGCTTATTGCATAGTTGACTAGTCGTTCACATCCTGAATACTACATACGACATAAATAAAGCTTACTACTCAATTATATTAGAATTTTGAGTCTTGGACTTTAGTTCTGTCAGGCAGCCAATAGAATGTTTTTAACAGGGACAAATACACACAAAATTCAAGAAGGGATATTTTAAAAGCATTGGGCTGTCCCATGAAGCAATAAGTCACTCTTATACATCAGATTTCTACTGAATGGAAATCTTGTTTTGTTAAGTACTTGCACTGAGTTCCAATAACTTGAATGCTTACCAGCTAAGGCCTTAATGCGGGATCGCTCAAACAGTCGTGCAGAACTATTTTCATTGTCCCAGTCATCGACATCCCAGCGGTTGTTCACATCACTGTATTGCTGTTGGATTTCAATATTGTCATAGTCTGTTGCAACTGTTGTTGTCATCTTGCACCTTCTCAACCTACCCTTGGCATCAGTTTCTCCTTAGACAACTCTGTAGAAAGGAAAAAAATAAACACGGTGGCTTAAAAATATACACGTACATTGAAAAGAGGTGAAACTAAATACTTTCAGCTTCGAAGTCATTGGCTTCATTTGGTAAGCTGAAGAAACAGCTTCAATACAATTCAGAAATCTTAATAGCCTTCCAGTCCTACTGAAATCCACTGAATACCATTTACTTCCAGTAAAAAAATAAATAAATCATAATGACTCATGACAAATAGAATGGAACATGCTAAATAACACAATTAGATATTTCGGTAGTTTTTATTTTCAAAAGTTATTTGTTTGCATTTTATACCTGTGAGACTTGACTGTAAAACATTAATTCTAGATGAGCTAGCGACAAAAACCTAATTTACAAAAAAAGACTTGGAGACATTTCCAAAGACTCTTGTCAAAAATTTAAAATACACTCATGTAAGAATTAGCAGAGTGTTTTGACAATCAGGAACATTTAGTATGCGGATAAAGAAACGTTTATTTCTGCATATGTAAAGTCCAAGCAAATGACCAGCACTAGGAATTTACCTGAATCGCACTCAGTGAAATACATTAATCACCATTTCCTTGTACTTATTTCAGCAATGAAATGGCAGCATACCAGTCACAACTTTTTGTGTTTCTCAAATGCAGCCATCATGGCTACATTCCGCCAGCATTGGCTTTTCATGCCTACTGGGCAGTGATTAGGTGGGGGGGGGGGGGGGGGCGGGAGGGCATACAAATATCATTTTTCATAGAAACAGACTTACTAGCTAGCAAGTCTTTTTTAAAAAAGCAATAAAAAAGCAAAAGAAACAGCAACAACAACAAAAGACAAGAATGTGCAAACTACATTATTTGTTTCTATTCTGTTTAGCCCAGTAAAAAACAAGAGTCAACTGTACATTATTTTTAAATTGAGTCTACAATAAAATCCGACATACATGCATTACAATTTAGACATGTATATGTGCATATTTATTTGTTTTCCTTAAAGTTAATTACGTTTTTTAGGAAAAATTGTTAGAGTGGCCACTAGCATGAGTTCGTGACTGCACTCTGATGCCACCAAAATATTTCCCTTGAGACCCTCTCCCTTTTCCCCCAGCCCATCTATTACTGTTTTCCATTCAAGGATCTTAAAGAATTTTACAAGCACTACAGGTCTGCAACATACTTCTACCAGAGGCTCACTGATGCCATCACAAGAACAGTGCAAGGAAGGAATCAGCCCTCCTGAGGCATGAGAGGGGAGAGAGCTGTTATATTTCCCCCCTGGTGCTATACCAGCACAAGGTATTTATTTATCTTGTGTCAGTGGCCAAAATGTTGTGTGGCTTGAATCCAGGCTCCACCCATTCTCTGCCTGCTCCCCCGCCCACCTACTCGGGCTGGAATCCTGAGTGTGCACTGTTACCCCCTGCAAACCCAAATCTCAGGCCCAAGGAGACTGTAGAGAGATATAAACAGGTTCTTACTTGTCATTTATGCCTTCCTCTGAATGTGGCTGGGAATACCAGCCACTTCCCCAGCCAGGCTTCTGAAGTGCCCAGAACGGCGATCGCGGCCCCGCCTCCCAGATGGGGCTCCCAGGCTGGGAGGTGGGGCCGCCATTGGTGCTGGGAGCCTGTGATTGCGCAGAAGCCTGGCGGGGGCGGAGAGAGTGGCTGGGAGTGCCAGCCACTGCCCCTGCCCCGCCAGGCTTCTGTGCAATCATAGGCTCCTAGCGCCGATCATGGCCCCGCCTTCCAGCCGCTCCCCCCGCCCACAGCAGGCTTCCGTCCGGTGCGCAGCCAGAAAAATCAGAGAATACCGGACATTGCATATGTCCGGTATTTTCTGATTTTTTTTTTACCAGACAAAGAGCGCACATACCGGACTGTCCGGTAGAATACCGGGTACCTGGCAACCCTACCTGTATCTCTGGTGGTGTGTTTGTGTGCAAGTGTAATCTTTGCTCTTGACTAGGAAAAAAAAAAGTACCACACTTTGCAAGGGAAAAATGGAGTTCTGAATGAACTCTGCATATGTTTACTGAATATTTCTGATGAACTAAGCCTAGAATGTTTGTTGTAAGCCATTAAATAAATATGCAAAAGATGAAAACTAAATATAAATTACAGTGCACTATTTCCCTTCATAAATCAACACAACTGATAAAATCAATGCTCAGAAAAATATGAAAAAGAGGGTTGGGACATAGAGAAATCCAACCTAAACAAACAATATGTACTATCCAGAAATAGAAAATGTCAACAAAATAAAAAATAATTTAATTTATATACATGATTCCCCTCTCCTCCCCAAATTCTATAACACAAGACAGGAGATTACAACAATACAGAATTACATAGCAAACTGATTTTGGGCTGAGGCCTGCATTCCTTTCTCAGACATTGCATATTAATGTCAATAGGCTTTAGTAAGGACTACAGGATCAGGACCAATATTTTAAACACAGAAGATCTGACTATGACCCAGTTACTTATCTTACATTTGTTTTAAGGCCTATCATGTCATAACAAAAGCAACATGAGGCATCTGAATGTTTACTTATATGATGATTTAGGTCTACAGAGAAATATGATAAAGATAAAGGTCTGTCTTTATTGCTAAAATGTTACCACATAATAATAAAGGGTCCCAAAGAGAATAGTGGTTATTAATGAGGTACAGGTTGAACCTCCCAAATCCGGAATTCTGTGGTCCAGCAGGGCCAGGGATGTTGCTGGACTAAAGACCCCCAGAACAACACAGTGGTTGGGGAGCCCCCACCCTGGCCCAGAAACCCCGCATCAATGGAACTATGGTCTTTCATCCCTACTTAAAATCTGCAGCCAATGACCAGTACAGCAACAGAAAACTTCTGGAATAATCTAATGGTGAAGCAAAAGTAATTCAAGACAAAGTCTCTGGATTTGGGCTAGCTCTCTGGCACCACCTAGTGACAAATGAAAAGGGAATACAATAGAATAGCAACCAAAGCACATCTGTTATTACCCTGATTTGAGTTCAGGTTACAAAACTTATTGCTATATCTATTTGAAGGGATATATGGATTGTTTTACTAGAATCCAGGTTCTCTCCATCAGCATTTTACATTCTGAAGCTCATAAAAAAATCCAACTCATAGGAACACAAATTGAATTTTGCTGGTCTCTGAATGAGATGTGCTTGCTTTTCCAGCCAAATATCCTAGCATAAAAAGTGTCATTAATTTCCACACAGGAATCCCTGAAGATTTCCACCAAAGGGGATTGCTTTGTTTTGTAATCCCCATATTGTATACAGAGATGGCTAGTGGTTATATAATATACTGTTACTGAAGTGTGTTTGTCAGCTCTGTGACCTTTACAAAAGATGGTAAAAAATCAGAAACAAGTTGTTCTGGGAAGGCGTTTTAGAAATCATACTCCTTCATTTAAGGCATTTTACCTTTTGAGACCAACATTTTCTAACAGAAGACTCTGAAATAGATCTTTTTCAGCCTCAGCAACTTAAAGCAGTTTCTGTCTACATTGATAAACAGACACAGAAAAAGGTGTAAAAAGCCTGAGTAGCACTGATTCTGATTTCATTTAGGCTGGCTCTGGATCAGGCCTTAAATTTACAGAAAGACTCCTAATGATTTCAATATGCATTCGAATATGCTTTTGTTCTGGTCTGTACACTGGCACAAATCAGGAATAACTCCACTGAAGTCAATGGAATTATGCTGGTGCAAAACCAGCATAACGGTGATCAGAATTAAGCCCCAAATCCTTTACACAGCATCAGTTTAGACCAGGTCTTAACTGCAAAATCACAGGTGTCTTTGATATTGAATGTGTGGTGTAATTTACAACATTCCTTCTAATCAACTATGAATCATGACTCTTTTCCCTAAAGTTTCAAATGTACTTTATGAAAGGAAGTAATTCAGAATGGAAAAATAAAATTAGTCAACCTTAAGGATTGAACCTGGTTACTTACTAATTTCCCATAGACTCACATAAGCCACTGAGTTCATCTGTTTCTATATCTATATCTACAAATATGTGTACCAAACAGCTGTACTGTGTGAGTCTCCTTTATTCCCCTAAGTCCCTGGGCCCAATTCATCCTTGGTAGAGATACATTAGGGATGCACTTCGTCCATTATTTCAAACCTGCTTGCCTGGAAAATTTGTGTTTTCCTGCCCCTCCTTTAAGGTTGCAGTAGAAAACAGGCATTTCTAAAGGAAGTGCTTAAGTCTGGAATATTGACTGAGTACTACGGGGACAGGCAAATAGAGAAGAAATACAGCAAAGAAGAAATAAGCACTTTACAGGAGAGCTCTCTGCTATAACGGTAAAGACAATTTTAAAGGAAAACTTCCATGCAATATGAAATAGTTTCCCTGACCTGCTCTGACACACACCAGGACTAAACTGTTAGTAATTATTGTTCCACCAAGGGCCGGGGGAGAAAGAGGTAGGTCAGTATGAGAATCAGATGAAGTTTTCAGTTTCTTATTCTAGAAAAGGAATTCCTGTACTTCTCCTGAGCCAAAATCTTAAATTATGTTCCTAAATTATACCTATCCCTATTAAAAAAAATGAAAGTATTGGTAAGCCAAATAAATACAATATGGGAGAAAAATGTTTGACAATATATTTACAGTCACAATAAGATTCTGTGATCACCATTAATTACTTAAAGAATGATCCACTGTCTATTCTCCAAACAAATTACAGAAACATGTCTTTCATTGTCAGCATGTTACCTTCACTGAAGTTCTGCTCACTAATTTTATTTGCTCAGTTATTCGCTGCTTGATGATTTCAGCAAGATCTTTGTGAGTCCAGATTTGCTCTACTGAACTATATAGTCAGCATAAAACAGGAGACAGTTGTTTTGTTTATCATTAGCTTACTGTAGCATTCTCCAATCATGTGTAAAGTTTCTGATAAAATACTTGCAAGAAATACACACTATATATTATATGGCACATACTAAAAAGTCCTTTTGATAGAGGAAAGGTTTAGCTCAAAAATGCAAAATGGTTGACTTAAACATCCTGGCTTTGAGCTGAAATACCAATTTAACAATGCACAGGACTTTCTGGGAGGAGTTTTAAATGAGAAGTCCTTCCTAATTTTTAGTAATGAAAACTTATGTTAATGTCTTAGCTGTTATCAAATGTATCCATTAAGAATTAACAAAAAACATAAATGTTCATGTACCCAGTATTAAAATTATAAGGAAAAATACTTACACATGAGGGTTTGGAGAATGCAATCAAGTTTTATTTAAATTATAAACTAATTTCATTTACAAAATGTACGGTATACATTATTGTGCATTTCAAAATGCTTTGACATTCACACATATATATACTATATTTCTTACTCCAAAGCAACACCCAATTATACCATGGATACAAAGCAAAGTGGAGTCTTTACATATGTCAGACTCCGTAATTAAAATCAGTGTCATAGTAAACTAAGTAAATACTACTACAGACATGTTACAGCACCCACAATACATAGTGGAGGCCTTAAACATGAAGCCCTACTTATGATTTGCCATAAATGGTTTCTGTATATTTATTAGCTAATGCCTTGGGGTACGTCTACACAGCTGTAGATGTCAGTTATTCTGAAATAACATAATCCGTATCTATACTACAAGCAATTACTTCCACATAATGTCAAAATAATGTCCAGCTGGACAACTTCTTACTCTGACTCCTGTAACCCACATTTTACGAGGAGTAAGGGAAGTCGAAGGAAGAGTGCTCTTTCTTCGACTTCCTGCTGCGTGGACAGCACCAAAACCTGAATTAAGCTATTTTGTCTTAAGCTACGCAATTGACATAGCTCAAGTTGTGTTCCTTATTTTGGCTTTAGTCCTGCTGTGTAGACGTGCCCTTGGTTGATGATCCAGTGTAACACTGGTTGTCTACTCCAGCATCCACAAAGTTGCAGATCAAGCCCTTTAATTGCAAAGCATTCTTTAAAATATATTGTATAAAATGAGTTTTTCTTTTCCTGACATCATCTGCAAAAAGATTAAGTGGTTTCTAAAAGAGAATCAACTTACCAGAAAAAACATTTATCTCACATAGCTTTCAACGGCAATTTCCAAGGAGCAGTATTTACTCCCATAAATATATGGATTCTGATGCATTTACTTATCAGATAACAGAAAATAAACAATGTTATTCAGATTGCCTGAAGAATGAATTAATTTTAAAAGAAACTCACTGATTATTCACAGTGATTTATACTCTTGTGTTTAATAGGATAAAATTACAATTATATTTCTGTCATTACCACATATGGATTTACTTCATAATACTTATATTTATTGTGATTATATAATGTTTACTTTAAAAAGTTATTATACCTATATAAAATGTCCTATGTGATAGTCAGTTGCAAATTACTTTTATTTCAATTATCAAGAGAGTTTATTATTCTAGTAGCTATCTTTTGAATAACCCTCTGAAATGGTTTCATTACTTACGTAAATTGTCTATTCCCTGTCAAATGCAGTATTCACCCAATTTTATTTGCCTGACATTTTTACAATAAACTATGTAGGACTGAATGGCTCAGAGGACTAGAAATGAGATACAAAAACTTCCACCTTTAAGTTGACAGAATAAAAGTGGATAACGTTGTCTGTGACCAAGAACTTTTATCATACATCTGGTAGTAGTGTCCATCCATTTCCTAAACATAAGGGCTGTGTCTACACTGGCTGCCTATTACGGAACAGGCATGCAAATGTAGCACTTTGGAAGAGGCAAATCCGCGGGGGATTTAAATATCCCCCGTGGCATTTGCATTTTCATGGCCGCCGCTTTTTTCCGGCTTGGAGATAAGCCGGAGAAAAGCGTCCAGATTGGCACGATCCTCCGGAATAGGGCTTTATTCCGGAGGATCTCTTATTCCTACTTGCAAGAGAATAAGAATAAGAGATCCTCCGGAATAGGGCTTTATTCCGGAGGATCGCGCCAGTCTGGACGCTTTTCTCCGGCTTATCTCCAAGCCGGAAAAAAGCGGCGGCCATGAAAATGCAAATGCCGTGGTGGATATTTAAATCCCCCGCGGATTTGCCTCTTCCAAAGTGCTACATTTGCATGCCTATTCCATAATAGGGGCCAATGTAGACGTAGCCAAGATGTATATGCCATATTGACCAATATCACAACTGGTATTCTTGCTGGCAAGCTCCTCAAAGAGGCTAAGGGTTGAATATGCATAGAGCCCAAACTATTATCTCACCCTTATGGGAATTTCATCAAGGGTGGTGCTGATGAACGGAATACTTCACAGCCTCTGTGATTGTCAGTCTGGCTCTTAGCAATAAATTCACTTCACCATTTTTATTTTTTTTAAAAGCATTGAATAGTAATTAGACTTTATATTTATACTGAGTAATATTAAGCTCCCTTCATCCAACAAGATCAAAGCATACATTGAGTTTGTTTCCACAACATGGCACCCACACAGACAGGCTTCCACGACTTCAAGACACATTTAAGTTGATTGATTCCAAATGATTTAGAAACAATTTAGGAAAGAGATGAGGCTGTAAAAAAAGCTACATTACTTTAAAAACAATATTATTAAAATACAGCAGCAAAGTTTTTTTTTTTTAAATTAACATTTAGCGCCAGAACATAGCAGTTAGATGACTAAACACTTGCATATGCACTTGAAAAATTGGGAGACTTAAAAAAAAAAGCCTAAAAATGTTGAAAAGATTAAGTTACATTTGCAACATCATCTTTAACTTGGCTTCCTTACTCTAACAAATGAATCATTTAATTTTGAACAGAACAAAATTATCCAGTCCAGAAAAAATTAATAGTGACCTGTAAATTGTGAATCTACTCGTACTTAAGTGATGCATCCTGGATACTATTATATCTCAAAGACCTCTACTTATGGTCCACATTATACCTTCACATACAAGATCCTGCCTCTATCCACTATCCACCATGAGATGAATACTCCACTCTATCCCATTTACCTTTCTAGTGTTAGTCAGAAATCTGGTGATTTAGATACAGACCATATATCAGCCTATAGGCCACAAACACTTAACTAATATACACATATGCAAAATAGAACTGAAGTCCCCTTCTTCCAGTTACATGCAGGAAGAGTGTGTATGATCATACAATTATGCAGTATAATTGCCCGGTAATTTGAAGGCATAGCTCCTCAGAAAATCCCTTTGTTCTTGCAGCCCCAGGAAATGACCATAACCCCCATGATTTTTTGAAGCATTGAGACACCTATGGTCAATTTGTGCTACACAAGAAGCAAAGGTTCCAAATACTTAAAACTAATCATAAAATCTTCCAAACTTAGAGCACAGAGGCTCTACTAGTTACTGAGGTCAACTTCGTAAAGGAAATCTGGAGCCTAATCGGTTTTCCACAGATTCATGGATTTTAAGGCCAGAAGGGGCAATTAGTTTGTCTAATTTGACATCCTATATAACACAGACCATGGAATTTTACCCAGTTGCCATTACTCGGGCAAAAGTCCTGTTGACTGCAGTGAATTGAGTAAGGACTTCAGGATTTTGTCCTGGAAGTTCTAGAACATGCCATTTGAGATATGGGGCCAGATTCTCAGCTAGTGTGAACTAGCATAGCTCTGCTGAGATGGGTATCTGACCCGTTATGTTCCAAAGAACGTGTGACATTTTTTCCAATAACAGAAGCTTCTCAGTTTTCAAATTCCAATATCTAAAAGATGACTTTTCCAAGTAATTGTACCTTTTCCAAAGTCCTCTTGAGCCAGGAGAACCAGTAGAGAGAAAGGGGTTCAGGGCTGAAGTGGGGAGAGATATCTCTTCCCAAGCCCTGAAGCTGCTGGGCTCAGGGGAAAGCGGCCCCTCCTCACTGTCCCCAGTAGGAAGCCATCCAGGTAAGCCCAAGCCCCAACCCTCTGCCCCCACCTCAAGCCCCTTAGCCGTGAACACCGTCCTCCAACCCAAAGCCCTCATTACTAGCTCCATCCCAAAGCCTACACCCCTGCCCAGAGCCTGTACTCCCTCCTGTACACTAACCCCTAGTCTTGAACCCCTTCTTAATCTGGAGTCCCCTTCCTGTATCACAAACCCTCATTCCCATCCACACTCCAGAGCCTGCACCCCCAGCCAGAACCCTTGTACCCCAACCCCCTGTCCCAGCCCTGAACTCTTCAACCTCAGCCCTCCCTAGTGCCTGCACTCCCAGCTGGAGCTCTCACACTTCTGCACCCCAGCCCTCTGCCCAGCTCTGAACCCCTCCCACACTCAAAGAACACCTTGGTCCCACTCCTGCCACACGCATTTTATTACAGAAAGTTATTATGGGAACCAATATAAAGGTGATGTGTCACACATCATCTCCGCATTGGTGAACATAACAAAATTCATTCTGCTCAGAGGTGGGGAAAATTAGAGGGAATACTGGTTACAACCTAAGCATAGCTCTATATAGCCCCCAAACTAGTGTTTAAAAAATAATTTAAAGGTAAAATAATGTAAAAGTAAATATTGTTTGTCTAATTGGTAGCTGCAGCAAGGCACAGAAAGCAGTGGAAGTCGGCCATTTAATGCATTTCTGAGTCATGTTCTTCCATCTCTGCACAGAAAGTGAACATCTACAGGGATCCCAGCAAAGGGCTTCATTCCTCAGCTGAACAGTTTGCACTAATGCTGACATATGTATGAATGCACATAGACTGCGCCAGAAATATGTAATTAAGGCCATTTCATAATGCTCTCAATTGCATGGGGTTGGAAAAATGCTAAGTACTTATTATGGTTTTTAAGCAAAATACAGAATATGCAATGTCTTTTCCAGTATTTATCTGTTATGGCGTATTTAAAGAGTCACTGTCAGTTTGGGGGCATCCAAAGCTACTAAGCCCAATTATCAAGAGCAGGAGAGCTCCAAATAATGTATCGGGAGCCACAGGCCCAAGGTTGTGTATGGGGCTGCTAACCCCACAGTCACACTCTCAAGTGCAATTCAGACCAGCGAGGGGTTGTGTCAGTGCCTGTCTTGTAACTCCAAGTGCCTCGCAATTCTCTGTTGCTGTGGTTCTCTTGTTTGGATGCTTCCAGCCAGCGAACAAACATGTAGTATCACAAGAATCTGTGTTCTAGGTAGGGATATAAGCAAGTAATCGAATTGACTACTTGACTATTTGCTTTCCCCACTTGATGCCTCGGTATCAGGGGGGGCAGGGGAAGCAGGAGCCAGTTCTCCCCAGCACTGTCTCCGAGGTGCCACCTGTTCCCCCCACCACGCTGCTGCTTCTATCAGAGGAAGAAACACAGGGGAGGGGATCAGGGGAGGCTGCCACAAAGCATCCTCTGCCCGCAGCAAACCCGGGCTCATTTCGGGCAGAGGTTGCTGGACCCAGTGTGCCCCCCCCCCCCCATGGACAGGGCTGCTGGACCCGGCACGAGCTGGGACTGAGCCAGTCCAGCTCAGTCCTGTCTCACACCAGGTTTGGGAGCTACCCCCAATGCGGCTCTGCATTTTAAATATAGTAGGAGCCATGCTGCTTGTGTGTCCAGTTCTTACTACATTTAAACTGCAGAGCTGCAGAGAGCATAGCTTCTGCACCTGGTGTGAGCCAGGACTAAGCAAGCCTTCCCTTATCAACTAATCAACTACATGATTAATGAATTACCCACTTCTTAACATCCCTAGTTCTATGTAGCCTTCATTCAGAACTCTGTCTCCAGCAGCCTGCCTAAAACTCAATAGTTCCACTCAAGTGTCTATCATCCACTTAGTTCATGCAGGAGTGACCACTACACACTCTCAGTCCCAAATTTCCCCCAAACTGTGTGCTCTGCAATGTCTGGGCCATTTAGAGAAATATCAAGGTCCATTTCTCCCTTTCAAGGACAAAACCCAGCAGCTGGCTACAGTAACTACAGTTAGCATTCAAGTTAAATCAAATACAGGACTGGGTTGGTTTAGATTAAAAGTATAACAAGTTTATTAACAAAAGTCTTCTAAGTGAGTTAAAATAAAAAAGGGCAGAGTTAGAAATGGTACAAGCAAATAAAAGTGAAAAACACGTAGGCTTGACAAAAGAAGCTACAGTCTTTGCTCAAGGTAGTTTCCCTATCGCTCTACCTTCCAGCAAGATGGCTGCCAATGGTCAGAAAGGGAGTTTACTGTTACAGAGGACCAGCATGGAATTTGGGGTTCTGGCCAGTGGCCTAGAAATTGGAGACCCAGTGACTGGTGACCTGATGACCAACACCCAGGTTGGACAACACAGCTGGTTCTGACCAGTGAAAGGACAATGAGCTGCAGAGAGAATCCCAGTGACCTGACCAGCTGGTTACAACCAAGAAGAATATAGGATGGTTGAGAGGAGAGGTGAAGAAAAGAGGGACCCAGATAGCCCTGCTTACCTGGACAGAAGACAAAGGACAGGGGAGGAGCTGTTAGGGCTGTGGATGTTGGAGGCTCAGCTGGAAGGAGGAAGCTTCTGGACTGAGCAGAGAGAGCAGGCAGAGCTCACCTGCATGCAAGAGAGACTTAGAAGTGCTGTGCTGAAGGAGGCCAGGCCTGAGAGCCCTGAGAGTTCCTATGCTGTGTTCAGCTGATCAATATACCCTCCTGTTTTACACTGGCTGAGAGTCACTCCACTCTAGAGAACAGGGTTGCATTATTCCCTCTGGAAGTGGAGGCTCCTGGAGATCCAGAGCTAGTAGACTCTCTGAGGGGGCCCGTAGTGAGAGACATGTGTGCTAAAGGTTCAGAGAAGTGCGGTTCCACGCAGTGGAGGGGCTTAACCCCTGAGAGAGAGTGGACCCCCAAGAATGGCTGTCACACTGAAAAGGGCTCCCTCCCCAGGGACGGTATAGGCCAAGCATGAGCAATACCTGTGAGTCTATGGCAGTAATCAATATATTCACATGATCAGCAGGGGTATGGTTAAAGCACTATTTTATTCTCTTGTTAAGAAAAATCATTTAAGGGAGAAGGAGAACTGAGAGGGAAAGAATGGAGAGGATGCTGACGTATGCTACATGAAATGAAATGCAGGAATGGGATCTTTGTCCCATCTCTTGCAGCTAACAAGAAAATCCAGCCAAGTGGGAGAGCTGTGGTGCGGCAGTGGATATTATAACTTTTGCCGAAGGAGGATAAACAGACCTGTCTTTTCAGTGAACTCTGGTAGAAGTCTAATTAAAAACTGGCTCTGGTAAGAGGGAGATTTAAACATGGGACCAGCTAAATTAAAGATAGAGAGAGAGTAATTCCCTGTAGTCCGGTCAAATTCGTTGGAATCTGAAATCTGATAACTATTACCGCCTTACATTCTGAAGACTGCCAAATAAACAAGTCTGAGGATTCTGCTAGCTCAGGAATTGCTGTAGTTTTAGCATTTATACTCCCGCTCCTGCATTCTCACCCTTCCCCAACCTAATCTTATTGCAAGATTTTCTTCCAACTTTCTTTGATTATTAAGGGAAATGAATAACCAGCTGTGTGACTCAGTGAGCCATGGGACAAGAGCATAAACCAAGGAAACAATTTGTAAGAGAAGTGGCGGGGATCCAAAGAATCAAGAACACTGCTACTCCATCCAATGCCATGGGCTAATTAACGGACCACTAAGGCAGATAACCTTCGGAGTTAAAAAGAAATTAGTATTTAACTCGCATAATCAGATGTTTTAATTTTTAAACACTGAGATACATTTTTGATAAACAGCCATGATTCTTTAGAACTGAAGGCAAAAAGCTCAGCCTAATGGCAGTTATACTAATACTCACCTGATTCTCTGTCTGAGCCTGCTTGCGGCTCACTCCCAAACTCAAATGAGGATTGCAGCTCTGCGCATGGTTCTTTTACAGGAAGGTCATAACTCACCTTCAATTGCTGCTGACACCAAATTGAAAAATATCAGCTTTCCCATCTAGGTCACAATCCTCCAATTGCCTCTCAGCCACACATTGCAAGTACCAACACCATCAGTTTCTCCTGACACAAGGCTGCTGTGGTGTCACCATCGTCCATCAAGTGAATAGTTGCCATGTTTAGGAAACAGGCCTAGACTGATAGGTATGTAGAACTGATCATTAATTGTCTGTTCCTGGTGCCCTCTTGGTCTTTGACATTCTGTTATGGTTATGAAAAAGACGACTCTAATGGTGTGTTTACACTGCAGGGCTTAACTCGAAATAAGCTACGCAAATTGAATTATGTCAATTGTGGGACTTATTTCGAAATACAGGCAGTCCCCGGGTTACGTACAAGATAGGGACTGTAGGTTTGTTCTTAAGTTGAATCTGTATGTAAGTCGGAACTGGCGTCCAGATTCAGCCGCTGCTGAAACTGACCGCCAGTTCTGACTTACATACAGAATCAACTTAAGAACCCCAGGCGTCCCCAAGTCAGCTGCTGCTGAAACTGATCAGCAGCTGATTCCAGGAAGCCCGGGGCAGAGCAACTCTGCCTGGGGCTTCCTGTAGTCAGCGCTGGTCAGTTTCAGCAGAAGCTGACTTGGGGACGCCTGGGGCAGAGCAGCTGGGGTGCTGCTGGGTTGGCCCAGTAGCGCCGCTCCTCGGTGCTACTGAACCAACCCAGCAGCACCCCATCTGCTCTGCCCCAGGCGTCCTGATTCAGCCGCTGCTGAAACTGACCAGCAGCGGCTGAATCAGGACCTGGGGCAGAGCAGCTGGGGTGCTGCCGGATTGGTCCAGTAGTGCCCAGAGCGGCGCTGCAGGACCAATCGGCAGCGCCCCAGCTGCTCTGCCCCAGGGTCCAAAACAAAAGCCTGGTCTGCTGGGGGGAGGGGCACACTAGCTGTGCCCCTCCCCCCCAGCAGACCAGGGACACGGGGAGCAGAGCCGCAGCGGCAGCGGGGTGCCGCGCCTCTGAGGCTTTGCTCTGGCAAAGTCTCAGAGGCGCGGGACCCGCCGCGGCTGCCGCTTCAATCCCGGTGCCTGTGGTCTGCTGGGGACGGTCCCCAGCAGACCACAGGCACCGGGATTGAAGCGGCAGCAGCGGCAGGTTCCCGCGCTTCTGAGGCTTTGCTCTGGCAAAGCCTCAGAAGCGCGGGAACCCGCCCGGTGCCCCTGGTCTGCTGGAGACGGTCTCCAGCAGACCAGGGGCACCGGAGCAGCTTACGAACGGGGCTTTCTCGCCCCGGAGCTCGCAGGTAGCAATCCGCCACCTCGACCTCCGGGGCGAGAAAGCCCCGTTCATAAGTGCGGATCCGACATAAGTCGGATCCGCGTAAGTCGGGGACTGCCTGTAGTTTATTTTGAAATTGGGAGTGTCTGCATAGCACTTATTTCGAAAGGAGAACTCTTCCTCCAACTTTCCTTATTCCTCGTACAATGAAGGTAACAGGAGTTGGAGTAAGAAGTCCTCCAGCTTGACAGTATTTTGACACTACTTTGAAATAACTGCCTACTGTGTAGACGCAGACTCAGTTACTTCGGAATAGTGTTGTAGTGTAGACGTACCCTAAGAGTAAACTAACCACTTAAGGTCAGAAGGAGAAGTCTTGGGGGCCAGGCTTCCCTGTTTCAGAAGTTCTGGTGTGGTGACCCAGAGAATGATGGGACAGACACTCAGAGAAAGGAAGTTGGCCCAGGGTAACATTTATCTTCAGAAAAAACAGGACTGTTCCTTTAAGAAACCAAGAAACTTTATAGTGAAGGGAAGGCAGGTCTCTTGCAGCCAATATGAACAAGTTCTGGAAATGGAGGCAGCATATTATTTGCCTCTTCCCTCATAAGAGACAAAACATCTGCTAATATCTTCCAGGTATGGTAGAATGAACCTGAATTGTTTTGATTCTGCCTTCAAATTGTGGTTCAGCTGTGGGAAATCCCACCCAGGAGAGGCAGCTGGCAAGAAAAGGGTAATTTGTGATGGTTTTTGTTTCACGTTTAGTTAATTTGAGAGACTCTGCAACCAGTCCAGGCAGAGCAGGATGGGAGTAATTTAAAGGGACAATTGAGATATGTCAGTTAAGGGTCACAGACAGCTATATCTGGCATACTTGGAAAGATTTTGGTTGACAAACTCCTGTTTCCAAAAGTGAAAATGAAGGAGACACTAAAATAGCTAAATGCAGCTGTAAGCCTAGGCAGCTGAATAGTAGCAAGCCTAGGCTGCAACCCAAGAGGTTCAGCAGCAATTTATAAAGGAGTAAGCAGTTTCAAGAGCTTCTCATCAAGTGTCTGACTAGACTTGAGTGCACATTTGCCACTGCAAGCCCTTGTCCTCAGCTTGTTAGACTGGAAGGTCATTTTCTAGTCCTAACTTATCTGGTCTCATATGAACAACAGCCCAGAGTGTCCCAGGGAATCCTATCCCATTACTGTAGATACTCAGTAAATGCAGTGAATTCCAGATAAGGAATTGGCCCAGAACTATAACCTAATAAAGACAGAACTCAGAGAGGGGTCACTAGAGACAGTTCCAAACTGACCCCAAGCTGGAGCCCTAAAACAGAGGAGCCTCACTGTCCATTGGCTAACTGGCTCAGGGTCACAGCCTGCCTGCTTCAAGGACTGTACAATTTTTTTAGTTACTAACTTATCAAAGATCAATAGAATTACTAATGAGAGAAGGGTTTTCTCTTGAAATAACCACATCTTAACAGCATCTGTTATTTCGAAAGAGCGCCATAATGAGATTATGCAAATGGAGCACGGGATATTTAAATCCCGGCTTCATTTGCAATTTTGAATGTCTTAATTTACATCCCTCTTTCGAAAGAGGGTGCAAGTGTAGACATAACCATCGGTGTTTAACCTCTGCCCTTTGAATTAGCAATTTCACTTTAGCTTTTTAAGATCACTAATTTCTCTCTCTCTTTACAAAGAGCCTACCACAAGAGTGGGGAACCATTTTTTGGTTCAGGGACCACCTATCCATAGAAAAATCAGTCAGGGGCTGAACACAAGTCAGAAATAAACAAAAAAACACCCCTCACTAGCATGGCCTCCCCAATGCTGGGGGGAGCCCCGAGCCTCCAGGACTGGATCCAGGCACGGCAAGGATACTCCTGGCACCTACATACGGGGATGATGATGGATGACCAAGGAATACGTTAGACAAGGAAGTAAAATTTCAGATTCTAGCCTCTGTAGGGGTATGTCTACACTACCCTCCTAGTTCGAACTAGGAGGGTAATGTATGCATACCGCACTTGCTAATGAAGCCCGGGATTTGAATTTCCCGGGCTTCATTAGCATAAGCGGGGAGCCGCCATTTTTAAATCCCCGCTGCTTCGAACCCCGTGCAGCGCGGCTACACGGGGCTCGAACTAGGTAGTTCGGACTAGGGTGCCTATTCCGAACTACCGGTACACCTCGTTTCACGAGGAGTAACGGTAGTTCGGAATAGGAACCTAGTCCGAACTACCTAGTTCGAGCCCCGTGTAGCCGCGCTGCACGGGGTTTGAAGCAGCGGGGATTTAAAAATGGCGGCTCCCCGCTTATGCTAATGAAGCCCGGGAAATTCAAATCCCGGGCTTCATTAGCAAGTGCGGAATGCATACATTACCCCGCTAGTTCGAACTAGCGGGGTAGTGTAGACATACCCTATGTGTGTCTGCGCTATGTGGGTGAGACATTTGCACTGAAGCAACACTTACATACACAAGTGTCAATTTGTTGTCAATTTGTACTCACTAAGCCCCTGGATGTGAATTGACATTTGTATATGCAACTGCTGCACTAAAGAAAATCCATGCCCCATTGATAGAATGTTTTAATTCTAACATTTGTGCCACCTGCAAAGCATGATGTTATATTTGTGTGCATGCATAAGAGGAAGCAAGATAGAGAACTTTTTGAAAAATGAACCCTCAGATAAGAATGAGAAGCATCCAGGAATACATAAATACCATAATAAAATAATAATAATTAATTTATTAATGTGTTTATTTATTTATTATTATTGTAAATACCAAGTCAAACCCTACTTGAGTAGCCACAGAAGTCAACAGGCAGGCAAGGTTTGGCCCAACGTTTCCTCGAAAAGATTGTTATTTGTTTCATTGTCCCAAAAGGAAAGCAGAACATATCATCCTTCTCTTCTTGGCCTCGCTAATCCTTTACAGAGAAAGATGTCAGGTAAAACTAACCTTACTAGCTATATTTGGCCGCAGTGAAGCTTTTAATGGACACCAGCTGCTGATTCCTTTCTACATTCTTCACATTCTTTTAGCCAACTCCTGACAAGACTAACAGAAATCTTTCCTCCTAAACTTCCATCTGATGTATAGATAAAATAGTTATGCATTTTCAGTCAAGAAAAAGAAATATACATAATTTCTGCCTTAATTTTTTATGCATGCCTGTAGGCCTCCAATGACCTTCGGGATCGGTTAGAGGATTTAATGTCATCTAGATTAAAGTCAAATTGCTTTTCAGTGCATTCAGAGTGAACGGTTTGAGGAGCTGTAAGAAATGAAAAACACACGTACATTGTGTTTCAAAATGCTGGGAGATAGGGTGAAGGAAATGGAGCGACGGTTGAGAAAAGGTACATCTTAAATAATGTGGATAAATGTTGCAGTCCTCTAGTATTTTAACAGTGGTCAAGGTCCTTTGTGGGTATTTTTGCATCTACTCTCCTCTGCTGTTTAATCTTAAATGTGGGCATTTATCTTTTTAAGTGATACAGCATAGGCTCTTAAATATGTGCTCGTCTTACCAAAAATAAACAGATAAGTTTCTCAGTATCTGCAATATTTCCTTATATTCCCATATACTTACTTTAGGAAGTATCTTAAACACATATAATGTATTTAGTTATCTAAGACAAATGGTCAGTCTTTAAAGGCTATAACAGTATGTTTCCACAAATACATCGTTTTGTCCCGTAAAGGACACAATGCAAATCTAATTAATGCATTTTTAATCTAAACCACAATATTTTATCTGACACGAAAAAGGGTGGCTTTGACATTTTTCTCTAGCTTTCCCCAAGTCAGCCTGGAGGGTTCTCCAAGTCCCATTCTCCATTTTTAATTTTACTCCCTCCTTCTTCATTCTCCTTAAGGGTTCATGGTGCTGTAAGAGCCATTAATCTAGTTGAGCAGTGCAATTCTTTAGTCTTCTGAAACAGTCAGAGGGTGACTACTGGGTGAAACAAAGCACTCCCTGGCCCCCTCCCCCAGGCTAAAGCAATGCTTCAAGCCCATGCTCACTTGGGAGCTGCCTTGCTAATTTGTTGTACATAAAAGCATCTCTTCAAGGTCACCACTTCCATTAGCAGAACACCAGACAGCACAGTGGCAGACTTCTTCCTTGATTCCATTAGGAACTCAGGTTCTCTCAATGGTTCTGGGATTACCATAATATAGACTATATTTCAAAGAAAACCTTTGTACATGATTTGCTATCATCTTCTTTCACTATTTTCTCAGGCATCTACACAACTAAACAAAACAGGCAAATAAACAAGATGAGGAAATCTCTAGCTAAATATCTCATTGCTGTTATCAATTGACAATTTTGTGGTGCTTTAATATAAACAGCAACATGTTGAACCTCTCTGGTCTGGAACGCTCTGGTCCAGCAACATCTCAGTATCTCTTCAAGGTGGAACGAGGTGTAACGGTAGTTCGAATTAGAAAGCCTAATTCGAACTACCTACTCCGTGCCGCGTGTAGCCGCGGGCACGGAGTCCGAACTACCAGGGATTTAAAAATGGTGGCGCCCGGCAAGATGCAAATGAAGTCCGGGATATTTAAATCCCGGGCTTCATTTGCAACTTCGATTGACTATATTAACCACTCTAGTTCGAACTAGGGTGGTAGTGTAGACATACCCTAACAGAGTTCTGGGGTCACCCTGACTTTCACCCTTCTGGTGCTCCTTCTACTCCAGTGGTCTCCAATCTTTTTACACCCAAGATCACTTTTTAAATGACAGACCAAGCCAAAATCTACCACCTCTCCCCTTCCTTGAAGCCCTTCCCTCTCTATTCTCCTCCTCTCCATCACCTGCTATCCCCAATCCTTATACCGCTGCTTTTTTCCTCCCAATACTTCTGTAGGAAGAGGTTTTTCCAATATTTGGCCTGTCTAGACTGGACCAAATGTCAGAAAATACCCTTCTTTTGGAAGTCCCCTTATTCCTCGTGGAAATAGAAAGATCGTGTTTGCTCTTCCACTAAAAAAAGCGGAAGAACAAATGCATCCCTGGATGCAGAAGAGTTTTTCTGGGATATCTCCAGAATCCTGAAAAACTCCTGCAGTCTAGCCATACCCTTGCTGAGTTGAGGACAGGAGGTGTAGGCTCTGGGATGGGAATGAGGGATTTGGGTGTGGGAAGGGGAGAGAGGTACAAGGTCTGGGAGGAAATCTGGATGCAGGAGGAGGTGGAGAAGGGGATGCTGGCTCAGGGAGAGGGGTCCAGGCCGGGCAGTGTTGGGGTACTAAGCAAGCCACTAGTTTGTGGATGTGAGGGTACAGGAATTTGGGTTGTGGTATGTGAGGGGCTCAGGGCAGGAGGTTCCAGTGTACAGATACAGGGTGTGGGGCATGGGGGAGTGCAGGAGTGGCTGTGGCCAGATGGGGGCTTGGCCCCAATTGGAGATTTCTTGGCCAGGCTTCATTTTTAAAGAAAATACTATGTCAAACACAAAAAGTTTCTGCATTGTCTTTATTTACGAGAAGGGCAGAGAACCTGTCTTGAATCAGGGGTCAATGACCCACAGAAAAGTCAGTTGGGAGCAGGGGACATGGTACTGGGGAAGGGTGCCAGTGGGGGCAGGGTTCTGAGGCTGAGGGCAGAAGAGAGGGAACAGGGTGCCGTGGGAGGGGGAGTGGGTGGTAGGGGACAGGTTTCTGCAGCAGGGGGCAGGGTGCCTGCGGGGGTCAAGTTTCTGCAGCGGGAGGCAGGGTGCCAGGGGGGCAGGTTTCTGCAGGGGGAGGGCAGGGGACAGTTCTGTGGCTGGGGGCCGGGGAGAGGGAATGGGGGCAGGAGGGTGGGGGACAAGGTTCCGGGGCAGGGTGCCAGTGGGGGCAGGGAGTCCCCTACACCAGCCTCGGAGGGAAGCCTCCACCATGCGCTGCCTCTGGGGCTGACCCCCCCACGGAGGAAGGAAGCCCCGTTGCACACTCCCTCCCCCCTCCCGCCAAGCAGGGAAGCCCACAAACGTGGCCCCTCAGGGCCCCCCACGGGCCAGCCGTGCTGCTCCCGACCCAACATTCCCCACCTCCTCCCCAGGACAGCCGCGCTGCACCCAATCCCCTGCCCGGGGCACCCCCCACCTCTCCTACTCTTTCCTCCCCCTTCCCCCGCCCAGGGTTTAAACTTACCGCGCTTGACGGGGCGGTGGGGTGATGTTGCTTCATCCCTGCCACCTCTTTCCGTGGGGGCCTAAGACCCGCCAGTTTTGACCATGCAGCCGCGCATGAGCGGCAAACCCGGCGCCCATTCCCCAGAGTGCCAAAGTGGCGTTCCTTCTAGTGTGGGGGCTCGCGCACCCGCACCACGGGCGGCCCTTTGAAACATTAGGCTGTGCCTGTGCACACCCAGCACACCCCGTGCGCACGCCTATGTCTGTAGTGTAGACATAGCCTGTGTGTGCCTGCCTACCTTGAGAGTTAGCTATCAAGAACACAGTTTGTTTTCTGTGTTGTTTTTTGTTTCATTTTCAATCTCTCTAGTGGCAAAAGAGCTTTCGGTACCCCTTGGGAAGAATTTGAAGTGTGTCTTCCTTGTTTGTTAGGGACTAAATCACTTGATGGTGGTAGCTACCTCCCAAAGTCAGTGAATCTGTGACTCTGGGGAGTTTTTGTAAGCAGAGCTGATAGAGGCAAAGTATTTAAGGTTTCTTGCGGGCCCCCACCTTCTGCACTCGAAGTGCCAGAGTAAGGAACAGCCCTGACATCAAGATACACAAAAAATATCTGAGTATTACTCCATTCTGATTTAAGCGGTTTTTTGGTCTGGAAAATGTATCCTCAGCTGGAAAGTTTCCAACCCAACAGCTGCATTGCTTTTCTACTTCCACAAACAGTGTAGCAGTTAGCCAAAACTCTATTTGTGCTGGCAGATAGCCAAGTTTTTATTATTATGTACTATTAGTTCATAGTGAGAAATGTGGACTAAGGAAAAATACATCCATAGAGGCTTCATAATTGGGGACAGATGTTAAGATTTATGAAGCTTTACCCACTGGACAGTATCACACATATTGTTTCTATCACCTGTTTTGTTTTCTGAATTTTTAATAAGTTAACTATGCATGCTTCAAAAAATTCTAGAATATTCTTCAGAATAAATAAATAACTTTTAAACTACTCATTTCCTCTCAATAACAGCTCTTGTTTATGGGTTAGTATATGTCATTTATTATTAATGCCATATTGAAATAAGAACTTGACTTTTCTTTTCAGTATCTGGCAAGTTCTGAAAGCAATCAGTGCCTCACTACTTCATTTTTTTTAATTTCCCAAACACTAAACCTATCACATTTCAAAAGGAAAGACATTTGGAATTCAAGATAAAACACCTAATCAGACTCACCAAAGGCAGTGAATTGAGAACAAAAATCATGCAATTTAAATAGTTTACCGGTATATGCTCTGTAAGAGAGCAGCTGGCCCCTTCTGTGTTGGAAGGCTTGGGCTAACCCTTCTTGATTACGAATGAGCTACCAGGGGAGAGATCAGGGTGAATGCACTATAAAGAGCTGAAGGAGATTGCAGTGAAGCAGGAAAGTGTAGAGAGACTGCAGGGTATACCATGAAACCAGTGAGCTGTGACACAGAGGAACATGGAGGAGCAGAAGACTCCTGTTGCAAAACATGGGCAGAGTTTGGGCCTAGAAATTTGTAGACTTCATCAGAGACCAGTGCCAGAAGTCTAAGCGCCAGCTGGAATGGTGGACGGTGAGAAAAGAAATGATCCAACTCTGAAAGAAGACACTGGAGCTTAGTGTGTACTTGTGTAGTGCTGGACTTTTTGGATTTAGTGTAGACTTTATTTTGGTACCCTGGGGATTGTTAAAAAAAAACTTCCCTTTTTAAGGGGAATGCAAGAGGAGTTAAAAGAGACAGAAGACTGAAAAGTGACCCAGGCCACGAGAGAGCGTGCTCTAAACGTACATCCTGCTATGAGCTCACATACTATACTCACCTAGGCCAGGTCTACACTAAAGGGGAAAGTCGACTTGAGATGCAACTCCAGCTACGTTAATTACATAGCTGGAGTCGAAGTATCTTAAATCTTGTTTTGACACTGTCTACACCGCGGGAGGTCGACAGGAGCACCTGCTACCATTGACTTCTCCTACTCCTCATGAGGAGCAGAACTACCAGCACCGATGGGAGCACCCTCTCAGTTGGAATTAGCGTCTCTTCACTGGACCTGCTAATTCAACCCCTGGAAGATCGACTGTGGCAGCTTCGATCTTCTCTGCAGTGTGGACAAGCCCTTAGTTACTCAATGCAGGGTTTTCCCCCCACCAGACACACATAAAATATTTATAGTGATACTACATGGTATGCAGAAAAACATATTACATAAAACAAAGTTTATTACAGTTCATACTTCTATAGAGCAACTGAATTTGTTCAGTGTATTTTGTGAACGTCACTTCTCCAGTAGTCATGCAGATAAATATCTGAACTTCAGCCTTCCTAATGAAATCCAGGTTAATCTGCCTACTTTAGTAATCCAGTTCTAACCAGGTTTCTAAAACCTAATCTTGTATTTTCCATAAGCAATTTTGCAATCTGCAGAATATCAAAATTCACAGTAAATAATACTGAGCTATTATAAGAGAGTCTGGTGGCACTTAGCATAACTAGTGGCAAAAAGCCCATACACTTCATATTTTCAATTCTTTAAACAAACATACAAAGGCAAAGTAATGTAATAGAATAGGCTGGTAGTATTTTGCACTCACACTCACATTCACACACACAGAGCAAGCATTTACAGAAGAAAATAAAACATAGTGCAGGTTATACCTCTCTGGTCTAGCACCCTCGAGACCCGCCAGGTCCCGAATTTCTGGCCCCTCTGCTGCCACCAGCCATGGGGCTCTGCTCTGGTGGCAGCAGAGGGACTGGCATTGACCAAGAAGGGACTTGAGGAGGGGACTCAGAGCAAGAGGCAGGGTGACTTTGGAACCCTACGGCCCGGGACCAGGAGCACAGCCTCATGGGAGAGTATGTAGCTGCTCCCAGCCCCTTCCATGGGTCTGCACTCCTACCCCCTTCCCCCGCTGCAGGGCTTCACAGCCACCCTGCCTCTTCCCCGTCAAGCATCCTCTCCCCCGTCTCCACTCTTACCCCTCCCTCCCTGAGCCTGAGTGTTGAAAATGAGCTGTCTGGTGCTCTGGAAAGCCATTGGAGGAGTTATTGAGCATGGGGGGTCTGGCTTGCCCCATGAGTTCTCCAGCTGGGGGGCACACATGAGGGGTGATGGGCCATAGATGATATTGGATATCAGAAGTCCGCAAACTACTTGTATGAACTAGGGGTGTTAAAATACATTTAATTAAATAACCATGTAACCGCTGAACATTTCAGCAGTCACACAGTTATACAAGAGGTGGCAGTTGACTCCCACATGCCTTCTCCCTCCACCCCGGAACTGCTACCTCCCGGGGGGGGCCAGAGCACCAGGACCCGGCTTTTAAGCCAGCTTCCCACACAACTGGGGAGCTCGCATATAACTGTGAACATTAACTGAAGAGCCCAGGCTCATAGGTTAACCATGTACACCACAGGTGGGCATGATACCTCTCACGGGCTGAATCTGGCCCGCCAAACCACCAGATCTGGCCCATGGACACCCTTCCCAGGACCTTCGGGCATGCAGCAGCTACTGTTTTAAACACAGGGCTGCTCCCTGTGACTTTCTCTTATCTGGAGGAAGCGGGAAGGCTTTGGGTGAACTGCCCGCCCCCAGCCCAATCCTCAGCTCCTACTGGTAGGAAATAACCAGCCAAAAAGAACTGACACCAGCCAATATCTCATCTCCTGTTGACCAGAAATAGCCAACCAATAGGAGCAGAGGCTACATCTACACTGCAGGCTTCTTGCGCAAGAAGCTTTTTGCAGAAGAGATCTTCCGCAAAAATTTCTTGCGCAAGATCGCGTCCATACTACAAAAGCGCATTGCAAAAGCGATGCACTTTTGCACAAGAGAGCATCCAGACTACATGGCGCTCTCTCAAAAGAAAGCTTGGATTGCTATTCACAGAATAGCCACCAGAACACCTGTGCTTTTCTCGATTGGCTCTTTTTGTGCAAAAACCCCGTTGCCCATCCACACGCAGCTTTTTGCACAAGAATTCACACTGTCTCTTATACCCCAGTCCTTAATCCATGTGCCCTTTTACACCCAACCTCCATCCTAGACCCTGCACCTCCTCCACAGAAATGTGCAGCCCTTGGCAACTTTCCAAAACTTTGGAGTGGTCCCCCACCAAATATTATTGACCACCCTTATATACTCGATTACACTTTCGCATCTCTAGTGTGAAAACAGACTTATTTCTCAGTCCCTCCCTCATTGCCTCAGGAACAGTGACTCTCCTGGAGAACCTGATGTTTCCTTTGATCTTTCCCACAGTCCACAGCATGCCAACAAACTCTTCCTGAAAACTGATTTCATCCTTTCCTATGGAGTTCTCACACAGACCAAATTCTCTAAAGGCTGGGATTTTCAAAGGTTTCTATGAGAATTATGAATCCAATTCCCATCTAAAAAGGCAGGTTTGTTAACTTTTAAAATCCAGCAAAGAGTGTTAGTGGAGATGTGAAATATCCCACCTTGCCCATAGCTATATTACTGATTTCATTAGTCCAGAATGATCCTGTCCTTTTGATTGGAAAAATTGATTTCTTTGGTTTGTTTGGTTATTTGTTTGTATTAGGATAGCACCTAAGAATCCTAGTAAAGGAGCGGGACTCCATTGTGCTAGGTGCTGTACAGACGAGAAAAACAGTCCTAGAAGTAATCCCACTTAAAAGGATTCTAATACTGTGCTAATGGTTTGAGAGGAGACACTGACAGGACAATAGTCAAGATTTAAAGAAGGCGGAAAATGAAAAGGACCAGTGAAAAGTTCCATTAAACATTGTGAGGAACTGATGCAAATGTTCTTGGCTTCTGAAAAATGACTGCATTCCCTATCCAGTTTCTTCACTACTTGCTGGCCCTATTCCTTGAATAATTCCTGATATGCTTCCTCCACGGTTTCCAACCCACAGGCTAATGGCCTGTCATCCTCATTAAGTTCAATTTGATTTTTCATTCTTTTCAAGTGTACAACTTTAACAATTTTTCACTTTAACCCCTGACTCAGAAACTAAGAACCGCAGATGCTACCCACTTAATCCCAACAAAGTTCAGACCGGGTATATGCAGGTGCAAGTCCACTGACTTTAATAGTCAAATTTATTTATAGTAGATTTGAATTTATTTATACTAGGTCTGAATTTGACCCACTATCTCCAAATAAAGTTTAATTGGATAACTGGTTAAACATAATGTTAGGAGAGGAGGAAGCTGTATACCAAATTTGGTGGCCCTAGCTCTTACCATTTAGGAGGAGTTCTTGAACAAATGGACTTGCAGACAGACACACACACACAGAGAAACACTCTAAAATAAATAGATTCTATTATTGACTTGGAAATTTAAAACTGAAAAGGCAGCTCATTTTAACTTCCACTAAAATATCGCTATGCAGTAAACACAGCGATATACAATAACTTATTACACTATGTCTCAACGACTTAATTACCTGCATCCTGCTTCAGAAGCCTTTTAAATCTGCACTTGAAAGGAAATCCTCTGAGCAGTCATTCATGCTAAAATTCGACACTCTAAGTGTGGGTCTCAACAAAGACCCCAGTTATCTTACCCATTACAAAGATAGCTTCCCCAATTATCACCTTTAATACCATTAGCTCACAGACATTTACCTTCCCTTCCCCCGCAAGCCCCTTCTGTTCTGAAATTTGATTTATCCTTTTCATATGTGTTCTTTTTTTTAATTGTATCCTTTGGTATATTTGGTTGTGACTATTTTCTTCCACTATTTGATCTGAGGAAGTGGGTCTGGCCCACGAAAGCTCATCATCTAATAAACCATCTTGTTAGTCTTTAAAGTGCTACATAGTCCTGTATTTTGTTTTAGCTACACCATACTAACACGGCTACATTTGTATCACTTATTACACTACAACATTGTCCATTTTATTTAAGTTGACATCAAGCCTCTAATTTAAGCAAGTTGATTCTGTGTGTCCTCACTATGCACATTTTGTCAGTGGAGCACATCTGCATTAGCAGGTCTTGCACTGATTCATGGAGCAATGAACTTTGGGCAGCTGTCCCATAGTGCATGGGGCCAACTGGAATGTTGGTTGGGCATGCAATGTCTCACAAGACAAAAACATTTGTACAGATGGTTATAGGAATATGGCATTAGCATGATGCACATACTCCTTTCCTTGAAATCAATGGCAAGCAAATCAACCCTTTTTTCTCCCCTAAGCCTGGGTTACCCATAGAAACACCATAGCATGATAAGCATGGACCCTTCTCAGCTGTACACTGTTGCTGTGAGCACTGCAAACACCTCACGTCTTGTTCTGCAATATTTGCAGAACCAAAGCAGAAGCTGCCACATGGAACAATGTGACAACTGACGAGGCAGTATAGCTATGGGATAAGGAACAGTGGCTACAGATCTTTTGAATTAGTAAGGCCACTTTCATGGTACTGTGCTTTCCCCAGCCCTGAAGTGCAGCAATGCCAAAATAAGAATTGCCGTGGCAGTTGAAAATCAAGTTGTGATAGCTCTGTGGAAGCTTGCAACACCAGACTACTATTGGTCAGCCAAGACTCAGTTTGGAGTGGGTAAATCTACCATGGGGACTGCTCTGATCCAAGTTGTCAAGGCAATCAATAGACTTCTGCTAAGACGGGTAGTAACTTTGGAAAATGTGCAAGACATAGTGGATGGTTTTGCTGTGATGGGGTTCTCATACTGTGGTGGGGCAATAGATGAAACACATATGCCTATTATGGTACCAGACCGCCTTGCCAAAGAGTACATAAACCAAGAGGGATACTTCTCAATGGTGTTGCAAACACTGGTAGATCACAAAGTCCATTTCACCAAGATCAACATGGGATGGTCGGGAAAGGTGCACAATGCAGGCATCTTTTCTCTGTTCAGAAAACTGAAAGATGAAACTTTTTTTCCAGATCGCAAAATTACCCTTCATGACAATGAAATGCCAATAGTTATCCTTGGAGACCCAGTTTCTGCCTTCCTTCCATAGCTCATGAAGCTGTACACAGGCAGCCTGATAGCAGTAAGGAGCAGTTCAACATTGAGCAAGTGCAAAATGGTGGTAGAATGCACTTTTGGATGTTTAAAGGCATGCTACTATAGTTTACTTACTAGGTTAGACCTCAGTGAAAACAATATTCCTATTGTTGTTGCTGCTTTCTGTGTGCTCCATAATATCTGTAAAAGTATAAGAGCAAAGTTTCTGGCATAGTGGGGAGTTGAAGAAGACCACCTGGTAGTTAATTTTGAGTAGACACTAGGGCAATAAGAAAAGCATTCCGTCTTGGTAAGGTAGGGGTGGGGAAACTTTTTTGAGTCTGGGGCCACAAACACGAGAAAATGAGAAGCGGAAAAAAAATACCGATCCTCACTGATGTAGCCCCCGACTGAGAAGAAGAAAGATACTCCAGAGTCTAAGTGGCCCAGCCTCATAGATTTTGTGTGGGGCAGCATGGGGGCTGGGGGTGGGCTGGGGTGACAGCACATGCTCCCCACTGCTGGGGGGAGAGTTGGCCCTGAGCCTTGGGGGCCAGATCCAGGCAATGATCCAAGTGATGGCACACTTATGTGTGTTGTTCCTTACTAAGCTGCCCCCTTCATTACAAGTACTTCCAATGGAACTACACCCTCGTGAACCACAGTGTGCTGAGTGAATAAAGAGCCTGTTACCCTCAATTCATTCATTTTTATTATGCTCACAAATACGATTGAGAGACAGCAAAGTAAAGTAGAGATAATCTGGGCCTAAGGGGCTGATAACATTGTGGAGTGGGAGGAGAAACAAAGACAGATTGCTTACAATTGCACTGCAATAACAATCACAGCCATGGGAATGGGTGTCTTCTGTTCCTTGTAGCCTCCCAAGGAGTTGCGTACATGAGATCCTGGAGCGTCCCACCCTGCCCTTCTCCCCGCATCCTCCATCGGGGAGAGAAGGATGTTGATCTTGACAATGAGGACAGTTGGTTCAGTATAGGGAGCAGTGGGACTCTAGAGTCCAAATGCCTTTCTTGAACCTCAACCAGACACTTCAGCATGTCTGTTTTCTCCTTCATCGTGCACAACATCTCATCCTGTATGTCACACCCATATTCTCTGCATGTTCTCCTGCCCTCGGGGTTGTTGTACATTCCTCTATGCTCTGACCAGGGTCTTTTCACTCTCAGAGGCTCACATTAACTCACTGAACATGTCTTCCTGAGGCTTCTTTTTCTGCCATCTAATCTGGGAAAGTCTCCAGTGCAGAGGACGCGCCCATGGATAAGGTTTTCCCTGCAAAGAATGCAAAGCACAAGGGTAGCACAGAGAGTGCCTACAAGGTGCACGATTAAATCTTTTTATAAAAGATACAGCTCACAATGCATTTCCCTGCGGGCCACAACATAAGCAGATCGGCTGGCTACTGCAAGAGTCAGCTTGCTACCACAGCCATGGTGAGCAAGCATACAAGGAAGAGGAAGGAGGCCTTTTCCTGCAGTTTCTCAGACACTTGGGATGGTTCCAACCTCAGCACAGCACCCTTTCCCATCATAGCTTGGGTGGTGCTTGAGATCAGGCACCAGCATCAAGCCCCTCAAACAGTTACCTTGTTAAAGAAGCAGCACCAGGCTGGGGTGGAAAGGAACAGAAGGCATGTCCCCCTTTTTCAAAAATGCTGGCTGCAACAAGGGGCGATCCCTTCCTACCACAAACAGGGCACACCTGGGAAACTGTGCTTGTTTTTTTGATCAGCAGACAGGGGCACATTGTTTATCACACTGCTTGCAGCTTAAGGGATAGTACTTGTAACGTCCTGCATTTCCCCTAGGTAACCATATGCAATAGCACTCTCCTGAGGGTAGCAGAGGCGGAAAAGGAGCAGATGCTGCAAGTGTCTGGATGCAGACCTTGTCTTTGCGCTGCAATGATGCTGGCCACATGACTGCCCCCCCAAGTGACTACTCCTTATGCCACCCTTAGCCCAGAGAACAGCCACAGCTCTTCCTGCCCCCACCACATCCCTTCTTCCATCCTTCCCACAAGCCCTTGTACCTGCTTCACCCCCTCCCCACCTTTTCTGCCCCTGCCCCACCCCTGTTCCACCTCTTCCTCCCATCCTCTCCCACAACTGACACAGCCTGGTAGACTCTGAGGGTTATCTGGTGCCAGCAGCAACTATCAAGTGCCCTCTGCACTCAGCTATGGTAGAGGGAAGCCCTAGCGCACTCTGCGTCCCCTGACTCCCAGCCACATCACTCTGCTTCCCCCCACTGGTGAGTGTGGAGGGGCCAATCCCAGCTTCCAGCGTTAGATCCCTCCCACTACTTCCCCGGGCCACCCTTGGCATTGCGGGGCCCCCAACACCCTGGGACTGCCAGCAATGGGTCCTTGCCCCTCCCTTCCACAGATTTCGGGGTGCACATGAACCTTCGTGCCCCCACACTGCCCCTGACGCCAGCAGAGTTAATACTGGATGGGCATGGGAAAGTGTCCTGCCACGATGGACGAAATAAAGCAGCCCTTCCCAGAAACCTGCGGGGATTGCAGAGCAACTCCATGAGAGCTTCCCAGAGATCTCCATGCAGGATTCCTGGGCCATCCCCAGACATCTAAGCAGTCAGTTTTGGAGAGCACCCTCACCATAGCTGGACTAGCCACCACTAATTACCATCCCAATTTTTAAATTCAGATTAAGAATTAAAAATAGCAGCATGTGACCCCTATAGTTGAAAATGTGTACTCACCAGCGGTGCCTTCCCTGGCATCATGCTCCACCAACAGTTGCTCTTATGAGGGGATGGGCTCCAGAGTTAAAAAAAGTTCTTGGCTGTCGGGGAGCATGAAGCCTCCGCCTGTCTGCTGTGCATTCTCCTCCTCATCATTATCATTAATTTTCTCCTAGTCATTGCCTGAGGTCACCGGGGCTCCTGTGAGGTATCCATGGAGAGTTTTGGGGTAGTGGTAGGGTCACCAGCTAAAATCTCATGCAGCTGTCTTTGGCTCAGAACCAGAGTGACTGTTCGCTTCCCTTGTCTTCTGGTGCACTTGCCTAAATGCCTTTATTTTCATGCAGCACTGCTGTGGGTCCCTGGTGTAGCTCTTGTCCCCCAGGCCCTGTGAACTTTGGGCAAAGGTGTCAGTGTTTCTTCTGCTGGTTCGAAATTCTCCCCACATAGCAATAAGTCTCTTGTGTGCTCCATTACAGGGTGTATTTGTGGCCCTGGGCATCCATGGTCAGCTATGCCTGTGAGCTCTCCATGCTGAGCAAACAGGAAATGAAAATACAAAAGTTCTCGGGGCATTCACAGAGGAACAGCTGTTTCCTGTGTACCTGGTTGAAATGCATTGGAGTTGAAAGTGCTCTCCAGAGAAGTCATGGCGGAGTACTCTGGGACATGTCTAGAGACCAATCCCTTCGAATTACACAAAACAGTGTCTACACTATCCCTATGTCAGCACGTGGATGTCGACTGAAGAGCTACGCCTCTTGCGGGGGTGGAGTACAGACGTCAATTTTATAAGCCCTTTAGGTCAGCAGAAGGAGCTTGGTAGTGTGGACACGTACATTATTAACTCAGCCTAACTCAACATATGTCAACCTAACTTTGTAGTGGGTTGACAGGACGTAGTAAGGACAGAGAGGCTTGTGCTGTACAATTTTAAACAAATAAAATACAGCCCGCTTCACAAAGCGCTTATAACCTAAAACTATCAGATACAGAGAAACAGGACACATTGTGAAACCCTGCAGAGGGAATAATATAGAGTCCTTTCACTTGCAATAAATACATTAAAACTTCTTTCCTCTGTGTATCAGAGAAAAAGAGAAACAGGTTTAAAGGATAGATTTGGCAATCAATACTTTAAATGGAATTATATTTAATCAGGTCAACAGCAATTAAAGCTACCTTGTTTGGGGTACTAAACTGTACCAGTGCATAATAGGAAACATCTGGATCTGTGCATCTTCTTCTAAAATGAATAAACTGAATACTTTGAAATGTACAAAACACTCCTAAAAGCTTTTGTATAAATCCTGGGGTTATGTTATGTTAGAGAGATACAACTGTGAAAAAACTATTAAAAATTCATGCATTGTGAGAATACCAAGGGGTTAAAATTAAAAAGAGATACAAGATCACTGGTTGGGCCCTTTTCCCCCCTAAGCCTGCTGCTATTACACTCTTTATTTGTGCAAAAAGTGTTGGTATTTTGGCAAGACACAGTGGCATGGAGTGTACAGTTTTGAAGGTAAGAGGGTCTTATGTTAAATATTTGTTAATGGTAGTGACATCAGGCAGGTGAAATAGATAAATAGAGCAATGTTAGCAAATTCAGCAATGCTAGCAAAGTTGCCCAGACTGATTGCCAGCATGACCTCTTCGCTGACTCCATCTTGAAGTAGCACCTAGCCACAAAATGATTCAGCCATTTTAAGTGTAGGAACTGTGATTGTGCAGCCTAAAGCAGGGAGACCTTAAAAAAGGTTAGGGAGAAAGGAAGATAATACATTAGTGTGTTGGATTTCATAGACTATCATTGGGATGGATGTTAGTGTACTTGACCACTTGTTACTTACGATATTGCAGCAGAACATTAGAGAAATAATAAAAAGAGAACATGTGGTAGCAGGAAATCTATGTTTGCAGACAGATATCTCTGGTATAGTAATGTGCTCGGGGACACTTGAGGGGGTGCAAACGAGGGCTGTCAGACAGAGCACACAGGCACAGCAGCTACACTACTCTTGGGGAAGATATAACATGCTCACAGTGGTGTTAAAAGGAGCAGGATTTCTCAGATCAATCATCGTCATTGGGAACCTAAATGATGAGACAGCCAAATCTATGTATATGAATTGGAAACATCAATAGATAATAACACATGCTACAGTAAAGCATGCAAACTAGATTCTCAGATACCAAGGGGCTACTGTGACCATATAGTCCAAGGGTGGGGAATAATTTTTGATAGGGGCCACTCTAATGGCCAAGGGCCACACTCTTCCATATTAGTGAGAGAGTGTGAGGTCTGGAATGGGGGTTGGGTGCAAAAGGGAGCTGGCAGTAAGGGATCAAGGTACAGGAAAGGGTGTGGGGTCTGGGACGGAGTTTGGGTGAAGGAGGCAGTTGTGACCTGGGTTAGGGGACTAGGGTGCAGGGGTTGAGCTGTGACCTTGGGCAAGATGGGGTTGTGACCTGGAGAAGAGGACTAGGGTGCAGGAGGAGGGTAGAGGGGTTTGGGCTGTGACCTAGGGCAGGAGGGGGCTATGACTTGGGGCAGGGGACTGGGGTGAAGGGGTTTGGATTGTGACCTGGGGCAGGTGATTGGGGTCCAGGATCTGGGAGGGGATATGGGGCCAGGAGGGAGCAAAGGGTTTTGGTTATGTGAAGTAGAAGGGCAAATGTTTGGGGTGCCAGAGGCAGGCTCTGGCTGGGAGACTTACCTGCTTGACTCCCAGCCAGCAGCCTTTTCAAGCAGACTCCCTGCCTGCCCTGACCCACCCCCACATTGGCTGCAAGGGCCATGTGGTTTCTGAACAGCTATGAGCCTGAGGGAAGGATGGGAGGGTGCTTTCCAAGCTGCCTGTTGCCAACAGGATGCTCCCATTGGCCAGAAACCAGCCAATGGGATTGTGCTCGGGGCCAGAGCAGCATGCAAACCCTTTCCTCCCTGCCCCGGGCTCACAGCTGTTCAAACAGAATCCCACAATAGCCAAATTTCTCAGCAACGTACGGGGGGCAGGCAGGAAGTCTGCCTGAGGTCCCCCACTGCATCCACAGGCCAGATCTGGCAGCTTGGTGGGCCAGATCCGTCTCATGGAGGGCACAGGTTGGATCTCTCTGGTCCGGCATCACCGGGACTGGATGGGTCCCAAACAAGAGAATTTGCCGGACCAAGGGAGGTCTCCTGGCACCAGCCCCCAAGCCAGTCATCCGTTGCTAACAGGCTGCCCCAGGAGGCAACCCTGTCTTGTGCTCCCTCCCAGACAAGCTGGCTTGGCTGCTTGCCCAGCTACTGCTGGCTCCCTGAGTGGCACAGACTCCAGCTCCTGTCGCCGGGCTCTGTTCCTGTGCAGCTGGGAGCAACTGCAGGGCTAGGCCTCCAACCCCATCCCTATACAGCTAGGGGAAGCTGCAGGGCTCCATCTCCATCCCTGCTCAGCCCCACACAGCCGGGGGAAGCTGCGGGGATCTATCCTCAGCCCCACTCGGCCCCAGCCCAGCCCCGCAAAGCTGGGGAAAGCCTCAGGGCTCCAACTCCAGCCCCACATTCCTGGGGGCTGCTGGAGGGCTCCGGCCCTGGTCCTACACTGCCCCCAGCCAACTCTGATGTCCCGCCCAGCTAGCCCTCCTGCCCTAAGGTTCCCAGACTCTGCTCCAGGTGCATCTGTGGTCCTGGATTTTGGAGGTACAATGTGTATTTTGC
This sequence comes from Pelodiscus sinensis, assembly GCF_052426305.1. Classification (NCBI taxonomy): domain Eukaryota; kingdom Metazoa; phylum Chordata; order Testudines; family Trionychidae; genus Pelodiscus; species Pelodiscus sinensis. Next base: position 177,742,249 of record NC_143054.1, on the reverse strand, counting down.
GCAGGCCTGATCTAGTCTGACTTCCAATACAGCACAAGCCGTAGAATTTCTCCAGAATAATTCCTATGGCATACCTTTCAGAAAAACATTTACTCTTGATTTAAAAATTGTCAGTGATGGAGAATCCACCACAACCCTTGGTAAATTGTTTCAATCGTTAATTATCCTCACTGTCAAAATGTTACACCTTATTTCCAGTGTGAATTTTATATTTTCAACTTTCCGCCATTCAATCATATTATGTTGCCCTCTGAGAAACTTAAGAGCCCATTATTAAATAGTTGTTCTCTATGCAGATACTTATAGATTTTGAATACTGAATTCCCCTTTAACCTTCGCTTTGTTATCCTACACCTAGGCTACGTCTAGACTGCAAGCCTCTTTCGAAAGAGGCTTTTTCGAAAGATAGTTTCGAAAAAGCCTCTTTCGAAAAAGAGCATCTAGACTGCAAGCAGTACTTTCGAAAAAGTAAGCCACTTTTTCGAAAGAAAGCACCCAGGCAGTCTGGATGCTCACTTTCGAAAAAAGGCGTTCTTCCTCGTGAAATGACGTTTTCCGCCGTCGAAAGAAAAGCCGCGTTCTTTCGATTTAATTTCGAAAGAACGCGGCTGTAGTCTAGACGCAGGTGAAGTTTTTTCGAAAAAACCCTTGAGTCTGGACACAGCCCTATTGAGCTCTTTGGCTACGTCTACACTGGCCCCTTCTTCGGAAGAGGCATGCTAATTTCTAACTTTGGAATAGGGAAATCCGCGGGGGATTTAAATATCCCCCGCGGGATTTAAATAAACATGGCCGCCGCTTTTTTTCCGGCTTGGGGAAAAGCCGGAAAATAGCGTCCAGACTGGCGCGATCCTCCGGAATAAAGCCCTTTTCCGGAGGATCTCTTATTCCTACTTGAAAGTTGGAATAAGAGATCCTCCGGAAAAGGGCTTTATTCCGGAGGATCGCGCCAGTCTGGACGCTCTTTTCCGGCTTTTCCCCAAGCCGGAAAAAAAGCGGCGGCCATGTTTATTTAAATCCCGCGGGGGATATTTAAATCCCCCGCGGATTTCCCTATTCCAAAGTTAGAAATTAGCATGCCTCTTCCGAAGAAGAGGCCAGTGTAGACGTAGCCTTTGTGTCTATCATTATCAAGCCTGTTTTCTAATCCTTTACTCATTCTCATGGCTTTCCTCTCAACATTTTCCCAGCATCCTTTACCAATATCCTTCTTGAATTGTGGACACCAGAACTGGACACAGTAGTCCAGCAGTGATCCCCCAGATATCAAATGCTGAGGTAAAATATCTTCTCTACCCCTGCTCAGGATTCCCTGGTTCATACAGCCTAGATCGCATTAGCTCTTTTGGCCACAGCAACATACTGGAAGCTGTTCAGTTAGCTGTCCATTATAAACCACATTTTTCCCCCAAAGTCATAGTTTCCCTGGTAGAGTCCCCTTATTGCGTGAGCCTGGCTATATTATTTTGCTTTTAGATGTATACAGGCAGTTCCTGGGTTACATGGATCCAACTTTCATTGGATCCCTACTTACAAACGGGGTGAGGCAACCCCGCACTAGCTGCTTCCCCCCAGCAGACCAGGGAGATGTGAAGCTAGCGCCCCCCTCCCCAGCAGACCAGGGAGACGCGGCGCGGCTTTTCTCAGCAGACACCTCAGCTTGAGAATAAAGGACTGAGGTGTGGGAGAATAAAACTGAGCTCTGGAGAAATGTTTGGCTAGAGTTTCCCCTACAATATGTACCAGTTCCGTCTTACATACAAATTCAACTTAAGAACAAACCTACAGTCCCTATCTGGTACGTAACCCGGGGACTTTATGGGTATGGGTATGGGTATGGGTATTCGCCTGTGTCCACTTTACCGAATAGTCCAGATTGCTCTGAATCAAAGATTCACGATCTATCAGAAGTGATGCCACCAATGCAAATTTAATGCTACAGGATTTGGGGCTCCACTGAAACAGGAGTTGCAAGAAGGGCTACAGTCATATTGTGTTTCACAGCATCTTTTTGGTTTTGGAAAATTGCAATAGAAAAGGATGCCTACAAAATTTGCAAGTAGTTTATTTTTGTCCTACTGCAATGCACTTATGTTCCTCAAGCAACTAGGGGTACATTTACTATTTACACAATCTGCTAAACACAAAATATAAATCAGCAGTATATTCCTTTAAATATTCATTTTTCAAGGATCCCCCAAACTGCTACATGTGCCATGCAAAGCAAACTTGAGTCTTTCCAGGTTAATGGTAGATCAACAGAAAATAAGCTCAAGGCAACAGATAAGACCACACTTTTTTTTGCTCATTATTCTCTCTGAAATTGCCTACAGTGCTGTCCCTTCATTGAATGTTTCACACTTCATTAAGCTCACTGTTAAAAAGGTGTTGTGGCTGTGAAAACAGCATAGTTAGCCATGACAAAAGATACTGTGCTGATTACCATATTCTTTTCTACCAAATACATATTACAAAGCTAACAACAATAATGCACTTGATATGCAAGTTATAAACATCAAGAAAAGAATGATGAGTGTCCAAAAATGTTAGTAAAACCCACCCAAAACTAGGGTTGCCAGGTGCCCAGTTTTCACCTTGACAGTTCAGTATTCGGGTCCCCATCCGGTAAAAAGAAAAACAGAAAATACCGGACATATGAAATGTTCGGTGTTTCCTTTGGACGGAAGCCTGGCAGGGACAGTTTTCCCCTGCCGCATCTGGCGGGGATGAGAGAGTGAGGAACGTGGGGCCATTTAAATGCACAGTAACCTTTTTTTTTTCTCAACCAAGTTTACCATGTTTGGGATTTTTGTTGAAAGCATCTGGCAAGCCTACCCTAAACAGACTGAGAGACAGAACCAGATAAACCATATACTGTGTGAATATATTAGGTGAATTGTATGGTGTAGTATAAAGTTTGTTTTATTAACATAAGTTTGGCATGGCTGAATTACTTTGCAAAGCCCCATGTTACCCTAAATGAAAAACAATTAGATCTTTATAGCATATCACATGAACCTCTTTTCTGTATATCAAAATAGAAACTGCTTTGCAAAATTAACTCTGAGGTGCGCACCTCACCCCAAACAAAAAAGAGGTTAAAAACATTAATACTGGTGCTAGATTCTTACAAGGTAAATTATCATGGCTATTATCTGATTTTATCCAGGAAGGACAAAGTAATTGTTTAAAGATGAAAGGTTTAGCATTCTTGAAAGCTGCTAAATGTTCCAAAGCTATGACAGACTGCATGTACCACAAAAAGTTCTTTGTGCCTTTTTTGTTCACTTCATTAGTAGTTGCTATCAGATTATTTCATAACCCTGTAAAGCACAAGATTAAAATAAGTCATTGCCATGCATATGGGTGGGGAAAGAATTAGACAATTACTATCATATTTTTGGGGACTATCCAATCCTGAGACAATTCTGGGAACGGATACACATTAAAGTAAAAAAAACCAAACAAACACTGAATGTGGCCTTTGATTTAATCCAGGCCTACGACCTGGAAGCTTATTACACCTTAGAAAAAGTGTTTCTATAATTTACTACAAACACAACTGGCCAATTAAACTTCGGTGTAACTCCACTGACTTCAACAGAGTTACATCTGGGATTAATTTGAGATATCAAGGAAAACTGTATAATGCTAGATGCAGCAGAATGATGCATTACTCAGAACTGACTGAAACCAGAACAAACAAGTGTAAGGGTGTGGGTTACAAAAAGGAAAGGGAATCCAGGAGTGGGAGGAAATTACAGAGAGACTCTGACCTACACAAGAATTCTTTATAAATTGTTAGTTGCCAGCTATAGCTTTACCTCCCAAACAAATCACACTAGAAAACAGGATTTGACATTTCATAAGACAAAAAGTGCACAATGAAATTATCTCCTATTTAACCTACTTTAGACCAAGAGTCTTCTTTTGTCTATATGGATGTTTATCAAAAGTAACTCCACATCCAAAATAAAGTTACACTGGTACAAAAAGCCAGAATGATCTGTATCAGAATCAGACTAGTAGATCACTGGTGAGAACAAACAACAGAACTACAATAAATATAGCCAGGAACATTTTTCCTCAGCAAGCTGCTAGAAGGGGGACTCATCCTCCCTGACAAAACTGACCTCGTTATCTCTAACTTTACTTTTGATTTGAACTCTTTTCTTATGCCTGTATATTTACACCTGCCTCTGGAATTTCCACTACATGCATCTGATGAAGTGGGTCTTTGCCCACGAAAGCTTATGCTCCAATAAATCTGTTCATTTATAAGGTGCCATGGGACTTCTCATAGACTCATAGACTTTAAGGTCAGAAGGGACCATTATGATCATCTAGTCTGACCCCCTGCACAGTGCAGGCCACAGAATCTCACCCACCCCTCTTAGAATAATCCTCTCACCTATGTCTCAGATATTGAAGCCTTCAAATACTTTGAAGGCCCCAACATGCAGAGAGTCCTTCAGCTGTGATCTGTGCCCAATGCTACAGAGGAAGGCGTTGTTTTTTATCAAGAATAGTCAACAAGGGTTCACCACGGGCAAGTCATGCCTGACCAACTTAACTATCTTCTATGAGGAGGTAACTGGCTCTGTGGATATGAGGAAGGCGGTGGACATGATGTATCTTAACTTTAGCAACGCTTTTGATACAGTCTCCCACAGTATTCTTGTCAGCAATAAGCATGGATTGGATAAATGGACTGTGGATAGAAGCTGGCTAGATCATAAGGCACAACAGGTAGTGATCACTGGCTCAATGTCTGGTTGGTGGTCGATATCAAGTGGAGTGCCCCAAAAGTCGATTCTGGGTCTGGTTTTGTTCAACATCTTTCTTAATGACCTGGATGAGGGGATGGATTGCACCCTCAGCAAGTCTGTGAATGACACTAAGCTATGGGGAGAGGTAGATACTAAGGATGTTAAATTGCAGTTACCTAGCTAATCATATACTCAATACAATTTGTATCGACAATACGATTAGTCAATAGGACCACTCTGAAGAGCCACTGTGAGGGTAGCTCCAGGAGCCGAGTTGAGCCAGGACTGAGCAGTCCCGGCTTATGCCAGCTCCAGGAGCCACCGGCGCTAAAACAGGCCCAGCCACCACGAATGGGGCTGCTTGGTGGCAGCAGCCCCTGTCTTTGGAGGGGCCGAGCTCACCACCGGGACCCTTGTGGACAGGGTCCCCTATCCCACCCAGCTGCCTCTATAAGAGGGCAGGCAGCACCCCAGAGACAGTGCAGGAGGGAACTGGTTTTTAAGCCGGCTCCCCCCACCACTGGCTCATGTTCTCCCTAACTTGCTTCCTCTCAGAGGCAGCGGGGGGTCAGGGGGTGTCACAGGGAGCATGGAGCAAGGGACTCTTGCTACATTTCAAAGGCTGAAGTTGCAGAGGGAACCGGCTCCCTGCTGTGTCTCTGCTTCCCCTGTCCTCCGTGGAGACGGTGCTGGGGGAAGCCAGCTTTTAAGCTGGTTCTCCCCAGCACCAGCTCCTGTTCCCCCCCCTTCCTGCCTTTGATAGAAGCAGCAAGAGCTGAGGAAGCAACTAGATGAGTCACTATTTGTTTATCCAATAAGCTTATGCTTATTGGATAGTCGATTAGTCACTCACATCCCTAGCAGATATGCTAGAGGGCAGAGACAGGGTCTAGAGTGACCTGGACAAATTGGAGGATTGGGCCAAAAGAAATCTGATGAGGTTCAACAAGGACAACTACAGTGTCCTGAACTTCGGACAGAAGAATCCCAAGCACTGCTACAGGCTGAGGACCAACTGGCTAAGCAATAGCTCAGCAGAAAAGGACCTGGGGATTACAGTGGATGAGAAGCTGGGTATGAGTCAACATGTGCCCTTGTAGCCAAAAAGACTAATGGCATATGGGGATTCATTAGTAAAAGCATTGCCAGCAAATCTAGGGAAGTGCTTATTCCCCTTTATTTGGCACTCGTGTAGCCACATCTGGAGGACTGCATCCAATTCTGGACCCCCCTATTGCAGAAAGGATGTGGACACATTGGAGAGAGTCCAGTGGAAGGCAACAAAATTATTAGGGGGCTGAAACACATGACTTATGAGGAGAGGCTAAGGGATGTGGGCTTATTTAGTTCACAGAAGAGAAGAGTGAGGGGGGATTTGATAGCAGCCTTCAACTACCTGAAGGGGGATTCCAAAGAGGATGGAGAGAGGCTGTTCTCAGTGGTGACAGATGGCAGAACGAGGAGCAATGATCTCAAGTTTCATTGGGAAAGTCTAGATTGGATAGTAGAGAAAACTATTTCACTAGGAGGGTGGTGAAGCACTGGAATGGGTTACCTAGGGAGGTGGTGGAATCTCCATCCCTAAAAGTTAAGTCCTATCTTGACAAAGCCCTGGCTGGGATGATTTAGTTGGGATTGCTCCTGCTTTTAGCAGGAGTTTGGACTTGATGACCTCCTGAAGTCTTGTCCATCCCTATGATTCTATGATTCTCAAGTCAGCAAGAGTTTATGGTATAGTATCTGGGAATATTGTCTTAACTAAACTGCAGAGATAGCATGTGGTTCCACAAGAGCACAAAGCAAAACAAAGCCAGCAACCACTTCATTTAATTGGTTACAAATCATAATGATGAATATCTCTTCAGTAATGGAATGATGGCTAAAAACACTAGAACAATTTTTTAATCTATCCAGGTTTAAACAAAGTCACAATTTTCAAATTTTCTGTCTCACCAAAATGGGAAATAGATTATAGGGCACCAGCAGCTGAACACAGTGATGTGAATAGCTAACCAGTTAACTGGTAAGCATCACCCTTACCAAGTGATGCTTACCAGTACTGATTAATCAGAAACCTGGCCAAGCTGGAGCATCCTGCTGCAAGGCTGGGGGTGTTCCAGACCAGGCAGAGGAGCCCCCACCTGTGAAGGGCCTGGTCTGGCTGAAGCACCCCCCACCCGTCCCCATTTAACCAGTTAAATATAACCTTTAACCAATTAACTGATTAAATGGGATTTTACATCCCTAGTTGAACACAGAACAGCATTTCCTGCTGCCCAACAGCCAGATGCTAGGGGCCTGGATATCAGAAAATGCCCATCACCTGAATCTACTGTTTACTTGAACTGGATTTATAGCCTGGGGTGTGCTATAGACCATCGGGATCTAATATGGATATGGATAGAGACCTCTTTAATGTTTTTAAAGAAGTAAATACTACTGGAAACTGTGTAATCATGGGAGACTTCAACTTTCCAGATATATACTGGAGAACAAATACTGGTAATAATAATAGGGCTCAGATTTTCCTAGATGTGATAGCTGATGAATTCCTTCATCAACTAGTTGTTGAACCAACAAGGGGGGATGCTATTTTAGATTTGGTTTTGGTGAGTAGTGAGGACCTCATAGAAGAAATGGTTGTAGGAGACAACCTTGGCTCAAGCAGTCATGAGCTAATTCAGTTCAAACTAAATGGAAGGATAAACAAAAATAAATCTGAGACTAGGGTTTTTGATTTCAAAAGGGCTAATTTTAATAAATTAAGGAAATTAGTTAGGGAAGTGGATTGGACTAAAGAATTTATGGATCTAAAAGTGGAGGAGGCCTGGGATTTTTTTAAGTTAAAGTTGCAGAAGCTATCAGAAGCCTGTATCCCAAGAAAGAGGAAAAAATGTATAGGTAGGTGTTTTAGACCAGGTTGGATGAGCAGGCATCTCAGGGAGGTGATTAAGAAAAAGCAGAAAGCATATAAGGAGTGGAAGATGGGCGGGATCATCAAAGAAAGCTACCTTATTGAAGTTAGAGCACTTAGGGACAAAGTGAGAAAGGCTAAAAGTCATGTAGAATTGGACCTTGCAAAGGGAATTAAAACCAATAGTAAAAGGTTTTATAGCCATATAAATAGGAAGAAAACAAAAAAAGAGGAAGTGGGACCGCTAATCACTGAGGATGGAGTGGAGGTTAAGGATAATCTAGGCATGGCCCAATATCTAAACAAATACTTTGCTTCAGTCTTTAATGAGGCTAATGAAGAGCTTAGGGATAATGGCAACATAACAAATGGGAATAAGGATATGGAGGTAGATATTACCAAATCCGAGGTAGAAGCCAAACTCGAACATCTTAATGGGAGTAAATCGGGGGGCCCAGATAATATTCATCCAAGAATATTAAAGGAACTGGCACATGAAATTGCAAGTCCATTAGCAAAAACATTTTAATGAATCTCTAAACTCAGGGGTTGTACCATTTGACTGGAGAATTGCTAATATAGTTCCTATTTTTTAAAAAGGGGAAAAAAAGTGACCCAGGTAACTACAGGCCTGTTAGTTTGACATTTGTAGTATGCAAGGTCTTGGAAAAATTCTTGAAGGAGGAAGTAGTTAGGGACATTTGAGGTTAATGGCAATTGGGACAAATTACAACATGGTTTTACAAAAGGTAGATCGTGCCAAACCAACCTGATCTCCTTCTTTGAGAAAGTAACAGATTTTTTAGATAAAGGAAATGCAGTGGATCTAATCTACTTCGATTTCAGTAAGGCATTTGATACAGTACCACATGGGGAATCATTGGTTAAATTGGAAAAGATGGGGATCAATATGAAAATTGAGAGGTGGATAAGGAACTGGTTAAAGGGGAGACTATAGTGGGTTATACTGAAAGGTGAACTGTCAGGCTGGAGGGAGGTTACTAGCGGAGTTCCTCAGGGATCAGTTCTGCGACCATTATTATTTAATCTTTTTATTACTGACCTCGGCACTAAAAGTGGGAGTGTGCTAATAAAGTTTGCGGATGACACAAAGTTGGGAGGTATTGCCAATTGAGAAAAGGATCAGGATACCATACAGAAAGATCTGGATGATCTTGTAAATTGGAGTAATAGTAATAGGATGAAATTTAATAGTGAGAAGTGTAAGGTTATGCATTTAAGGATTAATAACAAGAATTTTAGTTATAAGCTGGGGACACATCAGTTAGAAGTAACGGAAGAAGAGAAGGACCTCGGTCGGAGTCCTGGTTGATCACAGGATGACTATGAGCTGCCAATGTGACATGGCCGTGAAAAAGGCTAATATGGTTTTGGGATGCATTAGGCGAGGTATTTACAGTAGACATAAGGAGGTGTTAGTGCCGTTATATAAGGCATTTGGAATACTGTGTGCAGTTCTGGTCTCCCATGTTTAAGAAGGATGAATTCAAACTAGAACAGGTACAAAGAAGGGCCACTAGGATGATTCAAGGAATGGAAAACTTGTCTTATGAAAGGAGACTCAAGGAACTTGGCTTATTTACCTTAACCAAAAGAAGGCTGAGGGGAGATATGATTGCTCTCTTTAAATATATTAGAGGGATAAATGCCAGCGAGGGAGAGGAATTATTTAAGCTCAATACTAATGTGGACACAAGAACAAATGGATATAAACTGGCTATTAGGAAGTTTAGACTCGAAATTATGCGAAGGTTTCTAATCATCAGAGGAGTGAAGTTCTGGAACAGCCTTCCAAGGGAAGCAGTGGGGGCAAAAGACCTATCTGGCTTCAACATTTAAGCTAGATGGGTTTGTGAAGGGGATGGTTTGATGAGATAACATGATCTTGGCAATTAATTGACCGTTCACTATCAGTGGTAAATAGGCCAATGGTTGGAAGCTAGGAGTTACTATAGAGAACTTTTTTCTGGGTGTCTGGTTGGTGAGTCTTGCCCACATGCTCAGGGTTCAGCTGATTGCTATATTTGGGTTCGGGAAGGAATTTTCCTCCAGAGTAGATTGGCAGAGGCCCTGGAGGTTTTTCGCCTTCCTCTGTAGCATGGGGCACGGGTCACTTACGGAAGTATTCTCTGTATCTTGGGGTCTTTAAACCATCCTTTGAGGACTTCAATATCTGAGATATAGGTGAGTAGTGGGTGGGTGAGATTCTGTGGCCTGTATTGTGCAGGGGGTCAGACTAGATGATCATAATGGTCCCTTCTGACCTTAAAGTCTATGAATCTATGGTTTATGGGTGCTCAGTTAATTTGAGAATCAAGCTTGGGAGGCAAAATTTGCTCTCCTTTCACTAACTTGAGTGGTCAGCCTATCTGGTGGAACATTACGTTGGAGGTAAGATAGTTTCAGGTTGGGAAAGGAGAAACATTATCCCTGTTGCATGTGTTTCCCTTCCCTCTGATCTTGTAGTTTTCTGTGCCCCAAATCCTCAGGGTCAAGGATCCACAGTGAGGGATTAAGGGGCCAGGAAATGGCTCTTCTCTGGAGTATTAGTCCACCTAACACCCACAGAGATTTCCCATAGAGATAATGCTAAACCTACCAACCTTCTATTTCTCACTGTCCTCACTTTACATAACACCTCACTTTCTAGCAAATGAGAGCGTCTTGAACAGGAGCGAGGCCTCTGTGTAACAGCTCAGGGAGAAGGGAGAGGGGCGAGGGAGTCGGGCCCAAGGAGTAACTCACTGGCATTGAGTATACGAGTAAATATCCAGCTTCCACAGATGGCTCAAGATTAGTAAATTTTCTCTATGGCTCACAGGATACAGGGGTCTGGATGGTCTCACCCCTGCTTACTCTGGGCCAGACTAGAATTGAGCCACAGCCCTACGCAGGGAGCTCTGGGAAGGACTGTGACTCTGCTCCCTAATGCAAAGGGGAGGACCTCAGTGCATCCCACTCCCCTTGATGTACCTGGCCAGCTTCACCAGATACTGGGGGGATGATCACAGACTACCTCCTCTGTGATGCCACTTGGTGCCACTAAAATCCCATATAATTGGTAAGCCGGTTAAATATGAAGTTTACTTCCCGTGGCTGGGGCCACCTTCCTCCTCCATTGCAGCTGGGCTGAAGCAGCCCACCACCACAAGCAACAGCTGCTCCAATGGAGCCCCTGTCTGCAGTCCTCCTGAGACTGCCATGGATGCTCCTGCGCTTGCTGAAGACAGGGGCTGCTCTGGACACCTGGAGTAGACCATGTTCATGGTGGTCCTCACAGCGCTGGAGCAGCCCACTGCCTATGGCGGGTGGAGAGTTGCTCCAGCCCCACTGGTTAACCAGAACCAGTAAGCATCACCAATTAAGGGTGTTGCTTATCAGTTAACCTTTCACATCCTTAGCCCCTACCGCCAGGCACTAGCAGGGAAAAAGTCTCTGTGGTTCCTAAGCCCTGGGACTCTGACTATCCTTTCTCTTCCATGAAGTAGTCAAGAGGCAGGCGAAAACTGCTTATATCCTCCTATCTCCTGGCCAAACCAGGCAATATCCTGCCCTCTGAAGCTATGTCCAGAAGAGGCTTTTCCGGCATTTGGCCCTCTACACAGGGCCAAATGTCAGAAAAACCTCCTCTTTCGGAACATCCCTTATTCCTCATAAAATGAGGAATACAGGGATGCCGAAAGAATGCGTCCACTTTTTCAGAAACTGTTCCGAAAAAGCAGAAGCATACTTTGGACATGGCACAGCTTTTCCAGATACCGCCAGTATCCTGGAAAAGCTCCGCAGTGGAGACATTGCCTGAGTGACAGTCTTCTGCCTCTGTTATGAGCTAAAACATGGGTTTTCCTGGCCCTTGTGCAGGTTTCCCTACCTAAGGGCCAATGTGGCTTTCAGTCTTCCTCAAGCATCTCTCTCACTGACTTCAGCCAGAGAGCTGTCTGAAGAAGCACTGAGCAGGGAACCTATGTGTTGGCCCTGGAAAAAGACATAAATCTGGAGCTTAGCCTACCTCCCAGTTTCCTTCAAAAGAAAATTCACTTTTTTCTTGTTCTTAGAAATGAAAACAAAAAACAAAAAACCTGCAGTACAGACAGTCCCCGAGTTACGCGGATCCGACTTATGTCGGATCTGCACTTACGAATGGGGCTTTTCTCGCCCCGGAACTCGCGGGCGGCGGGACCACCCAGACGCGCAGTGGTCCCGCCACCGCGTCCTCTGGGGCGAGAAAAGCTGCTCCGGGTGTCCCTAGTCTGCTGGGGGAGTGCCGGAGCAAAGCCGCAGAGGCTTTGCTGTGGGTGTCCCTGGTCTGCTGGGGCGCAGCTAGTGCGCCCCCCCCCCCGCAGACCAGGCTTTGTTGTGGACGCCTGGGGTAGAGCAGCTGGGGTGCTGCCGGGTTGGTCCTGGAGGGACGTACCCGGCAGCGCCCCAGCTGTTCTGTCCCAGGCTCCAGATTCAGCCGCTGTTGAAACTGATCAGTGGCTGATTCCAGGAAACCGGGGGCAGAGCAACTCTGCCTCGGGCTTTCTGTAATCAGCCCCTGGTCAGTTTCAGCAGCAGCGGCTGAATCTGGAGCCAGTTCCGAGTTACGTACAAATTCAACTTAAGAACAAACCTATAGTCCCCATCTTGTATGTAACCCGGGGACTGCCTGTATTCATATGCTACTGTGGTTACTTGAGTAATTGATGACATGTTAATGATTGTCACTGCATATATACAAAACCATTTCTGACCAGATAGCATGCAAAGTAACATTCAGTTATGAAAGTAAAACTGAATAAAACTATTAAAATATTGTACATGTTCCTGTTGATATTTTCTCTCTCCAAAACCTTCTCAGGCATATTCATATAGGGTTGCCAATTGTCCAGTTTTCCCAGGATCATATTTTATTTGATGTAACTGTCCTAAGAAATCTGTAAAGGTGTCAACACAAATTGTCAGCTGTCCTTTTTTCGAAGAATCGATCTCAAGAAATCTGTAAAGGTGTTCCATATACACTGCTAACTGCCCATTTTTATGGGTTTCCGGATCATTCTGGATGTCCCAGTTTTTTTCACATCAGAGGCGCCAACCCCAACCCTCTAAAACATAATGCTCAGATGAGCCAGACAGACAAAAGAAAATGCTGTATATGTCAAATGAAGGAAGATAGTGGTACAGCTGTTATTCACATGGGATGTGTCATCTGAAGGCATCACTGATTAAACTTGACATTTTCATCAAATATTCATAAAGATGAATAAGCCACAATCCTGTACTATCCAGAGGCAAGCCTGTTCAACCATCTTCTTTCTTCTTGGTAAATATAAGATCAACCATATAAGAAAGATAAAAATACCAAAAAAACCTCTTTGGGGATCCAATCCTGTTATCATAACCCATTGAGAGTTTTGCCTGGGTAAGTACTGCAGTGTCAGGAACATTAATGCTTTCCATATATTATTGAAATACAAGGAGGGATTTCATTCATTAAAAGAAAAATGTTGAGCTGTTTTAAAAGTTGCTAATTTTGCAATTGATAGATCAAACAATCACCAAGCGTAATCAATATAAATAAATGTGGATGGGCTGTGTGTAAGTGCTACAAATGGTTTTCAGGACTGAGCCTTTGTTCAGCATGATGTATTAGCAATGAAATATTGATTTTTATTCCAGCTACACAATCAACTTTACTTAACAACCAATTAGCTATTGCTTTAAGTACTTCCCTCCCCAAAGTAGGCTAATACAGAAGTAAGTTCCCCATTGTTATTGGTAACATGAAAGACAGGATACCCAACTCCAGTGTGACAGTCCACATGCTCAGTGGTCAGGACACCAGGTCTGGAGCTCTTCTACCAACTCACTCTGCAGCCCTGGCAGATCACTTCGTCTCTGTGCCACAGCGAGGGATATAAAATCCTGTTAAAAATGTTAACTGGCTAAATTACATGTTTAATCAGTTAACCAGCCCACTGTGTCTCAATGTGGGTGGGGGCCAATGGAACAGCTCCCCCCCTCCCCCACCCCGCTCATGGCACAGTGCGGTGGGTCCAGCCAGACTAGAGCAACAGTCACCTGTGCTGGTAAATGAGTTACTGCTAAGTATTACCATGCTTAATTTATATCCCTAGCCTTAGTATTACCATATTCAGAATGGAGATAATAATGCTTACTGACCTTGGTGAAGTGGTTTCAGAGAGGCAGGGCTGGGTATTATTAATACTACAGTTCCCTGAAATGTGGATGTGCTCTTCACAGTTAGCAAATAACTGGGGAAGGGAGGAAATGCTAAGAAATTCTCTCCTTTCTTTTCTACTTTTTAAGTAGAGTACAGCTAACTAAGCAAGTCAGCTAAGCTGAACACTAATCTGACTTCAAACGGAATGCTATTTTTTGTTTTTAAAACTAAGCTGGTAAACAAAAAATTGCTAGTCTTAACTTCACCCGCAAAAGTCAAACTTGAGAACAAGATAGAAAAAAGGATTAGTTTTCACTTTTGATAAGTAAAACACCCTCATTCCCTTGGCCCAACATAATCAGAGGGGAAAATAGATTTCCTTGAGCAGCAGATGACAAATAATTTTGGCTGCAAAGCATTTAATGAAAGCCTTTCTGACCTCCACTACAGATTAAATTTGTGCATTCAGTGGTTTCCTCCTTCTTTTCACTGACATCTCTTAAGGTTTGCTCGACTCCTTTGAACCACAGGGAAAGCAAATTATTTTTTCTTTCATGAAATACAAATGGGCTATTTTTGTTTGTATGACTTTATTTTCTCTATTTTAACTCAGATGAAATTCTTATTTCTAGTACATATTTATCCACAGCAAGTTTAGAGAAATCTTTTCCAGAAATTGCATTTTTATTATTAATTTTGCCTTTAGCTAATATGCAAAAACATTTTAAAAATCAATCCACATTTTGTTTGGATTGCTCGATCCCATAGCACGCTGGCTGAGCAGGCAGAACTCCGCATTTACATTCAAATTTTACAAGTTCTTTAGCTTTTCCCCAAGTGCAGCTGCCCAGCCAATTTACATCCACCCCAACAGGTGGTCTCCCAATAGCAATCAGTGGAGTGCTCCATTGCCTGCTACTCTGTATGTCTACACTACCAAATTTTGTTGACAAAACTTATGTCAACACCCAAAAGTTGACAAAACAAAAATCGCCAGAGGGTTTTCACACTTGCTCTCTATGGGTGCGTGTACATAGCACCCTTACCTCAAAATAAGCTACGCAATTTGCAATAAGCAAAGAAGCAAATTAGCAATAAGCTAATTAGCAATAAGCTAAGACGAAGTGAGTCTTTGCCCACAAAAACTTATGCTCCAATAAATCTGTTAGTCTATAAGGTGCCACAGGACTCCTCGTCACTTTTGCAGATTCAGACTAACACGGCTACCCCTCTGATACTTAAGCAAATTGTGTAACTTATTTCGAGGTTATTTCAAAATAGCTTATTTCAAAGTTTGGCAAACTTCAAAATAAAGTTCTATTCCAACAATCCTTAACCCTCGTGGAACGAGGATTACAGGGATGGTGGAATAGCACACCCATTATTTCCAAATATGTTTCAACATAATGGGTGCATTTAAAGATTTGGGGGGAGGGCTAGCTCAGTGGTTTGAGCATTGGCTTGCTAAACCCAGGGTTGTGAGTTTGGTCCTTCTGGAGGCCATTTGGGGCAAAAATTCATCAGGGATGGTACTTGGTCCTGCTGTGAAGGCAGGGGACTAGCCTCAATGACCTTTCAAGGTCCCTTCCAGCTCTAGGAGACAGGCAATCTCCATTAATTAAAAAAAAGATACGGGATTGCTATTTTGGAATACTTGCGTTATCTCGAAATAGCCCCATTGTCTAGTTGTAGCCTATGTCAACAGATCATATCCACACTGGGGGCACCAGCATCGACATGTGAGCAGTGCACTGTGGGTATGTATCCTACATTGCAGTGTTGTGGGAAGACAGAGCTGATCCCTGAGCATCTTGAGATTCTCTCAGTGTTCTCCCACAGCCTCCTGAGCTGCTAGGAGCAGCATCATGAGTAGGCCTGTGAGCTCTCTCTACTGAGGAATGCCAAAGCAGCACAACAGCCTGTCCCCCTCCCCCTGCAAATACTTCCTGGAGCTTTGAAAGTGGAGGGACATAGTGGTGACATGTGGCAGGGAAAGGGGGGCACCGGTCCTGCCTCTCCTCACTCCACCCCTCCCTCATCCTTGCCCACCTTTTCCTAGCACTCCTCAGAGCAGCAACAAACTACGTGGCCTGCACCTTCCACTCTGCTACTGAGTGAGTGAAGCAAGCAGGTGGAGGGGGCGGGCAGAGCTCCATCTGCACAAAACACTACAATGCAAACCAGGACTCTTCCTTTATCCAACCCTGTTTGGGGGAAAGATGGATTGTTTTTGTGTATTACTTTCTCTGTGATCTCTCTTTGTTTATTTTATTTTTAATCTCCTCCAGCCTCTCTTTCCCCAGCATTCACCTCTTCTCGTCTTTGCCCATGTCTTTCTTTTCTTCAACCTCAGTTCAACTTCTAGCTCTGCCACTGACTGCTGCTATTTGGTGATGGGTGAGTCACTTATTCTTTGTACCTCAGTTTTCATCTATAAAAGCTAGGATAGCACTGACCATTGTAAGGTGCTCTGCAATCCTCAGATGAAAGGCACTATGAAAATGTACCATAGTTGTTGTGTGCTACTCATCTACACACATGCTGGGTCAAAGCAGCTCAAAAAGATGCATCATCTCCTGCACTGCTTGTGGCACTTTCAATCCCTACATGAGGTGACTTTCCCAGAAGAGCCACATTAGTGCAGCACATGACAAATATCATTTGAACAATGTTTCAGAAAATGCCTGACCCAACTTCTCTGTATCAGTCCTCCTTTTCCCAGAGGTCCCTTTACCTACCCTCTCTCTACAGTGTGATGGACACCCTTCCCTTGTAACAATCTACCGAAAACTACAGTCATCGTTTAATCCTGCCCCCTCTGACACCACAAGTCACCTAAGCCCCAGCTGAAGGATTCAAGTAACGAGCTATGAATCAGGGCTTCTCTCCACTATGCCAGGAATTGACACTACAGCGATCAATCCACCAGCCGTAATCAATTTGTGAATGCTCTCCCATTGACACGGGTACTCCACCAGGATGATAAGAGTAGCTGATGTTGACAGGACAGCAGCCCCTCACTGAGCTGTCCATAACAACATGCCAAAGTAAGTATGTTGACTTCAATATACAGATGTTGAGATGTGGCAAGGAGTCGTCTAGACTAGTTGCTGTGACACTGAACACCTCGATACTGCTATTTGGCACCTCCTATAGCACAATATTTCATGTCACATTCAGGACCTGAAAGGTACCAGAGTACCCATGGTAGATCTAGAAAAAAGCAGATCTCCTTCAGTGAAGGGACTAACATGAAGAGAGACCATATTATTAATTTAAATTAACAAACAATGTACTTCCAATCTAAATAAATCTATGGGCAACAGCCATCTGCAGAATTGCAATGAAGTGAGAGATAGCCAGGAGAAGTCAATGTGGCAGAGTGGGTGAGATGCACCATCTCTTCTTCTTTAATGACTAGACTTTATATCCCATTTTGGATACACATGGATGGAGTTTGGGAGACTTAGTCTAATCTCATTGAGGGTGCATCTACACTGCACAGCTATTTTGGGATATTAGAGGTATCATTCAAAAATGCTACTCCACGTCTACACAAGCTGCCCTTTATTTCAAAATATTTTTTGAAATAAAGGGCACACTATTTCGGCATCCTGGTAACCCTTATTCCACGAGGGTTAAGGGATGTCTCAAAATAGTGTGTTATTTTGAAATTTGGCGCTGTGTAGACATGCCAAATTTCAAAATAGCCTATTATAAAATTCAGTTGAAATAAGATACACAATTTGTGCAGCACAAATTGCGTATCTTATTTCGAGTTTAGGGTGCTGTATAGATGCCCCCTACGAAGCCATAAGAAAGCAAAGGCAGCAGTCAGACACTACCAACAGAGCCAATAACTAGAATAGCTGAGTATCACAGGTCAGCAGCATTGAGGTGCTATAGTAGAAGTGGATGACAGAATCTTACAGCATGACTATCTCTACCCAGGCCTACTGGTCTCTCACTTAGGAGCACTGGACATTCATTAATAAATTTAAAAACAATTTAAAAAAATTAAAAAAAAAACCCAGTTAAAGCTAACTGCCAGCAGGCACACAAATTCCACTCATCTGCTTCTCCCCTGCATAATTCTTGCTAGAGTTCTCAAGTTACAAGCCCGTCTCCCTTTTTTAGCTGACATCTTACAGATGGCCTGTAGTCTCTGTTCTGAAACCAGAAACTCAGGAATAAGCCATCGCATTTTACTTTTTTTCTAATAGGAAGCTGCAGCTTTAAACAATATACTGCTAAGCACAATGCTAACATTAATTCAGCCACCTTTACCATTGACCATGCAAATCAAACCTACTACATTTCCTACAGTATCTCACAAAGAAAAGTTGCGCTTCCACTAGGGATGTAAGAGTCTAGCCATTTAAACAGGTAACCGATAATCATGAGTTTATCGGTTACCCAAACCATTACATGCGGCTCCCAGTACAGCTCCCGGGGAGCTGTCTGCTGCCCTGCGCTGCCCCATGCTGCTGCCTTTGTACCAAAGCCAGCAGCACAGGACAGCAGCCAGCTCTCTGAGAGTGGGGCGGCAAGTGGGAGCTGGTACTCACTGGGAGCCATCTTAAAAGCTGGCTCCCCATGTGTACTGACTCCCAGGGAGCTGCCTGACGCCCCACACTGCTGCCTCGGATATGGAGGCAGCAGCACAGGCTGGAAGGCAGGAACCAGTATGCAGAGGGCATGCACCATCTCCCATGGAGCTGACTGCTACCCTGCGCTGTTGCCTCTGTATCAGTTGAAATTTTTAGTGGTTACACAGTTAGCCAATTACACTCATTTTAACATCCCTAATTTCCAGCAGACTACTATGAACAGAAACTTTTCTTCAAACTGTGAGGTGGAATCTCTTGCTTGCTAAGAGCTAACGATAATACCTTCAAAACTCTCTCTTCAATCAACACACAAAGTAGCTCAGTGCTAATCTCCAAAACATGAACACTACATCATGAACATGTCTTTTTTTTAGAAGCTATTGCATCCTTCTACCATCAGTAACCCCAAAATGCTGCTTCGTAGCATGCCCACGAAAGCTCATGATACCATCTACATGTTTTGTTAGTTTTTAAGGTACTACTAGACTATGCATTGTTGTTTAAGTTTTTCCAGTTACAGAGTAACTCGGCTAACCCTCTGAAGCTTTTCAATTGCTGTTTTCTCAGGGTATGTCTATACTTGCACCCTAGTTTGGACTAGGGATGCAAATGCAGGCATACGAAATTG
This sequence comes from Pelodiscus sinensis, assembly GCF_052426305.1. Taxonomy (NCBI): domain Eukaryota; kingdom Metazoa; phylum Chordata; order Testudines; family Trionychidae; genus Pelodiscus; species Pelodiscus sinensis. Next base: position 177,723,144 of record NC_143054.1, on the reverse strand, counting down.
CTAATGAAGCGGGGATTTAAATATCCTGTGCTTCATTAGCAAGATCTCGCTGGTGCGCTAGTTCGAATCACAGCTGATTCGAACCAGGAAGTGAGCATCGGGACGCGTTAGTTCGAACCAAACCCCTTGGTTCAAACTAACGTTACTCCACAAAAATGAGGAGGATATTTAAATCCCTGCTTCATTAGCAATTTCGAATGCCTGCATTTGCATCCCTAGTCCAAACTAGGGTGCAAGTGTAGACATACCCTTAGTTATTCCACTAATGCAGCACTTAAGAGCAATAACAGATTGTCAACATTTATATTTTTGTATTATTCAAAAGATTAGACCACTTGGTTTTGACTTCTAAGATCAAATCTTTGAAAACAATTGCTACATCAGCATTTTCACTAATGAAAAGGTGAGCAGTATTAGTTATACTCAGAGAACACTATCTAGCAATCAGAGCACAGGACTAGAGTCAAACATTTTGTGTTGTTATCTCAGCTCTACCAAATACACACTGTGTGACCTAGGACAAGCCATTTCACTTATCTTTACATATCTGAGAGGGGAGCAATGAATAGTTTTCTAAATAATATTGAGAACATCAGCTGTTACGTGCTGTACAATAAAAGGACCACCTATCATTAGAAGGTACCAGTAGTTCTAAATGCCCTTTTTTCATACACACATTATAACTGCTGACTGGAAAATTGGTTTTGTATGCAGTGTCTTAAAGAAATAGTGCAGCTTTTTCCTGGCTCTTATTTTGGGAGACATCAGAGCTGAATAGTGCTAAAGCTGTGGACATTCCAGTTTCAGCATGCTCTAATCTTCCAATCACCATTTCCCAAAGGTATACGATGCCCTTCAGGTTGAACGTTGACAGAGTTCCAGTGCAGCTGAAAAGAAATACCAGAATTTTCCAGGCACCAGCTAATGAAAGTCAAAAACAAGAAGGACAATTTACAAAAGAGGACAAGAATTTATCACTCTCAATGACCATTACAAAAATGGGAAACTACTTGTAATTCTACAAACCAATGTATAAAGTACTGTTGTATACTCCCATACATTAAGGCCAATTTGGAGAAAAAATGTTAAATGTTTTATGAATAATTTGTACAAGATATAATATCATTCAGTGATCAACAAATCTGAATAGCCCAGTGTAAAATCTGATAATGAAACAACTGTTTTTGTTTGTTTCTTATTTAAAGCCTACTTAAAAATTCTTCTTTTTAATGTATTTTTCAAGAACTTCTACCAATTATTTAAAAAGAACTACGCCGCTCCCCAAGTTACGAACCAACACTTGGTCCGTAACTCAAAGTGTTCGTAACTCGGATCCCATAGAGTTACATGGCGACCGCGCTGTTCGTAAGCGCGGATCGCCATTCGTAACTCGGATCCGCATTTACAACCGCTTTGGTCGTAAGTGCAGATGGTCGTAAGTGGAGGTGGTTGTAACTTGGGGAGCGGCTGTATTCCCAAGTCCTACTTTTAAATATGGCGGGTATGAGACTACAAACCATAAAATTCCCTGGTGAGTTGACCCTTTATTTAAATCAAATATTTTCGGGGGAGAGGAGGGGAGAAAAATACATCTAACAAGCTGCCTTTATTAGATGATTGTCAAACAATATGTCAATTTCACTGCTTTTTAGTTCTACCATATAAAACTTACAGAAGTTTTCCTTTTATGGAAACTGAATGGGACAAAAGGAAATATTAAAATATACACAAGAAAGAACTTATCTGTCAGACTAATGTAACAATTTACCAATCCAATGCCACATCAAAAGAGAGTGGGATGTTTTAAGATTTAAGTTGTAAAAGATTAAACTAAATAAACATTTGAAATCTCCTAAAGAGTAAATACAAGAGACAACAGTTATGCTCTCTCCCTTCCTCTCATTCATATATAATTGTACACAAACAGGATAAATGATGGAATGATGTTACATAAAGGTGTTCTCAATATGAATTTGGGAAGCTACTTTTACAGCTAGCATGCCACCCCAAACACATTCAAATAAAATATCTCCCATATGACCTGTAGATGTCACATACGAGCCTCCCCTCCCCCCCAAAAAAATCAGGACTGTTTTAGGGTTTTAACATTTTTTCCTGGAACTATTCATCATATCCTTCTGCCCTGAATGTCAAGTATCTTGGTTTCTATGAGCCCACTCCCACTAGAATTGATTTAAGTGGTGGAGGATCAGGCCCCATAAGCTCAATCATACTAGTTACAGCAGAAGTCATTAAAAATGACATAATATAGTTCTACTGGGCATAAAAATGTTATGAATTCAAAGTAGAATATTTCAGATCTATCTTCCTTTCCAAATGATATCAAACTCCTCCTTCTACTCCCACAGGGTCATAAGATAAAATTTCAGAATTGTAACAATTTTGATGTCTACAAAGGTTGTCACTAACCCAGAACTAAATCTCACCCAACCTGAGACTCACTCCTGGATAACTGTGGATTAATTCCACATTTGGGGGGAACAAGGAAGGAATATTTCAGGGACAGACTGATTTTTCTTTTTGGAGGGCAACTGTGAAGCAATTCAGTAGGTGGGAGTGCTAGAGTAAATCCCGAAGAAAATGGATTGGCAAGCAGAGAGCATAATAACAGAGTGATTAAAATTAAAATAATAAATTTCATTACTCTGAATTGTTACACATGCATCTCATCTCCACAATTTGGAAGGGTGGAAGAGTAACATGATTTAAATAATTCTCTAAAAGCTAGGGAGTGTCCCTCTTAAATCAGTCACCTCAAATGTTCGAGTCTCCAATCTATATGTCCAGCTAGGAAAACGAAAGTTGGTTTTGACATTCAAGTCTTATGTGTTTTCTACTTGCTGAAGCAATAGTATAAATTTTACTGGGGCAGATACTACAGTCCCTTATATGAGTAATATCACTTGAAATCAATCATGACCATTCACAGGTGTAACGGTTTAGAGACAGGCCTCATTGCACTGAAGCAAAAAGAGTTATTTATCTTAATAAATGCCAAGACCAAGTTCCACCCTCAGTCCACACCTGTTATAGTAATGAGGGTAGACAGGAGGAACCTGATTGGCACATCTGTTTATCCTGCAGTCTTAACCAGGGTTGGAAATTGGCCACTTGTTACAATAATGTAGCTAATTATTATAAGCAGTAGCATTTTCTAGAATGAAGTTACAGTGTCTCCAGATATAGTCTGAGCTCTCGGGGGGGGGTCCAAGCCTGCAAAATAATGAGTATCTTCTAACTGGTGCTGATTGCCCGCAGCTTTCAACATGCAAGATCATGGGCAGCAAATAATTAAGGCAAGGGTAGGACATGGGCGACCCAGGCCACACTCTGGACTCAGGTCAGGTTCCCCCTTCCTACTGTGTGAAGCAGCCTGCTTTTGTCCAGGCTCTGGGGCTAGCAGGTGGAGGTGAAGGGGCAGCCAGGGATTGGATCTTGCAGCATGGCCTGCGCTTCCTGGTCACCAGTTGCTCCAGGATAAGGAAGGTTGGATCGCACGGCTACCCAGACACTGGTTGCTCTGGGGCCAGGAAGGCTGAGATCGCTTGGCGTTCCAGAGCTAGAAAGCCTGGAAGTGTAGGGTAGAGGCCAGCAGCTACAATACCTGGCAACCTGGCATTCCAGAGTGAGAAGGCACACTAACATTTGGTTTGGCCAGCCAGCAACCACCATGGGGGTAACTAAAGGTGTGGGGGGAATCAGAGGCTACAGTGGGGGCTGGATGGGTTCCAGTGGGCATAGAAGGCCAGGGCCTTGGGTGGAAGAGGTACGGGCTTGTCTCCCTAAGCCGGCTGTTCCTCCACTGCCCATGCACAAGATGCTCGGTACCTTTCAGAATCTTACCATAGGACATGAGCTTAATGTGAGAGCACAACCAAGGGGCACACGCATTTGGCATGAATACATATGAGAACTCTTGATTAGATGTTACAAACAGTTCAGAATAGCATGTGACATGGTGGGCAGTTTTATAGGCATCGCAATCCTGAGGCACAAAGCAGCAGAAGAGAGCTTCACATTTAAGAATCCAATCCTGCAATCCTCCATAGTTATTCAAAGTAATTTGCCAGATCACAGCTTGATTCTGTTTTTATTTCTTTTGCCTTATTTGCAAAAATGTTTTTTATTGGGATAAGAAGAAATTATTTCTATAAATGTATAGAACTGATGAGCTGCAATAATCATAAACCTATATATGATTTCAGTGGAGTTAGATGACAGGTGAATAACCCTGAACACATTAATTCCATAATAACATGTTCAGAATACAATTTGTAAACATTCTTCTAATTAAGAAGTTTTGCAGACTTTATAACAGCCACTTTCCAAAATTAATATCTTGGTTATTTGATACATTAGTCTTTTACAGGTTGACCTTATGCTAATAATTTTTTAAACCCAAAATGTTTGAGTTACAGTTTAAAAACTTTTTGAGATTCATTTTTCTACATATTGTAAACAATCAAAAGTATTTGTTTCATATTTGTATTACCTAATATTCCAAAATACAGCACAGAGTAATTTAATAGGCAAATTATAACCTCTACAAAAGAAAGAGCTGGTGTTTTACAAAGAAATATGCACAACATTAACTATAAAAAAGTGCTAGTAGCTGCCACTAAAATCTAGTCTGGCTAAAACTAATTTCAGTCCCAAATCCTTTCATTTCAATGGCTTCTTGGCCTGCTGCCATTGCTTATGACAACTAGAAGTTAAAAATGAAAACAGCTGTACTATATCAACTACTGTTTAAGATGGTCTGTAACAATGTGAACATGTGATTTTGCAAACTGCCCTTAAGGTGACATGTAAATTCACAGTACCATGCCAGGAATCTGAGGAACTTTATGACTCTTTGAACTCTTGCAGCAATCCCAGCTACAGCAATCCCAAGTGATTCACGTTATTTGCAGCTAGTTGACAACAGCTGTAGAAACATCTCTAAAATGGCTGTCCTATCATGCACCAACACACTGCTCCTCCTACTGCTGGTATGTCCATGTGGTCCTCACCTGTCAGTTCCATTTTAGTGAGTAGCTCCCTAGATTTTCATGTCTCATCTGCTTGTTTAAAAGAAAATGGTGGTCAAAGCTATTTAAACTCCTAGTTTGACATTGCTCTTTACACTGTCATCATATAGTATTACCTAAGCAAGCATCTTGAGAATCTGTTTCTTCTCTAAAAGACATCAGTGCTCATCTTTATGTCACATGCTTCAGTATCATAATCCAACACAGGATTTACTCCAGGATTAAGATTATTTATCTTAGACTCAAACCACAAATAAGATGAAGGCACTGTGTCACTCAAACCTCTATACAGAGGGTATTATCATCTACATGAGTGATTTATGGACACTTTAGTTAACAAATCTCTCCTAATTCAGAAAATTTGTATCAGCTAAATATTTAATTGATCAGTGTGCATCCGAAATAAAGTCATCTGCATTTTTTATACCAAGAGAATTTAAAATTTCAAGCCAGATCCTTAGCTGGTGAAATCAGTATTGTTTCAATGACCTCAGTGGAGCAATACAGATTAATACCAGCTGAAGATCTGGCCAATTCATTTTTTTAAGCACAGTAGAAAAAGAAAAACCAATGCACTACAACCACACTATCTATGCACATTAGTTTTAACACCTTTCTTCTGTGACTGAATACATTTAAGAATCTAGTTGAGGCTTTCAGTAATAACTAGTTGATATTATTGTATTGGTGTAATTTAAATAACTGTCTGGGTCAAATTATTTTTAATCCTCCTTTAGCGCATGCTTCATTTACCCAGAATTCATGTTATTTTGTTTGTCTAAACATACCCATGAAGTATCCCACTGAAAATAATCCATTACCATCATTTACTTTAACTAAATGCCACCTAATGTTTTATTAGTCATGACTCAAATAGCTTTTTAAATAATGTAATTTCTGGAAATGAATTAATCTAATACATTCAGAAAATTAGAAAGACCACAAGACTGGAAAAATGGAAAGTTCAGTGAATCTCACACTGAAATTTCTGAATTTGACTATCCATTTCATTATACCATTTTTATACAAGTGTATCTCTAGTGGGCACGATCCTGGCCAGCAATGATGCATAGTACCATGCCAATGGTAAAAATATCTGCCTCAGTTCTTTCCTACAGATGAAGACAAATTTGAGAAACCTACACTAGTTCCTGGCAAATATATAGATGCATATTCACTCCTTATTCAGGTATCAGTGTAGATAATGGAAAATCTTGCCTAATCAAGGACTTGTGCCCCATTGTTAAAATTATAATTATTTTCCTTCTTTCCTGATATCCCATTTTGCCCTAGGTTAAAGATTTTTGAGGACCTGTATGTTTAAGGAACAAACAGAACATAAATCAGAAAAAATATAATATACTCATTATCTCTAATCCATTTTAAGGAAGGAATTTGTGCTAAAATGAGGTAAAGTGAGAAGTTTTCCAATCTTTTGTTATCCAGGGTACTATTTTAAGGTATAGTGTGATTACATTAGTACTTGTCACACAGTCCTGCTTCCAATCTGCTGGCAGGTCTCCAACACATTCCAGTATTTAATGTTCAACTCTAGTTGGGATTCAGCCCCACTTATCTCTAAGACACATTGACTGATTTTTCCACATTATAAACTGACCCACCCTTTAATCGCATGAGGTCACTTTGTACAATCTGAGCCTACAAATGAGAAAAATATTTTGAACAAGCTCCTCCAAAAGTCCAAGTGGTGATGACCGTAATTAAAATAGATTCCAACAAAAGTTTTAACATTAAGTTATAGGCTCTCAGCCAGATTTTCAACTTGTATAAATCAGTGTTGTTCCACTGAAGATAGTGAGATTCAAGCCATCTGAGAATACGGTTCTGTAAATGTACTTACAATGACAATGAGAATACAGGTTGTACCCCCAAAAATTGGCACTCTCTGGCCCAGCAACAGTCATCTTCCGGCAGGACAACGGATGCTCCTGGACCAGAGAGAAGAGTCTAAGGGCTGGCGGGCCAGCAGGGGCCGCCAAGCTGGAGGCAGCGCAAGACCAAAGCTGAAGTCTAGTGGCAGCGCGGGGCCAGGCAGAGTCCCCTGGCAGCACAGGTCAGTGCTGGGCTGGAGCCCTGCAGCAGGAGCCAGAGCCTCTGCTGCCCAGGAAGCCAGGTTGGGGGGAGAGGGAGTGGGAGGGAGGATGCCTGCTGGGCTTAGAAGCTGGTGGCAAGAGACATCCCCTGGTCCAGCAAATTCTCTCATTCGGGACCAGTGAGGTCCCAGTGGTGCCAGACCAGGGAAGTCCAACCTGTATTTTACTCCAAAAAGAAGATACAGTGAAATGCTCAAAACTCTTTGTTTTAAATAGGAATCTTACCATCCACTTTATTATACCAGAAAATTACAATATTTTCAAACATGGATGCCTGAAATCAAGCACCTAAAGCTACATTACCTAAATTAGTTTCTTGATATTCAAGATGAGATGTTGAGCCTCCACAGCTCTCTTTGACTTCTAATGTAAAAATAAAAGACTCTCTTGCTATAATTAAATGGAGTATTTGCAGTGTGTGGCTCTGCACTAACAAAATGACATTTCACAGCTGGAAAAAATAAAAACTCAATCAAATTTTATAAAAACTATATTGTCTACTGTACAGTAATGGTTACAATTATCATAAATTAGCCCCATTCTAATTAAGCTTTTAGATTTATTTAGTCAATCTAGGGTTTTTTTGTTCAGAGTTGAAGGAAGCTGACATATTTCGGTCTAACATCATCAACAAGGTTGCACTTTACCAACATAACAGTAAGGAACAAACGCCAAAGTTGGTGATTCATAACACGCTGCAGTACAACCACCTCACTGTCTCACTCCTGTGGTGATTAAACCAATTAAGCTCCTATCCTAATTATGAACAGCTCAAGGAATACAAAAGATGTCAGTAACATTAACTCACTAGAGAATGTGAGCATCTTTGTTTCAGAAGGGTCTAAATTTACCATTTGACAATAGTTCATTTTCTCTTGAAGAACCTGAAGTGTTGTTCTTCAGAGTGCACTGTACAGGTAAATATCTCTCACAAAGACAAGGGACAGTAATATTTTTTGGGGTGTGAATCTTGCCAGATGCTGAGCACAAAAGTGCTATGAAGTGCTGTGGTACATTCAAGCCCATGTGAAAACAAATGGAAAGTTCTCTCACCCTTGTTTTGTCAAGTGCAAGTGTGGACTGAAGTCAATGAGAATTGAAGATGTTCAATACTTTACAAGATCAGGTCTTAAACTATGACTTATTCCTATGTAGGATCTGCACATCTTTTGAACTCCAGCTGCTTCCTACCTAACAGATGATGCACATACAGATTTACCTAATAGATGATGCACATACACTTTTAATAGTGCCATACAGAAAGCCCTGTTATCTATGAACTTTGCATATCAAGATTAAACAAATATGTTAACCTGTCTCTTATTTAGTTTATCTTGCATATGAAGAGATAGATGGTGACTTCAAAAAAAATTCCATTAAGTAGTTCTACTTTTGATCATCACTGATTCACCATGGTCAAAAACTGTTCTTCCGGAACTGCCTATATTACTTTAAAATAGGGATGAGAATGGTTAACCACCCTAATTGCCACAGGCAGAGGGCTGTGCCAGCCTGGTGGGGCTCACCGCAGGCAGGGGCACTCCAGCCTGGCCAAAGCAGTCCCACCTACAGCAGGCCTGGGTCAGCACGCCATGGGTAGGGGCACTCCAGCCCAGTCTGAACAGCCCCAGTTCATGACGGTCCAGGCCCAGCCGAAGTGATTTGCTGAGGGCAGAGGTTGCGCCAGTCTGCCAGAGCAGCCCCCGCCTGCTCCTATTTAAATGGTTAACCGATTAAAGATTAACTGATTAATCAGGATTGTACATCCCTACTTTAAAATACGAATATACAGCACAAAACATGAAATAAATTAGTTTAATTACCCAGCAGATCTCTGACTGACAATTCCTGAGTGGAACTCATTCTTACCCACTTACCACAAATCACTATGGGTATGTCTACACCACAGAGAAAATCAAAGCTGGTGCAGTCACTCTTCCAGGGTTCAAATTAGTAGGTCTAGTGAAGACACGCTAATTCAAACTGAGAGGGGCGTTCCTGTCGGTGCCGAGCAGTCCTGTTTCTACCAGCAGCAAGGGAAGTCAAAGGGAGAGTGTGCTCTCTGCGACCTCCTGCAGTGTGGACAGCGCCAAAATTCGAGTTAAGATACTTCGACTTCAGTTACGCAATTAACTTAGCTGAAGTTGCATATCTTAATTCAAATTTATCCCCTAGTGTAGATATAGCCTATTAGTGCTATTGAAGTTAATAGACTTATATCATGTTATAACAGGCATATGTGACAGCTGAATCAGCCCCTAGTCATTTTTATGTTTCTAATTTTTCTGTATCTATCTCTTTCCCTACTGAGGATGAAGAAGAAACCCTCTTTTGGACTGGCATTTCCTCTTTTATATTTCATATTGTTACAACTGAAAAAAAAGATCCACTATCTAAACAAAGATGAGAGAGAACATTCTTGCCCAGAGCTTTGGGCTATGTGAGGCAGAACCAGGAGCAAAACCCACATTACAAGAGCTTAATATCTTCCACAGAAAAAATGGGGATTATGCTTTGTGGATGACAACCTAGATACTCAATTGGTGTAAAAAGGTGTGTAGCTCCAGCATCTGACCAGGTAAACCTTGCACTGTGGTAGTTTTTACAGAGAAAAGAGCAGAATGTAATAAAATCTATTAAGGGTGTAGTAAATGGAAAATCCACTTAATTTGGAAAATGTATCTACTAAACAGATTGATTGAAGTGCAGGAAGTGTTTCTGAATAGTGGATTAATGGCACATCTCTTCTAGTTCAATGCCATAGCTGGTATTAAACACTAGTGTATTTGTGATCACTGATAGGTGTGAATTAACATTTGTTGACCTACATTTTTCAGAACATAAATTTGTGAAGAACATAAGAAAATTATGGAAGGAATTAAAAAAGGTACTTACAAGTAGAAACATCTGAAAAGATTTTAGTGCAACAAAAACATTACTAACAAGGGGAGTGGTCAGAGAAAAACAGTCAATGGTGGAACAAGAACACAGGCCAAGTGACATTTCAGCATTGATCTGTTATTGGGCCAGTAACATACACCCCAACCATGACTGCAAAGATTACATATGACTGGATATTTTTTCATGTAGCATATATTAAAAGTCATTCAGAAATCATGCTCTGTGAGACAAACACACATCAAAAATCCACCTTTCTCAAGCTGTGGTAAAGAATCCTGAAATTTTTCGCTAGAAACTTAATTGTACATAGAATTTTCTGAAGCAAAACTATGCATTTTTTTGTGGGGATTCAATGGGAGCAATTGGTTCTAGCAGTTAACTATAAATTTAAAATAGCCAGAACTTAACAAAAATGTTAAAAAAATAGATTGCTTAAATTCATAGACTTGGTTAAACAGCAACAAGAATAATATTATGTAAATCAGATGAGATATAGCTATACATTACAAAAACATTGCATGTGTGAAATATATTAAACTCTACTTTTCATTAAAGAAAAGTAAACCTTTGTTGGGTCCAGATGCAACTGCTGCTACACAGTACTCATTTTTATTTGAAAAAGACAGCAGATCATTTTAAGAGTTATAATAAAGTCTGACAAATGAAAACCAGGTGTGAAACAAAATTGACACAGGATAAGGCCATTTTTGATACAGTATGTCTGCAGAAAGTCATTCTACCTGTGAAACCTTAGACAATATATACATACCATCCTCTAGCACTCTCCTCATGGAGCAGCCGTTGATTGTTACATAGGGATTACAATTAACCACAAGAGAATTATTAAAGTGAAGATGTAAACCCACAACAAAAAATAACAAGATGTCATCAGACTGTCAAACTTTAAAACCAGTGGGCTAAAAACAGTCCTGGTTCAACCTTTGAAGTCTAGTCTAGCTGGGCACAGACAGAGCTACTCATCTGAGTAATGCTTCTATCTACCTCAAAGGCAAAGCTCTTTCTTATTTAGGAACAAGAGGAGGCCATAGGTTGGTGCTTAGGTTAAAGTAAAAACCAAAGTAATAGTTCCCTGATCATTTGAGTCATGGGTACTGTAAGGAAAACTCCCATTGACTGCAGAGTGGAGATCAGGTCCCAAAAGGTTGCCTTTCTCCACAGGAAATACTGCAGTAGTTTTCTGTGCTGCTCTCATGTATTGTACAGTTATCTGCTTTAAATGGGAATGGGACAGAGGTAGGGCACTGTCTGTGGCAATGCATCAGCTCCATAACTGGCTCCTCGTTTTGGTTCAACGGAGCCTAAAATACGACTTTTTGTAAAGGTTTTCCCAAAATTATGTAATGGAGAGCATGGGGGTCAGAGACTGCCTGGGACTTGAATTTGGAAGATGTTTGGGCTACTGATAAACTACTGTAAAGGCTTTTCATTAGTCTGCAGCCCCCACAAATCTGAATAAATAAATGGCCTCATTTGAACTCCACAGCACATGCTCCTCACAAATTATTTATAATACTATCATACAAGGTTAAACTGCACACATGTATATTCATGATACTTGCAGATTACTGAGGGTGTCTGAAGCCTCCTGCTGAAAGTCCTACCCCTGCCTGCTCCAGCAAAGAAGCAACGAAGGTATGCCCTCCAGGCCTGCCTAGAAAGGCTGCATACATACAGCCAATTGGAGCCCAGCAAACTTAGATAAAAGGAGCTACAGAGGCTTATTAAGTCGCTTCCTGGCTGGGACCTGAGGGTTTAATGGGCTACACATACTGGACATAAGGTGATGGGTGAAGAAAAAGGGGCTATGCAGAAAAAGGCTCAGAGAGTAGCAGCAACAAATTGGAGGCAGTGGCATGTGGCTGCTGTTTATAGAGTCACTGGATTGATACTCAGAGTAGTAAGAGGTCTCAAATATCCATACCAGACACCACGTAAGGGGCCTGGAGCCCTGAAAAGGGGACAAGGCATATTAAGATGCCTGAGTGAAAGTTAGGATGTAAAGCGCTCAGAGACTGGGCTGGTGAGGACAAACAGTTGTGTTGGAATTTCCCTATCTGGAATTTGTTCATTCAGCCGTAACAACTGTGTGTCTTAGCTGGAGAACTGAGTCACTGAAGACCTGCCTAACAATGCTGACAACCTGTAGAGGATGCCAGGATAAAAAAGATTGCAGCATCAAATCCAACCAACAGGAGGCACCCACAGGAGGTTAGTTTCTCCTGTCCAAAGCCTTACCAAATTCATGGCCATGAAAAATGTGTCACTGACTGTGAAATCTGGCCTTTTGTATACTTTTACTCTATCCTATAAAAGTATTCTATATTTTAGGGTAAAATATATACAAAAGTACATGGCATTTCTCAATATGGGGGGTCTTAACCCAAAAGGAGGTCACACAGCTATTGCAGGGTGGTTACAGTATTGCCACTTATACTTCTGTGCTGCTTCTGTCTGTGATGTTGCCTTCAAAGCTGGGCACCCAGCTCTACTATGCAATACCGTGACCCCCCTTCTCCTGCACAATTGCCTTGTGACCCCCTTTTGGGTCAAGCCCCAGTTTGAGAAAGGTTTTTTAAGTCTTATGGGGTTTACATGTTTATATGTTGTCTTTTTAAAATACATATTCATACTTTGTTACAACACCATGACACTTAAGATTTAACTATCTGAAACTGTGAAACTGAAGATTTTTACAATGCCATCACTGCGAAATTTATAAAAATGGACCATGAATTTGGCAGGGTCCTACTCATATCAAACTGACCTCATATTAAATAATTCTCCAGGCCTATGTGATTTTAATGAGCATTGTGGGCCTCCCTCTAAGGAGACTTAGTTCAAGAAGTCTTTATGTGGAAAAAGGACTTTCACCAAATCTCTTTTGAGGATATATGCCCAATTTAAAGCTAGGTCTGCCTTAATTCAGATCATGCAATAGTGCTTTGGTTTGTGTACACCATGACCAGCGTGAGCATGAATGTTTCTCTGCAAGTCTGATTCATTCTTGGTAGCAGGTGCACAATAATGTCAAAGGTTGCTGGAGTCATCCCACACTATAGCTGAAATAAAATTTTACAATACTTTGACACATAACTACTACTTTTATGTTTACTTTTTTACTATATGCAATTTACTTCATTTAACTTGTTCTACAACAAAATGCAAAAGTGCTACTAGTCTACTACCAGATTGAGTACCAACTTTTCTTTAATAAACACCAGCTACCTAGATCATCTTCAGGACTATTGGGAATAGTGTCTCCAAGATGTCTTAATGCAAAACATGATTTCACTCACAGGCCAGAAACAATAAAAAATTAGTCACCTAGCTCTATTAACAAACCCTTGTACTTAATGCTTGAAGAAATCTCAAATCTTAGTAGTTTATTTTCCATTTACAAGAATTTTAGTTTTGATACTGATCATACAAAATCTATGTCTATGGACAATCACACAGTGAAAGCACAGAATCCTGTGTAGACATAATGTAGAAAGAAATATCTTTTCTTTTCCACTCCCCCTGCCACTTTTCCTAATATAAGGATGCAAATTTCCTCACAACTAGAGGACTAGAATGGAATTTATGCTACATTCAATTGCTCACTCCATTTTTGCACTCAAATTAAGTCTTGTAACAGATTAATGTTTCATATGCTTCAAAATCAAAGAATCTATGTTTAAAATCAAGGTGACTTAAAATAATTTTAAAAGGCCACTTTCCACTGCTATGGATGGATATTTCGGAGACACTGCAGTCCTGCAGATTTTTTTGTTTGTTTGTTAAAATAGGCCTGTAGATATCAAACTACTCTGTTGATCTGGAAGACCCAATAGATTCAAGTTCATGTATTGTGCCATTCCAGCTGTGGGTTTCCTTTAGTAATATCTGCATTTCAGGTCCACAAAACTGTCAGCCTATTTAAAAAGTTAATCCAAAGCCTTATAACCAATTAGTTGTAACTTTATATGGCTAATCATGTAAAAAGTCAGGAATTTAATAAAACAAATAAAACAATAAAAAATAAAACAAATGTTTCTTCTGTAAATATAAAAAGCACCTGGTAATAATATGAAAGAAGACTAATGAAATTGGAAAAAAATCCAGACCAATGACTGTAGATTTCATTTAAAGGGAGACTGAAGTGCAATCCATTTCAAAGAGCAGAAAATATCTTTACACCACTTTTGGAAAGTACAGTATTAGAATTTAAACATTTAATGGTGATGATAACACGAATACGTTTCAAGTAAAAGGTAAAAAAATACCAGGTGGTCTAATGTGCATTCCCGCATAATATGAAAGGGCACTTTATAAGAACCACTTTGAATATATCCCTCTGATTTACATACTGTCTGTGTTTAAAGGGTGCATGAACAGTAGGTGCCTATCTGCTACAATATAAATACGCACCGTTTCCTCTCATTTACAATAACATTCTTCCTCTAACCCCTCCCTAATGCTGCTACTTTTGTAGTATCAGATTAATGTTCTACAGCCGCAGGCTGGACTCCATCAGACCGCATTAGAGCTGCAGAACTGCAATCGCATAACTCCCCCTTCATTACAGAAACCAAGAGCAAGCAAAAAACAAAAACAAATAAAACCTCGCTCGGAACGCACAATTGCCACCCGCACCGCCGCCGCAACACACGGATCGGAGTCACAAACCACCAACATAAAAGGCAAGCGGGTAGAATGGTTGGGCCGTGATTGCGTTTGTCTCCGAGCGGAAAAAAAAAACAATCCCGATTTCCTGTTGGGTGGGGTTTTGACAAGGGAATCATACAAAATATAGCCGGAAAACCCCGACTAAAGGTTGCTAGATCACTGCATTGTGCTGCATCATTTCTCCTCGGGCATAAGGGCAGGGAGAGCCATCCCAGTAACGAAAACACAGGCACGAATGACGGGCACACGCTTCCCCAAGAGAACTACTGCACCCGGGCAAACACGACAGACCAATGCTGACAGATACACGGACTGGGTCCGGTTTGGGTTTTGCACGACGGGAAAAGCACGATTGCCGCGATCCAGCCCCCTCCCGCTAACCGGACAGCGGGGACCCTGGCAGATCCGCACCCCGCCCTACAGCACAAACCTGTTGCGGTCCTGGATGAGGAAAGGGGCGAGGGGAACTGCCCGGACGCCTGCTGAACGCCCAGCCCAGAACGACAGAAGGGCGGGGGAGAGGCTCCCGGCCGCGCCTGTTTGCATCCCGTGTACCGCTACAGGCAGCCACCTATGGCAGGCTCCCAGGCTCGGGGTGGGGTGGGGAGCGAAGGGAAGGGGGGGGATTAAGCTTCCTGCTGTCATTCGCCCCCCCCCCCACGTCGATACCCCCATTCACGGCTGGACCGTTCCTCCCCATGCCCACGTAGAAACCCGGCAGCGGCAGCAGTGCCCGGGAGCAGGCACAATAATCCCGCTGCAACACAATGATGGAGGCTGTGCCCGCGCTGGGGGCGCGCCGCCCGCACCCACACCGCCATCTCCCTGGCAGCCCTGCTCGCTGCCCCCCCCCCCCCGCAAAGGGAGCCTCACCCTGGTGCATCCGAGGCCGTCTCCCCCTTTCTCCGCAATCCCCCACACCCTGCCCGGGCGCGGTCCCCTCCTTGCGCCCCTGCCGTGGGGAGGTGTCAGCCCCCTGCCTTTGCCATGCCCCCTGCAGCCCCTGGGGAGGGGCAGGACGCCTCCTCTGGCGGAGAGGGGAGCGAGCCTGTGCCCTGCTGTCCGCATGCACCGAGACCCCCCTACCTCGCGGGGCCGGGGTGCCGCTCCCGTGCCGGCGCGCGCAAGGCTCCGCAGCGCTGAGGGGGAGATGCCGCAGCCGTGGCCGGGGCTGGCAGCTCCGGGCAGTGGCTGGAGTGAAAGGGAGGGGACTGGAGCAATCCGCAGCCAGCCCGCCTGCACCGCGACAGCTGCGCCGAGCCGGCAGCCAGGGGGCGGGGAGAGCGCGCGCACCCCCGCCCCGCGCCCGGGCGGCAGAGGGAGGGGGACGCAAGCGCCCTCCTCCCTCGTGTCCTCCCCCCCCCCCCCCGCACCCAAGCAAGCCCCTCGCCCTGCTTGAGCCCCGGCGGTCGGGCGGGCGGAGCGACACGCACCCCAGTGCCGGCTGGGCGCTGGCCTCCCGCTCCTCCTGGGCCGCGATGCGAGCAGACCCGGGCACAGCGCGTTTTGCAACCTGCCTGACATGGAGGCGGAGGGGCAGGCGTGGGGCTGCTGCTGCTCCGGGATACAGTCTGTGCATTGGCATCCCTAGCAGGGGCGGAGGTCACCCGGCAATGAACGGTAATGTAATCAGCGCCATTGCAACACTGGGTTTCAGAGAGATGCTTTGGCATCGAGGGTTTACTGTGTGGGCCCTAGGCACGGATAGGAGGGCCGCAGTTTTGCGCATCTCCCTCTTGGGTGGTGAGTAGGCATCCTCACCAGCTTTGTGTGGCTGCTGGGATGGCGGCGGAGAACTGCCTTAACTGCCTGCAGAGGAGCAGCCTGTGGGTATTTGCTTTTCTATAGACGAGTGGTCAGCAGAGGGACTAGGGCCCAGCAGCTCTGTGCAATAGCTTGTGCCTGGGGAGATGTGTGGTTAAGGCTCACCAACTCTCCCACAAGTGGAAGGAGCAGAGGTGAAAGTAAGCAGGTGCACCCTGGTGCACAGCTCCAGCCACAGCTGGCTGAGCTGTGGCAAAAGCCAGCAGTGGAGCTATCTAAAGAGCTGTCAGCCGCCCCCATTGCAAAAGGACAGTAATTGTAAGTTACTTTCCCCACTGAGAAGGAGTTTAGTAGTCTGACCCCAACAGAAATTACCTTTGTCATAAACCACAAGGCTCCTCCGTTTGGGATAAACTGGACATTTTCCCCCTCAAAAGCTGTGTGATGTGCACCCTACTCTGGGCAACACAGAGTTAGCAAGCCAGAGAGACTCAGCTGGTCCTGCCCCATCACAGCTGGGAGAGATGCAAAAAACAGAGTAAAGAGCTTAAAAGGCACTTGGCTCTGGCACATATGGAGAGAGTGTTGACTTTCAGTCTCCAGTGCCGGGAGAGGAGATCACTTAAAGGCAGGAGATCCTAGAATGGCCACTGCCCACTGGCCCCTTCTGGAAGGAAGGAAAATAACCTGAGGCTGACTCTCCCTGGCATGCAGGAAGAGATCAGTCCCCTCTATTTACTTGTGAACTCTGCTTAGGGCTGCAGCCTGCTGAACAGCCCCAGAAGGAAGATAGCCTTTACCCTGTTTGGGGAATATTCACTTGTATTAATTCTTCTTTTGTTCTGTTCCAACCCCAGAAGAGTGGGCTATCCAGACCCAGCTGGAGAGCTGAGCTTCTTAGGTGTGGAACTGGAGTGGAGAAAAATACCTGATCACCTGTGCAGAGCAGGAGCTCTGGGCCCCACCCCTCAAACAATGGGGGGAAGGAACTGTGGTGACATGAGCATAATTTATAACAACTAGAGTACAATACTTTGTATAAAATCTAAGTATTTTTTATTTGCAGCAACACTGGTATGTCAGGGCCCCAGTCAGGGGTGAAAGCCTTGTTATGATATGAACTGTATAAACACATATTCAGAAGACCATTCCTGTCCCAGAGATTTAACAAGCCAAGTGTGGGACAAGAAACAACAGACATAAAATAGGCAAAGAGAAATATGAGTTACCAATAAAATGATCCCTTTTTTTTTTTTTCATAAAAAGCAGAAATTTTAGCTCACAATCTGCCTGATCATTATGACAACATCAACAGTTGAGTGGAGTGAGGCACTACCAGCCATGGGGCTGCTATGAAATAAGGACAGAATAGAAATTTTTGACACAGAGTGGAATATCAGATGATGAACAAATGAAGATTTCACTTCAACTTCTTTTTCATCATGAATGGATGAAAGAAGCAGGAATTCGTCTCTTGCTATTCCTAGTCACAACAGCTACAGCTAAGCATTCTTTTTTTCTCATTGAATAGAATTTTGTGTTTTGAAAGAAGTCACCTTGTGCCTGATCATGAGCAAATCATGAAAGGCTGGAAGTCAGATTCTAACAAAAAATAGGTCACATGGAACAAAGAGCATTTTAGAAGTTTATATATATCATGAAAGGAAATAAAGTAAAATAAATTGTACAATTTAGGTGCCAAGTTTTGTCACCTTTCTTCATGCCAAATAAAACTGCACCCCCCTTCTAATCACACTGAAATCAATAGGAATACCTGCGAAGTAAAATTCTAGTCAACCTGAGTAAGGTTGACAGAATTTGACTCAATGTGAAAATTCTACAGAAGAGAAAAGTAAAAGTTTGCAGATGATACTAAACTGTTCAACATAGTCAAGACAGGAACAGACTGTGAAGAACTTCAAAAAGATCTCACCAAACTGAGTGGGCAACAAAATGGCAAATGAAATTTAATGTGGATAAGTGTAAAGTAATGCACGTTGGAAAAAATAACCGCACCTATACATACAGTATGATGGCAGCTAATTTGGCTACGACAAATCAGGAAAGAGATCTTGGAGTTATCGTTGATAGTTCTCTGAAAACTTCCACACAGTGTGCAGCAGCGGTCAAAAAGGCAAATAGGATGTTAGGAATTATTAAGAAAGGGATAGAAAATAAGACACAGAATATCTTAGGGTATGTCTACACTACCCCGCTAGTTCGAACTAGCAGGGGTAATGTAGTCATCCGCAGTTGCAAATGAAGCCCGGGATTTGAATTTCGCGGGCTTCATTTGCATGAAGCCGGCCGGCGCCATTTTTAAATGCCGGCTAGTTCGGACCCCGTGCCGCGTGGCTACACGGACTAGCTAGTTCGGATTAGGCTTCTAATCCGAACTAGCTGTACACCACGGGGTCCGAACTAGCCGGCATTTAAAAATGGCACCGGCCGGCTTCATGCAAATGAAGCCCGGGAAATTTAAATCCCGGGCTTCATTTGCAACTGCGGATGACTACATTACCCCCGCTAGTTCGAACTAGCGGGGTAGTGTAGACATACCCTTACTCCCCCTGTATAAAACTATGGTATGCCCACATCTTGAATACTGTGTACAGATGTGGCCTCCTCACCTCGAAAAAGATATTTTGGCTTTGGAAAGGGTTCAGAAAAGGGCAACTAAAATGATTAGGGGTTTGGAACAGGTTCTATATGAAGAGAGGCTAAAGCGACTGGGACTTTTCAGTTTAGAAAAGAAGAGATTAGGGGGATATGATAGAGGTATATAAAATCATGTGTGGCGTGGAAAAGATGAATAAAGAAAAGTTATTTATTAGTTCCCATATTAGAAGAACTAGAGGACACCAAATGAAATTAATGGGTAGCAGGTTTTAAACTAATAAGCGAAAGTTCTTCTTCACACAGCGCATAGTCAACCTGTAGAACTCCTTGCCAGAGGAGGCTGTGAAGGCAAGGACTATAACAGGGTTTAAAAGAGAACTAGATACATTCATGGAGGTTAAGTCCATTAATGGCTATTAGCCAGTATGGGTAAGGAATGGTGTCCCTAGCCTCTGTTTGTCAGATGGTGGAGATGGATGGCAGGAGAGAGATCGCTTGATCATTACCTGTTCGATTCACTCCCTCTGGGACACCTGGCATTGGCCACTGTTGGCAGACAGGGTACTGATCTGGATGGACCTTTGGTTTGACCCAGTATGGCCTTTCTTACGTTCTTAAGGAGAGCATGACATACAATATTTGCTGACACTGGAAAGTAAAATAAAAGGCATTCACTAAGGCTTATACAGCTTTTGCGCAAGAGAGCGTTCACGGTGCATGGATGCTCTTGTGCAAGAAAGCTCTGACTGCCATTAACAGAATGACCATCGGGCTCTTTTTCTGATAGGCTCTTTTTGTGCAAAAAACCCCTGCGGAGCATCCACACATGCCTTTTTGCACAAGAGCTGTAGCGCAAAAAGGAGTTATTCCTCATGGGGAGAAGAATAATAAAAGCCCTCCATCCTGTTGATTTACTGTTTTGTTGGTTTTTTTTGCACAAAAACATACTTGATATATGGACGCTCTGTCCGTTTTTGCACAAAAACCTTGCAGTGTAGACATAGCCTAAGTATCATATTACCAGCTTGACCACTGTTCCTCTACTATACTGATATAGATCTTCAAAAGTATTTACACTCCTAACTTCCATTTATTTAAATGAATTTTGAAAGCCTAAATATCTTTGAGGCTCAGGGCAACAGTTCCTTAGGTTACAGCCCATTTTATATGCAATGTATAGGTTATAATGATAAACATGTAAAATCTGTGTGTAAGAGTCTGTGATTTTCACTTTTAGTGTATTTATACAAGTTTTCAGGCTTAGATTATTAATATCCCTTTGCCAGGCATCAATATGAACTCAATTAATTGGATTTTGTTTAATGATTCATAAAACATAGATTTTAACGAGGAATTTATTAGTATTATTTGTATGATAAAACGTCTAAGCTGAATAGAGGGATATGATAATGCCTGATATTGTTTAAAGCAGGCCTGGGCAAAATACGACCTGAGGGCAGGATCCGGCCCACCAAGCCACCAGATCTGCTCTGCAAACACAACGGGGAGCCTCAGGCAGACTCACTGCTTGCCCCGCGTGAATGGTGCTTCACGTACTGCTCCCACCCCTAGCACAATCCCATTGGGTGATTTCTGACCAATGGGAGCTGCCTGTTTGAAGAACAGGCAGCGTGGGAAGCACCACTCCTTCCTCTCCTCTGTCTTTTATTCACCAACACACATGGCCCCTGCAGCCTGTGTGAGGTCAGGGCAGGTTGCTTGCCTGCCTAAGAAACCTGCTGGGCTACTGGCCCGGAGTCACCCAGGTAAGCCTGCCAGCCAGAGATTGCCTCTGGAACCCTAATCTCTCCCTTTCCCCAACCCTCTTTCCCCTCACTCCTACCCCCCTACCTTATATAAGCCAAACCCTCCATCCCCCTCCTGAACTCACTGCATCCCAGACACTGCATCCCAATCCCCTGCCCAAGGTAACAACTCAAACCCCTGCATCCCAATCACCTGCCCTAAATCACAACCACCTGCTTAACCCAAACTCCCTCCCAGAACCCCCACCTCCTCCTGCATCCCGGTCCCTTACCCCAAGTTCCCTGCTGCATCCAACCTGCATCCCAGACCCCGCACCGCCTCCATTAATATAATAGAAGAGTGTAGCCCTTGACCACTTTCCAAAAGTGCCCACCCCCATAAAAAATTATTGTCCATCCTTGGTTTAAAGGGTAAAATATTTAAATTTTAATAGCCCACTATGAATAGCTCCCAAGCAAATAGGCAGTGCAAAAGAACAAGTGTGTAATCTATGAAAGAGAGTGGGTAAGAGCGTCCAGTATATTTCAAGATTTTATTTCAACACACATAGTTCAAATATGGGTGGAGCAAACATTCACTGTGCATGCACTATGTGAGAAAGTGCTGGAGGATGATGGGAAGGTGGTGAATGAATTCCTGGATTTTACTAAGGCCTTGGATTCTGACAGCATATGGCACAAATCTATCTAGGCAGTCTTTGTGGCTGGTAGGTTGGAGCTGGTGAAAATCTAATAAAGCTGAAACAAAATCTCTACAGAAACATGACTGCTTCAGTGTTTGTGAGGTGTGCTGTGAGCTGAATAATTGGTTTGATCTGAGGATCTGAGTCAGAAAAGCATGCTATCACTGACTCTTCAGCTGCTATCTTGGAAAAATCTTAAGAGCAGCTACTGATGGAATCCTACAGGAGAGAGTTCCCATCGGTGAATGAAAAATTAGTCATCTGTGCTTTTAATATTGACCTGATTGAACTGTTGCAAGAAGAGGTACAAAAATTGCTAGAAAAAGTAGCAGTGGGATCAGAGCAGTTAAGTTTAAAGATATCACATAAAAAGACAAATCCAATAGTAATATCTAAATCTGTTGAAATGGTAAAGGTATTCCTACCCAAATCTGAAAAGGTACTGGATGCATTGAGGACTTCAAGTATCTGGGTAGCATGACTACAAGCGACATAAAGCATTGCTTAGAAATGCGGCATAGAATTAAAGTCATGACAGCTACTCTTGCAACTGTCAGCCAAATTTGGAGAAGCAAAGGCATTACTATGACGTGTAAAAAGTATTTGATGCACTCTCTTGTCACAGCATTTTGCTGTAGTCAAGCAAGATAATGGACACCAAGGAAACAAGATACTAAGGCCAGGTCTACACTAAGCCTGGAATTTGGGTTAAGATAGGCAACTCCAGCTACGTAAAATAAGTAACTGGAGTTGGCATACCTTAAGCTGAGTTTGGTGTTGTCTTCACAGAGGGAGGCTGACAGGAGCCTTTTCTCTTACTCCTCACAACTGCCAGGAGTACCAGTGCCAGCTGGAGCCACCCTCAGCACTTGATTTAGAGGGTCTTAGTTAGACCCACTAAACTGAATGCCAGAAGACTGATCTCTGGTGTGGGTAAGTACAGATGTGGTCTAGGAGACTTTCTACTCATGAGTCAAATTACTACATGCACTTTGTGAGCATTAGCTATACTTCTCACATTACTGTCAAATAGGTAATCACCTCAATTTACAGCATAACTAGAGTTAATAACCAATATCACTTAAGGAAAGAAAATTTGGGTTAGTGGGAAATATGGGCTGAATGAGTAGAGGAAGGTTGCTGAAGCTAGTTTTGTAGGAACTGGGGCCAAGTGCCAGCAGCAGGGTGTGCCCACAACAAGTGTGGTTTGATAATGTGGCTGAATGGATGGGATGTGGCATGGCACACAACTCAAGGCTGTGCAGAGACCACAAGACATGAAGGAAGATTGCTGACCAATGACTCTCATGTGTTGTGGTTACTGTTCATGGTGATTGATCTTATGGTGCTTTGCACTATGAGAAAAACAACAGCCAAAAATGACCAGTAACAGCCCTCATTTGATTAAGCATGCCTAATGGCAGGTAAGGCTGTCAGGAAACTTGTGTGGGGTTTCAGTATGCCCATGGGTAGATTGTCTGCATCACCATCACAAATAAGTGGCTTATACTTCACAAAAGATTCCTTTCTCTACCCCAGACTCTAGTTTATATATATAAACTAGGTTTTACAGGCAGAAAGATAGAAATCAGATCTGTGATCTCTCTAGGTTAGTATCTTGTCTCCAGCAGTGGCCTGTACCCGATGCTTCAGAATAAAATCCATTATAGACAGTTGTGGAATAGTCTGTCCAAAGGGGAAAAATGTCCTAAATCTCATCAGTTAATAACTGGCTTATGCCTTTAAATATAAGGGTTTATAACTCTCTGGGTATGTCTACACTACCACCCTAGTTCGAACTAGGGTAGTTAATGTAGTCATACGTACTTGCAAATGAAGCCTGGGATTTGAATTTCCCGGGCTTCATTTGCATGTTGCCAGGCGCTGCCATTTTTAAATGTCCGCTAGTGCGGACTCCGTGCCCGCGGCTACACGCAGCACGAACTAGATAGTTCGGACTAGGCTTCCTATTCCGAACTATCTGTACGCCCGAGGTCCGCACTAGCGGACATTTAAAAATGGCGGCGCCCGGCAACATGCAAATGAAGCCCGGGAAATTCAAATCCCGGGCTTCATTTGCAAGTTCGTATGACTACATTAACCACCCTAGTTCAAACTAGGGTGGTAGTGTAGACATACCCTCAGATATTTTATCTTGCCTAATGCAATTGCAGATGTTCTTATATATGTCTAATCTTTTTAAAAACCTATTTAGCTTATCCTTGCTATAATATCTTGTGGCAAGGAGTTCCACATTCATTGTTTAAAAATTGGTTTTAAAACTTTTGAATTAAATTACAGCCAGAAGTGAGTAAGAACCAGTGTAGTCTTTGGTGTAATAACCTCCCCAAAGCAAAGCCATTAAGTTGGCAAGCCACTTCATTCAACCGCACTTAATAAGTGTTGGTCCAGCATAGCCGTGTAGAGTATATTTCAGTAATCTAACCTAGATGGCATAAATGACAGAGGCATGGCCCATGTAAAAGAGAAGTTGTTACAGTCTTTGAGCAGCAATCAAATATTTTTCCTTTGATTTCTTTCTATTTCTTTTTCAATGCTTCTAGCAACTGATACCACCTGGGGACTACAGGATCAATCAGTGATCCAGGAATACCTCTAGAATGTGATTCTCCTATTATGTACTTACACACACACACCCAAACGCCATAGTATCTGATAATTCAGTGTAAATTAATGAATAATTCATCCAATGCCCACTGTTAAGAAGAGGAGTATCTTAGGTACAGATGGTGCTGTTCAATAAATTCGGACCAGGTGAAGCCATGCCTATGAGGAGTTTGTGCAACTCTTG
Organism: Pelodiscus sinensis; assembly: GCF_052426305.1. Lineage (NCBI taxonomy): Eukaryota > Metazoa > Chordata > Testudines > Trionychidae > Pelodiscus > Pelodiscus sinensis. The sequence continues at coordinate 177,698,745 of NC_143054.1, read as the reverse complement.
GCCCCTGCCAGAGTCCCAGCATAATTTAGTGTGATTGCAGCTTGGGCAGGTATGCCTGTGCAAGCTTCACCCCTGCTAGCATGGCTACAGATAGCACTGCAAGTGCAGCAGCATGGTTTTCAGCAACATGAGCAGATAGCAGTGTGCATATAATTAGGTCTGGCTCAGGATGTGACCCTGCCTTTCTAAGACACCATCCTGGGATCATGCCTCAGTTTCCCTTTCAACCAGTATAAAACTAGTTCAAACAAGCTTTTACCTTTACATTTAAGAAACCCTTCAACTCGGGGGCTCTTTTTATTGTTAATGGGAATTAATACAAGTAAAATCTTACTTTTCAGTCTATTCTTAGTCTGTAGTCCATTGTTTCTGAAGATTTGTTCTTCTCTCCTCATAAGCAGCTCTAAGTTCTTTGCCTTCCAAGTCCACCTTTTGTCCCCTGTCCAAATTAGGGTTGCCAGTCTCTTTTTCAGAGCTCTCTCTCAGTTGGCTACTCTGCCTCCTTTTTCCATTGTAGGCCTATTCTTACTCTGTAGGCAATTCCCTCTTCTCCTCCCTACTGCTCAAATATCTTTCTTAAAAAATCAGGCATTCCACTCCTAATTGGCCAGTAAACCACCAGCTGGAGTACCTAGTTGCAACAAGGTTCAGACCAGGCTGTCATAAGCAGCCAGGCCCTTGTTCCCATCAAAAAGCCCTTTGTCCCATGGCATTGCCCAACTCTAAGTAGCTTCAGAGACTCTGGGCTGCATGTGCAGTTCTCACTCCTGTCACACACACCCCACTAAGGTCTGCCAGAGGGCTGCTGGGGGTGGGGGCAGCCTTACAGCAGTCTTCCACAATGCCTGACCCATGGGCAGTGGGTGAAGCTTCCACTTGGGGAGGCAGTAGCTCTCCCACCTAGGCCCTGCTCCTGCCCCACCCCTTTCCCATCTCCCTCATCTTCTATGCTCATCCTGTGTCCCTTCTCACTGTGTGCTTGACCCCTTCCAGCCAAATCCCTGAACCCAAGCAAATTATTTTTGAAAAAAACAAAAACAAAAACAACTCTCCACTTTTCTGCTATTTCTTTCTCAACAAAATGGGGCTTATTTTGTACCATGTGTCAGACATACAGAAGGTACGTAATTAAAAGTATTACATTTGAAAATAAGTAATGTCAGTATTTTATATACCCGGATAGCTGACATGCAGGCAGCTTGCAATAGTCCTGAACCCCTCTCATTGATCTTGGGGAACACACAATGGCAAGCACCAGTTAAAGCTAATCAAGAAACCTCTGTCCTTTTTTCACACAATAAAACAAGGTGTCAAGTATCGGCCTCAGCTGGCATTTGCCCCCTAACAGGAAGAAAATGACTGGAATCAAGACTGCAAAAGTTGCTGTTTCATTTTTCACTTCACGCAAACAAGCTGAGGGTTTCCTATATTTATTGTTTCAACAGCAGTCAGTACATCAGACAATGAATAAGAATTACCAAGGGACATGGATCCTTGTCAGTAAAATACAGACTGGCTGCTGCTTTAACAACCCCACCTGTTCAGCTCACTGAATATCCTACATCTACACTGCAGGGTTTTTGCGCAAAAACCTGTGGAGCAGCCATACCTCAAGCGTGTTTTTGTGCAAGAAAATTTACAGATAATCAAAAGAACAGAGGGTTTTTGCAGTGTAGGTAATCCTCTTTCTACGAGAAATAACTCCTGTTTGCATCTGAGTTCTGGCACAAAAAGGTGTGTGTAGACAGGCAACGGGGTTTTTGCGCAAAAAGTGCCAATCGAAAAAAGCACTGGTGCTCTCATGGCTATTCTGTGAATAGCAATCAGAGCTTTCGAGAGACCGTCCATGCAGTCTGGACACTCTCTTGCGCAAAAGTGTATCACTTTTGTGATGCACTTTTGTGTGTGGACGCACTCTTGTGCAAGAAGTTTTTGCAGAAGATCTCCTCTGCAAAAAGCTTCTTCTGCAAGAAGCCTGCAGTGTAGATGTAGCCTGAGGAGGTGCCAGCCTTATGTACCAGACTCGCAGACCCAGTATCCCCAAGGGTGAAGGAACCACATCCCCAACCCTATTTTCAGCAGGCAAATGTGATCTCCCATCCACTGAAGAGAGTTGAGACCTATCTTACCTATCCTACTAATACCTCCTCTCGTCCTTGTCACTACATCCCTCCTCCCTCTTTCTTCCCTCCACTCTCCTCTCCCCAGGCTCCCACAGCTCCAACTCACTGCTCTCCCCAACCAAGTACTCACCCTGCCCATCACAGAATTTGAACAATTAAAAATACTAATTGTCCCAGCCCAGGCCACTGCTTACCTGTGGGAACACTCTGAAGGGCTCCTCTGGCCCTGTTCCTCCGGGCTATTTATTGCTCTGCCCAGTCTCACTTAGCTGGCCCTGGCCCTGAGGACAGGACAGACCAGGAATCCTGCTGTCACAAATGATCCAGCCCTCCCTGCAGCACACACACTTACTGCACACACAGCATAGGCTGGCCTAACTCCAGGTCTAGCCCATTGAAAAGTGATAATAGAGGGAGGCCCAGTGGAGCCCTGCTCTCACTACCCCTGCCTCTTCTGGCAAATTGCTCCAGCATCACATGGTGGGAGGAGGAGGTCATCCCATGAAATCCCAGACTGAAGGTCTCCTGTAATCCAGAAGTGCCTACTGCATGAATGAAGCAGAAAGGTTTTGGAATTGTAGAAAGACACTTTGCAAAACTGCACTTCTCATCACTTTCCACCTGATGACCTCAAAGCACCCAATGAAAACCAATGACTATACAGAAACTGCTGTGAGGCAGGCAAGTATTATTATTCTTCCTTTTTTCAGATGAAGAAATTGAGGCACAAGATAATTAAGTTCCTTATTTGCTGGGGGGGTTTTTTGTAATAAATCAGTGGAAAAACTCCCCTTGAGATCAAGACGTACACAATGGGTCCAATGTCATACTGAGTGTCTGACCCGTGGGACATTAAGAAAACCCCAGATTTTCACATTTCAAGCAGTAAGGAGCACAGGCCACTGGCTGCATTGAGATGGGGACATCACCCTGCAACCCCCACCTTCCCCAGTACAGAAACTCAGCAATGAGACTGCACTTGACACAGTGTAAGGACTGGCTCTGCCCCTCTGTGCCAGGCGTAATAGGTATGGCTGGGCAGGCTCAGCTCAGCATGATCCAAGTGTGGAAGGGGTTAGTGTGGGGGGAATACAGGTGTGGGGCAGTCAGGGTGTGGGCAGCTCAATGAAGATCTGGGTGCACAGGGTCTCTGGGGGGTTCTGGGTGTAGGGGCAATGGACCTCTGGTTGAACTCAGTGGAGGGGTCAAAGGGAGGTGGGATTTGGTGGGGGTTCTGGGTGCTAGAGATGTGAGACTTGATGAGGTGGGGGATCCATGTGCAGCTTGCTGGGCTCATTAGGATGGGGGTCTAGGTGTGGGGGACTTGTCAGGTGGGTCCAGGTTTAGAGGAGGAGAGTTTGTCAGGGTGAGGGTTAGATGGGCCCGCATAACTGGGGAGCCCCAGCTGCTGCTGATGGGACTCTGCATGTGCGACTCCTGCTTCCCCCCAGGATTCCCCTAATCCCTTTTCTTTTCCATCCTCCTCCCCTTGTTTCCCTCCATCTGCCCTATTCCACTCCCCATTCCTTCCCCACTGCCTCTTCCTTCCACCTCCTTATCCCCCTTTTCTCATTTCCTACCTGCCCCTCTCCAGCTCCCATCCCAGCACACAGAAGGGGAGCCCGTGGGCACTAGGACCCAGCCAGCAGGCTGTGTTTGGCTGCACAGATAGTGGATCCCAACGCAGCCTGCGAGCTGGGCAGCCTTGCTTTTGAAATGGGAGCTGGTCCATGCACATTCCAAGCAGGCGTCTGAGGAGGTTCCCTGCTACTCAGTAGGGTTGCCAGGTGTCCGGTATTGACCTAGACAGTCCAGTATTTGAGGTTTTTTTAAACGCCATCAATTTTTATCGCCTAGGCCCTGATCTTTCATTCAGATCCACTCAGCTGGCCACAGGGCTCCACTGGGCTTCAGTAGCGTTCCATGTGTGAACCATTGAAACCATGTATGTAACGAGTTAGGGCCAATGAGTGTTATTTATTAGTAACACAGGTAAGGGTTATGTGAGTGATTTTTAAAAGGCACACACACGTCTGCATTCATAAAAGAGCTGCTCTACATTTCAGAGCTTTCATTTGAGATGCAAGCTCCTCATTATCACTAATGTCAGCACATTAAGGCCCTTCTCCTGCAGACACTTACACACTTTAGTAGGACTTCTCATATGAATAAAGTTACACACCTGGGCTGTGTCTACACTGGCATGAATTTCCGGAATTGCTTAAAACAGAATAGTTTTCGTTATAAGTATTTCCGGAAAAAGAGCGTCTACATTGGCAGGATGCTTTTCCGGAAAAGCGTCCGTGGCCAATGTAGACGTGCTTTTCCGGAAAAGAGCCCCGATCGTCATTTTCGCGATTGGGTCTTTTTTCCGGAAAAGACTACAGGGCTGTCTACACTGGCCCTTTTCCGGAACAGTGTTCCAGAATAAGGACTTATGCCCGAGCGAGAGCAGAATAGTTTTTCCGGAATGGCGGCTGATTTTGTACAGTACAGCGTCGTTGCTTTTCTGGAAATTCAAGGGCCAGTGTAGACAGCTCGCAGCTTATTCCGGAAAAGCGGCTGATTTTCCGGAATAAGTGGCCCAGTGTAGACACAGCCATAGGGTATGTCTACACTACAAAGTTAATTCGAACTAACAGACATTGATAGGCGCTACACTAGCAAACCGCTAGTTCGAACTTAATTCGAACTAGCGGAGTACTTAATTCAAACTAGGTAAACCTCATTCTACGAGGACTAATGCCTAGTTCGAATGAAGAAGTTCAAATTAAGGGCTGTGTAGCCACTTAATTCGAACTAGTGGGAGGCTAGCCCTCCCCAGCTTTCCCTGGTGGCCACTCTGGGCACCACCAGGGAAATTCTTCTGCCCCCGTCCCAGCCCTGGAGCCCTTAAAGGGGCACGGGCTGGCTACGGTGCCCGTGCCAGGTGCAAGCCTGCCAGCACCCAGCCAGCAGACCCTGCACCTGGCACGGCTCGAGCCAGCCACCCGCTGCCACCCAGCCCTCCGCCTCTTCCCGGGACCAGGCTGGCGGCTCCTGGGAGCCTGCCCAGATCCGCAAGAGGCGGGTGCCCGCCTGGTCTAGTGCAGACATCGTGGACCTTATCCATGACCTCCGCACTAGGCACAGGAAAGTGGCCATCTGGGGCAGGATAGCTGCCAGCATGGCCACCCAGGAGCAGGTTGGCATGAAAATCAAGGTGGTCCAGTGAGACCCCCGACCCTGAGCCCTGAGCTTAGAATGTCAGTACTGGGTCAGACCAAAGGTCCATCTAGCCCAGGAGCCTGCCTGCCGACAGCGGCCAACACTAGGGACCCTGGAGGGGATGGACTGAAGACAATGACCAAGCCATTTGTCTCGTGCCATCCATCTCCAGCCTTCCACAAACAGAGGCCAGGGACACCATTTCTACGCCCTGGCTAATACCACTCCATGGACCCAACCTCCATGACTTTATCTCACTTCTCTTTAAACTCTGTTCTAGTTCTAGCCTTCACAGCCTCCTGCAGCAAGGAGTTCCACAGGTTGACTATTTGCTTTGTGAAGAAGAACTTTCTTTTATTAGTTTGAAGCCTGCTACCCATTCATTTCATCTGGTGTCCTCTAGTCCTTCTATTATGGGAACTAATGAAGAACTTTTCTTTATGCACCCTCTCCACACCACTCATGCTTTTATAGACCTCTATCATATCCCCCCTCAGTCTCCTCTTTTCTAAGTTGAAAAGTCCCAGTCTCTTTAGCCTCTCCTCATATGGGACCTGTTCCAAACCCCTGATCATTTTAGTTGCCCTCCCCTCTCCCACCCTCTCTCTTCCCCTCTCCCACCTCCTTTTCCCAGTCTCCCTGAGTTTTGTTCAATAAAGAGAGTTTCTATTTTTGAACACACATGTCCTTTATTTTGTACATCAGGAAGGGGGGCTAGGGAGGGGTAAGTGGAAGGAGGTGAGGGAGGAATGGGGTACGAGCCCCCAATGGGGAGGACTGGGGTGGCTCTGCAGGCTCCTCGGGGTGGAAGCTCTCCTGCAGCCCCCCGATTGACCCCCCCCGGATGGCAGCCTGCGGCAAGTGCAGCCTGGCTGATGGCTGAGTGCTGTGATATGCCGAGTGTGGGCACTCCAAGCCAAGACTGCTTTGCAAGCGGGGAACCCCTGAGAACTGTCTCTCTGGGGTGGGGGGTCGGGTCCCTTTAAGCACAGCCCTCGGCTAGCCGGAGACAGCAGCTCCACGCTCTAAGTCCTAATCTGCTGCCCTGCTGGCACTGCTTCCAGCCATCCTTAACCTCGGTTCAGGGTCTACTCAGTGTGGACATGCTAGTTCAAATTAGTAAAACACTGATTTGAACTAGTTTTTAAGCCTAGATGCACTAATTCGAATTAGCTTAGTTCAAATTAACTAATTCGAACTAAGTTAGTTCGAATTAGCGCTGTAGTGTAGACATACCCATGCTTAGGTGTCTGCAAGTTCAAAGCCTTGAAGTCTAACTCTGAGTGAGGCTTTTTGAATAGTCCCATCTCCTCAATAAACAGAGATTCCTCATAGGCTTCTATGAAATAGTTGAACTTGGTATGTTCATGGCAGACACACAGAGTTACAATAAATCAAAATGTATTTCCTGAAAGCTATACTGTAAACTACTTTATTTTTAAGAATCCAGAACTCTTAACACACATTCGCTAAAGAGAGAGAGAGAGAAAGGCTATGTCTAGATAGCAGAGTTTTTCCGGGATACTGGCAGTATCCCGGAAAAACTCTGCCGCGTCCAGGGAAGGAACATGTCCACTTTTTTGGAACAGTTTCTGGAAAAGCGGGCACATTCTTTTGGCATCTCTGTATTCCTCATTTTATGATGAATAGAGGATCTTCCGGAAGAGGAGGTTTTTCTGACATTTGGCTCCATATAGATGGGCCAAATGTTGGAAAAGCCTCTTCCGATAAAACAAGTGGAAGAAGATAAGCAAATTTCTTTTTCCAAAAAAATCCTGCAGTATAGACATAGCTAGAGAGACTGCATACTGTTATCTAAGGGCTCATCTGCACTGGCAAGCTTTTTTGGTGACAAAACCCAAAGAGCATTCACATTGCAATGACAAAACCCAGCGGCTACATCTGCACTGGCATGATTTTCCGGAAATGCTTTTAACGGAAAAGTTTTCCGTTAAAAGCATTTTCGGAAAAGCGCGTCTAGATTGGCAGGACGCTTTTCCACAAAAGCACTTTTTGCGGAAAAGTGTACGTGGCCAAACTAGACGCGCTTTTCCTCAAAAAAGCCCCGATTGCCATTTTGCGCAAGAGGGCTTTTGCCCGAACAGGAGCAGCACAGTATTTCCGCAAGAACACTGACGATCTTACATGCGGAAATTCAAGCGGCCAGTATAGACAGCTGGCAAGTTTTTCCGCAAAAGCAGATGATTTTGCGGAAAAACTTGCCAGTCTAGACACAGCCAGCGAGCGTGCACATTGCAATGCAACGAAAGTCACAAAAACTGCCCAAACAAAAGATAGGACCGTGCAGCACTTTAAAGACGAACAAGATGATTTACTAGGTGATGAGCTTTCGTGGGCCAGACCCAAGTGACCCAAAGAACTAGACACAATCCTGGGTGGGAACCCTACATCTACAGGCAAAGACCCAAAGGCATACAGTCAGCAGAAACAGGACTTACCCAGAGGCAGAAGTTCTTGCTGAAGAGATGGAAGTGGACAAGGAGGCAGGGTCACTGTGGAGCCAACCTGTACAGCAGGCAGCCAGGAACTGTTCTCAAGGCCAGAGGCTCATGTGGACTCTCAGCAACTGACCACAGAGCATGAAAAGCAAGGGAAGAGACACAGGGTATGTTGCTCTGTTGAGGCGAGAGGGGGAGGTTGGGGCGGCGGCACAGGGTAGTAAGTTGCTCTGTTGCAGCGAGGTGGGGAATGCTTCCACAAAGCAATCGCAACATGCTTCTCTACCAAGAGAGCGGCTCTCATTTGAGAGTTTTTGTGCTGCAGTTCAGGGACCATCTCAGCACACAGGTCCAGGAAGGTGGCCTCTGAAAGTGATGTAGCCACTGGTCTTCATCCCATACCTACATGCAATGCAGTCCCACCACTCAGATGGTTACCCTAGCCCAAAAGTGATGCTTTAATCATCACAGCTGCTTTGTGACAGCCAAATGCAATGTCATGTTGCTACTTTCTGTGTCACATCGCTTTCTGCATCCAAGTCTTCTGTGCCTTTGGAAATCTGAGACTAAGTTCATAAGTAGTGTGCTGCAGTGTGTGATGTTCTAAGTACATTGAACACAGCATAGGAGAGAAGTCTGGGATCCATAATTTCTCAGAGCAGATTCTGGAGTGCTCAGCCAGGACTGTCGGTTTGAAATGGCATGAAAGTAAGCTGGAAGCCCCAGGAGAGCTCTGAAGCAAAGAGGTGGTGACAGGATGTTTTTCACATTCCCAAAATGCTTTGTGCTACATTGCATGTTCCATGGTTCCTACCGACTGAAGACGATACTAGGCAGTGTGTGATGCTTACCCACATTGCTTTGCTCTTTCAGTCAGTGGCAGAGCTAACAACATAGCCATGATATGGAGTGTGTGCTATGGCTGGCAGGTGGAAGCTGTGAGCTTCTAATCAGGGTTTGAAATCTAGAAGCCTCTGCTCATTGGTTGAACCTTAATCAAGGGGAGGGGCTATCAGGCAGTCTAGGGCTTTATAAAGGAGTGAGTCAGTGACCAGGGAGCTTGTGAACAGGGGTTGTTTGCAGGGGCTGTTAACAGGGAGTTTCGGGAGGGAGTGCAAAGGGGGTGAGATACACTTGCCATTCCTTAACATCTTTTCACTACACTCCTTCCCTTCAAGGAGGCATTTAATAACAACTGAGGAATCTCTCAGAAGGAAGCCAGGTATGGATGGTGATAGGTCTGCTGTTGTTACCTGCACAGCATGTGCCATGTTTGTCTTCCTCTCAGAAGAAAGAAGGGATTTCATCTGCACTAAGTGCAAGCTGGTCACCATTTTGGAAGAAAACATTAGAGGACTGGAGGCCCAAGTATCGACCCTACATTCTATCAGAGAGGATGAAGACTTTTGCCTGCCAATAGCATTTTCATTGCCAAAAATTCCCAGTATAGACATACCCTAAGGCAGAGGGCACAACCCACTCCGTCTTGCTCCAGAGTTTGCAAATTGACTGCTGAAGAAGCAAATCACATATTTCACTACATCATGCCATCATGATCAGGAGAGCCCTTAAACTGGTAGCTTTAATGGTTTTCAATACACCAGAGGACCATTTTTTAATACAAAGATTGTCTAATATCCCACCTCCTTTCTCATGTGCAATCCCATAACAAATACTATTTCCAAAAAGGTTCCAACATGGCTTAGGAACCCATCTTCAAAAGGGACTTAACCACTTAGATCAACGTACCAATGAATGGGACTTCGATTCCTAAGTCAGTTACACACGGGGTGGCAGCAGACTTCCCAGGAGCTGGTGTGCATGGGGAGATGACTTTGAAGCCAGTGCCCCATGCATACCGGCTCCCGCCTGCCATTCCATGCTGTTGCCTCTGTATCAGAGGCAGCAGCACAGGGCGGTAGGCAGCTCCCTGGGATCCAGTGAACACCAGTACATACCAGGAGCCTGTGTGTAACCGTGAACATTAACCAATGTGCCCAGGCTCATCGGTTAATTGTACACAATTACACTTAAACATCCCTATCAACAACCAAGCAACAGACACACAGTGGGTGATCTTATTGACTCTCCAGGCGCTTACTTTCTGGAGGGCTACTTTATTCAGCATGTCTGTAAGATTCATCTCAGTGTTGAAAGCTGTGGGTCTTGTTCACCGTTCCATTATACACAATGAAATCAGTGGTGCCTTAGTTGTGTAAAACTTAGGAAATAAAGCAATGAATCAGGCCTTGTGTCTGATGGTCCATAATAGCAATGGCCATTGGAAAATCCTCCACTGATCTAGCAAGCCAGATTCTGACATCTCATCTGTATGACATAAATTATGTTTTCTTTTGAAATTACTCTAACCAGTAACTGCTGCTTGGAGAGTTAGCAGCATCTGTGTCCTTATTTATCTGTATAATAGCATGCTGTATGCTCAGCCTTTGCAAGGACCAGTTCCAAACCCATCAGGAAACCTCTGTGGTAAAAGCAATGCACAAGAGTTTTGGTCTCATAATAAACCTCAGAAGCCTTCCTCACTTTGCAGGCAATAGAATCCTGGGATTTTTTAAAAGGCATCTGCTCTCAGGAATGGATTGAGATGTTTATCAGGAAATATTAAAAAGGGACTTGGACTGGTGGGAAAGGGATACCTGGTCAGTCCGGGGTTTCTCAGCCAGTTTAGTCACTGCTGTTTTTCCTAGTTCCCATGTGTTACCATAAGGAAGACACTGGCAAGAAAACTGAGATTAGAGAATAAAGATTCTCTCACCAACAAGATGATTTTTTTTAGTAGTTTATAGACCAGAATTTAGGTTTGCCTCCTTTCATACTGAGGATATTGCAAAGCTCTTAACAGATCGATGCATTAGAGTGGTTCAATTATCTCCAGCAAATGGAAGCTTAGATCAGAAAAGTGGCATTTGTACAGGATGAAAGAGTCTGATGTCAGTATTTCAAGATGGGAAATCAGGTACGTGGGATGATGGGGGAGCATTTGTGGATTTCACCTGTACATCAAGTGTCTGAAACTGACTTGCAGATTTCATAGACCAGGGGGACGGGGAGCAAAGCGGCGGAACACGCGGGCAGTGGGCAGCCCAGACGCATCTGGGCTGCCCGCCGCCCGCGTGCTCTGGGGCTTTGCTCTGCTTTGCTCCCCGTCCCCCTGGTCTGCAGACCAGGGGGACGGGGAGCAAAGCAGAGCAAAGCGGCAGAGCACGCGGGCGGCGGGCAGCCCAGACACGTCTGGGCTGCCCGCCGCCCGCGTGTTCCGCTGCTTTGCTCCCCGTCCTCCTGGTCTGCAGACCAGGGGGATGGGGAGCAAAGCAGAGCAAAGTCCCAGAGCACGCGGGCAGCGGACAGCCCAGACGCGTCTGGGCTGCCCGCTGCCCGCGTGTTCCGCCGCTTTGCTTCCTCTCCCTGGTCTGCTGGAGACCAGGGAGAGGGCCCCGTTCATAAGTGCGGATCCGACATAAGTCGGATCCGCGTAACTCGGGGACTGCCTGTAGATGGCAGCTATAACTAGTTGGTGGTTTGTGTGAACTGCGCTGATTACCACGGACCAACTCCTAGCAACCAGGTATACATGTCACAATATGCACTATCACCACAGGCATTAATTAGTAATATTGTAGGCAATCTAACCATGGAGACCAGTGACTGAGATAGTCTCTTGCTCCTAGAGAGCTCTCTTTGGAGTTGCACTGTGGCATTTTGGTGAAGTCAAAGTTACTAGCAAAAAGATTGGAATAAGCTTCTGAATCTCAGATACTCTTAAAGTGATAGCAGATTTCTCTAATTATGATGCATTCAGTTCAAGTCCTAGTGTGCAAAGGATGGCTAACGTGCATCCCTGCATGTAAATTAGACATCTGTGAGAGTGCAAAAATCTGATGGGTTCTAACTGGTGCAAAATCAGGTAGGGGAAATACTGTTGTCTCCTGGTGCATGAAGCCTAGTCTGCAGAACATTCCCATAAAAAAGGCTTCCTACGAACTATTCCTTAGGGTACATCAGAGATGGTTTTGCAGCTGTGTAAGGAAAAAGTCAGTGAGCCACTAATGACAAGGGCAAAAAGAGAGTTTATAAAACCAAAAGTAAAATGATCACCACAACGCACTGCTGGTCCCCCTCGCCCAATGTCCTGAGGGCTGCACATGTTGTAGAAACATTGGGAGCCTTGCCAGCTCATTTTGATTTTTTTAAGATATGATATCATACTTGGTAATGGCAGTTGTGACACCAGCATCCAAATGCAGCCGCCTGTAGACACTATAAATTGCCCAAAAACCAGTGGGCATGTGGGGCTATTTTGGATGGATTAGTCACCCTTCAAACTACTGTTGCTGGAGTACAACAACCACAAAGAAGCCAATAGCATAATTCATGCCCATTTACCTGCACTCCTTCTACTAACCCAGCCCCACTGAAAGGAATTGATAGCACAATTACTTTAGCAATTAATGCATTGCACCAATATGTGAATTGGACTTCCATCTTATTTCTATGCTCCATGTAAATCACTACATGTACACAGACAGTAAATCAAGTTCAGGCAGATTCACCATTAAGACCATTTATGGAATCTGTCTCAATGGAAACTTTAAAAGAGCTCTCCAGATTTGTGATAAAAGGGAGAGTGACAGAAATGTAGGTTATTTTTAGACAGATCTGAAAGGATAATTTCTCCCTTGCTCATATTTTTCTGTTCCTTTTTTGACTTTCAACTGACCAGATGAGAAGACAGTGTCCCCACCTGGATTGTATCTTTCTTCTGATCTTCACTCCCTTTAAGAACCTCCTGACAGAACTTCTTTTGTATTTTACACATTTTAAAAAGCTTTTATTGATTGGCTTGGACTCAGAACACAGGAGGACACCAGCAGCTTTAAATATCCAAACTGATATCTATGAGATCTGTTCAATTTCTTTATTCAAAATGTTTCTTTGTGTAGGTGCTAGAACTTGTGGGGGTAAGTGGGTGCTGTAGCACCCTCAGGCTTGAAGTGATTTCCATTAATACAGAAATTACAGTTTTGTTCAATGGCTCTCAACACCTCTACTATACAAATTGTTCCAGCACCTGTATTTCTTTGTACACCAATATTTATTTGGCTCTACATCTAGGACATTACCTTTCAATATTTTATCCCCATGGGCCTAAATAATCACTCTCATAAGCAGTGGAATCAGTGGAGCTTTGTTGGCCTAATACAACAGTGAATTTGTCCCCATTATTTTAGGTAGGAAAATCACAATGTATCACAAATCACAGTATTTTCACAAACCTTGTCAACACTTGCAACTTAACAAAGGAAAGAGTCAGGGACAGGGTGATTTCCGTCCCTCGCTCTCCATATGTTTTCCAGTATAAGGAGATGGTATTACTTCTGTATATGACATTAGTGTCACTATCAACGGAATACTTTATCCAGTTCTAGTAACCACATTTCAAGAAGGATATTGCAAAACTAGAAAGGGTTCTGAAAAGACTTACAAAAATCTTTTTGAGGTCCGAAAACATGCCTTACAGCAAGAGACTTAAGAAGCTCAATCTATTTCATTTGGCTAATAGGTGTCAAGATAAAAAATCCTTTGTCACAAACAGGAGCTATGCACAGAAATGTGTAACAAAACTTCCTACTCCTCTGTGTAGCTGCAGCGTGCAACAGCCTGCTCTGGGCTTCTTTGTTTCTGCCTCAGATTGAAATGCGTCACCTGAAACCAGAGATTGCACCTGGAAGGTACAGGAAATGTGGCATTGCTATACTTCCTGGAGGACTTATTCTATGTCACAACTTCCTTTCTCTAGATCCCTCTCTAAATTTCCTGACTAAATCAGAAAACACTGGTTTGTCAGGCCCTTGGCCAGCAGGCTGACCGCCCACCTGTTTCTAGCACTGGTTGCTGGCTGTGGTGGCTGGTGAGTGCTAGGGGGTGAACATGGGTGTGGTCATCATTTATACATCACTTCAGAGTCCAGAACATAAAGGGTGCTATAGCAATGCAATATATAAACATCACTCTTTTTGGAAACTGGGCCTGCTTCATCCCTGGTCTAATTCCATTGTCTTCAGTGGTGTTACACCAACATAAACTGTCTCATGAAACTGCAGGAATCTTTTATTTCCTCTCACTAATTATCCAATTGTTATTCTAATTAAACTTGCTTCAAAGTTTTGCGTGAAGAACTCCTCACATCACCTAGACAAGAGCCCTGTAACTGCGTCATATCTCGGGTCTTTATTTTAATTTATTGCTGAAAGATTCCGATAAGAAAAAAAAAGGAAACAAGCTTACAAATAAACAATGATACATACAGGGCGGGTCCACATCCAGCTAAAAATTCCAGCTTTGAAAACTACCTAGTAGTATGTTAGTTATTAGGTCAGGAGGTATTAGTACATTGTGTTCCTAAATTCCACTTCTATAACGATTTCAGTCAGATCTTCAGCCCAATTCAGAGAAGTGTATGGCAACAGTGGTGCTCTCAGTTTCAACTCCCTGAGCTGCTGTCAGAGAATAAGCTGTTCTTTACTTTAAAAAAAAGATGAAAAAAATTATCTCCTTTGTCCTACATACACTTTAGTGACAACTGGCAATGCCATTATATTTAGGAGACTATCAGGTCTGCCACAAACCCCTATTTTAAGAGATTTATAACAGTTATTTTAAAAAAATCCATTCTCATCTGAATCTTGGCATATTTTCAGTGATTTTTTTTCCTCTCAGGAATTTTAAAAAAGAACCAGATTCTTTCCTTACAAAGATGAGGGATTAGCTCATAATGGCGTTCTTAGCTGGAAGTGAGTGGAAGGACTATAAAAAGCTGAGACAGTTCACTTTAAAAAGTAGGCATATAGCAACCACTCAAAAATATAATTTTTTAATGCTATTTACATGCTATTCCTACTCAATCCGATCTCATGCCAAATTCTCCTGGACTCCATTGGAAGTGCTCTTCAATGGAACAATTGTTGATCAGTATTATGAGCTCCTGTGCACATTAAGGGCCAACATGCCTTTTAAGGCACAGCCTGTGAATGGGGAGCATTCAGAGGTACAGAGAGCTCTGGGAGACCCAAGGAAACCTGGAGCTCTGCAAAGGGCAGGGAAAGAGCATTGCCCTGTTAAATGCTAGTCACATTGAACAGGAACAAGGCTGTGGTTCCCTTTCTTCTCCTATATTCACAGTGGCTAACATCCAGAGGACACTAAGATAAAACACTATACAAAGGTCTCAGAGGGGTAGCTGTGCTAATCTGTAACTTTAAAAAGACTAGTCCCGTGACACCTTACAGACTTACAAAACCCACTACATCAGCTTCATTGCTTATGAAAGCTCATGATACTATATATATATATATTTGTTAGTCTCTAAGGGCATGTCTACACTGTGGGCTGAAATCGAGTTAAGATACACAACTTCTTCTACGTTAATTGAGTAGCTGAAGTTGAAGTACCTTAACTTGGCTTTTGGCGCTGTCTACACAGCAGGAAGTCAAAGGAAGAACACTCTTCCTTTGACTTCCCTTACTCCTCGTGAAATGAGGGTTTCAGAAGTCAGAGTAAGAAGCCCGTTATTTTGAAATAACGGGCTTGCTTTATAGATGCACACTCTATTATGTAGAAATATTATGAGTTATTTATAAATAAGCATGCAGTGTAGACAAAGCCTAATTAGGGCATGTCTACACTTCAGCGTTATTTCAAAATAACAAAGCACGCATCTACGCAGCTAGCTGGTGTTTTGAGCTAATTTAAAGATGGCAGACTTCTTACTCCAACTTCTATACCCTTCATTTCACTAGTGTTCTTCCTTCAACTTCTCACAAAGTAGACAGCACCAAAAGCCGAATTAAGCTATTTCAACTCCAGCTATGCAATTGATGTAGCTAAAGTTGCATATCTTAAATTGACTTATGCCCTGCAGTGTAGATGTGTCCTAAGGTGCAACAGGACTACTTGTTATACAAAGGTATGTCACAACTCCCTCCTGTAGCTAATCCATATAGAGAGCAACAGACCACTGCTACCTGTTTACTCCTTTAGCTCTTTGGGTTGAGGCGTGTGCTTTTTGTGTGGAAGGTGCTGGAGTGAAAAACGGCTCATGACCTATGGGCTGTGTCATTACCTGGCTGGGAGTTATCTTTCTGAAGAGGAGAAATAATAGGAAGTCAATCTTCTTGAGCCCTCCCCTGCTTGTTTGCTGTCACAGGAGTCAGAGATAGCTGTGCACAGAGCACCCATTCCAAAATGAGTATTTATGTGTGTATAAAGACTGCAGTTTTTGAAAGAATGCCTAGGTTAGCGCAATATACCCCAGGGTCCCTGTGATGGGGTACGTTCAGTTCTGAGGCCCTTTGCTGGAGGCATTGGGGTCCTGACATACTATGCCTCAGAAAAGGGCAGTAGAGAGTGACTCTTTGGGTTGCAGCCAGTCAGGGTCCAGCCAGCTAGTGTAAAGAGAACGGCTAGGCCAAATCCAGTTCAGTCTTGCACAGGATCAGGAGCAGTTGGTACTCTGGGCTGGCTGCTGGGACGCTACTGGGATCAGAACCTGTAAGAATGAAGAATGTGCTGGGGCCATGTTGAAGTGGCCCAGGGAATTACAGCAGCAATGCAGTTATTTGAAGAGACATTGCAGACAGCCCCTATCTACAGGATCCCTTGGCTGGAACGCAGAGTAGAGGGTGGTTCAAGTTCCCTCCCAATCCTCCTTAGCCACCAGAGGGATGAGAAGTGGCCTAAACAGTGAGGAATCCCATAGTGGGGAACTGATCTATAGCTGAAGGGCTGGGGCCAGAAAGGCTCCAAGAGGGAAAAAATGTTGCCTCAAGGGAAAGGCCCTGGGGAACTGCTCTGTTCTAGAACAGGGACAAACTGAGACATCACTGAGGGCACTGAGAGAGGCCCCTCTTGGATGTGTACCCCAGATGGAGTTTGCTCGTTATTTCAAATACAGACTGTGTGTGACTCACCTGCAGGGCAGACTCACCAAAGAGCCACCACAGAGTGAAAGGGTGCCAGTGTATGCGCTTGGACAGAGGACGCTTGCAAGAGGCGAGTGCACCCCTTTATAGTTCCTCCCCAATCAGATCAAGGGCTGGTGTGTTGGTGTGGTGTTCTTCATGACCTAAATGTGCGTTTTCATGAATTTAGCACTTTGTAGGAAATGACCACAGCAGGGCATACAAAGGACCTCTGGGAAAGTCAGGTGACAAAATGACATCTTTTATCCTGATATAAGAAACATTTTGAAAACTTTAAATCTCTGCACTGCTTGGAAGAAGGCGTTTTCTGAAATAATGGCATTCCTGGAAAAGGCTCAGATCTCCCGCAAGCCACAGCATCTGCAATTGGGTTTGCACTGCTCACTTTCACACAGACTGCTTCCAGCAGCCTGCCATGGGATATTTATACTAAAATGAATGAATTTATACTATCAATCTCTGCAGGCCTTGAGCTGTCATTTTCCAACAAAATATAAATCTTCTTTGAGTGCTTGCTCATGTCCATTCTACATTAGAGGTGCGTGCTTGCCATGTCCACCAGTGCCAGAAGTTTTTCCTTTAGCAGTACTGGTAGGGGAGGGCCCCTAGCGATCCCTGGAGTGTGCCTCCATGGCGTGGAGTAAGGGGGACTGTGCACGACCCTCACTCTCAGTTTCTTCTTGCTGCCAGTGATTGTGCTGGAACCTTCTGCTGCCCCGTGCAAGCTTGTTTGCCTTGTTCGGCTGAACAGCCTGTTTCTTCCTTTATTTTCATTCCTGCAAATAATTATAGTTAGTTAGACCCCTTAGTAACTGGTTAGAGTTAGTCATTGGTCCCAGACAGGACTTTTGCCCCTCTTAGCGGCATGTCCCAGTCTCCTAGGTTTAAACCCTGCGACCGCTGCAAGTGTCCTATGCCCATTAGTGACGCACAAAACGGCTACCTGCAGTGTCTGGGTGAAGGACACATTAGCGACAGGTGTCGCATATCTAAATCATGTAAGCCCAGGACTAAATGGAATTGAATCTGACAGAGTCAGCCTTGGCCCCGGCATTGGAGTACCACAGCAATTAAGGAGTTGGACTCGATGGGCTCCTAAAGTCTCTTCCAATGCTATGATTCTACAGTGCTACCCCGACACTGTCAACCAGGTCATGGAGCTGATCACACAGCCAGGGGCCTTGATTGCTGGGTTTCCATTGCTGATCTGGTGCTAGTCTCCAGCTGCATGCGCTAGAATCCTCCCAATCAGACCGCTCTGTTTTAAGGCATACATCCCTCCACCTCAGATTGTCTGAGCTCACTTCAACAGGGCTCAGGCATTCTTGGAAGCCTTCCTGGCACATGTGCCCATCCAGGACATCTGCAGAGCTATGACCTGGTCCACGTGTTCATGTCTCACTACTCCCTCACTCAGCAAGCTTGTTTAGCAGAGTTGTGCTTCAATCAACATGGCTGTGAACTCCTACCCGCCTCTGTGGGTACTGCTGGGAGTCACCTAATGTGGAATGGACAAGAGCAAGCACTCAGGAAAAAAAAGACAGTTTACTTGTTCTGTAACTGGTGCTCTTTGAGATTTGATTATTCATGTCCATTCCATAACCTGACCTCCTTCCCCACAAACGGAGTCTTTGGCAAGAAGGAACTGAGATGTGGCGTGCACAGCGTCCCTTACACCGCAGCATAGAGGTACCACTCCAGGGGTTACTAGGAGTGTTCCCCTATGGGTACTACTAAGAGAAAAACTTCTAGCATTGGTGCACATGATGAGCACACACACCTAATTGTGGAATGGATATGAGCAACGTATCTAGAAGAATACCAGTTATGGAGCAGATTACTTATAATTAACAAGCCCAGGAAAAATACAGTTAAGTTTCCATCTGTCTAATTTTTTTAAAAGTCACACTAACACTTTGGGGGATTATATTAGTAACCCCCAACTCCAAACAAAGAAACTCCAAAGACCATTTCTGGTTGATGTTGATTTTCTCCACACCAGTAGGAAACATGCTGCCGTGCATAATTATATGAGTCCTCAGTCATTTTCCAAGCAGCAGGAGATAAGGCAGTGTCTGCCCATCCTTTTGTGTCTGCACTACCTGTGTTTTGAGATTTTCAGCATTTTTCTTAAAACTCCAACTTCTGGAGATGTGATTATTCAAGAATCTCCTCCTCCTCCTCTTCTTCTTCTTGTTTCTGTCATTCATATGCACAGCAAGTCTCAAAACTATGTCGCAAATCCTCTCTGGAGGCTCAAAAACTAAAAAGCAGCTAAAGAGAGCCTCTCCCCCCATTTTATTTTCATTAATCCCATTATGTTTAAGATAGTGCCATTTTTGAGGGGGAGCCTAACTCGGAGGGTTTTAACATTTGGGGTTGGCAACACTGAAGATGAGCTGGTAGCTTTAGTATAGTTCTGAGTGGTCAGGTGACTATTTCACAAAAAGTCCCTATCCCCGAGTTAGGTTACGAAAATAAATGGAACATTGGTTTGAGTTGATTAAGGGAAGAGAAATGGGAAGTGTTGTGCTATTTAATTATTTAATACTTTTGAAAATTACATTTTTAATCAAGCATCTAATATGGAGAAAAGAAGCCAAAGAAAACCACCACCACAAATGACTGACACACATTAGAAAAATGGACATAAAAATCCAATTAGCCCTTCAACTTCCAGCTGAGTCTCCAGGTCAAGGTTGAAGCAGAGCCGTCTCATTAGGGTGAGGAAGCCTGCACACTCTGTACTGCTCTGTACAAGTTCTATGGATAAACAGAGACCTTCAGTTTCCAGTGCCGTCATTAGTGTTTCCCATAAGTACTAAATTCACTGAAAAATTACCTTTATGTAGCTTTGTGCAAAACTGGTTTATTCTACAGCCTCGAAATATTGCGTGCTTCCCAGCATATAAATCGCAGGCCTTGACATATGAAGAATGCTTGGCAGCTCCAACAAGAAACTCAGCCAATGTAGATGTCAAAGGTATTTGCTGGGTTTGCACTCAGCCAAGAAAATTAACACCTTATCCATACTCAAAAGGAATGTGATTTTTGTAGTGTAGCTATAGTCCTCGGGGAGCTGACGAAAGTTGCTATTATGGAGTTTAAGAACTCTGCAGATTTGCACTTATATCATAGAAATTATCCTCAAAGAACTACAACTTCAAATTGAAAACACAGTCCACAAAGCTGGAATCTGGTAAATTTACAGCGTTTACTAGGGTGAAAAAGAGAAAAAAAAATACATAGAAATAGATGTCCGTTCAAAAGTCGTTAAAATCGGAGAGGAATTTTCTTAGGTAAAATCACTTAATCTCCGAGGAAATTTTCACTAGCTGACATCTTGTAAGCTTTGTCAGTCCAGAAATTATTGTTATTTACTTATCTAAACATAGTAGACCCCATTCTCCACTGCCCTGCTCTTTGTGAAGTTATTTACATCTGTGCGCAGTGGGTATAGTACACTCCCAAATCAGAACGATGGTATTTACTACCAATGTACAAATATGTAAGGGCCGGCTTCTCAGCCGATATAAACTGCGCTCCATTGAAGTCAGTGAATTTATGTTAATTTACATGGTTGGAGACTCCAGCCCATATTTGACTAGCCCCTGCGAAAGGCAGTGGAGAATCAGGCCTATTGAGAATATCCATCTAGCTTTTGTTTACATAGTGACATCACCTGGTCTTTTTTAGATTGGTAAAGTTTTATTTTAAAAACAAAACAAAATTGTATCGGACCTTTATTCTAATCAATGCAAATCAACCCCCTAGCTTATATTTCTTGGGCATCAAAGCTTTTGTTCAAGAATGAAATCCCATAAAAGTGGCTATGATGTCCTTTTTGTTTTAACTCTATTCATAAAATTCACCATAATCTGAGCCTAATGTGTAATCATAAAGCCTCTTTTCTAGTCAATGGATTTTTATGAGAAGAATCCTATTGAAATTTTGCTTTAGGGGCCAGAAAAATACTCCAGTTTATGTTGGCAAAGGCACAAACTGAGCTCCTGGTTTTTACAGGGATTCTTGTGGGATAGAGCTGAAAGTGCTACAAGGCCTGGTTTCAAAAGAGGAGAGTGCAGGTCCCTGTGTGCACAAGGAGGAAGCAGAGCGTGATAGAGGCACGTGACTGCAGGCACACAGCTTTCTCATAGGACTCTCTAAGACTAATATACAGTAGGCCAAATTGCAACGAGGGAACTCCAGATCTGCTCCAGACCAGATCACTGTCTGTCTCTATGTCTGCTGTTCCTGTGGGGCGTTGGGCCGCCACCCAGAACAGAACATGAGCTATAAACAGCTGATGTCTTTCCAAAAACAAAAACATCATCTGGTTTTATGAACCAAAATCCCAGAAGGGGATGTGAACTGGAAGAAATGCACCTTCCTTCATCTCCTGCTTGCTCTTCCCTGCCCCCGTCACAAGCCATAACCAAAGGGAGGAAGACAGAGACAGGGAGGGACTAGGTTTGCAGGCGCCAGGCACCTCTGTGCACTGGCCCAGGCATTGACTTCTTGCTGCTTTCAGAACAGACAGTGCTTGTCATTCAGGGGGCAGCTACAGTATGCAGAGGGGAAGATTCTTCCTTTTCCCAGGAGCAGTAACTGTGCCTGATTAGGAGGAGGTAGCACTGACTGGTAAAGAGATGAAGGGGACTAAGGAAAGGCTCCTTTTGGAAAAATGCATTTACAGTTTCTATAAACAGGGAACAGTTTTTCCTCTGCACAAAGTATCAACAGCTAGGTTAGAGATCAACATCTGGATTAGAATCCCAGATGATCCTCCTGCTGCCTGACTGCAGTGCGCAGGGCGGGGGCTCATTCTGTGGGGATGGGAGCAGGAGTTGGTTACAGTTCAGACTAGAGTCTGATCTCATTTTATACTGCTGTCAGCCTGAAGTAACAACACTGAACTACAGCCCTGTAATGGAGAGCAAAACTGGGACCTGTGTGTCTCTGCATGAGATAAGCCTTTTTCAGAAAGCGTCTAATCGGGATTATAGAACAACAACAGCAGCACACAGAGTCTGGGAAAGCATTGGACAAGAACTACACAGGAGACTTTTCGTTGGTGCCTGGAAATGTGTCTGCAAACTACACAGCTGTCACAATCTGCACACCCAAAAACCTACATTTGCAAACACCATGCACAGGCAAATGGAAATGCCTGCACATTTTGCCACTGCAGCTGGAGATGCTTGTTGAAATGTTTATCTCTTATGTCCAGCTGAGCAGCCCCTCCTCCTACCAATGCAGGCTAGTAGATTTTCTGTGCATCAGCCCCATGGAAGGATGGCGGTGGGGGTTCTGTAACACCAGCACAGGCTCCTCGATGCTGGGGGCAGGGAGCCCTGAGCCATGGGGGCCAGATCCAGGCAAGCCGGGCCTTAGGTTCCCTACCCCTGTTTTAACTGAAATGACTGGTTCTTCAAAAGTTTAACAAATTGCGGGGGAGGAGGGAGGGGAAGAGGGTGTCACACAAAGATGCTTCTAGCAATGGCATAGACTTGGTCTCAGCCCACAGCAGAGCAACACAGACACTGAAATCAAATCAGCTCTCAGTGAAAGTTGCACCAAGTTGCAGAGCCCCAATAGGACCAGAACCCAATGGGACCAGATAAATCTGTCTTATTCACTATAAAATTTTATAGAGAACAACCTCATGCATTGTTCTCCCCCATTATCAATGAAAGAGAGATATGCACACCTGTTGTTCCCCTGTTATATACACTGGATTTATTAATAAACAAAAGTGATGTTATTACATATAAAACGCAGGCTTTAAGTGGTTGCAAGAGATAGCAGACAGATCAAAGTACGTTACTAAGCAAAATAAAACAAAACACACCAGCTAAGTCTAATGCTTTAAGAAACTTGTTACATGCAATTTCTTACCCTGTAGTAGTTCTAATCATCTTTTTCACATGCTGGGAAGCTTTCCAACTTGGGCCTCATCCTTTCCACTGTTTGGCCTTAGATGTTTCCAGCAGTCATCTTGGTCTGGTAAGTAGGGTGCCAGTAGCCTCCCCAGGAATTGAAACGAGGTTTACAGGATTGGTCGGCAAAGGCTTCCCCAGCCGACAGATCCGTGTCTACACTGTAGCACTGTGTTGGATCAGCTGATCATCGGCACAGCATGGCGGCCATGTTTATTTTAATGAAGCGGGGATTATTTAAATCCCTGCTTCTTTGACTATGCCGAATAAACTAATTTACATGGCTCCGTTGACGGAGCCATGTAGTCTAGACACACCCATACTGTGCTTGGCTCCATAGCAGCCCTGGAAGATTCTGCTCGGCCCTGTAGCCCGGGCTAAAGCACATTCAGGGCACACAGAATCTTTGGAGAATTTAGTTGCCAAACTCTAACAAGTCTCTACTGAGCAAGTTTGAACTGAAGTTTTTTGAGGGTTTGAAGGGTCAAATTTGTCTGGATTTACATAGGGATGGCAAAAAAAAAGTCACGTGTGACAGGTCAGTCCTCCTGCAAAATTTCAGGACCCTATTCCAAAGCATAGAGGCTTGGGAGGTTCTGAATGAAATGGTCATAAAGATTTTTTAACAAACTTATTTTTTCACAGTTTTTGTTCTGAAAATTGGCATTAAGTGGTTTAGCTGAAAATATTTAAAAACAAATAAAAATGAATTCAGCCTCAGGCAGTGAGTCATCAAGGGAAATTTCAGCATCAACAGGTAAAATTTCGGGAATGTTACAAGCAATTAAAAAGAGGGATTTATAATGCTTATAAAAGCATTGGGCACCCTGAACTATTGGTGGCGTTACCTGCAAGGCCTACAATAAAAATTTTTAGTAACTGAACCTTTTGTAGGTCTCATTTATTAAAATGCTCTCCCTGTAGACTAAATATTGCCCAGCTGTTTTATTGTATCCTTTCTATGTTAAAAAAAAAAAAAAAAAAAAAGAAGCAGCAGCAAAACAAGCCACTGATTTCTATTGATCTCCATTCCCCTTGCATGGCCTCAGATCCAGCACTTGGCACCAATGTTTCCTCTAATTTTTTCCATCCATGTCTGGAATAAATGTTATGTGCAATGTGCACCACCAGTAGAAATTAGGGATGTTAAAATGTGTTTATTTGCATAAACCTATAACCACTGAATTTTTCAGCATTTACGTGCTTACGCGCAGGGCACAGGCAGGTCTCTGGGAGCCAGTGTGTGTGGGGAGATGGCTTTTGGGCCAGCTCCCTGCATACACCAACGCCTGCCTGCCCCTCCCCCATCCATGCTGCTGCCTCTGGTGCAAAGCAAGGCAGCTCTCCAGGAGCTGGTGCACGCAGGGAACTGGTGCATGTACGGGGAGCCTGTGTGTAACCGTGAATATCAGTGGTCTCCAACTTTTTAAAGCACAAGATCACTTTTTGAATTTAAGTCAGTCAAGGATCTACCTCAAATCCAAATGCCCCTGCCCTGCCCCTTCTCCGAGGCCCTGCACTTACCCCACCTCTTTGCTGAGGCCCCGCCCTCCTTACTCTGCAAAGATGGAGTACAGGGGAGGGGGAAAAAGTGACATCAGCACCCTCTGCCTCTGTCTCCCCCACCCTGCACAACAAGCAGAAGGCTCCTAGGGGGCAGCTCTGAAGTTCTGGGTATGAGCAGCAGGGCAGTGTGGGGAGGGGCAGTTGAAGTGCTGGCACTTGATATCCTGCCGGCCAAACTAGACAGGATCACCCGTCCAAGGCTCCAAGATCTACCGGTAGATCCTGATCTACTGGTTGGTGACCACTGGTTTAATCAGTTACACTTTCACATCCCTAGTAGAAACACATGCTGCTGATTGTCAGTTCTGTGGACACTGCTAATCAGCTGTGTGGTATTTGAATCTCTCCTGGGTGGCCGCCAAAGTGCTCAACTTACAGGGAACAAGGTTTGGCACCTCTGAGCTGGATAACTTCGAAATATAAAAAAAACACCTCAGCTTTCCTTTTTAAAAGCAAGTGTCCGGTGCTTCTTGAGAAAACAACCTTGACAGTGTTAAACCAAAGCAAACTGATCACTAGGGCTGAAAGTCTGTCACTGACTTATCCTCGGAGGAGAGTATTTATTTTTCTTCTCTTGAGACATATAGCTCAGCTGTGCAAACAATGAACAATTCTAACCAATCTAATAAGCCAGCAGTTAACATTTAAGAGTTATCTAACGGGGAAGGGTGAATTATCTTCAAGTTAAAACAGAAACAAAAGACTGTACTATGACATAACTCACGAACACCAGCAGAGATAATTATGGTCTCTCTAGGAACTGACATATCTATATGGTTAGTGGAGGAATTACCCAAAAACTTAAGAGTTAAAAGTTGGAAAAGTAGTGTCTTGTGTGCTGGGACAATGTTGATTATCCTTTAAGAGTGAATCTCTCTCTATGGATGTCCAGTTGTATGAGTTTCCTCGGGGTCCCATTCTGCTGTTGTGGAATCCATAGAGCTGGTCCAGGCTCTTTACATTCTACATTGCTTTAGGCAGAGCAGATGGTACATGACTCTACAGGAGAGGGCAGTGATAGCCTGGGCAGTAAAGTGGTAGAGCTCTCCAAACTAATGATGATGAAATGTCCTGCTATGCATTGTGATACTGCATCACTATGTGAAGACAGCGAGTCATGGTTATGCAATGTCACATCACTGACCTATAAAGTAGTTCCAGGACATTGCAGAATAACTATTTTGGGGCTCTCTGCAACTCTGTTCCATAGTGAAGTGCCTGTCTAGCTTTTAAAGGCTGATATTCTATCCTAGATATGTGAGGGCTCTGAGTGTTGGTATGATCAACCAGACAGGAAGGTCTCCTAAACCATTAGGAGTTGAAGATCATGCCAAATGTCATTTGGAAGTTAATTTCCTTAGATTTGCAATGTTTTGCAGTTGACCTATGATACTAATTTCATAACATTTCCCCATTCTTAACATTTCCATTACTTACATGGGTGCCTCTGCTACTTACTAATATAGTTGAATAAGCAGCATGCGCCTGCATTTTAAGCACACAGAGTAATTGTATTGAGATCAAGAGAGACAGAAAAGCTTTGTGTGGAGACAGAAGCCGTATTGCTAAGGGCAGGGAATTTGAATCATTGTTGATCATATTTATGTTTTTACTGTTCTTACTTTAAAGAAGAAAAGGGGCACATTGTATGCAGAGGCTGGGAAGAAAGTAATGAAGCAACAAGGTTTTCAGAGGTTTCAGTGCATCTGAAGCTTCTACAGCTGTGACCATGTGGCTTCCAAGTGCCAAGGGTAATTCAATGGTCTGTAATTTTTTTAAAATTGGCTCTAAAAGAGTTCAGTGCATAGACACACACATTCAGATCTTTCATTCTGTTCCCAGACATGATCAGCATTGGTGTGAAAGAGCTGTGAACTGGAATGGCATTTGGGGTATTGATATGCAAATGAGTAAATAATCATCTCATTTTGCTACAGGATCCATTACTGCCACCACTGACTTTTGAACTGGCACAAAAATTAACAAGGGTAGGCATAAGCATGTAATTATTATGGACCTATGTCTACCCTGTGGACTCATCTGGATAGTTTAGCAACTTGTATTGTGGAGCAAGGATACAGAGAATTCACAAAAACAGAGAGTTTAATATGCGTTTCCCTCTCAACTGAGTTTATTTGTCTCATTTTATTTCCTACACTGGTGTGTTATGACGGCTGCAAAATGCCGCTAACTGAATTAGCATTTTTGGAAAATTCCAAACATTGGAATACGAGGGTTCCAGATGTGACAAGGTAAATTCTCACCATGCCCCACAAAGTATATCTCTCTCTCAATATGGGGCCTTTGTTGGTCACCTAAGTGAACAGTGCTGAGCATCTTAGTAAGTAGCTCAGCAGCTAAGCCTCAGTGGATTCACAAATCACATATTCCATTGTCTAGCTCATGTAAGGCATGGGCTGGTAGGCATGTACAGGGATTGTCTACCAGAATGGGCCCTGCCTAAACACAGGTGGTGGTGGTACCACTATTCCCTTTATATCCAATGGATCAGCAATTAGAGCATTCACCCAGGATAATTTCTGGAGTAAAGGGCTAATGAGTCTTGGGTGCTTAACTCCAAGAGAGGGTTTTTTGCTGTGAATCCCAAATGAAGACAGGTGACTCCCTCTGGGCTGGATTTAGGCATCTAGATCCTTGGGGAGGGTGAGGAGGCAGGGAGAGTTGCTTAGGTCATACTCCTCTTCTCAGCATTTTGTGCTGGATAGCTTAGGTGGCTCCCTGCTCAGTAACCAGCTTTTGTGATCTCATTGGGCACCTAAATTTCCCCATATATTGTACAGGGAGTTTGGGTGCCTCACTTACCACTGTGAATTCCACTAGGCAGTAGAGGGCCTAGAAGTTAGGGGTTGGAGTGTTGAGTAAGGCTATGTCTACACTACAGAGTTTTTTCAGAAAAACAGACGTTTTTACGAAAAACTTCACTTACGTCCACATTGCAATCATGTTCTTTCAAAAAAAAAAAAAAAAGGAAGAACAGAGGGGTTTTTCCAGCACTGGTAATCCTCTTTCTATGAGGAAGAAGCCTTTTTCCGAAAGAGCTCTTTCAGAGAAAGACATGTGTGGATGGGGAAGAGGGAGTTCATCCGAAAAACGAGGAAAGAGGAAAAATCATGGGTGCCCTGGTAGCCACTCCATCCATAGTAATCACATCTTAAATGCAAGAGAATGTCTATTCAGTGTGGACGCTATCTTTTGAAAAAGCAGATCGCTTTTTCAATGCACTTTGACAGTGTGGACACTCTCTTTCGGAAGAAGTTTTTTCATAAGATCTCTTCTGGAAAAGCTTCTTCCGAAAGAAGCCTCCAGTCTAGATGTAGCCTGAGAAGCAGCAGCACCTACGGCCTTCTTGTGAATTTATCTCCATGGGCGTTGGATCAGGCCCTAGGAAAGAAGCTGGATTGAAGCCAACAACTCATTATACCAATCAGAGGTTACGCTGCAGCTACTTGGCCTCTTTACTGACATTGGTTTGAATTCAAACCAGAGGTGAGAGGCCCGGAGCCCCACAATCATGTTTATCTTTACTCTGACTGCCATTCTAATGGGCAGAAAGCGGCTCCAGAGATGAATCCATTCCATGTGTGTGTGGGTTTTTTAAAAATGTACTCACCTCTCCCTTAATCTCCTGAATCTCTGGGTTTAATTATGTGATCTGCGTGAACTCCCTGCCACTCTATCTCCTGCTGAACTTTGCTGTTTTCTGTGGCTTAATAAAGGGTTGTGATTCTTGGAAGCTTTCACTTCATTTTTAACATAGTTAGAATAGCAGTAGGGGATCACCTTCAATTGCTCCTTGTCTTTAGACCCTTGAAAAAAGAAATAGAAGTGAAAGAACAGAGCTACTCGTTTTCTTGATCAAAAGTGCTTTTAGATTCATAGATTTTAAGGTCAGAGAGACCCTTATGGCCATCTAGCACATGAAACTCTTGGCAAAGATCCACGTTAAGCACAACAGCAATTCTTTTAACTTTCCCTTTGTTATTGAAAACAAAATCAAAACATGAGATGTTAAAGCCAATGTAGTAATGACTGAGAGTTCAAAATGGCCTGTGCAGAGATGAAAAGCAAAGGAAAGTTGCAGCAACAAACAACAGACAAGCACTCGAGCAATAACAGTGATCAAAATGACTCTGTGTGTGATTGTGGGCTCAACAGATAGAGCAACAAAGAGTAAAATAAATATGCCTAAAATGTACTTTGCACTACCTACCCTTTCCCCCTACTCATCTAGTAACATGCTGCCTATTCATATTGTAAATTCTATGGTGCAGCAGCCTGTCCCATATATTTGCAGTTAGTACACTCTGGGGTACAGCAATGATAATAATGTTGATTGTGGCAGTGCTGAATTGCCATGATCATTGTTGAGTTCCTAAACAGAGATCTTTTCTCTCCGCTGAAGAGGAAATCCTCTGATAGATAATTACACCAGTATTAAGTCTGCTTTGTGGCAATGGAGCACCACAAAGGAGACTTGACTGGGTGGAGGATCTGGCCTATTAGATTGTGGTTTGACTTTGGGAAACAGCACAGACTAGTTTGTGTTAGATTGTGGCTGAGATTTTTCAAAAATACCAGTGACGTAGGAACACAAGACCCATTGCCTTTCAATGAAATTGGGACTTCTAAGTCACTTAGGGTATGTCTACACTACCCCGCTAGTGCGAACTAGCGGGGTAATGTATGCATACCGAACGTGCAAATGAAGCCCGGGATTTGAATTTCCCGGGCTTCATTTGCATAAGCCGGCCGGCGCCATTTTAAAATGCCGGCTTGTTCGAACCCCGTGCCGCGCGGCTACACGCAGCACGGGCTAGATAGTTCGAACTAGCAAGCCATTCCGAACTATCTGTACGCCTCGTTCCACGAAGCGTACAGATAGTTCGGAATGGCTTGCTAGTTCGAACTATCTAGCCCGTGCCGCGTGTAGCCGCGCGGCACGGGGTTCGAACAAGCCGGCATTTTAAAATGGCGCCGGCCGGCTTATGCAAATGAAGCCCGGGAAATTCAAATCCCGGGCTTCATTTGCACGTTTGGTATGCATACATTACCCCGCTAGTTCGCACTAGCAGGGTAGTGTAGACATACCCTTAGATACTTTCAAAAATCCCAAATGGTGTCATCATGACACAGAGACTGGCTAATGACAGGTTCCCTAATTTATGTAGGCTAATTTGTGTTTAAAACTAAGTTGTTACACATACTATGTATGAAGAGACTTATTGAAAGGAAGGTGTAAGTCTAAATAATGACATGTCATGAAAAATTGCTAATGCTGTATAAAGTCTTCTTTTGGTCTTTGGCTATCCCTTGACGCTATGCATGGGGGAACCCATGGGTTATGTGCGTCCCATATGCCATGGGCAGGAGGAGTTGGCAAACAGCTGGTGGGGGAACTAGCACCTACAGCAGGAGCCTAACCCTTTGCACTTACTGGCAGCGCTGGGGGGAAGAAGCGGAGCAAGATGGCGCTGTTGTTTTGCTCTCCCAGAACCACTGCTCTGGGGGACAGGGTGGGATCGCCCCTCACTCCCTGGTAGGAGTGGAGCAATGTGGTAGCTGGGAGAGCAAATGCTTGAGATGTCTTCTGTAGGTTACTCAAGTCTCACACCCATAGAGATGAGTGGGGATGGTAACTGCCTTGCAAGCCAACGTCTTCAGCCTATTTGCAGACCCCCATCATTGAAGACTTGTTTGAGTCGTCTTCTCAAGCATGTACTGGCACAATGAATCCTGTATTCAATTTTTCTGTCAGTGCTGGCTGTTTGGGAGAGGTGGCTGCCAAGGTATGGAAAATGGTCCATATTTTCTAGGGATTCTCCATTGATGGTGATTTATGGAGTATGAAGAGCAATTTGCACAAATGAGGACTGGGGGTATGTCTACACTACCCCGCTAGTTCGAACTAGCGGGGTAATGTATGCATACCGCACTTGCTAATGAAGCCCGGGATTTGAATTTCCCGGGCTTCATTAGCATAAGCGGGGAGCCGCCATTTTTAAATCCCCGCTGCTTCGAACCCCGTGTAGCGCGGCTACACGGGGCTCGAACTAGGTAGTTCGGACTAGGGTCCTATTCCGAACTACCGGTACTCCTCGTGAAACGAGGTGTACCGGTAGTTCGGAATAGGCACCCTAGTCCGAACAACCTAGTTCGAGCCCCGTGTAGCCGCGCTACACGGGGTTCGAAGCAGCGGGGATTTAAAAATGGCGGCTCCCCGCTTATGCTAATGAAGCCCGGGAAATTCAAATCCCGGGCTTCATTAGCAAGTGCGGTATGCATACATTACCCCGCTAGTTCGAACTAGCGGGGTAGTGTAGACATACCCTGGTAGAGTACCTTGGTTTTCCCGATGTTAACAGAAAGACCCAGGCAGCGATTGGCATTTGCAAGTCGGCCTGTGTATGAGTGAGAATGATGCAGTTATCTGCACACGAAATCAGTGATGCCAAGTTCTCATGATCTTAAATTTGGTTTGGAAATGTCGGAGATTGAGGAGTTACTAATTCATACGATACTCAATCCTGATTCCATCAGGAAGGCAGTCACAGATGAGAATCTGGATCATGGCAAGGAAATGGTGAAGAGTGCTGGAGCAATGACACAGCCCTACTTTGCACCGGTGTGAATGATGAATGGAGAATGGTGGCAGTCATCCGATGTTGAACTGATGTGACGATGGAAATGAATTTCTATGGACAGCCAAACCTATACAGCACGTTTAATAGGGCATCACGACTGATAGAGTCAAAGGCCTTGGCTAGATTGATGAATGCCATGAGTAGTTCTTGGTGTTGCTCTCTGCACTTCTCCTGAATCTGTGGTGCCATGAAGATCATGTTAATTGTGTCTTGGGATGGTCTGAAGTACCTGTGATTTAGGGGGGTAGTTCCTCAGCAAGGTGGTTTAGTAGGATCTTTCATGTGATAGAATCATAGAATCATAGAATAATAGGACTGGAAGGGACCTCGAGAGGTCATTGAGTCCAGCCCCCCTGCCCTCAAGGCAGGACCAAGCTCCGTCTACACCATCCCTGACAGATGTCTATCTAACCTGTTCTTAAATATCTCCAGAGAGGGAGATTCCACCACCTCCCTTGGCAATTTATTCCAATATTTGACCACCCTGACAGTTAGGAATTTTTTCCTAATGTCCAATCTAAACCTCCCCTGCTGCACTTTAAGCCCATTACTGCTTGTCCTGTCCTCAGAAACCAAGAGGAACAAATTTTCTCCTTCCTCCTTGTGACACCCTTTTAGATATTTGAAAACCGCTATCATGTCCCCCCTTAATCTTCTTTTTTCCAAACTAAACAAGCCCAGTTCATGAAGCCTGGCTTCATAGGTCATGTTCTCTAGACCTTTAATCATTCTTGTCGCTCTTCTCTGTACCCTTTCCAATTTCTCCACATCTTTCTTGAAATGTGGCGCCCAGAACTGGACACAGTACTCCAGCTGAGGCCTAACTAGTGACGGAGAGAAGGGCAATACCTCTGTGTAGTTCCCACACAAAGATTGGTCCTCTTTCTTGAATATTATAGCCCAAGGAAGGGCTGCAACAACCCACCTCTGCCCCAGGCCCTGCCTCTCCCCTCTCTGGGGATCTTCCTCAGCCAGTCTTTCGGTCAATCTGCTGTCCCCTTGTTTGGCTTGACAGTCTTTGCAATGGGCTTGTAATCCCCATTCCCTGTTCTGCCCTGTACTCTAGATTCCAGACCAGAGCCCTATACTGAACTGCTAGGTTGGCTCTTCTTGTTCTGTGGATTTCCCTGGGCTGTGTCACTTCCTATGTCTCTTCTGAACTTCCCCTCCCAGTCCTCCCCTGCTTAGCCAGATTATCTCCCAGGCCTCCATACCTGGAAAGCTTTTCTTCCTCACTCTATTCCCTGCAGCTTCCTTTCTTGTTCTGAGCTTCTTCCATGCTGACTAGGGTGCCCAACTGGAGCTGCCTTCATCTTTTTGCATTTGTATGCAGAAGCAAACTCACTTGCTGAGTCTACGACCATCAGTCTTTGGACACCACAGCTCCGAGTATTCTGAAAGAATTTCAATGGCGTTGCTTTTTCCTACAGCCCCATTGTCCTGATGCTCTTAGTAGGTGTTATAGTGAAAACTTTAAGGCCTCTACATTTTTTTTCATAAATATCACCTTTCAGTGGTACACTTTTACACTCCTGCAGGAAATTCTCAACTGTTCCCTAGACTTTGCATAGCTCACATGACATAACCCACCTGTATATTTGTTCATTAGAAATAAATGAATCCTTAAGCCACCATGAGCAGTTAAAATTCTAAACAGAGGGTGTGTCTAGACTACAGGGTTTTGTTGGCAAAAGTGGACTTTTGTCGACAAAACTATACCTGCGTCCACACTACCGCTGAGTTCTGTCGACATAACGTCGACAGAACTCAGCAGTTTTGTCGACGCTGGTAAACCTCATTTTACGAGGCATAACGCCTTCTGTCGACAGAGTTTCTGTCGACAGAAGGTGTTATTGCATGTAAACTGTCCTTTGCGTCTACACTACCATGTCGACAAAGCAGCTTGCTTTGTCGACAGAACTCAATGTAGTCTAGACGCTCTTTGTCGACAGAAGTTTTGTCGACAGAAGCCTGTAGTCTAGACGTACGCAGAGTCACTTCTCTCTCTTTCTGAGGGCTTGAAGTATATCAGGAATTTTATGGAATCTTTCCCCCTTCTTTTCATTTGCCATATTTCCTGCCATACCTTTCAGCTCATTTTTAATTAAATTTTTAAGTTCCAATTTACTTAAAGAGGTTACTAAATTAACTCGCTTTCATGGAGTTTTTTGGCCACTTCATCTCCTTGCTTTTCCTACATGCTCTGGGATCTGTGTTATTATTATGATTATGCCCAGCTGCCTCCCTTCTGTTCGTGGTAACATTTCATTACGTATATCATGTCTGCTCACTGAAGCGCCATTTCTGATTGCAAGTAGCCCTGATAAGGAATCAAACAGGATGACCACAGCAGCTGGGCATGCATCTGTGACCTAATTTAATGCCATCATTATCGCTGCCAGTTCAGCCATTTGATAGCCTTACAACTTTCTTGACTCCAAGCAAAGGACCACAGAATGATGTCATTGCGCTCCCTGTTTTTACATCTTTGCAGCTGTCAGTATACATTTGGCAGCTGCAATCCCACTTATCGCAAATGTATTGATTTGCTATAGCTTGCACCCTTAAACACTCCTTTTCCTCTTTTAATTTCATGATTTAATTCCACACATCTCAGAAGGTATAGTTTTCCACTTATGATGCATTTTCCCAAAAATATGGATGTTAATCTATTTTCTGCCCCACTAAGACCTTTTGTCCATTTTTAACTCTCCTACCATGAGGTGTTTGGAGTTTTTACACTACATGTTGACCACTTAATTCCCAGCATTCATCATATATTAGCTTAGTATTTCTACATGCATTGTTTCTAATGTCTTTAGCCCCAAAGGTTAGGTCTAAAAGCTTCATTCTGAAAGTAATGGGCATTTTACCTGCAGCTATTTGCAGTACACACAGTGGTATTACAATAAAGGCACCACATCCAGTTCACAACAATGGAGTATGGATTGTGTCAAGCTTCCTCACATTTTGATTATTTTTATTGCAAACTGAACGCATCGCAGCCACACTCAATAATTGACCTTTTTGCTGCTCTGTATAGCATTACCAGTGCTTTCTTAGTCATATCCAGGGAAATCTAGAAATACTTTTTCAGTAAGTTCATTCTACCTTTTCATTTTTCTAATATTTTCTGTATGACTCTGCCAAACATCAAACACTTAAACATTTGAAGCTTTAAACTATTCTTACTCCTGTCCATCTGGATACAATTTATAATGTTTTTTAATTTTCTTTTTTGTGACTATCATTCCCTTAGTTTTGTCAATTGAGATTTTAAAGCACCTCATTTCCCTCTTGCACACTCTTTCTTAGAGCTTAATTTACTCTTTCAGCAGCTCTTTGGCATTTCTGTTTTGGCCCATATGACACAGTTTTTTACCCCAAGTCCTCTCTCCATATCACAAACTTTTGAATATCAAAAAAAGTTACTATAATACATTTTTTAGTCTTCATACTTCTTTTGTGTCCATTTCTATCTTTACAATAAGATCCATCACACATCTTCTCTTCCTGAACCCACTCTGTAGACTGGGTCTGATTCTAAGTATTAAACCCATCTATTAGTTACCATCTTCCTATGGTTTTATCCTGGCTACATTTGCTTGCTTTTCCCAGGTCCAGACAGAAGCAACTTCCATCAGCTTCATTAAAACTGGTAAGTGCTCTATCACTTGGGACTACTAACTTATTTTCATCAAAAAATTGATTGGACATTTTCCATTATTATTACGTTTCCTACCACCCCACAATCTGTTATGGCTGTTTAGTTCCGCACATACCATATGCAGACTTGTGGCACCCACTATTAACATTTTCAGTTCCTTGGACACTAGATTTCTATGTGTGTTGCACATGTTATCTATTTTTAGTTATGTGGCATTTGTAGCATTTCAAAGGGGGGGTGAATATAAGGTTTGTCTGGAAAGTGCGGTACCTTATAGTCACACTGACTGACTCACTTTTACATGTGACTGGGACTGCTATTAAGGGTTGCTTTCACCTCCTCTCCAGGTGACGAGTCACTTAGCATAAGTCACCTCATCACCTAAGATAGGGGTGGGCAAGAGGCAGCTAGCAGGCCAAATCCAGCCCGCCGAATCACCGGATCCGACCTGCAGCCCCCTCGCTAACGCACCCTTACTGCAGAGCAGGGCAGCTGCTTTAAAGAGCAGGCTGATAATTGCTCTGCAAGCTGGGCAGGAAGGAGAAAGCTTTGCGTACTATCCCTGCTTCTAGCAAAATCTCCAAGCTTCTGTTGGCAAGTTTCCAGACAACAGGAGCTGAGAAATTTTGCTGAAGGCAGGGGCAGTGAATGAGGCCTCCTCTCTCCCTCCCTGTCCCTCTCTCCCTATGCTGGAGCAGAGCCATGTGGAATAGCCCACAATCAGGGAGTCTGCAGAGCTGCTGGCTAGGAGCCACCTAGGTATGTGCCTCCCAGCCAGAGCCTGCCTCTGGAACCCCACCTCCTCTCTCCCCTCAACTACCTGCCCCAGGCCACCACCCAAATCCTCTGTATCCCCTCTTCCCACCTCCTTCAGGTCACAACTCCCTCCCAGACCTTGCACCCATTCCTATACTCCTCCCCCCAGGCCAGACTCCTCTCCTGCATCCTTAACCCCTCCTGGACCCTGCACCCCAAGCCCTTGCCCCAGATTATAACTCCCTCCTTCACCCAAACTCCCTCTCAGACCCCACATTCTCTCCTGCACCCCAGTCGTCTATCCCGAGCTCTCTTCTATACCCCACCCACTGTCCCAGACCCCATGCCCCACCCACAGAAGTGCGGTCCTTGATTACTTACCAAAATCTTGGAGTGGCCCCCTCATTACAAATTATTGCCCACCCCTAACCTAAGGGCAGAGCTACACTATAGGGATCTGAGGTATGCAATTTGAGTTATATCAGTAGGGTAACTCAAATTGGCATAACTTAGATCTAATTATCTCGGGGTCCACACCGTGCTGGGTCAAAAGAAGAAACTCTCCCATTGACTCCTCTTACTCATCTCATTCTGGTAAGGTACTGGAGTCAAAGAGCGAGTGAGTGGTGATCGATTAAGTGGGTCTTCACTAGGCACACTAAATAGATCCACAGTGGATCCACCTTGTAGTGGAGACAAGTCCCAAGCCTTGCTTTAGTTCACCTTTCTCATTTGAGTCAGGACATCATAAACTACTCTTGTTTCTGTCAGAAATTTGGGCAGGTGAAAGCTTATTTTCAGTTTCGCTAGAACCTTAGGCCATAAGTAGTTTCCCCATTTGCTCTTTGTTTGTACATTACACTAATAAATTACCACACTGTAATTTCATAATTCTTACTGTATCACCAGTGCATTTTTTTAATTCACTCTGCTACTCCTAGGGGAATAATATCCCCT
This sequence comes from Pelodiscus sinensis, assembly GCF_052426305.1. Taxonomy (NCBI): domain Eukaryota; kingdom Metazoa; phylum Chordata; order Testudines; family Trionychidae; genus Pelodiscus; species Pelodiscus sinensis. The sequence goes on along the minus strand of NC_143054.1, from coordinate 177,662,410 downwards.
GTCTTCATATCCTTTACCAGTGATTTCACAATAGCAAAGTTTTCCACACTGCTCATTCCTGTTCTCCTTGCTCCTTCTTCTTCTGGGTCAAGCAGCTCTACCATTTTCTTTTTTCTAACCTGTAATCAATCTTCCTGCCATCCCTGTCAACATTTTCTAAACTAGCTTCAGTATCATTCATTAAACTTGCCATCTTTATTTGTCCTCTCCCCTAGACTTGTTGACTAGAAGCCTCCTTGGGCCTCTTCATCAAGGTACCTTCTTGTTTCCCAAAGGTTCCCTTTGTACAGGGATCACCTGGTTCCTCTCAGGTGGGGGTCATCTTGTAATCAGAGTTGGCTTAGCCCCCTGGCTTTCCAGGCCCACAGGACAAACTAACCTGTTACAATGAAATCCCAAACCTCCCTGTTTTTCCAGGGGCCCTAGTACAACAGTCCTGGGAGTCCAAAGCAGAATCTCTGTGCCTATTGCCTGAGTTCCTCCAGGTCCAGGCAAGACATGACCATCTCCAATTAGCTGAACACTTAGTTAAAAAAATCTGTTTCCCTAATGGATCCTCTTGCCCATCTCATTGTCCAGAACTAACATCTGAGCTGAGGCAAGTATTTTTCCTCACAAATAAGAAAGTGCAATGACTCTTCCCTTCCCTTGAGGGGGAGAGTATATAAATTCCATCACATGTACATCTCCCCCCACACTGTGCTTTCAAACACAGGTATGGATACGAAGAATAGCCATTCCCTGAACATTTGGGTGAAATAATCCAACATGTGTGAATGTTTGCAAAGGCTGAATAAAAAGGGCCACAAATACAGTCAGAGTCAAACAGCTATGTGGAAACCAGTCATATATCAACTGAGCTTTATATGGAGTATTTGACTAAATGCAAGCATGATTTTTGCTAGTAAACAAAATGGAAACTTTTTTAATGGAAGCTGCAAAAAACTACTGTAGTAGTTTGTTAACTGTGATCAACATTTCTCCAAAATTCTTTTAAATTATTATACAGACTGCATATAAACATTGCTATATGTCCTTTACTTAGGTACATAGTGCATGAGCTAGAGATGTCAAAAGGAAAATAAAAAGTGGAGCTGCTTTATATGCTACGATAGGATTTACACTGTCATTCAGACTTAATTAACTGACATTTGTATTCATTACCAAGAAAGCAGAAAAGTTACCCAAGGACAACAGTTAGGACTCCTCAGTGCAAAGGAGAAATACAGTAATATGTGTCTATGAAGCAAAACTGGCTTTTTCACAGGGATATTTCTACTTTGTTAATCATGGCAAATGCAGGATCAAAACAGCAATTTGTATTATAGAGTCTCCAAAGAAATTCCACATTTGGCCCAAGTCTCCACTTTATACCAACATATTTATTAGACACAGGGATGCTTGATAGACTGGACAAGCATATGTAATGCGACATGCAGAACTGAACCTGGGACATCTGGAGCTTAGTGCATGATCCTCTATGAGCTAAAAGCCAGCTGGCTCTCAGCTAAGGCTGTCTAGGAAACTCATTCTTTCTTTCTCTGTAAGTGTTTTAAGTGCCACTACATGGGTCAGTGACCCCACACCCAGTGGGTATGTGGGTTACACATGCTCACCCCTTCATTGTTGCTACAGTCTTTGCAAATCTCATAACCTATAACTGCAAATGTTCCAGGCTCATTCATGTCACTCATAGTACTGCACCCTGATTGACCAATTAGTGACGTAAGCTTGTTCTGTAACCTAGGAGATGAGCAGCACTTTCAGAAGATTTAGAGACATTTATTAATCCATTGGCTCTATTTAACACTCTAAAATATCAGCAGATTTACAGCATAACCAGTGAAAGCTAGGTACGTATCTTCCATAATCTTTCTATGTACTACTTATGTCACCCCCGTTACCATAGTATCCGAGTACTTACAACCATGGATAAATTTATCCTCACAGCACCCTGTAAGCGAGGGAAGTGTTATTCCTGTTGTACAGATGGGTTTCTGAGGCACAGATAAATTAAATGACTGGCTCAAGATCACACCGGAAGGCTGCAGTTGCAGACCATGAGTTAAACCCCACTTTTTGAGTCTCAATTGAGCACCTTACTGAGAAAGCCATCTTTCCTGTCTGCAAAGGGAATTGGCTCAACCAGGCTTTAGGTGAATTTCCACAAGCTATTCTTCTCAGATGGTCAGAGAGGTCAATGAACCTGGGGTAACTTATTGTAGTAATGATCTCATGGTGTCCTGACTTCACCACATTAATATGTAATACTAATAAATCATGTAAGAAAGAACTATTGAACTTGTCAGTTCTATGAATTTGTACACATATAGTGTACTTATCCGGCATTTCCTGGTCCTTCAGGGCAGGGGGCTGACAGTGAGGAGGGTGCAGGAGTCAGGGCAGGGCCTTGGAGATGAGGGGGAGGCCAGGAGGCTGTGGATATGGGGGTGCGAGAGTGAGTGTGTGTGGGGGGGAATGTGAGGAGGGGCTCAGGGCAGGGGGTCCCATCTGGTGGGGCTTTCTCTCCCCCCTGGCCGGCAGGGCCTTTTCTCCCCTCTCTCAGATTCTCCTGGCCACCAGGGACCTTCTGTCTCCCTTCAGCCCCTCTGGCCACCAGGGACCTCCCCCCAACATTGTACCCAAGGACCGGGGGCTGAAAGGGTTTGGGGCAAGGAGGCTATTTAATTAGGTTGGGGGCAGGCAAGGTGGTGAGTCCCAGCCCTGCTGGCCACTCTCTTGGTAGTGTGGCTGCCCCAGTAGCCACTCTGCATATTGATCTCCTTTGTGGGTTCACTGCCCACAGTGGGCACTCTCAGTATTGTGTCCCTCCTCTCTGTGACCCTCCCTTTCGCATCCCTTCTCTCTCTGCCCCCTCCCTTTCCATGTTATAGAAAACAGTCCCTTTCCTGGCACTTTCCATTCTCTTGGCACAACCAAAGACCTTGCTTTAATTTAGGTTCAGAGGAAGCTGAATACCAAATTTCATGGTCCTAGCTCTTACTGTTTATGAGTTTTTGAACAAACAGATTCACAGACACACAGCTCTAAAATGTACAGATAGGTAACTGTGTGAAGCACTCAGAGGTTTCCAAATAGCATTACATAACATAACTGTGAATGATTAATTTTAGTTAGTTAATTAAAATTCCTTTTTATTTCTGTAACTCTGTATGTCGGGAGCTATTCTGACAATGAGTTAAAATAAAAGCAAACATCTTGTCTACAGTAAAAATGGCGATATGCTTGTTTCCCTATTCAAAACTTCAGCTGAGCAAAATGTTACACTACACAGTGCCATTTCCTTATAGTGCTGTCCATACTTTCCTGTTTCCCTAGTTCAGAAGTGCACAAATACCATCCCAGGGGCTGGATCCGGTCCTCCAGGGTTAGCCTCTGGCAGGCCACCACAGCACGGATCACTGTTCCTGGCCAATGGGAATGTGATCGTCCATAGCTGCAGAGGCATATGCAAATATAGCAACAGCAGCCCACGAGGGGCTAACTTGGGTGAACCATGCCTGTTTTATTGCCCACCCCTGCCCTAGTTCAACACAAGCCTTTCTTAGATAAGCATAGTACTAGATCCCACGCCCTGAGCTAGCAAGGTCTGTGGTGTGCAGGGAGGGGAAGCAGAGATTCAGCCAAGGGGAAGGAAAGAGTGCCTGGGCTTACACTGGAGCAAGCAGGTTTTGTTCATTTTATAGAAAATTTGCCTGTGGAGACAACATGTTGAATCTGCATATTCCCTGGCCATGCTACCTACTAGTCATATGCCAGGCCATGCTGGCTCCCTGAAAGCCCTCAGTGGAGGCTGCCTCGCACTAACAGAACCTTTCTCTAGTGTTTCTTCTGGTGGAAAGCCCAAAGAGAAACAGGGATGAATGCCAATAAGGTTCTGTGACCCAGATGCCAGGGTGTTAAGGGCTCCTATTATACTGAGAAGACAACAAATATATGGCAATACAATTGTTCTGTGTGTGAAAAACAAGATGCCTTACTTTCTAGGATTTTTTTCTTCATTGTATTTCAAAACAGCTATTGCAATAAGTTGCTGTTTTGATTACAGAGTTCTTAGGAAAATAGGCAAACCATCCTTCCCCACAACTAACTGCAGTCACACCATGGTGACTTCAATGTGCGGGAACTTATGTACTCCTTCTTACTATTCTCCTTCTTGTGGCCTCAGTGCGCTTCCAGCAGTCAGTGAAGGGATAGTCCTTGCCTTTAAAAGCTTCCTGAATTGGGGATTGCAATCTCCAAGGCCATCAGTATGACACATTTCAAGAGACAGCACCACACATAGGCCACGTCTATACTTCTGTGGAAGTTCGAATTAAAACATGCAACTCCAGCTACGTTAATTGTAGCTGGAGTCGATGTACCTTAATTCGAACTTTGGCGCCATCTCTTTAGTGGGAGGTCGACAGGAGCAAACGCTCCTGTCAACTTCCCTTACTCCTTGTGATTTGAGGAGTATTAGCATCAATAGGGCCACCCTCAGCGTTCGATTTAGCGGGTCTCGACTAGACCCGCTGAATGGACTCTTCGTGATAGCTGCTACATCAAGCACCAGAAGATCAACCGTTGCAGCATCAGTCTCACTGTAAGTATAGACATGGTCACAGCATATTTAGAATAGCAATGACTGGACACTTCAGAAGCTCACTAACTTTTCTTAGAGCCCAAGACTTGCTTTCCACCCACAATAATCTATAGCATGTGCCGTGTGTCACTTTAATCCCACCTGTATATGTCATTGGATATGGTCAGGAAGCCTAGTGATCCTCACTCCAGGAAAGAAGGTCTCTCTAGCACAGTGGCAGCAGGTAGCCTTGAAGGATAAGATATATTTCATAAATCTTTAAAGAATAGACTAGGGGCTGAGCCAAGTTTCTCAGTAAAGTAAGACTGCCATACATTTCTATGGAAGCAGTGTGACTCACTTGTTACTGCTAATCACTCATTGGGAAAGGGACTTCAATAGTAAGAAAACGTCATTGGTGGAAAGATGCTGGTTGGTTTCCACATCTGCCTGGATACTAACAGGAATATTTTTCAAAACATGAGCCCCTTTCTTCAGGGAGAAGAAATTAAAAAAACAATTTGAAATGTGTGTTTCGTATCTCAGATTAAACCATCCCATAAAACAGATACCTATGGACTAGCTTGTGTGTTTGTGTCCCATTGCCCTCTATTGTATGGAATCGGAATGGCTCAACTATGTGCTGTAGCCCCTATGGAGGTTCCCCTTCAGCCAAGAAGCTCTCCTTTTGGAGCCAGAGGACCCACCTATTATGATTATTTCTGCTGCAGCAGAGACCCATATGACCATGATATACAGAATAAACCACCATGAAGTCCTATGTGGCCACAGATTTGTTCTTATAGCAAAATTCCTAATGGTATTTCAAAGGCCAGGGAATTTCACTTGCATCTTTACTGAAAATAAGTCAAAATAATAGGCAGTGATATAGGTTAACCTCAGCTGGATCTCCTGTCAAGGATTTACTCTTATAGCTCAATGGGGAACAGCATTCAAGTGCATGGAACTGATGCTAAATCATTTCTATTAAAAAAAAAACCTTGGGTAAATATCAAAGCAAACAGATTCCAGTCTTTGGTGAAAAAAGTGGAAAAACTGAATAAGAAAAATATATGTACTTATTCCCACAATATAAGAACTATGGGGTCACCAAATGAAATGAATAGGCAGCAGGTTTAAAACAAACAAAAGGAAGTATTTCTTCACTCAGCGCACAGTTAACCTCTGGAACTCCTTGCCAGAAGATGCAGTGAAGGCTAGAACTTTAACAGGGTTCAAAAAAGAGCTAGATAGATTCATGGAGGTTAGGTCCATCAATGGCTATTAGCCAGGATAGGTAGGAATGGTGTCTCTAGCCTCTGTTTCTCTGGAGGTGGGTGAAAGGGGAGGGATCACGTGAGGATTACCTGTTGGGATATCTCCCTCTGGGGCATCTGCTATTGGCCACTGTTGGCAGACAGGATACTGGGTTAGCTGGACCTTTGGTCTGACCCAGTATGGCTGTTCTTATGTTCTTATTTCATGGCTCACATATCAAGCCTGGATGTTGGGCTCTTGCTTTCAGCCTCACTGTTTATTTAGCAAAATGGAAGTGTACTGCTCTTTATAAAATACAAGGTGATGAACCAATTCCTCAAGAACATTTAGATAAACTCCTCAGAACAAGCCACCTCATGTACTCATATTTTTCTTTGACATACCTAGCCACAAGCTTCTATGCTATGCCTCTCTGAGAAGGTGGATAAACTATCTGGGTTTTCAGCTCAGGCACACAGGAACAGAAAATGTCTACGTGGTGTTTGGTTTTTGTTGTTTTTCTTTTTCTTTTTTTTTAAGTAATGTCATGGCAAAGACTGCAAATTTGGGACCTTAATTGTTAGAAATTAGATTTTGTTGCATAAGATAGAATTCATTTCAATAATGCTAACAAACCCAGAGAACACATGAATAAACTCATCTGTCTGCACAATAAAACTCTCAAGTAGGGTACAAAACAGGATCAAATCGAGCAACTCCACTAATAACAGATGTGGTTATGTCAGCCAATTGGTTAGACATGACTAAACCGTTTGTCTCAGGCCAAATTTATGTACCTCCGCTTAATAATCATTGTTGATCATGGCAAGGAACTATGAGCCGGAGAGACACTTTCTGGGCATTTATGCTCATTACTAGAACTCTGCAGAGGGACAAATGAAGTTCTGAGGCATTTTTGGCAGATAAGGATACAAAAAGAAAAATGAGACACTTTTCTTTTCCAGCAATTATTCAGAGGTTCCCTCACCAGAGGATATTGTTTGAGTTGCCTGTGCTGAACCTTGCTATTGAACTAATATGTATATTGACTCTTATAGCTTTGTTGTACTGAGCAATCCTTCTATTGATTTCTAGTACTATTTATGCTTTGTATAAGGGTAGTGCGTAGGAGTCCCAGCTGAGATCAAGGCCCCATTGTATTAGACAAATCCATAATAAGATACAGTCTCTCCCTGCTGCAGCGTGTCTACAGAAGGCCCAGACAAAGGGTGGTCAAGAAAAGGGAAGCACAGAGAGATAAAGGTGAAGGTCAAACAGCAGGTCAGTGCCAGAGCTAGGAACAGAGCCTAGGCCACTTGTGTCCTGCTACATTCTCTAAACTGCACAGCCTTGAAGAGTCTGAGGTTAAAGTATGTTCACTTTATGTCTTTCAAGAAATCAATAAAGATTAAAAATAATATTGCTTCTGCTTGTATTCACCACAATCTTCAACAATGATGCAGCAAGTTTCTGAGTGAGGGAAGAATACCTTGTTAAGTTCTGAATTAGGTTAAATATATGTGTTAACAGACCCAAATGTGTTAAGCAGAATTTTGGGAGGATTTGGAGTAAATTAAACCAGAGTTTCTCAACCAGTGAGTGGTACGAATACCCTTAGGGGTACTCAGGAGAAGTCTGGAGGGTACGCCAACACAACTGCAATTTGGAGAAAACTGAAGTTTTGTTTTAAGCTTTATTATTTTTGTATTTTTTACACCCAAACATTTCATCACCCATCTAGCTACGATTAAGTTGTTTACATAAATGTGTTGCAATGGTAGAAAAAAATTGTGTGTCTGAAAACTGTAGGTACTGGGGGTACTTATAATATTTTTTAAAAGGGGTACTTTATAAAAAGAGGTTGAGAAACAGTGAATTAAACTACTTGCTTGAGTAAGGTATCAGGCTTGGTTCTAATATATAAATTAACCTGTTCAAATATATTTCCATTAGAAAGTTCCAAACTTTTTCCTCTGGGAAGCTGATAGCTCAACAGAGAGGATGTCTCATGGACTTCCCCCTCCTATTCATGACTACACAAACTTCTTTTCCTTCTTTTCACAACAGCAGCAATTATGTACATCAGGAAGCTACATTAGGAATTCATGGGTCCCTGTTTCAGGATTATCACTCTGCACAAAACAAATATTCCTATAGAGCTATATTCTTAATTCAAAGACTGGAGCTTTAACCTCCCACTCCCATTGCTACGAATGGAAGATGTGTGACTACATCTCTGCATTGAACTGAGATGTCGTTCCTCAGCGTTTAAGCTGCACTTTAATGGTTTCAGTGTAACCACTCTCTTCACAATGCAGCTAACATGAGATCAGATGAAACCACAATCCTGTGGGGAATCAGAACATGTTATATGGTTATAGGGCCCGGACCAGTGGTGGGCAACCTGTGGCCCATGGGCCGCATGTGGCTTGTTAAGCCACTGGCAAGCCACCAAACAAGTTGTTTACCTTGCATCTGCAGGTACGGGTTTGGCTATTCACAGCTCCCAGGGCTAAGCCCCACTAAAATAAGTGGAAGCTTCTCCATGAATTTTAATAGGAATTGGACCAGGCTCATAATTAACAATCTACTGAAAAAGACTAATTAAAGACAATTTTGACTTCTACTCCAAAGTATTTTCTGTTCATACTAATAACTGTGGTTTTAAAAAAAAAATGTCTATCATCCATTACCCCAGTGCACACTGATAACACCACTCCACATGTTACAGAAATTGAAGGGTACTGCAGCTTAAGTGAGCATGTAAAATGAATACCAGATGTAACTTTTGGATACTGGCATAATGAGCTGTTACAAAATTCTTTGCAAGTGGCCATGCATGGGGAGAGAGGTAAAGCATTACCTGCTCCATATATCAGTAGTGGCCACTGTTGCTTGACCCAATGCAATGGTTTTGCAAAACAAAGCTTGGGGCAGGATGCTGTTCACATCGCTGCCAGTTAGCTGGGTCTGCTCGTCATTCTTGGTAATAAGCCACGAGTTTATGGATTTCAGCTGTTTTGGCATTTGATTTAGGGAGGCAGAGATAAGTTGATCCATGAATTTGCCATTGGAGTGAAAGCAGAAACAGCTGCCATCACCATGAACGACTTCTCAGTTGAGTTCAGCCAAACAGACTTTAAACTGTACGGTGGTTTTCTGGCCTATTGAGATTCATGGTTATGGTGGCCAGAAGTGCGGTGTCCTGACAGGTCTCTTACTCTGTCCAGTGCTGATAACCTTTCCACTGTGGGTGTATGCTCCTCCTATATGCCATGTTGGCTTTGTGCAAGTAGTCAACACAACAGACTCTGTTGTGCAAGTAGTCAACAGCAAAGACCCTCAAAATCAGATAAGGATAAAGACCCCAGATCAGGTTTATTGTCAAATGAAGTACAGTAATAGTTGGCAGTAGACTCTACCAAACCACTATGCATATGTACCCCCCGACTATGGACCAGCTCAGTCAGTGGCAGGAATCCAATGCTGCCCCCTCAGCTGGACGAAGACAACTGTGCTGAGTTACATTTTTATACATAGGTACAAACAAGTTACACATGACTCCTTAAGTATCAGGTTGCCACACTCTGGGTGTATCTAAACTATAGGGTTTTTTCGAAAAAAGTGGCCTTTTTTTGAAAAATCTTCACCTGCATCTAGACTGCTGCCGTGTTCTTTTAAAAGTAAATCGAAAGAATGTGGAAGTTTTTTCGACTGTGGAAAACCTCGTTTTACAGGGAATAACGCCTTTTTTTGAAAGTCCTCTTTCGAAAAAAGGTGCTATGTAATGCAAACTGTGCTTTTTCAAAAGAGAGCATCCAGACTGCCTGCATGCTCTCTTTCAAAAAAGTGGCTTGCTTTTTCGAAAGTACTGGTTGTAGACTAGATGCTCTTTTTTGAAGTATCTTTCGAAAAAGCCTCTTTTGAAAGAGGCTTGCAGTCTAGATGTAGCCTCTGACATTACCTAGATCTGCCCATTACCTTGTACATGGGGATTCAATCACTATCATGCCATCAGTTTAGACCAGGGGTGGGCAATAATTGTCAATGGGGGCCACTCCAAGAATTTGGAAAGTGGTCAAGGGCCGCACTCTTTAATATTATAGAATGTTTGGAATGGAGGTTGGGTGCAGAAGGAAGCTTGCAGTACTGGATTGGGGTGCAGGAGAGGGTGTGGGTTTGGGAGAGAGTTTGGGTGAGGAGGCAGTTATGACCTGGGTTAGGAGACTAGGGTGCAGGGGTTTGGGTTGTGACCTTGGACAAGAGGGGGTTATGATTTGGGACAGGAGACTAGGATGTAGGGGTTTGGATTGAAACCTGGGGCAGGGGAATGGGATGTAGGATCTGGGTAGAGATATGGATGTGGGGGGGAAGACGGAGGGTTTGGATTATGTGGGGTAGGGAGACAATGGGTTGATGTGCCAGAGGCAGGCTCTGGCTGGAAGACTTACCTGCTTGACTCCGAGCAAGCAGCCTTCTCAAGCAGACTCTCTGTCTACACTGGCTACAGGGGCCATGTGGTTTATGAACAGTTATGTGCCTGAGGTGAGGGGAGAAGGCTGCGTCACAACCAGCCAGTGGGATTGTGCTGGGGGGCAGGGGCAGTATATGAAGCCTCTTTCCCCTCCCCGGGGCTCACAGCTGTTCAAACAGAGCCCCACAATGACTGCTTTTCTCAGCACTGTGCAGAGGGCAGGCAGGGAGTCTGCCTGAGGTTCCCCGCTGCATCCATGGGCCAGATCTGGTGGCTTGGTGGGCTGGATCTGGACTGCAGCAGGTATTTTGCCCAGAGCTGGTATAGACCCTGTCCTGAATCTGGGTCAGTATGTCTGTTATCTGTGGGGAGTATGTTGGTACCAAGATGTTTCTTCACAAGGTGTTCTGTTACGACCCCTCTGAAATGTGTTTATAGTCTGTGTGTAGCACCAATTAGTGTTTTACACCATTAACCCTCCTCATGCCAGATTCTGTTAGCAGAACCTGTTTCTTGCTCACATCTTAACTTTGATTTATATGAGCAAAGTTTTGACCATCGTGTCTTGTGTTACATGGACTGATGTTTCAGGCCCTCATATATTTAAATTTCACACACTCTGTTAAACATTAACAAGGCACTGAAATGGTTTTATATTTTCCTTGTCTTATGTAGGGATGACATTGCAGCCTGACATGGTAGTTTAGTTTCCATTGCCCATCCCTCTCCCCACCTCCCTGCTGAACAAGCCAACAAGAGCAGTGCTCTTCATCAGTGTTCCCTCTACCCTTTTCCCAGGCCTGTACGCAGGGGTGTGTGCAAAGGGTGCGAATGTCCCTGCTCCCGCATGGTGACTTAGGAGCCTCTGTAATGCCTAAGTGGGGTCTGGGACTGCTCAAGGCAGGGGGAAGAAGTCAGCATTAACGGGAGGAGGGAAGACACCCTCTATACACAGAAACACTCGCAACACTGAGACCCACAAACCCACCAGCATCTTCCAGATGCTGGGTTCACCAGTTAACTAGTGAGCTTGGATTCGCCCCATGCAGGGCCAAGGAGCGGTGGCCAAACATGAGAAGCGCAGCTCCAGGGGAAAGGAGTGTTTGTGCTGCACTCTAAGATGAGTAGCCTGTTCCCTTGCCAGGCGGGGACATGCCCTGAGCCATGAAAGCAGCCTTGTAGATTGGCCCAGGGAAGAACAAAGCCCCTGCTAGCCAGTCTATGGGGCATCACTCCCCCCCGCCCCTGAAGCCTTCCTGCCATGTGGTGGGGGAGGGAGCCAGTGAGCACTGCAGGTCCCGGGCTCTGGCTGCCCCTTGCAATGGAGGGGAGCAGCCTAGCTCCCCTGGGAAGGCAGAGCCCAGCTTCGAGTGTGATGACAGGCAGCTGCTTGTGGGCTTGCTGGGAAAAAGGCTCTGTGTTCTTGCCCGGGGGGAGGTGCGTTACCCCTGCCCGTCCCAGCAGGCTCGCTTCCTTGGAGCCCCCAGTGAGCCCCTCAGGCCGGGACTGGAGCAAGGGGCAATTTTCCGTGGCACCACGGTGCTGGTTAAAGGTGCTCTGCGGGGCTGAGGGTGCGCTGAGCACAGCGCTGCAAAGTGAGCGGCGCTGGAGCAGCAGAGGTAACAGTTTGGGCACAAAGCGTCCCAGAAAAGGCAGGTGCCTGGTGAGGGAAACGCAGGTTTTTCCTGGGGCGGGAGTGAGCTTGGGTTTGTTGCTCTCTGGGCTGTGGCTGCTTCCCTGGGGCGGGCAGGTAAATAGCTCCCTGGGGCCACTGGCAGGCAGCAACCTGCGTGGCTGCTGGGCCTTTACTTGGCTTTGCGTGTCACCTTAAACCTTGTACAAGTCTCTCAGTGAGCTGCAGCCTGTGTGTCTGAGATCACTGTGGCCTGCAGAGAGTGAGTGCTTGTGTGTGATCATCCTGGCCTGCAGGATGTGTGTGAGAATAACAAAATCATTTTACCAATCACCATTTCCACTCAAATTTTTCTTTAACCTCTCTTATGCATGCCCACATGTGTGGAAGCTTGTCCATCAGAAACTGGACTAAGGGAAGCAAACACAGCCTTCAGATGCAATGACTTCACGAGCTACCATCCTAAGATACATTTGAACCAGAGAACTACAAGCGAAATCCCTATATCATCCAGACCCCTCAAAACTCTCCGAAAAATTGAACATTAAAAAAGTATGCAACCCCTTCTCCCTGCAAAATGAAAAACCTGGTTGGTTATTGCCTCCTTTTGCCTCCTGTGGGTGAGGGAGAAGAAAGCAAATGGTGTTCATGGCAACCCAACAAGCCCACTGACAAGGGAGGGCAAAGGGGGCATTTGCCTCAGGGCCCAGAGATTCAAAGGGGCCTGGATCTCCTGGTTGCAGCTACCATAATTGTTTCTAGAGCCCTGGAGCACTGCTCCGCTGTGCACAGCTCTCAGGGCACGTGACAGGGTGCAGCAGTCTGGGTGCTGCTAAGGGCTGACTGCCCTCAGCTCTGTCCCTTCTGCCTGTGCCCCCTCCCTTTTTGGGGGAGCACAGAACTACCTTTCCCTCATACTTTGCCCTGAGGCCTGTGGTGGCTGTTGGCCCCTCTGCAGCCAGACACTTCAAAAAGCCATAACCAAGTCCTGATTCTATGGGTAGACCACACTTACCGTGGGCTCAGTTCTTCACAGGTTTATGCAGTCTTCCACCAACTACTCGAAGGCACAGGGCTCCTGCTGCAAGAACTCTGCCCATGGAGAGGTTGGTGTCAGTGTACTTTCCTCCAGCTGGGTCTTGCAGACTGTAAGTACAGCCCTAACCATGGGTAATGTTATTAGGGGTGGAAGTCTGACCAGTGAGCAGGTGCTGTGCTCATTCAGTACAGCAGCACCATAGCTCCATACACAGGGCTACTGGACACATCACCTGCCTGCCTGCCTCCCTCCCCCCAAGGGTTAATCTCTCCGGTGAACAGCAGGCCCTCTAGCACTAAGAAATGGAATTTGCACCTTTCTGCATCAAGAAGAGTGAATTCACCTGAATCCACAGTGGTCTATTGAAGAAGCTTCTGCTAGGACTCAGGCATGGAGAAGTGTGGAGGCAGTAACTGGAGCTCAAAATAGTCACTGAGTATCTTATAGTCAATATTTTATAAAATCTCAATAGAATGCTAGCAGGTTACAAAATCCCATGTTGCCTGACATAAGGAATTTAAGTGCATAAATGAGCAGCCCTTTGGTGGAAAGGATGGTGAGGTAATATCTTGTATTGGACTAACTTCTGTTGGTGAGAGAGACAAGCTTGTCCCTGGAATACTGGGACTAACACAGCTACAAGAACTCTGCAAACAGACAAAGTGACAGCAGGCGCCTGGCAAACCCCAAATTAAAGAGACTAGTAGAGTTAAAGCTGGAGTCACTGGCTGACACTTGCTCATTTGTTTTCTTGTTCTCTCTTGTTAAAGGATGAGTCAGGTCCAGTCTAATGAGGCCTTACTGTGGTTGAGCCCAGGGGAGGTGGGATGTAAACACTGCCTGACTCCTCCTATGAGTCAGGCCTTCCCCTCTCCTTGGATGCAGCCTTTTCTGCTAGAGCAAGGGGTAATTTGCTCCCTCCACTGCACCAGCCTGGGTGATTTAAGCTTGCTTTATTGACCTGTGAGAACATTGTGGCTCCTTTTGTCTTCTCCCTGCAGCTTCGAAGAATTTTTAGATCAGATATCAGTGACCCAGATAGAAGATCTTGTTACAATCTAAAGTAATTCCTCATGCTAGAACTCCTTACAATGCCTCCAAAAAGCCAATGTGCATACTGGAAACTCAAGTACAGATTCTGGGCAGCAGTACTAGAAACTTTTGTGGTTTAGTATTAATTGTGCATATCCCCCATAATGTCAGTGTGTATTATCAAGCATTTTCTTCATATTTTGGAGTCTCTGGTTCCTAATGAAGCATCTGATTTAAAAAAATTTTTTAACACCAAGCCTTGCTTTGCATAGGTATTTATTTATTAACTAAATAACATGGGGCCAAATCACTTCCATACATACCCCATGCTGAAACTCCCAGGAGAGAACTAAGGGGACAGAAAGCTCCATGAGGATCCATTGGAAGAGTTCCTTCTTTTTATCATTGTGACCTGGGATTTCTCAAAAAAACCAGGAAGGAGTCAGGTGACCTTATTTCAAAACGGGAAGAGCTGAACTGATCACTACAGAACTGCAGAGAGCCTAGGACAGTCTGGAGCCATGGCTCCAAATCAGTTATGTTAGTAGGGATTCTGACTAACCCGCCCCCCATTGCAGAAGGGGCTCCATGGAATACCTACAAAAATGTATTATTTTTCTCATGAAGGTGTGGGGGGGGGGGATGGAAGGGGAAGGGAGGTAATGAATATTTCAGCAATAGGAAATCACTGAAAAAGGCAGCAACCTCATTAGTTAGCACCTGTTCAGATGGGATTAACATCACAGACATGTCACAATGGGCATTATGCCTTCCATTTTTATTATTTCTTTCTTTGCACCACAAGTCACCTCAAGAGCATCTCCCACCTGCTGACAGTGGTTTTTCATTGACTATAAAGTCAGATTCAGTTGAGAGCAAAAGAAAAAAAGAGAATCTACTGGCGGTAACACTGAAGAAGGTGACAATACCATAGGAAGTGTTTCATGTTCTGCATGTTACTTATTACCATCAAGGGACTCCATGGTTGTAAAATCAAATGGTTCCATAATTAAGAAAACTATGTACAGAGCTATCACAGTGGCATTCCAACCACGTGCACACAGACCAACTTCCTGGTGACTCCTCCAAACTCTTCCCTCCTGCAACCTGTGTTCCTACTTCCAAGTTTCATGCTGGTTGCCACAGGAAAAAAAACAAGAAATGACAGTGTCAAAAGCAAACAGATTAATGAGTATGAGTATGAAACAGAAAGGCTTAAAAACTGCAAAGGATGGGATCACTAGTGAGCTTAGAAGGGCAGTTTCAGTGGCAGAGAGAGGTGAAAAGAAATCAGAGCTCTGTGCATAGACAAGGAACTTGAAGATAAAAGGGGGGAAATGTGATGGGACAATAAAGAAGGGAGGCATGGGGTCAAGTGAGGATTTCTTCAGGATATAGAAAACAGCCTATTTGGATTCAGAAGGGTGGGACTGAGAGGGAGTGACTCAGATAGGGAGGGAATGACACAGGGTGGAAGAGAGACTAGAAGCTGTAAGAGGAGAGAGCTGACAACATGCGGATTTTGGGTGATACAAACTTGGAGACCTCAGTGTGGAATACAGATTTAGATGAGGCATCAATTCAGAGAGAGAGAGAGAGAGAGAGAGAAAGAAAGAAAATTATAACAAAGGAACAGCTCCTCTCACCTTTGAGTGAGTCTGACTTGCTTCTATGCCAGGTTGACAAGGGGGAAAAAGGATTGTATAGTTCACAAATTTTAGCCCATACATCAAAGCTTTTGTGTTAATTTTTATACAGTCTTGTCTTACGATGTCCAGCTGCTGTATATTAAGTTTGATTCCCACCTTGGGGAGACATTCAAAACACCAGCTCCACTCAAACTGTTGTGCTAAAAATAGCATAAAAACATACCTGTGGTGGCCAGGACAACACATGAGGTCAAACATCTGCGTATGTACTCAAGGGATCTGGTGGGATTGTACCTGGGTGGCTACTCCAAGCTACCACCTGTCAGTCATGGCCACGCTGCAATTTTTATCACACTTGGTCAAGCAGAGCTAGCATGTGTATGTTAAACCAGGCTGGTAATCACATCTCCCAGCTGTGGCTAGATGTACTATTTGCTAGCAACTTCTTGGTGCAGAGACTGCCTTTTTCTTTTGTGTTTGCACAGTGCCTACCATGTGACTAGGACTCCTAAATGACACCGTAATACAAATAGTAATTTGGGGGAATATTTAATTTAAGATGCACATCCATGATCAGAGATACAGGAATGGCAGAAGAGAGAATGCATTCTGAGAAGGGACTGGCAGGAAGAGAAGGAAAATTTGTCCCAGTTGCTTAGTAATATTTTACTCTGTGCTGTGACAGAGGTTTTAGCTGGTATCCAGCTGATTATGTTCAGTAGCTTATGTTTACTTTCAAACGTAATTTCAACAAACATTAGTTGTGGCTGAGTGGTGAAGGTGATGGACTAGAAAACCAATTGTTCATATAATTAAGTTCCCAGTTAATAACATGGCAGATCTGGTCTCACCAGAGGTGGGTCACCAATGTCAGGGGGACACTAGAATAGCTGTCATGAGACTTTTTAGAAAGGAACAAGTCCTGTTCCCTTGGGTTCATTTGCATGAGGGGGGTTGCTTGCCATCCGCCTGCTTGCTGCTCTCTGGAGCTGCTCCGCTGGCCATTCATCGCCCCTCGCTTCTGCCGCTCTGCTGGCCACTCATTACATCTCTCCATTGCTGCCCTGCTGGCCACTCATTATGCCTCCCCATAGCCATTCTGCTGGTTGTTCATTGCGCTGCCACCTCCACTGTGCCTGACGGCCGCCTACTACTGCTGCCGCTGGCTCACCCACTGCTCCTCACACTGGCCCACAGCCAACCTTGTGGTGGATTTGGCTCTGAGCCAAACCTAGTGATGTCAGTTGTCAGTGATTTCTGCTCTCAGCCCAAAGCACTGTCCAGCCCCCCCAAATTCCAGCATCCGCTGGAGTAAATTTAAAATAATAAAAAAGACTTCTTATGGAGTCAGTTCTAGTTCTATCATGGGGGGGGGGGGGGGGAGAAACAGGTTGAACCAGTCTTACAGCTCATGCCTCGCAGGCATGTAGCCTGCTAATTCAGAGTCCTGCCCTCCCCCACTTAACTTCCCAGAGCTTTGGCAGTGGAGTCCTTATCCATTTGAGGTATTTACACTGACAATGTTTCTCCTTTTGAACTGAGTTAAACAGTCTGACTTTTCCCACAATAACTGCAAGCATTAGTGATCATCTCTCACAATTCCTGCATTAGTGCTAACACAATCTGTGACCTCACAACAGCCAAATTGTTTACAATGGGCAAAACACCATTGTAACAGTTAAATATCTGGCAGATGTAAGCAAACTGAGTGAACTGTATTTACATGCATATGCCCAGACATTCATTCCAGCTGGCTGTAATAGAAACATTGATTCAGACCTTGCTTACACTTGCAATAGGCTGTAATTAGAGTCATGCCATCAGAGGCAATGTGGTGGTGGCAGCCAGGGAGTGATTTTGCAACTACTCAGTTCGGGGAAGATTCCTTCCCTTTCATCTGCCACTGATCCCCAGAATTTGAACTCTGTGCTGGATGGGAGGATTTGGCCCTCACAGTGAGCATAAGGAAAGGCACGGAGTGGAACACAGATGCTAACTGCAATATGCATGTGCATGGACGAGCATATGTTGTAGAGAGATTACTTAACACTCGTGGAGCACATCTACACAGCAGGACTTAACTCGAAAAAAGCTACCGAAACTGAGCTACAGCCATTGCTCAGCTTATTTCAAACTAGCTTATCTCGAGTTTTGGTGCTGTCTACACAGCACTTATTTCGAAACAGAGCACTCTTCCTCCGACTTCCCTTACTCCTTGTACAATGAGTGTTACAGGGTTACAGGAGTTAGAGTAAGAAGTCCTCCAGCTTAATAGTGTTTTGACATTATTTTGAAATAACTGCCTGCTGTGTAGATGCCGACTACGTTATTTTCAAATAATGTTGCTGTGTAGCCGTACCCATGCAGAGCCACGTTGGGTAGTCCAGTAGTCTGAACAGTACAGAAATATTTTTCAGCACTATACACAGGGGTGTATTTTAAGAGGCTATCCCTGTCAAGGGTGTACCACTCAGCTGTGTTCTGGTGCCTCCTCCCAGTCACTAGGGATTAGCTCCAAAGGTAGACACCCCTCATGTGTGGCTGACATGCCATTATTCTGACTGGCCTGCAGCTCCTCTTGCTCCAGGACTTGCAACATCTTCTTTGTGACCTAGCTCTCTGGCGAGGTCACTCAGCATGACCCTTCCATGGTTTAGTCATCCAGTACTCCTAGGAAGCTTTCCTATTTACTGCCTCCGTTCCATCCTTGGTAGCTAGTAGGGGAGCTTGAACCTGACCTCATCTGTGAGTTCTAGTGCAGGGCTCCCACTCAGCTCAGCGGTACTGGGCTGCCTCTCCTCCCTCACTGCTCCTTCCCTGGACTGCTTCCTATCGCGCTGGCTCTACTACTCTCTCAGTTCCAAAATCCTTCTCCCTCTTCCCAGGAGTGTTATCTTGCCCAGTTGCCTAGTCTGTAGGCCCATTACCTGATTTTCTTTGTGCAAGTGAGCCTTGTTTCAACCAGCTGCCTCCACCTAAAACTCCCATTTGCAGCCTAATTAGCTGAATGGGCCTACCCAGTCTAGGGATGTAAGTGACTAGTTAACTAACTGATTAGCAGGAGCTTATTGGTTAGCACTATTGACTAGTCACATCCCCTTCCCCACTCCCCACATACACTGCCCCTCTGCAATATTAAGAGACTGTGCAGCTACGGCACAAAGACACTGGCTCAGGTCCTGGTCCCGCGGGTCTCTCATCACTCAGCATAACCCTATTACATCTCCCCTGCTGCCGCTCTGCATTGTAAGGGACAGGGAGCACGAAGACGCTGGCTCAGTCGCTGGTCCCAGGCCAGCTTCCCTGTCCCTTACAATGCAGAGCGGCAGCAGGGGAGATTATGCTGGGATTCTGGTGCAAGCCAGACTGAGCGCTGTAACTGTCTACCCTTATCGAGTAATCAAGTAGTCAATAAAAAAATTGAGTAGTTGATTAGGAACGTAACTGCATTTTAACATCCTTACCCCAGCCAACCCACGTCTTGCAATGCTAGTATGAGGAACTCACTCCATCACAACCCCTTTCTACATTTTATACTAGTGTCAACAGTTAAAATTTAGCTCCCTATAGCTCCATGGGTCACCTTTAGAATTTAATGGAAGTTTTACCATTGGCTCAAATGGGAACAGGCTCAAGTAAAATTGTCCCATATCACAGCTCTGGTCTGCTGTAGTGGGTAATTTAGCAAATAGATGGTTCTGATCTTTTTCCAGACCAACCTACTGTCCTGATGCCATGGACCCAGTTATTGCTCTTTAAAATTACTGTTTGAGGGTACCTACTAGTTGCTGCACTTTGAGATACTGTCTCTCCATCAAGGAACAAACCTGGCTTAACATTTGAATTTTGACATTTCTTGTCCTCAGTTAACTGAAACAGGTTTTCAATGAGATTTACATCTCCACTCAGACATAATTTACTCTTCCCTCTTACAGAAATCCCATAAACTTTCTTTAATCATGAGCTGGTTAAGATGCCTTAGCAGGACAATTACATTTTTCTTTTGGCACACTTGTCTATGATTGTATCATATGAATGGCAGTGGTATTACTTGGATGGAAAGAAGAGATGTTTTCAAAATATGTATAAAATAAATTTAAAGACAAATTTCAGTTAAACAAAACAATATGCTTCTCCATATATCAACCTGTCAGGGATGATCTAGACAGTGCTTGGTCTTGCTGTGAGGACAGGGGACTGGACTCGATGACCTCTCAAGGTCCCTTCCAGTTCTATGATTCTACAATTATATATATATATATATATATAATAGCTAGTAAAACGTTTTCACTTATGGCTGAGGCAAAAAAAACTATTATTAATGTGAAAGAAATTTGTTAAAGCAACAAGTGTTTAATGCACAGAAGATGGAGTCTGTTCAGATGATCTAAGTCCCAAATTGCTCAATAGAACATACCTAGTCAATATGGATACAACAGATCCACAAGAGAGGCTTAGAATAAGTTTAACATGTTCAAAAGGTAGATCTCAGACAGACAAATTTATCAGAAAGAATATAAAATACAGGTACTCAGGTGAACTATACAGATACAAAATTATGTTTCTAGCTTCATGGCTGTGTGTGGATTGAGAACTGCTAACTACTTAAGTTAATGATCATCTTTCCCTTGACTGAATCTTGTACTGTTTTAGCATTATGCTTTTGGATAATTTAATACATCTATATACACATACACTATTTGTTCTAAAGTCTCAGGGTGTATCTAGACTACAGGGATTTTTAGAAAAAAGTGGTCTTTTTCCGAAAAAACTTCCCGTGTCTAAAGTAAATCGAAAGAATGTGGCAGTTTTTTCGACCGCAGAAAATCTAGTTTTATGAGGAAGAATGCCTTTTTTTGAAAGTGCAGCTTGCTTTTTCGAAAGTACTGGTTGTAGTCTAAACGCTCTTTTTTGAAAGAGGCTTGCAGTCTATACGTAGTCTCAGAGGGGTAGCCGTGTAAGTCAGTAACTTTAAAAACAACTATATATAGACATAGATAGATATCATGAGCTTTCATGGGCAAAACCCTCTTCCTCAGATTAGATGATCTTGAGGGATCAATATTTATTCTGTGTATCAAGTTTGATGATCTGAGTGAAGATTCCTGTTTTAATATAATGGGAATTGTTTTACAATTTGGTGTAAGAATATCTTTGCCTCTAATGATTATTTACCTAATTAAGGGTACATGGAATTAATATACTCAGATTGCAATTAACGGAAGTTACAGAAACTTTGTTTAATAAAAACGTAGATAGTCTTCAGTTGTAAAATATCATTGATGTTTTGAATAGTACGTGGTTGAATGGCCAGACATTTTACAACTTTTTATGATTAAGGTACTCAAGTGGCTCGAGAAATGGCAAAATTAGGTTGGTTTGGCTACTGGTCACTAGGGCTGTGTCTAGACTGCATCCCTCTGCCGACAGAGGGATGCAAATCAAGCACTTTGGAAGTGCAAATGAGCCTGGGATTTAAATATCCCGGGATTCGTTTGCATACTCACGTTCCGACGCTGTGCCGATCAGGCTCAGTGTCAAAAGTGAAAGTAAAGTGTAGCCGCGGCTCTATCACGTTTCTGCCGACAGCGGGGGCTTTTTCGGCATATCCTGTACTTCTCAAAAAATGAGGAGTACAGGATCTGTACTCTTCAAAAAATGAGGAGTACAGGTTCTACCAAAAAATCCCCCGGTGTCGGCAGAAACGCAGTAGAGCCACGGCTACACTTTACTTTCACTTTTGACACTGAGCCTGATCGGCACAGCGTCAGAACGTGAGTATGCAAACGAAGCCCAGGATATTTAAATCCCAGGCTCATTTGCACTTCAAGTACTTGATTTGCATCCCTCTGTCGGCAGAGGGATGCAGTCTAGACGTAGCCTGGCAGTTTTCTGTTTAGTGGTATGACTGTGTTCTCACATATGCATTTGTGATTTGTAGTTTAGACTTGTGCCAGAATTTTTTATGTAATCTTTGTATGGTTTCCCATTGTTTTTAATGTTTCTGTTTTTTTTTTTCAATGGCTGCATTTAATGGTACTTTTAAAATGGTCTTTAGCAAAGTTAGCTGTAAAACTGCAAAGTTTTTATTTTGAAAATTCCTTTGTTTTATAAAATTTCTAATTTAATATTATGCCAGACTTCTGGTGCTGCATGTGGAGAACTGCTGTCTAGAAGTAGCTTGAGCATTGATCAGAGCTTTCTGTCAAGTATATCATGTCCTCCTTTACCCCCCAAATAAATAACCTACAGTTATCTATTAAACAGTGAACAAGTTAGTACCTGCAGTTCTTAAATGGCTCCTCTTGCAAAGAGAACATACAAAACATAAAAGTTTGATTTCCAACTTTCTGCTCTGATAAGTTATAACCATATTATATGTTCTTTTCTCAAAGAATAGCAGCAAAAATCTAGGGAAATATTCATTGGAACTCATTTTGAAACAGTATTTACCTAGATTTGGGCAGGTCCTACATATTATAGCTAAAAGTTAAAATGAACAGCATATATCTAGTGCTGATTATTCTTTTTTCTTGAGCAGACACTTTAGGGACCAAATTTGGCCTTCAGATATGCATACATAACTTCCACTGATGTTAGTGGGAGCTGTATATCATATCAGAGGCACAGTCTGGCTCTTTAAGTACATGCTAGTTGTATTAGTTGCATGTAATTCAGAATCTACCATATTACTACATTAATAACATATTACCATTTGTAGACAGAGCTGTTTTCCTGTTGGTCACAACTGTGTCATCATACAATTATATAATTTTGTTTCTTTTAATTCATTAAATCTTCTGATTACTTCTATGACAAATTGTCCATTTGTAGTGGAGGGATAAACAATGTGTGTTTGGAAATTAGTTAGAAATAAACAAATGGGATACACAGAGCCACAGAACACAGATAGGAAGAGGTAGATTGACATTGAGACCCAATGGTGCCCCAAATTTTTAGATGCCTGATACATTAATGTATTCTGCTTATGGGTAAGGGCAGCCCTGGCCTCAGGGGAGCAGGCAAGAGACACAGGTGATGACGAGCAGCACAAGTCTTAGCTGGAGGGCTCTGGAGGACCAGAGAGCAGTAGCACAACCAGTGGCTGGAGAGCAGCAGCACTTTAAAGGGAAACCACAGTTTTTCTCCAGTTACCAACTGCATGGCTGCCCCCTGCTCCTCTGGAGTCCTCCAGCCCATGCCTGTACCATTCGCTTCCTCTTGGTGAATGGGGGGAGGGGAGGAAGAGAAGGAAGGGCAGGGAAGGATGATGGGACTGGCCGCAGGAGATGGCGCAGAGCCTGACGGGAGTGGCAACAAGGAGATGCCCAGAAGTCGCCTGCATGATCTCCACCTACCTCCTCATACTTTTCTAATTAAATTTGCCTTTCCTCAAGCACTAGCATTCAAAGATAAATGAAAAATGATTTCTACTGTTTTTCATTCCAAATATACAGTATTTTAGCTCCATTAACGGTTAAATAGGCTTTTGTGGGCTAACCTGGGAACCTAACCATTATTTAGGAAATTGTTTCTATCGGAAGAAATGCATTTCAAGTTCCAAACAATCAACTTACAAATGAACTTTTGGAACACAACCCGTTTGTAAGCTGGGGACTTCCTGTATGCAAGCATAAAGGGTCAGCTGCTGGACTGCTGTACATCCACTTTGGTCTATGCTGCCAGTGGTTTCTAGATGTAAAGGAAGCATGCCCAGCATCAGAAGGATCACTCCAGTGTAGGACAGATGTTTGAGTAGAGTGCAACCAGTATCAAAACTCCTTAAACCATTGCCCTTCTTGTTATTGGCATGGGGAGTTGGGCTGGAGGGAAAAAAGTATGGCTAGGAAACCCCTACTCTGCATTACCTTACCTGCAGTACACTGCTATTTCAACTTCTGCAACCCACTACTAGGCAAAGCAGACTAGAGCCATCAGGTTGCTGATTAGACAACCATAGTTACTTTGTGTAGTGCTTTGAGATCTGTTGACAAAAAGCATTATGTAAAAGTTACATATTTCATTGTTATAACTGAAGCCTAAACTTTCCATGTTTCTCTAAGACAAAGTGTAACTCAGGGAAGTCTTAGGAATCAATGTAAGTGGCAGCATGGAGAAAAAAATTAGGGAAATAGTCCAATCAGTAAAAGTTTACCCATCAGCATCTGCTTTAATAGATTTTCTCCAGGGAAAAGTGTACAGTAATTCTGATCTCTCCTGCATTCTTGATGTGTACACATTCAAAAATGAACAGCAGCACAAGTCTGTAAGAAAATGTCCCATCCTCCTCATTCCCAAAAAGAAAGGGTTTACTCCAAAGTTGTCCTTGTTAGCTATTTAGCATGGCAACACACTTCATTTTTGCATTTCTGTGGGCTGCAGCAAATTGTCTCTCTTGACAGCCATTGATTTCTACCAAAGCAACAATGGTTTCCATTTATCACAGTCTGACACCATATGGTGTATGAAATCATACTCTACACTGCACTGTTCAAAGAGATAATGTATATCCCAAGTACATATGCTAAAAAGAAACAGCAATCAGCAATAAAATCAAACACTGTACCTGGTTTTTCTATTATTGAAAAAAAGTACATTTTCAAGAATCATAATCACTTCCAGACCCAAAAGTGTTAATTAACTCAAAGTCAGACTTGGTACAGAACATATATAAACAATCAAGATGATTGCAGTCAGCCAAACAAGGAAATTGATTCCACCTTAAAAAAGACTCCATAGTTCTTATGGGCATACAGTTTTCTAGAAACATCAAAGTACAGTGCAGCTGCTGTTTTGTGAAAGGAGTACTGTGTTCCCGCTAACAATTCACTGAAGTCAGTTTGGGTTTAGCATTATTGATATTAAACTAAGCAAATGCTTTGGCTTGCATAGTGACTCTAGGCTCTCTCCATTTTACTGGCTGATGGCGATATCAGTGATTGTATGTTTTTATGTCCCGGAGGTAACTTATCCAGCGATTTATCGAGAGGATCTTTCATTGTTGAATATAAAGACTACTCCCCAGCAGGACAAATAACATCCACTTCAGTTGCCTGAGAAATGCCTGAACTCTACTGTCCTTTCACAGGGATTCTGGAGTATGCCTTGGCTGATTCTCTAACGTCTGGTTTTGATAAGTGAGTTTCACAGTCTAATGTCTCCTGGGAATTCTGCAGGCAGAGACCGGGTGAGGTCATTTGGCTTTCCATTGAGTTTCCTTTCTCTGTTTTTGGCTGTTCCA